>NC_081409.1:877088156-877722437 GCF_030272615.1 Cryptomeria japonica | reverse complement strand
CATATAAGGACCACTTGGTATAGAGTCATGATGGGGAATGGAATATTTTCTTTGTCCATGTATACCATACTCTATAGGAATGTCATGAGTTTGTTCTATTGTGTTGCCCCCAAATTTGACACGGGGTTTTCTTGTGTCAAAATTTTGATCATGCCTTTGGATATCCAATTGCTTTGGTGGTTGATCCTTAGCATTGGTATGTGATTCAGTATATTTTTCTACATAAGACTTCCATAATGGTCTGCGAAGGTGAGTATCATATACTTGACCATGTGTGTATGGGACCTCAAGTTTTTGAAACAAAGATGATGGTGATTCAGGCACAAGATGTGGTCCTCTATTGCCTCCACTATTAGGCCTCCTTTGATCCATGTTGAGGTGAGGTTGTTGCAAAGGTCTATTTTCCATTATTTGAGACATGTCAAAATCATGAGGGATCTTGGCGCCACTTTGTGCCATCATTTGTAAGAAATATTTTCTATCTCTCCTCATTATTTCCTCAACCAATCGATTAAAAAGGGGATCCATAATGGAGTCTTTCACTTCTGCTGAATGTTCTGAAATGTTGTCCATATTGTCATTGTGTGTATCATTGTTGTTTATAGTGTCCATGTTCTAAACATTTGGAATGTTTCTATAGGCATCCATGTCAGGTAATGTAGTATGATCAGAATTGAAAAAGACATTATGGTCATACTCATAGGCACTCATGTTTGCAGACTCTTGAGCCTCTTTAGCTTCTCTCCTAGATTTTTGGGAACAGGTTTCAACCATGAACTAGGTCTTGACCAAGATGTGTGAGACTAGATGAAAATGGAAAGAGTATGGAAGACCAAGAATTGGATGGAATGTAAATGAATCTGAAGTTTACTTTCAATGTCCAAAGTGTAAGACCAAGTATGTATGTAGTAGAGTAGGTGTGACTTCCAAAGAGATGATAGTTTCTCTTGATGAGGTAAGATAACCTTGATTCTAAGTAAGACCAAATGAGACCCAAAGGTGATAGACCTTGATGAGGGACCACTTAGCAAAATGTTGTTGTATGTAGTGTGTTGACAAAGTATGATGAGGACAAGCAAGTGACCTTTTGACTCAAGTTTAGACAAATGTGAATGTAATGTAAGGTGTAAAGCAATGATGGACTTTGTGAGACCTAGAAATAGGCTGAATGCTAGATGAAAACTCAGAGAGATAACCTAGGAAGCTCAATAAGTATGAAACTGATTGTTCTTGTTTATTGGGCTGTAAAGTTTTCCAATTTTGAACACAGATGCGCTTAAATGACATAGACGTGGTTCTGTCAAACACACACACGTTTCTAAGATTTTGTAAATGCAATGTTGCTCAAGAGAGAATAGACGCATTTCTGCCCTTCACAGACGTGATTTTGTTAGACACAAATGCATTTCTGAAAACTGAGTGCAATTTTTCCAATTCGTGAAGTTGTTTGTTGTGACCCAATCTGAATTTTTGACTATTTTTTGTGACAAGAGGACACAATGTTGATGAAGACTCAATGTTTTCAAATGTTTAGACTCAAAATGACTCAAAGAAAAGTGTATTGTTTGATGTAAAATGTTTTGCATACACTTGAAGACACAAAAGACACAATGTTTTGATGTTTGGTCTTGAATGTTTGATTGTTCAAAATAAGACAAGCACAATTCTTATGGCTGGTCAAGACAATAGTTGTTGATCCCACATGGGGTTTCCCTCAAGGCTACACTATTCAGAGCAGATACTTAGATGCTTGACCCCACTAGCTCCACCCTCGGTACTCACTTATCCAAGGCAACCAAGCATCAGTCCCACAAAAACTGCCTGTGGCAAACTTTGTATCTCTACTAAGAACCGTATGTGTGTGGGTTGCTCTAGAGGTCCGACCTCCTGACCCAACAACTAGAAGGATTTTAGCTTCTAAAACAAAAAGGTGCTAGTAAGGGCATCTACTCATGTGGCCATACATGCGGCACTTTTAGCTCTGTAAATATAGAAGGCTCCCAGCCGGTAGGGGTTGCGCCCTACAACTGATCAAATAAATTTGATCAAACAGGTTTATGGGGAGACATAGTGTCGGTATGAACTAATCAGCACACGTTATCCATAGTTTTCACCATGGATGCAGTTGTTTATAGTGGTTCGAAAGAGGATGGTTTTTCCTCGCTACCACTTGGGTCATTCTCTCCTCACTAGTGGTCCTAATGACCACATGGGGAGACAAGCCCTCTAAAGATTAAACAAAAAGAGCCTATTGCTCAAGACACAAAAGACACTTGTTCAATTTTAGTGCACCAATTGAAGTGTTTGATAATCTATGAAAACAAGGCTCACAATAAAGATCAAAAGAAAAAATCCTTGTCAAGGTCCTGCAACAAAGATTTGTTAATAGTTTGGATTGTTTCAAATGATCATCCCTTCCAACAAGCACACAAGTTAAGTAAATTTTAGATCAAAAAGACTTTATGAAATAGGGGCCTTCGACAAAATGATTTTGCTTTGAAGACAAACTGCACCAATTTGTTAGCTAGATCTGAAGATGTTAGCTCAATATAAACCAGATCTAAAATCCGAATGACAAAATAAAAATCCCCAAAACTGGATAACAAACCGAAATGCAAAAGCTGAAACACATATGCGATTTCACCTAACACAAACACTACAGAAGAATGTAAACACACCTAGATCTGACACAGACACGTCTGAAGGCTTCATAGATGCGATTTTGGAACAGAAACGTGGCTTGCAATCTGCAAAAAAAATAAAACTAGTGTCCATGATGCAGATGCGACTCCAGATATCACAGACGTGATAGAAAATTAAAAACTCGATCTCAAAATGCGCAAACGCGAAAAAATGTCGAAATGTCAGATCTACAACTTCAAAAACACAAAATCTGCAATAAAAGATGTTAAATGCAAAAAGGACAAGAGTCCCACCGGGCGTGCCAAAATGTATATGGTGAAAATGGATAACAACAATATTGAAAGACTAAATGAATTTAACCACAAAACCCTAGTCTAACAACAACAAAGATCCACCATAACATATGAAGATTACCTAAGACAATGAAAATCAAATGAAATCACAAAGATTATATCATCACATGTCCAATAGGGTTTGGATCTCTATTCTTCCTATCTCCATTGATCTTGCTTGATATAGTTTCTCTCAGATTTTATGTGTGCACAAGAGCTCAACAAAGAACGGAAATGTGGTTGCAAGTAGGCTTGATCGTATATGAATGTTCAAAAGCGTAAAGTAGTCCAGGAGTTAGGGTTGATAATGAAGGAAGTGGCTCCTTATATAGAAGACACCATAAGAAATGGAGAGATAAGATTAAGAGGTGTAAAAGATAAATGGTCGGCTAAGATTAGAGGGTAGGTAGAAGAAATAAGAAAATAATGAGAGGGTAGGTAGTGTATGAATTAAGAGATGAATGACATGTGTCATGGGTAGAAAAGGCTAATGAATTAATTAAATAAATAAATATTTATTTAATTAATAGAGGAAGTAGGATCAATTAAATAAATAAGATATTTATTTAATTTAGGAAACAAATAATTTAAATAAATAAAAGTATTTATTTAAATCAGAAATAAGGCTAGAAGAGGATAAATGAATTAATTAAATAAATAAAAATTTATTTAATTAATAGAAGAATTAGGCTAAAATAATTAAATAAATAAAGATATTTATTTAATTAGACAAGACAATTTTAGGTGTCTACATTACCAACTCAAAAACAACTCACAAAGTTTACCGGTTTAGACACTTTAATAAAACTATAGCAACACTGTCAAACCTTACTGGTTGACCTAATACTTTAGTGATATAATGCAACAGATCTATAACTTACATATGCTTTTACCAAAATCGTAAACCACATCACCAATACCAATGATAACATGTTTCAGATCGTTTCCAATCATTCAAATATATTTATGCAGATTTACCAATCATTCATATCAACCATACCAAAAACACATCCACAAAATCATTCACCACTTGACACAATGATTTTTCACATGGAAACCCAAATGGGAAAAACCACAGTGGGGATGAATACCCAAAAGTATTTTGAACTCTTTTGAAGTTCTCTATGTTAGGAGTCAAGCCTTGTTAGAAGCTTATAAAAGAATGTTCTGTTAGGAACATATCTGGTTAAGGACCACCCGGTTAAGGGATTGACTACAAATACCCTGTTAAAGGTAACCTTAATGGAGGATTTAAAATCCAAGCTAATGGATCACCTGGTTAGAGGATTTCAACAACAAGCCTATTAGAGCTTACTCAGTTAAGGGATTTTATTGTTATAATGGTTAGAGAACAACAATTTCTTTGACTGATCTCGAAATAGCACTTTCTTGCTGAATCAGATCCTTTACTGCTCCTATCTACCTTCACATCATTCTACAGACACAACTCCTAGTTCGATAACAATTACTTTCACACTTAACCAAATTAGCCAACCACTCTTACAATCAATCCATTGACCTTAAAAACAAATACATTAGGTCAGTAACACAACACAAACCCTAAAATTCTCATAGAGATTACAAACACATTGGTTCAATCTTGACCATTAGATTACATGCATTCAACTTTACATTCTTCTAGGCATCTACAACCACTCTTGGATCATCGCACTTTGAATCTTGTAACACATCACGTGTTTTGTCACTTCATACTATGGATTTGATCATTCCTAAGATAAACGGTTATCTTTACACACCAAAACCTTTTCAAAACTCATCACGTGCAACATGTTTACATGGCATCTTCATCACCGATCATCATTCGGTCATAAATCATCACAACCGATCACCAAGCTTCATCGGTTAGGGTTCTGCTTCTCAACTGGTTAGGGTTACTGGTTGAACTTCACTGCATCATTATCGGTTGCTTTACTGCTTCATTACCAGTTTCTATTGACATAAATGACAATACTATGCTTCTTCAATGCGATCTTCATGTAATTCCAACAATGTGAGCTAATTAAGATATACTCCCACCAAAATAGGCTCTCTGAAAGCAAGATGCATGATTTTAGGCCTCTGATATTAGATTTGGTCTTAATTTTTGGTTTTGATGATGATTAAATGTGAAATAAAGCAATTGAAATTTGAGATAGGATAGAACACCTCTCAATGAGTTGGGGGTTAAATTCAAGGTTACAAATGGCCCAAAAATTGTCTAGGAGAATGGAAACAAAAGTAAGTTCTAAGAAGAGTATGAAATTAAGCTCACAATTAAGGAGTACAATTTACAACATTGCACCCTTCAAAACATTATCAAAATAAAATGACATCCAATGTAATGAAGAATCAGCCACTTAAAAATGAGGCAAAACAAAATAATGTTGTCAAGTAAGGGTTGATTGGAGAAAAAAATGGACATGCTAAAAATACTACCCTAGAAAACACAATTGGACAAGTAGGCAATGTTAAATGGAAAATAAAAATTTAAGTAAATTTGGGTCAAAATGTTGGTTGGATAAATGTTTGGAAGTAAAATGAGTAGTTGTGAATGATTTGGATCATCCTCATGGGGGTAGTGGATGAAGGGCTGTAGTTGATAGAAAAGAATCATTGAACCCTTGGGGCTATAGCACACTTGGAGGAAAGAGTTGGAAGAGAAATAAATATATTTATGTTTCAATCCTTTGTCAACATAAGTAACAATAGTTGTAAATCCATTTTTTATTCTATCAATAAAAAGAAAGGTAATTAACCATTTTATAGGATCTGAGTGAGCTAATTAAGGAATAATCCCACCAAAATAGGTTCTCTAATACTAAGATGCAATATTTTAGGCCTTTGATATTAGATTTGATCTTAAGTTTTGGTTTTGATGAAAATTAAATGCACAATAAGAAAATTGAAATTTGAAATAGGATAGGACACATCTCTATGAGTTGGGAGTTAAATTCAAGGCTATAAATGGCCCTAAAATTGTCTAGCGGAATGGAAACAAAAGAAAGTGCTAAAAAGAGTGTGAAATTAGGCTCACAATTAAGGAGTACAACACTACACCCTTCAAAACACTATCAAAATAAAATGATATGTAATGTAATGAAGAATTCACCACTCAAAAAGGAGGCAAAAAAAAGAATATTATCAAGTAGGGCTTGATTGTAGAAAAATAAGCCATAATAAAAATACTACCCTAGAAAACACAAATGACAAACATGCTTATAAATATGCCACTTTGCCCAAAAAAAAATCAAAAAATTATACATCATGACAAAAAATGAACCTTCACAAGTAGTTCGTTGGAATCGTTTGAGAAGGCTATAGAAGTCAAATTCTTATAAAGGATAGTACCATTTAGATCTATCAAAATAAAATAATTGAATAATTGATTCAATCTCCCAAGAATAAATCTATCCAATGAAAAACATACAATCACCCAAATAATTTAAGATAGGCTACTACTATGCAAAAGAATCAACTAGCTAACAAAAGAGACTCATGCCTCAAAATCAGTAGACATAAGAGAAAATGTTAATAAAAATGGAAAAATCCCAATGAAATTATACCCATGCATGTACAATATTATGGATCGCACTATTGAGTCAACAAAATCTATTGAAAAATTCTAGATGTTATGCCCTACATACCTAGCCATTAGTTTCCTTGTCTTAAAAATATGGGTCCCCTTTCTTTTCGTTTTGTAGTTTTGTTTTTCTTAGTTTTTGCCTTAACACCCCAGAACCCCGGAGTTCCAAGGTGTTCTTTGTCTGATTTGAATTCCTACCCCGGAACCCCAGAGTCCTGAGGTAGGCTTTTGTTTCTTGTTTTGGTCAAGATCCCAGAATCTCGTAGTCTCGAGGTCTTGTTTTTAGAGCCCAAACATGGTTCTAGCTTGAAATCCTTTGATTTTTTCTCCATAACCCTTGGGACTCAAGCCATGGAACCTTTGTATAGTGCATATAAGTTTTGTTTTGGTTTGGAGGTCATTGAAAGGCTATTTGACATCATTTCCTAGGCGTGCTCAATCATAGCCCGGTTAGGAAAATGATTGAAAAGTTGTATGTGCTTGCAGGGTTGATTAGTTTTGAAGATGCCAAGTGTTTGGCATGAGTAAGTAGGGTGTGGTAGAGCCTATGTGGAAGGTTGGAGGTGTGGAAGACTAGGGAAGACATGAAACCCTTTGAAGAAGACAACTAAGTCCCAAAACCCTTCGAAAATACCAATTTTGGGTTTCGTACCTTTACGGATGGACTTGAATTTTCCACCTAATGAATCCTAAAGTTCGTCCAAAAGGGTACTCGAATCATAAAATATTTTTCTAGAGTCTTTAAGACATTTTTTTGTAATTCCACAAAAACCAGTTAGGTAGGGCTAATTGGGGCTCTAGGGTGACTAGGCCTAGAAAATAGGAGAAGGAAGGAGTGATGAAGAAATAAATGAAAAACAATTGCAAAACTAGTTGATCAACATGGAAATACCTTAAAAACACCTGCTACAACCCCTACAAGCATAAGTCAGAAGATTTATAGTTTGAGGTTGGATTTACCCTTGTGAATCTCAACCATGACTGAGTAGTCATTGAGCATAATTTGATTGGGAGCACTCCTAGAGAGTTTAAATGTTTTGATTTGTTGAAAGACCAATGTAGAGTGAAAGGAGCCCACTAACACAACACTCAACTTCCTATTGAGTAAGGATAGACTCTCTTTGAGAACCCCTCACCATCATAGTGGTATCAGAGCAACCAAGATTTGGGAAGAAGCCAGTTCATGTCAAACACTGAGTCAATAGGAGAAAATAGTCTAAGGATGGTGACCAATGTAGAATTAGCCAAGAAGGTAGAAGATCAAGAGGAAGAGAATAGACTCCTCGGGGAAATTTTACAACAGTTGGAGAGCAAACTAGATGTAGTTGAAGACAAGACTGAGAAAGTGATAATCAAGGTCAATGAAGGGAAGGGTAAAGAAGTTGTAGAAGAGGATAGCACACCTAAACCAGATCCTATTCTACCTGAAGAACCTTTCCTTAGAGCCATAAATGCCTTAGGAGGAAAATCCTTAGAAGGAGTGCCACTTTTTTATGGAAAAATGGAACCAAAAGTAGTCATGGAATGGATTGAAGGATTGGAGAATCACTTTGAATGTGATGGGATCAGTGAGGCACAAAAGGTGAAGGTAGTCAAATCTAGATTAAGAGGAGCAGCCTTGACTTGGTGGAAATTCATCCAAGAGGAGAGGCAAAAGGAGGGTAAGAACCCAATAGCCACTTGGAAAGGAATGCTAGCTAAGGTGAAAGAAGCATATATCCCTGACGATTATGAAATCCCATTGTGCAAGAGGAGACAAAACTTGAGACAAAGAGACTTAGATGTGAGCAGCTACACTAAGGAATTTTAGAAGTTGTGTCTAAGATCCAAGGTGGTGGAAGATAAAATCATCAAAGTAGCCAGATACTTGAATGGCTTGAGATGGAATATTCAAGAAGAATTGAGTTTTTTATGTCCTAGTACCATTCATAAGTGCTATAAATTGGCACTCAAGGTGGAAGAGAAGAGCAAAAAGAAACAATAACAAAGCAACAAAGGCAGAGGTCAGAGAGGTAGTTTTGGTGGAAGAAGTGTAGACCAAAAATCCCAAGGGGAATCCAAGTTGGTAGAGAAAAGTGGGGATTCCAATAGCAAGAGAAGCTATAGAGGAAGGGGGTATAGTAACTCTAGTAGAGGAAGGTCTAGTGGATCAGAAAGAGGGTCCTATTTTGCCACAATGAAGTGCTACAATTTCCATCAACTTGGACACCCGACCTATAGATGTTCTGAGAATTCTTCTTCATCCCAAAGAGGTGAGAGGGGAGTAAATTATGCTCAAGAGGATGAAGCAAACATGAAGGCATCAAAAGTAATTTTAGATTCAGAGGTTGGAGAGAATCTTATGATAAGAAGAGTCTTGATTAAAGAACTAGTTGAGGAATAACCTAGCCAAAAGAGATTCTTGTTTAGGATAAAATGCAAGATTATGGGAAAGGTATGTAGAGTGGTGGTGGATTTAGGTTCCACAGATAACATAGTGTCAGAGGAAGCAGTGAATAAGCTCAACCTACAAAGAATACCACATAGTGATCCTTATAGGGTTACTTGGCTCAACAAGGGGCATCATGTTTTTGTGAATGAACAAACTTGGGTGGAGTTCACTATAGGAGGATACAAGGACATAATCTTGTGTGACATATTACCAATGGATGCTTGCCACCTACTCCTAAGTAGGCCATGGCAGTTTGAGAGAAAAGAAATACACCATGGGGAGAAGAATGCCTATACTTTTCAAAAGGATGGAATCACCTATAAAATTCAGTCCATAGGAGACCAAGAACAGGGCAGATCAAAGGGTTCTAATGTGCTACTAGTTGGTGAGAAGGAAATCATTAACACACTCAAGGAAGGAGAAGGAGTGGGGTTTGGAATTGTGGTAAAACCAAAAGAAGATATCAAGGAGAAGAAGGTATGCATTCCCAAAGAAGTGCAGCAGGTCCTAAATCAGTTTAAGTACATTATCAGTGATGGAACACCAACAACATTGCCTCCTCAACGTGCCATAATTCACCAAATTGATTTCATACCCAAAGCTTCATTGCCCAATAAGGCAACCTATAAAATGACACCGGATCAGAACAAGGAGGTAGACAAGCAAATAAAAGAACTCTTAGACAATGGACTAATTAGAAAGAGTATCAGCCCATTTGTAGTACCCACCATTTTGGCCCCAAAGAAGGGAGGTACTTGGAGACTTTGCACTGATTCTAGAGCCATAAACCGGATTAAAATCAGGTATAGGTTTCCCATTCCAAGGATTGAAGATTTGATGGATTGTTTAGGAGGTGCTGAATACTTCACCAAGATAGACCTCAAGAGTGGTTACCACCAAATCAGAATCAAGGAGGGTGATGAATGGAAGACAGCCTTCAAGAGCACAGAAGGACTTTATGAATGGCTTGTTATGCCATTTGGACTCACAAACACTCCTAGCACATTCATGAGACTCATGAATGAACTACTCAAGGGCTATATTGGTAAATTTTTTGTTTTTTACTTAGATGACATCTTAATTTTTAGCAAGTTGAAAGATTAACATCTTAAACATATAGAGATTGTATTGAGGAAACTATGTCATAAGCAACTAACCATCAATTTGGAGAAATGTGAGTTTATGAAACAGGAATTAATATATATTGGGTTTGTAATCTCAAGAGGTGATTTAAAGATGGATACCTCTAAATTGGAAGCCATAATAATTTGGCCTACACCTAAGACAACAATTGAAGTAAGAAGTTTTCATGACTTGGCACAATTCTATAGAAAGTTCATCAATGGATTTAGTGAGATATGTGCACCCATGCTTGATACAATCAAAGGAGGTATGAAAACCAAGTTTAAATGGAAAAAAGAAGCAAAAAGAGGATTTGATATCTTGAAGACAAAGGTGGCTACTCAACTAGTACTCATTCTTCCAAGCTTTGGCAAGCTCTTCACCATTGAATGTGATGCAAGCGGTTGGAGCAGTTTTAAGCCAAGATAATAGACTGGTTGCATTTTTAGTGAGAAGCTCAATGATGCAAAGAAAAGGTATTCCTCTTATGATTTGGAGTTGTATGCACTTGTTCAATCTCTTAGGAAATGGAGTCATTATTTGTTGCCTAAGAAATTTGTGGTTTATACTGATAATCAAGGTCTTAGCTTTCTCAATTCTCAAGAAAAGTTGAATCATAGGCATATTAAATGGGTAGAGTATTTGCAGTCATATACCTTTACCATTAAACACAAGAAAGGACAATGTAATAAAGTAGTTGATGCACTAAGTAGAAGGTTGATAACAATGCAAGAAGTTCAACTCAAGAGTATTGGAGTGGATAGTTTTAAGGATTTATATCAAGATGATGAAGACTTTGTTGTTGCCTACAAGGTTTTTCAAGAGTTTGGAAACCATTTTCATATTGAATATGCAGATTACACCTTACAAGATGGACTTTTGTTTAAGGCAAGATAGCTATGTGTACCTAAAGGGTCTATGAGAGAAAATTTGATGCAAGAGAAGCACAATGGATGCCTAAGTGGACATTTTGGTTTGAACAAGACTTTGGAACTTGTCCAAAGATTCTATTATTGGCCTAATATGCAAAGAGATATCAGGAAATATGTGGAACAATGTGTGTTTTTTCAAAGAGATAAAGGCACCTCTTCCAATGGTCTTTATCAACCTTTACCTATCCCAAACTGGCCATGGGAGTGTGTAAGTATGGATTTTGTTGTTGGTTTGCCTAAAACCAAATCAGGTTTTGATAGCATCTATGTTGTGGTAGATAGGTTTAGCAAGATGGCCCATTTTATTCCATGTAAGGTCACTCATAATGCTAGTCACATTGCTCATTTGTTTTTCAAGGAGGTTATTAGAATTCATGGTTTACCTATCAACATTGTATCAGATAGAGATGCAAAGTTTATTGGTCATTTTTGGAAGACTTTATGGCAGAGATTGGGTACTAACTTGTCATTCAATTCAACCTATCATCCCCAAATGGATGGCCAAATAGAGGTGGTCAATAGAACACTTAGAAACCTTCTTAGATGTATGACAAAGGAGTATGGACAAGCTTGGGATCAGATCATCCATCAAGATGAGTTTGCCTACAATGACAATGTGAATAGATCCACCGATAAAATCCCTTTTGAGATTGTGTATGGCCTTCATCATAGAGGTGTTTTGGATCTCAGAGATGTTGGAAAGATGGTACAACAGAGTGGACATGCTTTGTACATGGCTCAATCCATGCAAGAGATTCATGAGTAGGTTAGGACAGCCATACTAGACACCTCTCAAAGAATCAAAGAAAAAGTAGATGAGAAAAGAAAAGATGTACAATTTGGAGTTGGTAACATGGTCATGGATTACTTGAACAAAGAAAGACTTTAGAAAGGTGTCCCTAGTAAGCTTCATATGAGGAAGATTGGTCCTTGTAAAATCTTGGCAAAGTATGGCAACAATGTTTACAAACTAGACCTACTCGGAGATATGGCTTTATCTTCCATCTTGAATATTGTAGATTTGGTGCAATATAAGGGAACACTTTCGGAGGATGAAAGTAGAATCTCAGAAGTCTCTCAAGAACTTTTAGACCTTCCCTTACCACCTGCACCCATGCCACAAGCTGAGAAGGTGTTAGACTCTAGAGTTCTCAAGAAGACAAGGCATACCGTTTATATGGAGCACCTGATCAAATGGTAGCACCTTCCAGCATCTGAGGTTACTTGGGTACCTGAGGAAAACTTTTCTAATCTTGGAGTTTCCCTTTCTTTGTTGCCTAAAGGAGTCACTTGACTTCTTTCTCATTGGGGGAGTATGGTGCAAGAGCACCTAGTTTTGAATGCATTTTCTAGATTTTGGTGTGTTAGTCTTTAGTTTGGTTTAGGTTTTTGAATAATGGACTTCTCATAGGTCCACATGTGTGTTTGATATGCATTTGGAGGATGAATGTCAATTAGATCATGTATTTACTTGTAGCATCCTAAAATTGTGACACTTGCAATTTCGACTGCATTTGGGTCTTCACGATGGCGACACAACACTGAACCTGAATGGAGACCCCGAAACTTGTCCACGACATCAAAAACTGCATTTTTCTTGCACCCTGCCTGATCCCTCCTTGCACCTTGCTGTCCCGGGAGGTGGGACCAGAGCGCCCAGCGCTCTGGTCCTTCAGGACTAGGGCGCCCAGTGCCTTGGTCCCCCAGGACCATGGCACCCAATGCCCTAGTCCCTGGCCCTATTTTGGGCCCGGTCTCCTATGGGGCTTCGGGTCTTTATGTTTGCAAATTGGAAAATACTCTTTCCTGGTCGGCCCAAGGTCGGGAAAATCAGTCTTTCAGCCCTAATTGACAAGTATATAAACTACAATTTCCTCTCCCATTTGGGTAGATGAAAAGAGGGAGGACATATGTGTACAAGACGTGGAAACGATATTCAAACATTCAAGCATTCAAGCATTTCCTTCAAGCAATTGATCATTCTAAGTCTCCATTCAAGGCTAAGTGTTGCATTCAAGACAAGGATTCAACCATTGAAGAGGAGATCACATATCACATACAACATACAACATACAACAACATCTACACCTTCGCATGTAAGAATACAAACATTCTTACAACAAGGTACTAGTACTTGTTTTACATTACAATCATTTACATTTACAACCATTTCTCATTTCTTGGTTAATTCCAAAGGCGGGGTTTGACCTAAAGGCAAACCCCTCATCCCTAACCCCCCAATCGTCCTCTCTTTTTTGTGTGTAGGTTGTAGGTACGCGGCTGTAATTGAAGATCTGGAATCCTTGTGCAGAGATGAATAGATCCCCCTTTGTTTCGCGGATTTTTCGGAGGACCGTGTGCACGCCGGGCGCCATCGTCCCGTCAACTTTTGCTCAAATTTGCAGAACAGCACCATCCCGACATTTTACTACTAATTCTAGGTCCACAGCTTCATATCATATTCCTATCTCTGTTTATAAGTGAATCTTTCCTACTTTACATGCATTCCTAGTTCAATCTTTCTATCTACATTCTTTACAAAAGAGGGTATCCTTGCTATCACAACCCTTGAAACTCATATAGAATCCAATCTTGCATTGCGTGGGATTGGATCTTGTGGGTTTCAACCCCTCTTTTGAATATAAAGTCCCTCCTAAGTGAAAACCATCAACCCTAGTGACTCTCCCTTCTCTCTCCTTGGAGTTGGGAAGGGGAGAACGACTAGGGTTCGATTTTTCCGCTTTACATTACTCAATTTTGGCTTATGAGCCCTTGTATGCCTAAAATGGCATAAATTTGCATTTTGGTGTCAAATGTCTTGGAAAGCCTCATTTCACATTGAGACATGTCATTTTAGTGTTTGTAAGTCATTCTAGGAGGTTTAGGATGAGTGACAATGCATAAAATACAAAAATGAACTTTTTGGCAAAAGTTGTCAATGTTGCTCGACAACATTTTACAACTTTTGCGCAACTTTTTGAGAGTTTGAGCACATTGGTGGTTAGGAAACTGATGGAGAGTTGGTTAGGATCTGCAGGTCATATGAATTCTCTCAGAATGAATGTAAAGAGGTTGGTGAATGCCTTGAGCAAGTTGGAATACATTGTGAAGACCTTTTCCATATTTTACCTTGCAATTTCTCAAATTTCGAGCAGCAGTCTGTACTTCATGGATTGATTTCATTACTGTTCTTTGATGTTTTCTTTGTACATATCTTTGTAGTGATTAGAAGGTATCTATGATAGTTTCTAGTGCAGGTTTGAAGTGAGTTTTTGTTTTTACATTGCTCTCGGCCTGAGCAAGGGTTTTAGAGCCCAAACATGGTTCCAGCTTGAAGTCCTTTGAGTTCCTTTTTATAGTGTATATAAGATTTTTTTTGTTTGGAGGTAATTGAAAGGCCATTTGATATCATTTCCTAGGTGAGCTCAATCATAGCCTGGTTAGGAAAATAATTGAAAAGTTGTATGTGCTTGCAGGATTGATTAGTTTTGAAGATGCCAAGTGTTTGGAATGAGTAAGTAGTGTTTGGTAGAGCCTATGTGGAAGGTTGGAGGTGTGGAAGACCAGGGAAGACATGAAACCCTTTGAAGAAGACAACTAAGTCCCAAAACCCTTCAAAAATACCAATTTTGGGTTTCATACCTATACGGACAGACATGACTTTTCTACATGATGAATCCTAAAGCTCATCCAAAAGGGTACTCGAATCATAAAAGATCAGATTGCCAGAGTCTTTGAGACATTTTTGAGTAATTCCACAAAAACTGATTAGGTAGGGCTAATTGGGGCTCTAGGGCTACTAGGCCTGGAAAATAGGAGAAAGAAGGAGTGATGAAGAAATGAATGAAAACCAATTGCAAAACCAGTTGATTGGCATGGAAATACCTTAAGAAAACCTACTACAACCCCTACAAGCATACGTTAGAAGATTGCTAGTTTGAGGTTGGATTTACCCTTGTGAATCTCAACCATGCCTGAGCAATCATTGAGCACAATTTGATTGGGAGCACTCCTAGAGATTTTAAATGTTTTGATTTTTTGAAAGACCAGTGTAGAGTGAAAGGAGCCCACTAACACAACACTCAACTTCCTATTGAGTAAGGACAGACTCTCTTTGAGAACCCCTCCCCATCACCCGGGAACCCAGAACCATGAAGCCCCAAATCAACCTAGCCAGCCTACCCTAGAACCCTGGAACCCTGGAGTTCCAGGCTTCATTATTTTGCCTACCCCAAAACCTTAGAGTTTCGGACCCTGTTGTTTAATCTTATTCTGACCTCAAAACCTCAGAACCCCAAAGTTCCGAAGTAAGTTGTTTTAGAAGGAGTTACTCACCCTAGAACCCCGAGGTCCCGAAGTGGGTGATATTATTGATCTTTTTTTTATGAGATAGGCTAATTTGTGGTTCTTTCTCGCATATCAAAGCAATTAGATGGACCCAACCTCTAGCAAGAGAATCAAGGAACTGGACAAATTCCCCATAACCATGAAGTATCACTATTAAGGGTAGGTCTATGTTTTGAAACTAGACGATCAAATAAAATGAGGAACAAATATAGCAGTGGGACACATTGAATTGGAGGATATCAAAACACAAATGGATAGACCAATACTAGAGGCACCGCTAAGGAGAATCAAGAGGTCGGGGTTGGTAGAAGCAATTGTTTTCCCTCAATCTATCCAAGCCCTGGAGTTCATTATGACCATGGAATAATTCTACAATGTGAACACTAGAAAATGCACCGATGCCCAAGGAAGAATAGTGATTGATCTGTCTGTTGATATTCTGGGATTTATGTTTGGCATCCCTACAAGGATGAAGTCCTCCTAACAACTGAGGAAGAAGTTGTTGAAGTGTGGAATAGGGATACTACTTCATGCAAGAGGCACATGAATGAATATTGGTTAGAGGAGGAAAGGAAGATAGGACTAAAGGCCACAGATATTCTAAGGGCAGATTTCAAGGAAGCTCAATGAGACCTAATCAACATGCTAAGCAAGGCCTTCAACAAGTCAGATTATCGACACTTCCACGCATGGATGTTTCAATTTATGACAACTATATTGATTGGTAAACAATATTTTGATTGGGCCCAAATTCTTTCGGATAACATACATAAGCAATTGGTGGAGGTTCATCAAACAAAGAAATTTTTCTTCACTTCCTATGTTATCTGGTTAGCTGCCCGAGCAGGTAAATTTTCAAGGCTACAAATCGAGGGCCAGCTAGGAGACAAAGAAGGGAAGAAAAGGGTGTGCGAATATTATACTCAACTCCCTCTAGGCAATGCAAAGGAAAATTTCAAAAGAATCAACAATGCCTTCCTTTTCTCTCTCATCATCAAACTCACAGGTGGCACCGGTTATAGAATAAGCCCATAATCCAAGGCAATAATCAGGGAATGGGCATGTTGGTTCATTTAGAATCAATGTTCCACATATATCTGATTCAGTGGATTCACAAGGAACCCTATGCTACTACCAAGATACTGCAATGATCATATTATATTATTAGAATATCTCAGGAAGATTCTAGAGTTGCAATCGCTATTGTCCTCAAAGCATAAGACAAGGGTTGATTTTTCAGTTTCAATCGGTTACTTCTCTTTCTCTAAGATTCAGGTGGCCAAGACAGTGGAACATGAACTAAAAGATTTAAATTTTAAGGAATTCAATTATAATAGGGAACATTATGACCCTTATGGTAAACTGAAGGAAATAATGCCAAAGGCATATGATGGGCATAAGCCAATAATGGAGTATTTTTGGGCTAACCTCCAAGATAGTTTTCAAGTTAGGGAAAAGAATTATTATAGGTTGTCAATGCCATAGGTAAGGAATTTTGAGATAGAGACTAATCTCCCCAAGGATTTGAGGGATGATGACAAATTACTAGACCCAACGTATAAGGAGCAGGAAATTGATAAGAAGCCCCCATCCCCAATAAGATGGTCGGGGCAGGAAGAGGTTAATATAGATAAGGTAACTCAATTTGTTGTAGAGAGAACCAAACAATGGTTAAATTTAAGAATTAGGCCAAGCACTTATAAAGACAAGAAAAATGAATCAAGGTGTTCCTCAGTCAAGGGTCCACAAAGAATATGTCCACAGGACAAGATCTAGGTTGAGAAAGAACACATCAACTGACATAGATGAAGTTGTCAGACCTAAACAAAGTACTAAAGAGCTCCTGAAGCAAGTCAAGGAGTGGATGATAAAGGCTAAAATTTTGAAGAAGGTTGTCAATTTTGGGATAAGGGAAGGCCTAGGAGCGGTGTCATTAGCGAAAGTACATCCTGTTAGGGTGGCGATTAGGCAAACACTAGGAGAAGGTGCAAAAGAGAAAGATGAGGAAGGGAAAATTGATGAAGAAACATTTGCATATGCTCAAACTCCTCTTGAGACCATCACCATGTTTACTCAGCCCCCACCTACAGCAACCACCCAGTCTCCAATTTTGTCATCAACCACTGCAGTCCCTATGACAATCCCTCTGTCTACACCAACTGGAATTTTATCAACATCCACAAGAGTACCTCCATTGTCACAAACATTGACTCCTACCACAAAGACAGTCATTATTCATAACATTGAGTCATATTTTGAGCAAGAGGAAGAGAAATGACTAGTGTAACCAGTGCCAAAGAAGGCTAAGAAGAAGAAAGAAAGGAAGTCTGTCAAGAGGGGCCGATGGTGGATCCCATGGACGTTGATAAGAAAAATTTGCTAGGGGAGCTACCAGTTCAAGAAGAGGAGGAATTGAATAAGCCCAAGTATGAGAAGGATGAAAGATTGGTCTTAACTCCAAAAGACCAAGAAGATCTACTAAAAGAGATAACTATTGGGAAAGGGATGTAAGAAATAGATGAAGGGGATAGGGGGTTCAAAGAAGAGATAACTAATAGGTTAGGAGAGCTACATAAGCAGAAAAAGTTAAATATTGATGCCCCTATCTAAAGCACCCAAATTCCACCAGGTCCCTCAACCCAAGATGTTCAAATCCCAGAGCAAGAGGAAGAGGAGAAGGATGAAATAAAGGAGCAGTCGAAGGTACATGTGGTAACTGCTGAGATTATACGACATGAAGATGACAAAGATAAGGATATATCATAATGGCTAAAATTCACCTTCAAGAAGAAGAAGAAAGTGGTGCTACCTAGGGTCACATTACAATAGGCCATCACTGAAGAACCATAGAAAACAAACAAGGAAAAGACAATGCATAATTTGTCAAAGATAGGTTTTGGTGAAGTGATTGTTGATGTAGCAGTTCTAATGCAAATCGAAGGTCAAAGATCCCTGAAATACCAGGTATCATAGGTTCAATTAGGTAAACAAACCAAGTGGAGAGAGCTAGATACATTAGAACTTTATACTAGTGTCGTCAAGAGTCGAATAGAAAAGGAGCACATCTCCCACTCAAAGGTAAAGGCCTAGCTAGAATAGTACAAGCAGTTGTTAGTAGAGATGGGCAAGCCCCTAGATGCACGTGCTGGATCTATAGTCCAATGAAGAACTTAATCTCCCCTATGAGTGACATCTCAAACTCTTTCTTCATCTCATTTGCAAACTCATGACTCATCTTGTCATCTCCACCAAAGATAATGTCATCAACAAATACCTCATAGATCAAGATCTGATCTCCTTCAGACTTCAAGTAGATATTGCTATCTTCACTTGTTCTCTCGAATCCAATCTTCACAAGATGGGAATGTAGGCACTCATACCATGCCCTAGGTGCTTGCTTTAGACCATATAAGGCTTTATGTAGCCTACATACCATGTCATTGTCTTCAGATAGGGAAAACCCATCTGGTTGCTCAATATTGTTGGCATTTTTTATGTTTATGTTGTGATTGTCATTGATGGACACACACTTGCATTGAGATCCCCTTTATATGTATGAGCTAGAGCTCAACCAGCATCTATTCCAACCGATATGTTGTATTCTAGTCTTTAGACTATTGGTGATTTTGTAGAATGTGTTTCCCGATCTGAAGTGGCATGTCAACCCCAAGCAGTTCATAGATCTCAAGTGGTACGAGGGAGAAAAGCGGCATAACACATTCTTACCAATCTTCATTTTTGTCAAACCGGCAACCGGTATTTTGTATGAACCGGTAATACTCTGTGTTGAGTTACCAACCAACATTTTGTGATGAGTTACCAATCCACCGATTGTCTGACGGTGCCGACACAC
This sequence comes from Cryptomeria japonica, assembly GCF_030272615.1. Taxonomy (NCBI): domain Eukaryota; kingdom Viridiplantae; phylum Streptophyta; class Pinopsida; order Cupressales; family Cupressaceae; genus Cryptomeria; species Cryptomeria japonica. Next base: position 877,703,194 of record NC_081409.1, on the reverse strand, counting down.
TGACGGTGCTTTTTGTGTCATGTTACTGAGTATGTCTAGATTCATTGAACCTAGGAAATTGAAATGTAATCCTATTGGGCTGACATGAAATCAGACTCCTTTAAAAGGACATCATGTCTAGGGTTTTAGGTTGTTGCTGAAAGGGTTTATGTTGTGACTAGGGCTTAAGGTGGTTGATGAGTTGTTGTAAGAGCGATCTTATCTGAGAAGATCAAGTTGTAACTGAGTGAGAGATAGAGAAGACTGAAGTAATGCTGGAATGCATTAGCTATGAGCTATACTAGATCTAACCAAGCAATCTGTGCTATCTAATAGATCACATACTTGTTGATTACTCACCTCTTTGACAAGTCTGTAGCCCTTAACCAGGTAGGCTCAGATTAGCCTTTGTAAAATCCTCTAACAAGGTGGTTCACCTCTGTGAATCTAAAATCCTCTAGCAAGGTAGTCTTTAATCAGACTTATCTCCTAACAGAGATTGAGATTCCTAACAAGATCTGTTCTAGTGAAGAACATTGTAAGACCTTAACTGGTCTAGTTTCTATTCTGCAAATAGTGACTTGTGAGTTCCATCTCACTGTGGTTTTTCTCATTTGGGTTTCCACGTCAAATATCTTGTGTTATGGTTGTATTGCTTTTGTGGGTGAACACTTTATTTGCATTTTGGTTTGCATGTGTGATAACCGGTCTGTCTATTAAATTGTTTTATCGGTTTATCTTTAGATTGTTTAAGTGTAGTGTTTTTTGGTATACTAATTCACCCCCCCCCCTCTTAGTATTCATCATTTGCTAGTGGAGATGGGCAAGACACTAGATGCACGTGTGGATTACAACCTTCCTTCAACCTCATCACTCCTAGAAGGAGATATAAAAGAAGTGGTTGAAGTAAGAAAGGTGGTGGCTACCACAAAGGCATGGGCATAGACAAATGCTTCTAAAATTATATTATTTTTACAAAATACTATGATAGAGTATGGGAAGGCCAAGCAGGTAGGAGAGGCTCTATCTTCATGTTCTCAGCAGTATGGGAAGGCCAAGTTTTGAATCTTGGGAGGACATCATATCAGGTGAAGACCTCTTAGGCAGAGATAGCTGTAAAAATTTAAAATCCTATATATACATTTTGGAGTTGAAGATTGAAATGGTTTAGTAGTATGTGAAGGATATAATGGGTATCCGCTCTCCTCTCCTTAGTGCAATGAAGAAGTATGAGAATTTTATAGGGTGGTTGTTGGGTATTTTTGGCCTTGGTATCTTTAATGTTGGATGCTTAGAGGAGGATAATGTACATCTCCAGTGGGATGCCTATGCACCACAATATTTCTCAACTTCTATTGAGTTTGATGTGCAGTTAATGGATAGATATACATACTTAATTGTGTGTGTGAAAAGTGGACTTGTATTTGTATCTAGAATACACAACACTTCAATTAAGTCATTACATGTATGGTTAGACATATATAAGCATGAATAATAAACCATAACAAATCGATCCATTGCCTTCTAGTAGATGTGAGTTTAGATTACTCTCAGATTGCTAAGCTATCCAGTGACTAGACAATACCTAAATGAAGGATTTTTAATCTATATGAGCATGGATTTAAGCTAAATGGATGCAAGATTAATCTAGATATGCATGATTAATCTAACATGATTTAAGAAATATTTGAATATTTAAGCTAGATGATTTAAGCAATATGAATTAACTAATATGCAATATCTCAATGCAAATTCTTAATGAACCTAGAGCAAAAACAACATAATAACAATATATTCTCCAGGATCCTTGATTAGGAGATGAAAGCCTGAATTTATAGAAAATTCGGAAAGAAACCAACAGCTAAGATAAAATGATGATGAGTGGTCAAGATTTTCCAAGAGGATTGCCCCTCTTTGAATTAATGTGTGAGCAATGTGTTGGTTCAAAGAATAGTTTATGTCTAGGAGATACCAGATCTGAGCTTGATTGATCACGAACTGGATGAAAAGCAAGGTGTTTAGCTTGATTTGAAGCGATGAAACCGAATAGAGTTGATTAAAGTGAAACCGATCCCGAAGTTGATTGAACTAGGACCGATGAAGAGCAAAGATACCAAACTTGAACTTGATTGATCAAGAAGCGGATCTTACTGATCTAGAGCTTGATTGATCTAGACACAGTGAGTGAAGATAAAATCAATCTTGAACTTGATGGATCAAGACACAATGAGTGAAGATAAATTGTCCAGCTTATTTGATGTGATGAAACTGAACACCTTCTTAGATTGAGCGTGTGATCAAAGATACTCTTTAAACCCGTGATTGAGTTTAAACGAATAATTAGCTTGATGAAAAAGCAATAAAACTGATTAACATTAAGAGATTAATTTAGATGAAGACAATATCATCTTGATATGAAGCGATGAAACTGATATGCCCCTAGAGATTGATTTGATGAATCTTAGCTGCTCGACTTGTAACGCAATTTTTTTGAAAGAAATTCTCGACTTTAAGGTCATGAGTATGCCCCCTCAGGAGCGAAATCGAAAGATAGCAAGGGTTGTACAATGATTGTAGGCAATTGTTGGCGATGATAAGTTATTTGAGCACAAATGATTCAGAGGAATATTTGAAAATTTAGCATTGATTGATGAGAAATTGAGCACAAAATTGATTTCTAGAATAAAATTAAGATTCAATGTTGATTCATGAGAAATTGAGCGCAAATTGAAGAAGAAAATGAGCAACTGATGAAAGCGCTAAGTGGTCAATGTCGTGAAATTTTGATTAGAGAATTGACGTCATATTTTGATTTTGATCCCAAAAATGGACTCAGGATAGCTGATTTATGAGCTCTTCATTTGATTTCATCATACTTACATTGATTGATTATGAGATGTTGTTCTATATGCTCTGTATGCATATCTTTTCAGTATAGATGAATGAATGCAAATGGAATATGGATGTTTATTTTTGTTTCTTTTTCATATGCAAATAAATGATGAAAATGAGTAATGCAAATGTTTATTTTTCTTCATGCAATAATATGAGTGCAAATAAGTAATAATGAAATGTATGGATTTATATGAGATGCTTATGTATGCAACTAACATCTCAATACACAAGTATTTGATCAGAGAAACAATGATGAAAAAGAGACCACTTAGCTGAGAAATGATTATGCTTCAAACTCTCATTCAAAAGATAAAGAGATCATTGTTATCATGTCGAAATCACTCGAAATGCATAAAATTTAGAATGAATGCAACCTAAACCTAGTCACTGGATTTGGAATGCTTAATTTTCATCACTGAGCATTTTACAAACATAACAGGCAAAATAGAGTTCCTTCCTTTTCATATGCAATATTAATTATCTTGTCCGCAATGACCATTTTTTCGTTCATATCCTTGGATAGATCATGCATGCATCTAGATTGCATGATAAAGAAATTCCCTCAAAATAGAAAAAGAAATGATGTGAACCTCCCTGTTGCATACAAATAAGTGGAGTCAAGGTATGTGTGGCGAATTCACCTTGATGTGAAGGTTCTTATCATTGACACCCAACTTATTACATGTTTCCAGATCATTGGATTTATTCCTACAAGCAAAAAATAAAGAAAAGTATTATGCCCCCAATCCTTGCTCCTCTTAGTCAAGATAGACTTCCTCGAGTTACTCAAAGGGAATAATAAGCGAAAGCCAATGTAAAAGACAACACACAAAAAATTTCATGCATATCTCAAACAATTTAGTGATTGTTTTCAATAGTCTTATTTTGCTTGTGTACTCAATGATAAAACTCTTCAATAGTTAGGAGATAGGTGACTGACTCAAAGTGGATGACCAGGTACCACTGACTAAAAGATGACTTGGTTGATATTGCTTAGGATATATAAATTGCTCAGTCGATTACCCTAAGACTAGGACATTGATTAGTTTCAAGCCATGAGGGTGCTAAAGGAACCGGGATGTCACAAAAGCGACTAAAAGTTATGTACAAGCTAAAGCAAAGATGCAACATTTCAATACAATAGATAAGACTACCCTGGACAAAATCCAGCAACCATACTGATCTATGTCATTGTTTAGATTTGTGTGATCATTGATAGGAATGTCTAGTTTCAAAGAGTAAGTACCCCGTATAATACCGATCTGTGTGGTTTTGAGTGTACTCTTCCTTGTATAAGACATGTTGATGTTTGATAGAGTTTGATAGATAGATTAACAAGACATGCAATAAGTTTGATTGCAAACTTTGAGAGTTTGTCTAATGTTGATTTAGTTTGATGGATAGTCTATGCTTTCTTGCTTTTATTTTGCAATTTTTTTGTTTTTTTTTTGAGTTTTTTGTTTTAGGATTTTGATCAGGACATTTTATGATTTTTAGGAGTTTGTTCAGGACATTTTATGATTTTTTAGGATTTTGATATTTTCTCCTAGTGTCTAGCAAGGCAAAAAGGATTTTGAGTACATGAATAGATAATCAAATGGTGGTGGACACTTTCAAGGACTATCTCACAACGTTAATCGAAGCACAAGGTCCAGATATAGCAATGTAAACCAAGGATTTTAGTGATGTAAAGCAAGGATTTTAGCGATGTAAAGAAAGGATATAGCGCAATGAAGCAAGGATATAGCGTAACAAAGCAATATGGTCCAAATAAGTGGCCATGTCAAGAGGTTTGTGGAAAGCATGTTTTTGCATTTTGTCCATAGTGTTGATCAAGATCAAGGGATAGATTTGGATAGGAGGCAGATACGATAAGCAAGATCAAAAGGGAGTAATGAAGGATGTAAGCGAGCAATGGAGAGGAGATAAAGGGTCTAGATCAAGTGTAATACATAGGACACATGAAGCATGCAAAGATCCTTAACCTTGTCAAGATCAAAGGTGGAAAAGGGATATGAACATAGATAGAGCGGATGAGGGATAATGGAGGATGAAGGATAATGGAGGAAGAAGGATAATAGATGGATGTACATGGATGGAACTTGCCCCCAATGTAAAGTGCAAAAGGATAATGAATTATGCATGATGCCTGTTTGCCAGTTTTTCATCATGGTACTTGCCAAAGGCACCACAAGAAGTGGTTTTCACACAAGGATGAATTTATTTCTCTTTATTTATTTTTTTTCTTATTTTTTTTTTCACTTTTTCATTTTTTTTTTTTGGTAGATAATGGAGGCATGATAGGGGATGGAAGAAGGACCCCAACGTTTCGCTGCTTTCGATGGTCCCCTTAGAATATGAGTTGCAATAGACCATGGCTATGAAGGTATTCTCAAAGATGTTGGCAGGATAATGAAATGAAACTAGGGCAAGGATTTATGCAAAGGATTGGATAAGAGGGTTGGAAGGGTGAAAAAGAGGTGTTGGATAATAGATGGGATGTTGGAAGAATTGTGTATGGATAGATGGAAATGCTGGAAAGATCAACATTGGCACACGCCTTGAGGGATGGTGGACATATGGAGGAGAAGTGAATCTTGGATTTTGAGATTTGGATGGAGGAAAGGTTACATATTTTGGGGCATAAGAACCCAAAATGGATGAAAGAGGTGATGGAGGAATAGAATCAGAAGGTTTTGGTGGAGGAACAACAATTTTGGATGCCAATTTTGATTTTTCTTTAGACTATTGTTCTTCAAGCAGCCGCTTAGGGATCCACATGGTTTTTGATTTTTCATGCTTTTGTAGTTCCTTAGAGTGCATTACTTGTACAAGTGCCTTAGGAACCCATATAACATTTGACTTTTCTTCTTTCTTTGTAGGCCTTTGTGGCGTTTTGTATATATATTTTTTTTTGAATCATATTTTTCTTTGTTTTGACATGTCGATTAGATGGGACATGTTGATCCTTGAATACATGTGGATTACTTGACTTACGACTTTTATGCTTGGCATCCAAATTGCTTGGAGAAGGAAAAGAATGTATGAATGGATATGAATGATATGGAGGTATTTTAGATGGATGGAAGGTACTCGAAGACGTGTTCCTTTGTTGATCATGCATAAGGGATGGAGGGATATAGGGACCTAGAATGGATGGAAGCGATTATGGGGAAAGCGTATATTTGGATTTAACTGGAGAAATGTAGGATTTATGAGAGATACCAACATCTTAAGAAATGTCCCTGAGGCCATGACCTTTAACATTTTCTTTAATATGGAGGGATTCTTGCTTGTGGAGATCTACTCATTTTCCTTTATAAATATTTTGACTTGTAGGTGTGCGCATGTAAAATTCATCTTATTCAAAAAAATAATCAATTAGAAGCAAAAAGGGAAATCACGAATCCCTCCTAGCCAAAGAATTTAACAAAATAACAATGAAATGATACAACCAAACAAAATAGGAATTATGAATGAAATCAATAAAAACTCCCTATTCTGTAACTATGTAGAACTTCCATTGCTCTTCTCCTCTTCATGGTATGATGGCTCTCAGATATTGTGCTAGTAACCTGCAAGTGACACAAAGATTCAAAGTTTGTGATGGTTGAAAATGGAGATTGGATGCTCAATTTATAGAAAATTGGAGAAGATTGATTGAAAGGTGGAATAGATTGATCAAGAGGTGTGAACCCAAGTGAGCTCAAATGAAAATTGATAGTTGAATTGCTAATTGTAGGAGTGAAACGCAATGGATTGAATAGATTAATTGAGTTAACTGATTGAGAAAAAGCTGATTGAGGGAAGAAAAAGAATGATTGGAGGAAATAAAGAGGATGACAAAGAAAGCTTAATTTAGAAAAAGCTAACTAAAAGATAGAAATAGAGATTGGAGAGATAAATGATTTAATTAATTAATTGATTGAATTAATTAATTTAGCATGTGCTTGCATTTAGATTTAGATTTTTAATTTAATCTTTGCATGAGATTTTAATTCAAATAATTGAATTTATTTAAATTCAATTTAGTATTTGAATATATTTCGAACTTAACTTGATTTTCAATTTGGTTTTTGAAATCATGCACATGTATTTGAATTTGGAAGAAATTAGAAGAATATGAAATTGAACGAAATTAGAATTTGGGGATTTGAAAATGGAAGAATTAATTAGTAATCAAATAACTTAAAGAAACTATTTAATTATTTAGAAATGGAATTTAATTAAATAATAAAGATTATTTAAATTAAAAAAGGATTAAATCATAATTAATTAAATAATTAATATTTAATTAATATTTAGAAGAGGGTTGAATGATTAGATGATTAGAAATAGAAATTGAATAATTAGCAATTTATTTAAATAATAAAGATTATTTAAATTGGAGAATTAATTAGAATTAATTAAATAATTAATATTTAATTAATATTTAGAAAATGATTAAAATGATTAAATGATGAAAGAATAAGAAATAGAATAATTAGTAAGATGATGAGGAAATATGAAATTAGAAGAATATGATTAATTAACTTAATTAAATAATTAAATAATTATTTAACTAATTAGATGAATAATTAGTACATGATCAATGAGACATTTTTAGGTGTCTACATTTGCCCCTCATTGAGACAATGTCAGAATGATGTTGTTTCAAAGAAAAACAAAAAATTTCTGCCCTAGTATGCTCTGGTGATACTTAGGGTGTAATGCCCCCTCGAGAGATTGTTTGTGCATTAAAGACATGAATGATCTCTCGAAAAAAGAAAAATGTGAGATGAAATATAGAAGAATGGTTAGTTGATTAGAGATAGAGATAGGTGATGTGAAGATGATATTGAGATAGAATATGACAAAATGAACTTTAGAATGAAATAGAATAATGTTAGAAGCAATTGAAGATGATTGATATGAGAATGATTGATTGAAAATTGTGAGATTTTGCCGAGATCAAGAGCTCAATGAAAAGTACAATAGAGACAAAATATAGGACAAGAATAAACTGTATTCTCATCAATAGAAAATGATCAATAATATCAATTACATACAATGTAGATGAGCCTGCTTATATAGGCAAGGCTAGGGATATGTGAGCACACAAACATGACATGTGGGTCAATAAGAAACAAGGGTAGGTAGGAAATAGGTGTGGGTAGGTAGGAGAAATAATATAATAGTCCACATGAGGTGGATCACCCATTGAATGTGGAGTGTAACAACAAGATCAACACCATAAAAGGTGGAAATTCTCCTACACACACTATCCCAATGTGACACAAACACCCAAGTGTCTCATACCCAAACTACTATGAAATGCATTTCCTAAGTAAAATTAAGTAAGGTGTAATAATATCCAAGATGAATAATTATTTACACCAACACCCCCCCTTAAGTGCAACTTAGGGGAATGCACTTAAGTCTACAATGCAACTAAGAAATGCAAGATGGGTCCCGGCTACTAGGCCATGTTAGGTACCCATGTACAAATGCAAATGCATGCAAACCAATGCAATGAAACCTCTCACAAAGTGGGGAAAGAGAGAAAAACCCAATGGGAAAAAACCCTCCCCCAAAAGAGAGATGAAAAACATACAAGAGAACTCTCAGAGAAGAATGTGGAGGACAAAACCCCATGTGAGGAAATAGTCCCCCCCATATGAGAGAAGAAGAGAAGCTAGGAAGCCCCCCCTCAATGTGGAATCTGCACCAATGATAGAAGCTTGATGTATGAAGAAACTGTGCCTTAAACATCGAACAACATTCCTCCCCTTAGGAAGAAACAAAACCAAAGGTGTATCTATGAAGTCTCCCCAATCATGAAGGGAAGATGTATGAAAAGAACTCATGATGAAAGGAATCTCTGAAAACTGCTCAAGTGTCCCCATGTCGAATCTAAAAGATACCCCCTCCAAAGGTGGTAAACTGTGCCACTCTGCTGAAAAAGGCACTCCAAGATCTAGTGGAGATGGATGTAGAACATGTCCCAAAGACTCAAATGTCTCCTCAAAAAATAGACCTCCTCCAACTGTTGTACATAAGTATCCACAATCATGTCAACCTCGAAAGAATGATCATGTAGAGAATGAACAAGAGGGTCAGAGTGTTCCCTCGCAACAATCGAAGAAGGATCACCTTCATCAAAGAGAAGATGAATGTCATCAATGATGTCTCCCAAATCTACAATGTAGGATTCCACAAACAAACCTGCAATGTCTGTCAAGTAATCATCCCATGAATCTGAAGCTGGAAGACAATGAATATCCTGCTGCACTGAATTACATGAAGGCAAAACTGTCGCACTATCTGCATCATCAAGTGCAATAGGTGATGTGATATCAATATGAGGAGATGAAATACAAGGCTCAAGAATGGGGTCACATGTGAGAATCCCCATGCTCAAGTGCCCAAAGTTCTCCTCAAAATCTGAACCATCACAAGAAGTGCGATCATCATGTGTAGAATCATCAAATGTGAAATCATCATCATCAACAAAATCTGAAAAGGAGTATAACCGAGATGCATGATCAACCACCCCAGTCGCAATGATAGCTCTAGTCTCCAAGTCTCTAATGAAAACTGAGTTAGGTGTGAACTCCACAACTCTCTTAGTTGCACCATGTGTGATTTGATAGATAGAAAGGAGATTGTTTGTCAAGTGGGGTACACACAACACATCATTGAAGGAGTTATCCCCAATGTCAATAGATCCTTTCCCAATCACATCCATGTATGTATGATTGCCCATCAAAATTTGTGGCATGGTGCAAGGCTCAAATGTAGAGAACATAGACTACGAAGATGCCATATGATGAGAAGCCCTTGAATCTAGAAGCCATCTCTCTGAATCATGACTGATAGTAGCACATAGAGTTTTTCCTTTTCTTGTCCCAAAAGAGTGAGTCTTCCCACTTGTAGAAGCCATGAATGCTTTCCCTTTTCCTTTTGAATGTGAGGAAGTGGAAGTTGATGAATCATCCTTCTTGTAGACTTTAGGCAAATCAATGTTATGCTTTTTGATGATATGTGTGAGCTCATCAGTCTTCTTAGAATGGCAACGATGCTCCTCATGACCAACATTTTTACAATAGGCACAAGTAGGTCTCTCCCTCTTTGGTGAATTATCTCTCTTGGAAGAGGATGAATCTCCTTGTTGTGGAGAAGATGGTGCTTTTTCCTTAGGCTTTGATAGCCATTTCTTCTTGTGTGAGTTGTCCTTTCCTTGATTTCCTTTGTTCCCTTGATTTGCCACTAATGCTTGAGACTTAGAAGCCTTAAGAATGCCCATGCTTATCAACTTATTTTGTTCCATCATCAACATTTCATTGAAAGCATCAAATGTAGGCATTGTGTAGCTTGAACCCATTGTCATCCTATGGGTTTGGAAACTAGAAACAAATGCTGCATATTCTTGTGGAAGCTTGCCTATCAAGTTGAATATCAATTGAGTATCCTTCTTATCAATGCCACAATCTTTGAGTTGTGCTCTCAACTCATTTGCCTTAGTGACATAATCTTGTATAGCATCAAAGTTCTTGGGATCCAACATGGTGAGATCACTATCAATTTGATATCCCCTAATCTCATCAACTTGACCATATAAGTCTTGAAACTTTTGCCAAGCATCCTTGATTAGAGTACACTTCTCAATATGAAAAATGAGATCCTTTGATACATACTTTCTTAAGGTACCAATTGCCATGATATTTTTAGTGAGCCAATCCAAGTGACCAACTGGATCAACCTTAGGATCAGCAAGAGCAACAATAGTTCCATCAATGTAATGAGTGAGTCCTTTTTCCATAAGTTTACTCCATGCATCAATTTTCCAAGTAGCATAATTATGAGGAGTTAATAGAGGAAACTTATAAGAACACATAGCAGCAAAAAGGAAGGAACACAATAGCACAAAAGCACAAGATACACCCCCCCAAATTCACTCAATCAAAGTACCCCACTAAAAATGATGATTTTGGCACTTTATATGTAGTGCATGTACAATAGGCCACTTGCAAACAATGGCAAGGTGGACTTCTGATTTTGTTTTACAACTACCCCAATAGGCTAAGAACTACAAAGCAAAAGATCAGAAAGATGGATCTATGCAATACAAATGCCAAATTGGCCAAATAAGACCATATGATGAAAGTACAATTTCTACCCACAATTGCTGCAAATTGATAGCATATTCTGATATTAGACAAAAAATAACACACTTTCAAAAAAAATGGCACCTAAAAAGGAGTTCGTATGAGCCCGAACAGAGACTTGGAAGTTGTAGAAATGGGGATTGGACAGGTACAGTCACCAAAAACTAAGAATTATAAAAAATTTGTCCATCAAAATCAGAAAATAATTCCACCATTTGAAAGTACATGAAATTCTAGCCCATTTCAAAAAAAATTGCACCAAAAAATGAGCAAAAATGAGCAAGATATGGCCATTTGAAGTTGAACTACAAAATCAAAAAGCTCAATGTGAGGGGCCTACAAATTTTTGAAAAATGATGACGTCAACAAACTGTGGGGTTAAATTTGACGGCTGTATGATTGTCGTCAAAACTTCACAGTTGACTAAGTGCTAACGTGGCCCTGATTGTGCAAGTGATTTGGCAGATGATGTGTTAGTCTGATTGGGCAGCCAACTGGGCTGCTGACTTGGCCAAAAGATGACGTGGCAAGGTCTGCGTGTGCTCCATGTGGCACTGATGTGGTGGGCCCCGGAGACCACGTGGCGGAAGGTGCAGGGTGTCGGAGGGCCGGCGGAGGTACCAGCGACAGTTTTCGCGGGCAGCGGCGCTGGAGGCCGCGGGGCTGGCAGGGCCGGTGGGGCTGACGAGGGCGGCGTGGTGTCGGCGGGGGCGGTGGAACAGGGAGGCGGCAAGGCTGCGGCGGGGCCGGAGGGACTAGCTGCGATGGGGCAGTGATGACGGGAGGTGCGGGTGCTGTAGCCGCAACAGAGGGAGCTCGGGGAGATGCCGGAGAAAGTCGCCGGTGGTGGTGTCGAGCGGTGCTACTGCTGGGGGTGCCGCTAGCTACCGCTACAGGAGGAGCTGCCGGAAGCTAGCATGGGGAACTGCACGGGCACCGACATCTGGGACAACACGGTGGGGAAGACCTGCAGTACGGCGGGGCCACGGGACCTGCAAACCCTGCGGGTCACGGGAAGGGGGGTCTACGGACCCCCCAAAAACCAATTTTTTTTTTGATTTTTTTTTTTTTGATTTTTTTTTTTTATGAAATTTTTTTTTTTTTTTTTTTTTAAAATTTTGACGAATTTTTTTTTCGAAATTTTTTTTTGCAAATATTTTTTTTTATATTTTTCGAAAAATATAATTTTTTTTCGAAATTCATACAATAATTGCAAAATTGGCAAAAAAAAATTTCTCACCAAAATAGGCCGACTTTATAACCAAAATTCATGGAAACGACCACTTGAACGGAATGACAAGGTCGGATCTGGTCTAGGACGCCTCCAAAAGATGTTGCTCCTCAGATCTGCCTCTTGACGTCGCAATAATGTCTCTTCAAGTCGAATCAATGAAGCCCCAAAGGCTCTGATACCATGTGAGATTTTGCCAAGATCAAGAGCTCAATGAAAAGTACAATAGAGACAAAATATAGGACAAGAATAAACTGTATACTCATCAATAGAAAATGATCAATAATATCAATTACATATAATGTAGATGAGCCTACTTATATAGGCAAGGCTAGGGATATGTGAGCACACAAACATGACATGTGGCTCAATAAGAAACAAGGGTAGGTAGGAAATAGGTGTGGGTAGGTAGGAGAAATAATATAATAGTCCACATGAGGTGGATCACCCACTAAATGTGGAGTGTAACAACAAGATCAACACCATAATAGGTGGAAATTCTCCTACACACTATCCCAATGTGGCACAAACACCCAAGTGTCTCATATCCAAACTACTATGAAATGCATTTCCTAAGTAAACTTAAGTAAGGTGTAATAATATCCAAGATGAATAATTATTTACACCAACAAAAATGATTTAGTAAACTACCAAAAGCAAATGAGATGAAATGAGAATGAAATTGAATGAATCATGAACCTATGTCATTTATTTATTGCGCAATATATATTCATCACTGAGCCTTATTATTGAACAATGAAGCTTTAGTGCATTAGGGTATAAGGAACCAAGATGCAAAGATATCTCATTGAAGAAACAAACACTTAGCAGACAAGGAGTGAACCCTCCATTCTGGGAATTGCGTTGAGGGTCAAGGTATGTGTGGCGATTTCACCTTATGTGAAGGCTCTTATCATAGACACCCACTAGAGCAATTTCCCTAGAATTTCATCGGTTCACACCACAAACAACAAACAAAGAAAAAGATAATGCCCATCATAGCTCCTCTAGTCACTTGTGGACATCCTTGAGTAGCATAGGAACAATATCTGTCGCCAAATGATAAAAAGATAAAGACTGACCTAGACAAAATTCAGTAGCTATACTGACCTTGTGCCTTTGTTCTTAGTTGTTTGATGTGATGGTTGATAATGTCTGATCTTAGAAAGTTGCGAACCCCATTTAAGACTGACCTGTCTGATTTTGAGTGTATCCTCTTCTATTTAAGACAAGATAATGATCGTGTTGATATGGATATGATATGATTGATAAGACAGTTTGATCAGTTGATTGCAGATGTTTAACTGGATAGTCGTATCCTTTGTTAACTTCGTGCGAAGTGTTTGTTAGATATCTGCTAGGGTATTTTTTTCTCACAAAACATTTTATTGCAAGTTTTTCTGATTGATTGGTTTTCAATTTTTAGTTCTTTTCCAAGATCTTTTGTGATGTTTTTGGATTATGTAGATCAATATTTGAATGTTTTTGGTTGATTTTTTCAGGATCATATTTGAATGTTTTTGGTTGATTTTTTGAGGATTGTATTTGAATGTTTTTGGGTTTTGTGGTTTTTGATTTTTTTTGATTTTGAGTTTTTCACTATTTTTGGATATTTTTTAAGGATGTTATATGATTTTTTCAGCACTTTATACGATTTTTTGGATTTTTTCAAGACTTTAAAACTTTTTTTGGATTTTTTTAGGACTTTATTTTATTTTTTGGATTTTTTCAGTTATGCCCCCAATGTGTAGACCTATATGAGATGATGATCTACAAAATGTATATGGAGACAAATGAATTTTGGACATGACCTATGTGAATGCAATATGCAGGATGAAGACGCATTTCCTATTCGAACAAGGTTGACTATCTTTGTTTTTGCATTAGTAATACACCAATAGAAATGGAGGTGCAAAACATCTCATAGATAAGCAGTCAATCGATCTCTAAGGCCCTTTGGAACATTCATCTCAACACACTTAGTGACTAGGATTTACAAATGGAGACGCGGAAAAATTCCCCATTAGTTCTTGAAAGTTCTTGAAACTTTGATCTTCTTTTGCCCATGTGTGTGCAAATGCATTAATTCCCGCTCTTGTGTTCACTAAAGATCCTTAGCATCCTATATGACTAGCTACATGATTTTTCTAACTTCAAAAGCATCCCAAATAGAGCCTTACTGCCAGCAAGCCTTGAGAGCTCCGACGAGGTTATAGATTGTAATTTCTCAAATATTGCTCCATTTCTAGGAGGCATCCATAGTCCTGATGGAGTTACTTGCATGTTCCCATAGTCAAGCTTTTTATCACATTTGTATACATGATATTTCAATTATATATTATTTCTCTATCTGCCTTTAGATGGATATTTGGCATAGCTCTTTTTCTCTTTTTTCTTTTCTTGCCTTGACTTGTAAGTAATGAAACCTACTTGGGTGTGACAATTATAGTGGCGCTGAAGTAGAATTTTAGATTTTTCACTTAGTCATATGATCAACTAGGTGTCTAGAATGGATTAGAGGTCTTATTAATGTGTGAGGTATAGAAATTGATAGATTGTGGGTTAACAAGTCTCAAATAGTGAAATCACTACCCAACCATTAGTAAAGCGTCGTCACAGGGTAATGTTGAGAATGAATGAATTTAGAACCTCATAGACTTCATGTCCAAATATCTAAGAAAGGAAATGACCCTTGTTTTCCTTAGATGAAAATGAATGATAAACTCGAACAGTTGCCATGTTTTATTGATGCTTCTATATGAAAATGTGGAAAGTTTAAGAATGCGGTGCATTTTAAAAAGAAACTATAGGTGATGCAGTGTTTTAAATGATATGATATGCAATGCAGAAAGTAAAACCTAAACTACACATCCCTTAGGTATAATATCACTTAAGGTGCATGTTGTTCATAGGGTTAGAGAGTGGATCTCCCTCCATGGTAGCCAAATTATATGCTCCATTGCCTATGACCCTTGTTATAATGAAAGGACCTAGCCAGTTAGGTTCAAATTTCCCTGGCCTTTCTCATTCCGCTAGGTTCCTTTGATTCTCTTTAAGTACTAGATCTCCCACTTGAAAAGTTCGTGGGCGGACCCATTTATTATAACTTCATCTCAGTCTGTTTTGGTATCCTTGTAGATGGTTAAACGTTGTTTGTCTTTTTTCATCAAGGGTTTTGAGTTCTTGTAACCTTGTTGCCCTGTAGTCTTCCTCTAATATGATGTTTTGTAAGGAGACTCTTAGAGATGGTATTTCTATTTCAATGGGGAGTATCGCTTATGTACCATAGACCAAGGAATATGATGTTGCTCTTTTAGGTGTGTGTACTCCTGTTCTATAAGCCCATAGAGCGGGATTCAAGTGGAGATGCCAGTCTCGTCCTATGTCAATGACTACTTTCTTAAGAATTTTCAATATCATTTTATTTGTAGCCTCTACTTGTCCATTACTTTGTGGATAATATGGCGTGGAAAATCTCTTTTGTACGTGAAATTTGTCACACAATTCTTTCACTTCCTGGTTTTTAAATGGACACCTATTATCTGTAACAAAGCACATTGGAACTCTGTATCTACATATAATGTAGTTGAGCATGAATTTTTCTATCTACTTTCCAGTAATGTATGTTAAAGGAATTGCCTCAACCCATTTGGTAAAGTATTTAGTGGCTGTCAAGATAAACTTGTGCCCATTGGAAGAAGTAGGGTTGATTTTACCCACTAGATCTAATCCCCATTGTGAAAATGGCCATGGAGATGTGATGGGTTGAAGATCTTGTGTTGGTGCATGAATAAAGTCTCCATGCATTTGGCATTGTTTACACTTCTGTACATACTTGTAAGCATCCTTTTCCATGGTTGGCCAGTAATACTCTATTCTCAGCAATTTCTTTGACAATGGAAGACCGCTTTGGTGAGCCCCACAGATTCCATCATGGACTTCTTTTAAAGAAAGATGTGCTTTATTCTCATCCAAACATCAGAGAAGAGTTCCATCGAAACCCTTTCTATACAAAGTATCAGCTATAATGGTGTATCTAGATGCCTGATGAATAAAGGTCTTCTTTTGATTTCTAGACAGATCCTGTGACATGTATTAAGTATGTAAATATGTGTATATTTCATTGTACCAAGGTGATTCTGGACCCATGATTGCACATACATATTCTGATAGGGGAGTCTCATATGTAGGTAGCATCAACTGTTCTATGATGAACTCAAACTGAGTTTCGTTAGCAGGCATATTCAAAAGAGATCCTATGGTTGCCATTGCATCTGTTGCCTTGTTTTATATTCTTGGTATTTGTTCGAAGGTAATTTTGCTGAAGTGTTCCTTGTAATCTTTGACCAACTTCTTATAAGGCATGAGTTTGTCATCCTTCGTGTTGTAATCATCATTGACCTATTTTACAATCAACTGTGAATCACCATAGACTTGTAACTCTTGTATTTTCCATTGTATAGTTGTACGAAGCCCTATGAGGAGAGGTTCATATTCACCCATATTATTGGTACATGGGAAATTGATCCTAAATGACTTAGGTATAACATCCCCTTGAGGAGTAATGAAGAGAATGCCTGCTCCAGATTCGTGACTTGTATATGACCCATCAAAATATAACTTCCACATTACTGAGGTAGTTAATGTAAACACGGATTTGTCTGGAAAGTCTATCAGCAACGGATGACTATCCTGTATAGGAGCCTCTGCTAATTGATCAGCTATGGTTTGTCCTTTGATGGATTTTCTATCTATGTATTCTATATCAAACTCTCTCAAGATCATAACCCACTTAGCCAATCGCCCGGTCAATGTTGCTCTACTCAATAGGTACTTGAGTGGGTCAAAGTGTGCAATGAGTTGCACCTTATGAATCAACATGTAATGTTTGAGCTTTTGGGATGCAAAGATTACTACTAAGCATGATCACTCTATGGGGGTATAATTAAGTTCATAGCCGATCAGATTCCTACTTATATAATAAATGGCTCTTTCTTTTCCATTTTTGTCATTCTATGCCAGTAGAGATCCTAAAGCTGAGTTCATTGCTGATATGTATAACAATAGAGGTTGTCCTGGAATAGGAGATATTAACATTGGTATGTTCAAAAGATAATCTTTTAGAGCTTGGGAAGCTTCCTGACATTGTTCTGTCCATTTAAAAGTAACTCCTTTCTTGAGTAAATGTTGGAATGGGTGACACTTATTTGCCAACTGTGCTATGAATCTCCTTATGGATTGCAATCTTCCTTGTAATCCTCTGAGTTGTTTAGGTGTTGACAGAGGTTGCATATCAATGATTTCCTTGACCTTGGCAGGGTCTATTTCAATTCCTCTGTTTGATACTATAGAACCTAACAATTTACCTATTGTTATGCCAAACACACATTTCTTTAGGTTTAATCTGACATTATACTGTTCCAACCGATCAAATATCTATGTAAGAAGTGGAAGGTGACTTTCCTTGGTTTGTGATTTAGCCAATATGTCATCCATGTAATCTTCCATTATGTTATGGATCATGTCATGAAACAAAGTTGTCATGGTTCTTTGATATGTTGCTCCGGCATTTTTGAGACCAAATGGCATCACATTCCAATAGTACGTTCCCCACAGGAATGTAAAGGCCATTTTATGTTGATCTTCTAATGTAATTTTAATCTGGTTGTATCCTAAAAAACCATCCATTAAAGATAACATCTCATTTCTAGTTGTTAGGTAAACTATCATGTTGATATTGGGTAGCGGGAAGTCATCCTTAAGACAAGCTTTATTTAGATCTCAAAAATCAGTACAGATTCTTATGCCTCCCGTGGGCTTAGTCACAGGTACCAGGTTGGATATCCATTCTGTGTAGTCAATAGGTCTAATAAAACCTACATCTAGCAACTTTTGTAGTTCTATTTTAACCAGTAATGTGATACTTGGATGCATTTTTCTCAATTTTTTCTTGCAAGCTTTAACTCCTGGTATCAATGGTAAGTGATGCAACACTAATTTAGAGTCTAAGCCTGGCATGTCTGAATAGGACCAAGAAAAGTTGATAGGTTGTTGCTTGAAAAAATGAATGAATCTATCTTTTTCTTCTTTGCTCAGTGATTTTCCCAAATGGATGTTATGTACAACCTCCCCTTCGGCTATGTTTACTTCTTCTGTTTCCTCTATAAGTAATGCTAAACTTTCTCTTTCCATAGGAAGATTACCCAAATCACTTCTGTCATTATGGGTAGTTTGATCCTTATCTTCTATTGGAGAAGTACTTTCTTCTCCAAAGTATGTCGTTCTATTTAGGTCTATAGCGAACCCTGCTTTATGATCACCTTGTGGAAATCCCTCTCTGACTCCTAGAAATTCTGAAATTGCTTCGTTGTTTTCAAACCAATCCAGTGTTGGTCTTCCTTCTTGCCCCCAATCAATCAAGTGTGAATGTACTAGGGGTAAATCATTACTCCTTTCTTTAGTAGACTCAGATAACATGAGGACTTGATTGTTTGACTAACTTTGAGTATCTTCATCATGTATAAGCCTTATTTGATTCCTTAATATTACACTTTCTGATGGGCTAGAATCATGGAGTGATAAGAATTTGTAGTCATGAGAGTCTGTCTCACTTTCAATATATGTTTCATCATATGAGCTATCATCACTTATTTCTTCTTGTTCTTGTGTCTGATTCTGTTGTAGATTGTCTGGTCTTTGTTGGACATTAGTTACCCTTCTTAAGCCTAGTATAAGCCTTTGCAATCTTTCTTCATCTATTTCATTAGGTTGGGCCTGAGTTGCTTCTCGTGGTAGAAGTAGTGATAATAACCATGGGTGGGATTCAGGTGGTGGGGGTAATCTTGCATCTGTTGCCACATTAGCCTGTACTATTGTGTCAATAACTGCATCATTTTGTAACTCAGTGATAGGTTCTTGCAAGAGTTGTCTCATGTCTTCCCCATCTGATTCTGTGCGTGGTGATGTAGGTACTTGATTACTTGTTTGAGACGAAGATGGAAGCACCTGTGTGGACAAATCCCTTAGTGATATGTAATCTAATGCTTTTCTTATTATATCAAGAGTATGTTGTCTTGCCTCGATGATATGTTGTACATGCTTGTATCCCAATCCTTGATTTCCTAGATTATCATTAGGAACAATAGGTTCTAGTCTTCCTTGTTTCTATAACCCAAGGCCTGTGGTACCATCATATCCATGTCTTTGGAGTATTTTGAATCCATTTCCATACTGATCTGTGTGTATTCTAGGTATTGTCATATGATCTTCTTCTCTATATATCCAATGGTTAACATCTCCGTTCAAGGATTCTTCCTGTAAGTCACCCCATCTAATGAAAGAGCATGAATCTGTGTATCTAACAATTTCTTTTCCTTTGTCTCACTTTTGCACTATAGTGTGAGGTTTCCCAAAGGACTTTAGGAGAAAGAGACAATTGTTTCCCACTTAAAGTATTTGCAATAGAGTACTCTCCACAACCCATATCCTTTATTTGTAAGGAGGATGTTGTAGGCATATCTTTTTTTGTTTTTGTGATCTTTAATGTTTCCAGCTGCGTAGTGAGAGGTGTGGCTTGATTGATAGGTACCTGATTATCGACATTGTCTTTCAGATAATTGCAATGTTGGAACAGATTTGGATCACCCTTTATGGTGATTTTAATTCCATTGTATGGGAATTTGACACACTGATGAAATATGGATGGTATTGTTTGCATGGTGTGGATCCATGGGTGGCCCAATAACATGTTGTATCCCAACTCTCTGTCCAAGACTTGAAAAGAGACCTCTATCGTTATTGGTCCTATTTGTACAGGTAATGTTACAATGCCTTTAGATGGACTTTTTTTGTCATCGTAAGCCTTGATATTTATCCTTTTGGAAGAATCAATGTGAATTTCTGAATATCCTAGTGCTTTGACCAGCTTTAAAGTACAAATGTTGAGACTGACTCCCCCATCTATGAGTACTCTTCTGATTCTTTTCTTATGAATGTAAGCTTCCAGATGTAGTGGGTCATTATGAAGCGATTTATCACTAGGAATATCTTGTTCTATGAAAGCAATACGTGTGCCTTGTGTCAAATTTCTTACCATAGACTAGAAGGCATGTTCATCTATATCTCTATCCACTACTGAATCTTGAAGTGCTTTGTCTAGTATAGCTCTATGATTGGGTGAAATACGCAATAGTTCGAATAATGATATATGTGCCAGAGTTTTCTTAAGTTGCTCAACTACATTGTAAGTCCCTACTGCTGGTGGTTGATTTTGTGGTATCCCTTGTAAAGTTACCTTTGATCTACGAGTAACCACTACACAGTCTCTGTCTCTGGGAGTAATTGTGATTGTAGCAATTGTATCATTTGTATCATAGGCTATTTTACCAAGATTTATGTTAAATCCCTCTTCATAGTCTTTATGTGTATGTTTGACATCCATAATATGTTCTATGAGTTCATCTTCAAACCAACCTGAGTGAGATGGTTGATCATGTCCCCAGTCTCTGAGATAAAGATTTGTATCATCGTCGTACTTTGGTGCTTTAGATATCATGCAAATTTGGTTATCATCTCTATGAGTGTCTTGATATTGGTCCTCTTGATCAGGTGTTTCTTGTGAATCATTGTTTGTTGTATCTCCTGAGCTAATGGCATGAATAGTGTAGTTGTATGAGACCTTTGTGTAGTTATTCATATTGTCTTGGGTACCTGATGTGGTAGCTTTTCCCTTGTCATGCTTAACAAAAGGATCCTTAATAATCATATGATTTGTGTTTGTTGAGGTCTTATTGGTATCAATTGTGATGTCCCCTTCGTCTATCATATCTTGGACCAAGTTTTTCAATTTTTAGCAACTTGTCATTTTGTGACCTTTAGTCCTATGATAATCATAGAAATCATTGGCATTCCACCATGTGGGTTTGAAAGGACCTGGTCCATATACTCTTACTTCAAGTAAAGTGATCATGTTTGTCTATATTAACTTTTTGAGTGCTGACTTTATAGGTTCTCCTAAAGGTGATAGTTCTGATACTTAATATAAGTACAGATCTGATAGCTAACAAGATGAGAGGGGGGGGGGGGTGAATCATACAAACTTAATCATTAATGAAAACATCAGATTCAACCTCGGTAACATATATCAGTCATAGAATAAAACTGTCAAACATGCAAACTCAAAAGCATATGAACAATATAAACCTCATAACACTAGATTTAACGTGGAAACCCAAATAGGGAAAAACCACTGTGGGATTTTGGACCCACTAAGAAATATACTCTTCTAGAGTATGCTCGATTAAAATCCAATCCTGTTAAAGATTACAAAACACATTGCTAGATGTGACCCGGTTAAGGGATTTCCCTCAGATCTGTTAGGATCTTCACTTTGTTAGAAGTGACCTTGTCAAAGGATTTCAAACACTCATTTAGAATGTCACCTTGTTAGAGGATTTACTTATAAGACTATTAAGTCCACTCGGTTAAGAGATTTCCTATTACTTTCACAACCTAACAGTAATACAATCTATCTACAACTTTACATCTAAAATGTTCAAGCAGATTCTTATTTGTTCAACACAATCTAGACATAGAACTATTCTGGTCTATCTACTGCACATCAATACTCTATTATTCCAATAGGTTTTCAAGCTTTTGTGCTTGATGACCACTATGTAGCATCCATGTGCATACACTTGCCCACATACATTGTTTATCAACAGTTTCCTATTTATAGACAATCATCTAACCGCTTAATCTCCTTGATCACATTTCCCATGATCAATCATAGCCATCAGATCTTCAATCTTGTCCAGGTTCATTGTATCTTACGATCTAAAAAACATTTTACCCTGCCTCAGAACTTGCACAATCATCTTGGAACTTGTGTTAGGGTAATGCGGTTCAATCTGAGCTATAGATCTTCTTGTTGACTTTCCAGTGCCTTATATTTGTTAACAAAATTCTTCCACGGCTTGCCAATCATTGATCCGCTCCAGCTCATCAGCTTCTTTAATTAAATATCACATGTAACCATTTAATGCATTCTATTATAGCTCGGTTACAACTCGGTGAATACTAAACTTTACTCAGTAGACATCCTGTCTTCATTAACAGACTGTGATAACCTTAGGGTTTACCGACTAGGTTCTTTGCCTGATAACATAGTGTAGTATTAACCTTTACATTTTACAACATATGTATGATGTTAAAACAATCTAAAACATCAAGATCTCATCATTGTCTGACTCGGTAGAGTTGCCCATTGAATAACTTATCCCTTTATTCATCATATTATTTCCTGTGTCTTTACCAACTTCTTTATAATCTTCATATCATATTTCTTAAGATATGGCAACATCATACTGAATTAGAAAATCAATTTCTTGACATCAATGACAAAATAATAATATCAAGACAATAAAACATCTTTAATCAGTTATGTCCATAATCATCAACAACCTTCTCAATATCCTTGTTATATTGCCAACAATCTCCCCCTTTGGCATTGATGGCAAAACCAGTTGATTTGACCGTTAAGAATTTGGATTGTTGTGATTCTGAAATGCTAAAATGCTCTCCCCCATACATCAAACTTCTCTTCTGGTTTTCTCTCAATCTTCTCAGGTCTTCTCCTCTTGGTAGTCTTCTCCTCCTTGGGTAGGTCTTCTCCCCCTTGTAGTCTTCTCCCCCTTTGACAACAATGCCAAAAAGAAAAGAACTAAAACATAAGTTGTTTCTATAAGAAGTTATTTCCTACTGATGTGTCAGAGCATTTGATTACAATTCCTGTTCCCTATATCATTTTCTGTATTATCCCAATATTGTTCCAGTACACTTTCAGAAAAGCATTCTTAAAGTGTATCACTCCAGCATCAGCTCCTAAAAGACATTCAATAGATTCATCGAAGTGATGCTTTCACCGAACTTGGTCAGTGAGTAAGAGATAGGGGTAGGACCCCTAACTTACTTCTAAGATATTCAAAAGTGTCCTTTGGTAGTGGCTTGGTGAAGATATCAGCTATTTGTTCCTTTGTGCTAACATATTCCAACACCACTTTCTTTTCATGAGCTTCTTCTCTAAGATAATGATATTTGATAGATATGTGCTTTGTCTTAGAGTGCATAACAAGGTTCTTTGAAATATTAATGGCACTAGTATTGTCACAGAATATAATTACTGGCTCGGTAACTTTCTCATTTATACCTTCCAACAATTGTTTGATCCATGCAATGTTGGTACAATTCAGTGCTGCAGCAACATATTCAGCTTCGGCTATTGACTAAGAAACACATCCTTGTTTCTTGCTAAGCCAACTCACTAGTCTTTCTCCTAAGAAGAAAGCTCCTCCACTTGTGCTTTTTCTGTCATCAATGTTGCCTGCCCAATCAGCATCAGTATAGACTTTCAAATCAAAATCATTTCCTTTCTGATATGCTAAGCCATAATCTTCAATGCCTTTCAAGTATCTGAAAATTCTTTTGATTGTTGTCATGTGTATTTCCTTAGGATCTACAGAGAATCTTGCAACAATACCTACTGCATGTGCTATATCAGGCCTGTTGTGAACAACATATTGTAGTTTTCCAATCATGGATTGGTAGAGTGTCTCATCAACAGATGCAGATTCATCATTCTTTGATAGTTTGCAGTCTATAGTCATAGGAGTACTTACTGGCTTTGAATCCTCCATTCCAAATTTCTTCAAGATTTCCTTTATGTATTTGGATTGAGTAATGAAAATTTCATTTTTCATTTGCAGTATCTGTAAGCCTATAAAATAATTTATCTCACTAATTAATGACATCTCAAATTCTTTGCTCATTTCATTACCAAAGTTCTTGCATAAAGAGTTATTTCCACAAAATATAATATCATCAACAAATATGGCTGAGATTAGTATTCCATTTTCATCATTCTTCATGTACATGTTTCTATTCTCACTTGTCCTTATAAAACCAATCTTAATCAAATAAGAGTGCAATCTTTCATACCATGCTCTAGGTGCTTGTTTCAAACCATATAAAGCTTTGTTCAATTTACATACCTGATTATTATTGTCTTCAACAAATCCTTCAGGTTGTTCAATGAAAACTTCTTCTTCTAATATTCCATTCAGAAATGCAGATTTGACATCCATTTGATATACCTTGAAGTTTTTGTAAGCAGCATATGCCAACAATGTTCTAACTCCTTCAAGTCTAGCAACAGGTGCAAAAGTCTCACCATAATCAATTCCTTCTTCTTGGGCATAACCTTTGCAAACCAATCTTGCTTTGTTCTGAATGACCTCTCCTTTCTCATTTAGCTTGTTTCTAAAGATCCACTTTGTACCAATTACATTTTCATCCTTAGGTCTTGGTACTAGTGTCCATGTGTCATTCTTCTTGATTTGATTAATCTCTTCAGTCATAGCATTTATCCAATCTTCACTGTTGAATGCCTCTTTCACTATCCTCGGTTTGAATTCAGATATCAAACATGTGTTCTGTCTCAGTTTGTTCCTTGTCATCACTGAATCATCCTTATCTCCTATAATCTAACTTGGTGCATGGTGTCTTTTGACATATTTAGCTAATACAGGCTCGGTAGGCTCTGTATGATACTCTTCATCACTCGGTAACTGGATATCTTCCTCATTTCCTTCAACAGTTATCTTGGTAGGACTTCTCGGTTGCACAAAGACAAATTCATTATAGTCTTCTGGTTCTTTGGAATTCCTGTCATCAGTTTTTTCTGCAAATTCATCAATTTTTACATTTGCACTTTCTACTATTTTGTTAGATGATTTGATGAGACATTTAAATGCTTTGCTTCTAGAAGAATATCCTAGAAATGTTCCTTCTTCACTTTTCTGATCAAACTTGCCATTTCTATCATCTTTATGAACATATCATTTGCTTCCAAAGATCTTAAAATAACTTACGTTAGGTTTCTTGCCATACCAGATTTCATAAGGTGTCTTCAAAGTACCTTTCTTCAATTAAACTCAGTTCAAGGTGTAAACAACTGTGCTTATTGCTTCTCTCCAAAATGTTTGTGGAACCTTCTTCTTAATCATCAGTGTTCTAGCACAATCCACAATAGATTTGTTTCTTCTTTCAACTATTCCATTCTGCTGTGGAGTCCTCGGTGCAGAGACTTGTCTTTTAATACCATGATCATTGCAAAATAGGTTGAACTCGTCAGATGTGAACTCTCCTCCTCTATCTGATCTAAGACATTTCAGTTGTCATCCTATTTCATTTTCAACTCTAGCCTTGTACCACTTAAACATTTGAAAAGCTTCTAATTTTTCTTTTAAAAACATTACTGACATCATCCTTGAATAATCATCCACAAATAATATGAAATACTTATCACCATAACAACTTTGAACTTTCATAAGACCATAAAGATCAGTGTGTACAAGATCTAAAATTCCCTTAGAAGTGTAGGACTTACTTGTAAAGCTGGATCTTGTCATCTTGCCCATTTGGCATCCTCAGCACATAGCATTCTTAGGTTTTTCAAGACTCGGTAAACCTCTTACTCTCTGCTTCTTACTTATCTTGATTAGATTATCAAAATTAACATGACAAAACCTTTTATGCCATAACCAGGTGTTATCAATCTTTGCATGCAAACACTTGTTCTGAGTTGAGTCAAGGTGAAATGTATTACCTTTTGTTTGTGTCCCGGTAGCAGCTAACTTTCCATTCTTGTCATGAACTATGACAATTCCTTTCTGAAATTCTATTCGGTAACCTATGTTGTTTAGCTGTGCTACACTTAACAAATTATATTTCAAACCTTCAACCCAATAAACATCATTGCATCTTGCTTTATCAAGAAGTGTTATGGATCCTTTACCTCTTACCGGACATGGTGCATCATTACCAAATCTAACATAGCCTCCATCATAATCTTCTAACATAACAAAACTTGTGTTTATCTCCTGTCATATGATGTGATTATCCATTATCTATAATCCAAGAATCATTAGTGTTTATGTGAGATATTAGGGATTTTTCTTCATACCTTTCTTCATCTGATCCATCCTTGATAGCCACATAAACAACTTCCTCTGTATCAGTCTCGTCTGATTTATCATCTTCAGATTCCTCATCAGCAATTAAGCAGGTCTTTCTATCTCTTCTTCTAAAGTCTTAGTGACCTGTGTAATGATTATCTTTCTATCTGTCATCTCGGTAATCTCTCTTTTCAGTGAAATCTTTGTCAGGATAGTTAGAAGCCATATTTTCAATCTTATCATAATTGAAACATTTCAAGGGTAGTTTTCCATTATACTTACCTTTGCCTCTTGGTAACCTTTTGGCCAATAGTGCTTCAAACTCTTCTTGCTTTCTAATTTCTTCATATAGTTTGTGTACCTCCTCCATGTTCTTCTGAAATCTTTCACTTGCTCCACTATGATCTCCTTCAGAGTACTTATACTTTCTTTCATTGTAATCATTAGATTTATTAAGATGAAAAGAACTAAATGCAGATTCAACTTTATTTACCGATGACCCACTGTTATCAAAATTACTTAACTCAAATGCATGTAGACTACCAATAGTAGCATCCAAGGAAACTGGCATATTAGGTACAGACATCAATTCATTGATTGCAGAGACTCAAATTGCATAGACATGTAGAAGGGTTCTTAACAACTTACTTGTTACATCCTTTTCTTCAATAGTTCCTCCTGCTCCTTTGATTTGATTTACAATCTCCTTTAGTCTTGTACTGTACTAGGTTATGTTCTTACCTTCATTCATCCTCATAGATTCAAGTTGTCCTCTTAGACTATCAACTTTTGCTCTTTGAACATGATCATCTCCTCCATATAAAGATATGAGCTTAGTCCACATAGCCTTCACATCATTGCAACCTTCTAGATCATTAAACTCAGAATCGGTCAATGCAGATGTTATTTCAATCATTGCTTGACTGTGTTCTTGCTTTGCCTTTATCTCTTCCATAGTCAATGGATAGGTGCTCGGTGCAACAAAATCATTCTCCAAATAGTATATAGCATATTCTCCAACTCCTGATAGATTTAGCTTCATCCTTTTCTACCATGTAGAGAAACTTGACTTATTCAGCTTAGGTGCATCCCTCTTATACATCTTTGGATCTTTAACTCAAGTTCCTTTAAACTTTCCTTTTGGAGTCCAAAGCTCTGATACCAATTGATAGTTCTAATACTTAATATAAGTATAGATCTGATAGCCAACAAGATGAGAGGGGGGGGTGAGTCATACAAACTTAATCATTAATGAAAACATCAAATTCAACCTCGGTAACATATATCAGTCATAGAATAAAACTATCAAACATGCAAACTCAAAAGCATATGAACAATATAAACCTCATAACACTAGATTTAATGTGGAAACCCAAATAGGGAAAAACCACTGTGGGATTTTGGACCCACTAAGAAATATACTCTTCTAGAGTATGCTCGGTTAAAAGCCAATCCTGTTAAAGATTACAAAATACATTGCTAGATGTGACCCGGTTAAGGGATTTCCCTCAGATCTGTTAGGATCTTCACTTTGTTAGAAGTGACCTTGTGAAAGGATTTCAAACACTCATTTAGAATGTCACCTTGTTAGAGGATTTACTTATAAGACTATTAAGTCCACTCGGTTAAGAGATTTCCTATACTTTCACAAGCTAATAGTAATACAATCTATCTGCAACTTTACATCTAAAATGCTAAAGCAGATTCTTATTTGTTCAACACAATCTAGACATAGAACTATTCTAGTCTATCCGTTGGGCATCAATACTCTGTTATTCCAATAGGTTTTCAAGCTTCTATGCTCGATGATCACTATGTAGCATCCATGTGCATACACTTGCCCGCATACATTGTTTATCAACAGTTTCCTATTTATAGACAATCATCTAACCGCTTAATCTCCTTGATCACATTTCCCATGATCAATCATAGCCATCAGATCTTCAATCTTGTCCAGGTTCATTGTATCTTACGATCTGAAAAATGTTTTACCCTACCTCGAAACTTGCACAATCATCTTGGAACTTGTGTTAGGGTAATGTGGTTCAATCTGAGCTGTAGATCTTCTTGCCAACTTTCCATTGCCTTAGATCTATTAACAAACTTCTTCCACGGCTTGCCAATCATTGATCCGCTCCAGCTCATCAACTTCTTTCATTAAATATCACATGTAACCATTTAATGCATTCTGTTATAGCTCGGTTACAACTCGGTGAATACTAAACTTTACTCGGTAGACATTCTGTCTTCATTAACCGACTGCGATAACCTTAGGGTTTACCGACTAGGTTCCTTAGGGTTTACCGACTAGGTTCTTTGCCTGATAACATAGTGTAGTATTAACCTTTACATTTTACAACATATGTATGATATTAAAACAATCTAAAGCATCAAGATCTCATCATTGTCTGGCTCGGTAGAGTTGCCCATTGAATAACTTATCCCTTTATTCATCATATTCTTTCCTGTGTCTTTACCGACTTCTTTATAATCTTCATATCATATTTCTTAAGATATGGCAACATCATACTGAATTAGAAAATCAATTTCTTGACATCAATGACAAAATAATAATATCAAGACAGTAAAACATCTTTAATCAGTTATGTCCATAATCATCAACAACCTTCTCAATATCCTTGTTATATTGCCAACAAAAGGTGTGTAATTTCTTCTTGGAATGTTTACCCTGGGGTATCTTGTGTTCGTGTTTTGCATAGCATTTACATTTGTTGATGTTGTGTTATTCCCTGTATGTGGATTTGTTGACTAAGTCATTCCCAAAGATAAAACGGGTTGAGTTTTGTTTATCATTCTGGCGTCTACAATACCATCATTGGTCACATTTTTGTTTTTCAACCAAAACTTAGATTTGTCATTGTTTTTGGTGTTGCCATACTTAATAAGACCTTGTTCTACTAATCCCTTCTCACATTTGAGAGCCTTTTCTGTGATTTGTTTGAATGTGGTTAAATATTGCATTTGTATCAAATATTTAATCTTAGGAATAAAATTTTCTGTAAACATATCCACTTGCCCCATTTTGTATTAACAACAAAAGATACTTGTCCCTATCACTATGTATAAGTGCATCTAGGATCATGAGGACATGTGGGTCTTGCTGTGTGGACTCAATTTCTTCCTTTGCCATATGCTGTTGTAATTCATTTATGGTGGACATTGTCTGTGTACCTAAGTTTTGACTTGTTGACATGTCCATGTTCCAAGTAGGGTTTATAGATTGTGTGTTGTTCAGGTCCATTATTCCTTTCACTTTCTGTGACCTTGTGACGGGCATCTAAAATTACTTATATGAAGGTGGTTCTATGCAAGACAATGGCCTAACACTAGATTGTAGATGTAAGTATGAGGTATGCAAGACTATACTAGACTCTATCGAGGATTTTAATGTGAGACCCTTTTAGCATTTCTAGATTTCTCTAATGCAAGTCTTTCCATTTGTTGATGAAGTTGTTCAGCCTCAATCTCTCTATCAATTATACAAGAAATCCTAGACTCAATGTTTAGCTTGTGTATGACTCCTATATATTGAGGTGCGCTTTTTCTTAAATCCCAAGCTAAGTTAGCTAGACCATCAATGATTTCTCGTTGACCGCCATTTGGAACTAGATTAGGTTGCTCGAAGGGGAGAAAACCATCACCTGGAAGACCCATGAAGGCACATGCTATGAACCTATAACTAACAATGGACATAGATGTATATGAGGTCTAGATGAAGACATATATGATAATGTAGGACTATGCAACTAATATGGATGATAATGCAAAAAGACTTAGGATGGTAATGAGGACGTAAGTGGGACCATGCAAAAGATGTAGGACGATAATGAGGACGTAAGTGTGACTATACAAAAGATGTAGGACAATAATGAGGAGGTGATTAGGACTATGCAAAAGACTATGTAAGGGACTTCCTATGGTCACAAGTATGTAAGGACTTTTGAGAATCAGCTTCAAAATAGACTTTGTTTTTGGTAACTTCATGTGTAGGACAATGTTTTGTAGTTTTCCAAATTTTAGAATAATTGTTGGTAGGTATGTATAGCTAACTAACTCAATTTTTATACAATCTCATAAAATTCAGAGATACGTGGGATAGGGCCTGAAATAGCCCAAAGGACTGACTCAATACTAGCCTATCACAATGATACATAAAAAAGCATGAAATACAATCTTAGGCTGGATAGTGGACACCATTCAGTGAGGCCCTTACGAAATACTGAGACAAAATGAATAGATAGAGAGTCTAGCAACACTAGCTCCACTCCACGACACACACTTCTCGGGCATTCCAGTCTCTCTTACCCCAAAGATCCAAGGATCTTATAGCCGAGGGATTCCTATATCATAGTGTAAGGTACATGAAGGGTATCTATGGGGTACGATCCGCACTCATGAAACCACTGAATGTAGGATTTTTGGCAACTAAATTGGTTCTTAGTATTAGGTTTTGAGGGGTCTCGATCCAATGATGGATTCTCAGAGCAAGCCACTTAAGACTTTAGTTGAGCTTATCAGTGTAGGGTAGGCCCCCACATACGTCGAATTCACTCAACACTCTAGCCGCCTAACCAGTATATTTATATAGTGGCTTGAAAAACCTGCTCGAGAGTACGCTGGGAGAGATGATATCACCAACGCATCCCAATTCAAAGTACCTTTGTGGGGTGATGAAATCCCCAGTCAAAGATACTCCTCACTATGTAGAATAAAAGAAAATTTGGATGTTGTTGTCACCTTCCTTCTTTCTCCCAAGAGCCCGATGGCGGGTACAAAGTCAGTTAGTGCAATAGTAGGTCCACCCCAAATACAATAAAAAGTTCTTTTCCTTAAGAAAATGAAAAATGATTTAATCTAATGTAGCCTGATTCATGTTCATTTTATAGCCCAAATTTAGGTGTTAGATATGCATGTGCATGTCAATTTTAAACACCAAATCCAAGTATGAAGGCATACATGTCCATTTTAACCATTTGTTGATTTTTAAGCACCAAAAACCAAGTGTGAGATACACACATGTCCATTTTAGCCCATGTTTATTTTAAACACCAAAAATGAAGTGTGAGATTATCCATGCATGTCCTTTTTAACTGTTGTTGATTTTAAGCACTAAAAATTGAAGTGTGAGATGTGTATGCAAAATTAATAATCTAATCCTCCCTACGAATCTACCACAGGCTGTAAACAAAAGATTAGTAGTAAAATTAAACCAACAGAAAATAGAAACTCAAAACTTGACAGAGGTGATTGCGTAATACTACTTGAGCGAATGCATGATACTTACAAACCGAATGTGTAAATCTGATAGACCGAATGCATAAATATGACAGATCGAATGCATGACTATATCTAGTCGATTGTGTAGCACTAATAGGTCGATTGCGTGATAGAATGCAAACAACAAAAAAAGTTAAAAACTAAAAAAAAATAAGAAAACTAAACCTGATCAGGAACTTGCGAAACCAATTGTGAAGCCCTAGCCAAATCCCTCATCATCCATTCAATATTGATTAGATCATATTTAACTATATAAGAAAGAACTAGGCTATTATATCTATCTAAGGCCAGTTGTTCTTCCGATTCCTGTATCAATTTTTCTACCTGAAGAACCTTTTGATAGCATTTGGCTTCTCTCCTTTCTTGTTTCATCCTTCTTGCACCTGAAATCTTGAACTGAACTTTTCTTGCCATAAATTTTGTTAATCAAATGATGAAATAAAAAGAAATTTGATCCTGGATTAACTAAATTTAAGACAGAATTAAACAGAACAGATAACAAATAGAAGAAAAAATTAAGCAGCAAAGCTTCCTGCGAATGCGTGATCCAGAAAGGGCGATTGCGTGATCATGACAGGGCGATTGCGTGAACCTGTCAGAACGAATGCGTGACCCCGAAGGGTCGAATGTGTGACCACGAAGGGTCAAATGCATGATTCTGTCTATTCGATTGTGTGACGATGTAAGCTCGATTTCATGACGGAAATATCTTTTCTCGAAATTTGTGCAACCTGCCAAGAAAAAATAAAAATTCCGCACAATTTGCAAAAATCACACAGAACACAGAAAAGGTTAAATTGTTGTTAGTTCACGTCGGGTTCACCAAAA
Organism: Cryptomeria japonica; assembly: GCF_030272615.1. NCBI lineage: Eukaryota > Viridiplantae > Streptophyta > Pinopsida > Cupressales > Cupressaceae > Cryptomeria > Cryptomeria japonica. Next base: position 877,670,804 of record NC_081409.1, on the reverse strand, counting down.
TGTGTGCATGTAAAATTCATCTTATTCAAAACAATAATCAATTAGAAGAAAAAAGGGAAATCACGAATCCCTTCTAATCAAAGAATTTAACAAACTAGCAATGAAATGATACAACCAAGCAAAATAGGATTTATGAATGAAATCAATAAAAACTCCCTATTCTATGACTGCGTAGAACTTCCATTTCTCTTCTCCTCTTCGTGGTATGATGGCTCTTAGATATTGCGCTGGTAACCTGCAAGTGACACAAAGATTCAAAGTTCGTGATTGTTGAAAATGGAGATTAGATGCTCAATTTATAGAAAATTGGAGAAGATTGATTGAAAGGTGGAATAGATTGATCAAGAGGTGTGAACCCAAGAAAGCTCAAATAAAAATTGATAGTTGAACTGTTGATTGTAGGAGTGAAACTCAATGGATTGAATAGATTAATTGAGTTAACTGATTGAGAAATAGCTGATTGAGGGAAGAAAAAGAATGATTGGAGGAAATAAAGAGGATGACAAAGAAAGCTTAATTTAGAAAAAGCTAACTGAAAGATAGAAATAGAGATTGGAGAGATAAATGATTTAATTAATTAATTGATTGAATTAATTAATTTAGCATGTGCTTGCATTTAGATTTAGATTTTTTAATTTAATCTTTGCATGAGATTTTAATTCAAATAATTGAATTTATTTAAATTCAATTTAGTATTTGAATATATTTAGAACTTAACTTTGATTTTCAATTTGGTTTTTGAAATCATGCACATGTATTGAATTTAGAAGAAATTAGAAGAATGTGAAATTGAACAAAATTAGAATTTGGGGATTTGGAAATGGAAGAATTAATTAGTTAATTAAATAATTTAAAGAAACTATTAATTATTTAGAAATGGAATTTAATTAAATAATAAAGTTTATTTAAATTAAAGGATTAAATCACAATTAATTAAATAATAAACATTTAATTAATATTTAGAAGAGGGTTGAATGATTAGATGATTAGAGATAGAAATTGAATAATTAGCAATTTATTTAAATAATAAAGATTATTTAAATTGGGGAATTAATTAGAATGAATTAAATAATAAATATTTAATTAATATTTAGAAAATGATTAAAATGATTAAACGATGAAAGAATAAGAAATAGAATAATTAGTAAGATGACGAGGAAATATGTCCAAGGGGTTGAACTTAACTGGTTAAAACACTGGGTTCTCACTATGGAGACCCAAGTTCAATTCCCAATAGGGACATCTAAAGTGGAATTCTAAGTTCTGACTCTTGGCCTTCCATAGAATGGGGAAGGTCTTGGGGTCAGTCTAATCAAATATAATAATAATAATAATTCAAAGATATGTAATGGGGATGGGCCCCCCTACTGTGTCCCCACTGGTTCATAGCTCCAGTCAAAAGCTATTCAGGGTTTGGCCAATTACCGATCAAAAAAAAAAGATGATGAGGAAATATGAAATTAGAAGAATATGATTAATTAACTAATAATTAAAGAATTATTTAACTAATTAGACGAATAATTAGTACATGATCAATGAGACATTTTTAGTTGTCTACAGTAGGATATAGTTTGCTTTGGAAAGAAGGTGCGAGTCCATTATGAGATGGAGGTGGAATGTAAGGAATGAGAGGATCACAAAGGGGATTTGTAGGCATGATGGATCCTTGAGCTAAACATGGAGGATTATGACAAGGGAATAAAGGGATACTTTGATCTTGACATGGAAGATGAAGATCACTAGATTCCTCTTTAAAGGTGCTATTCTCTTAACTTTCAATGGAATCATCGAAAAGAATGGAAGGTATATCTTGATATTGCATAGGAAGTGGATTAGGAATGAGATTTGGAAGGATGCTTTGTTCTTGAGATGGAAGGGGGTCATCTTGGAAGAAATGGAAAGGTATAAGGAGATCATCATGGGATTCTAGGGAAATAGGATCTTTTTCAATCAATGGATGGGATTGAGGAGTTTTGGTGTCTTGATCTTGATTTATGGTAGGACTTATTTTTTCATTTTCCGGATTATCCTCTTGACATGAAGCCATTTCTAAGGAAGAGGTAGTGTTTTTGATATGCAGGGAGGATTCTTGGAAGGTGTTCATATTTTGGTATAATGGGGAAGCATTTTGAGTGGGTACATTTGGAATTGGAGTGCATGATGGCATAAGATCTGGGATTTTTAAATCTTTATAGGAACTTGTATCAATATTGGCATTAACTTGGATTTCCATAGGAGATAGCCCTTGAAGGTAAACATGAGAAGTTTCATTGTTTGAAAGAGATGGTATGGATTTTTGTTGAGATGTTTTAGGAGATGAAGGCATCATGGAAGGGATGAAGGCCACATATGGAGCCTTTCTAGACATAGGTTCATGATTTTTATCATGCTTAGAAGTAGTTCCTTCTTTTTCTTTAGGTGATTCATTAGGATCTTCAATTTCAATGACACCATTATCAATGAGATCTTGAATCTTATGTTTTAATTCCATGCATTTCGAAGTCTTATGTTCATTTTGTCTATGATATGCACAATACTTACTCAAAAATTCAAATCCCCATGTGGTCTTTTTAGGCAATATGATAAGATTGTGCTTAAGAAGCTCTTCCAAAGCTGACTCAATAGATTGCCCTAAAGGTGTAAATTGTCTATCTAGGGGATAAATGTATTTTTGTCTTGGTGAAGGTGTCTTGTGAGCTTGTTTGAGATTTGGCTTTTGATTGTCAATTATTTGTTGGTTTTTGATTGTCAAATCATATAATCGTTTCAGCATTCCTTGAAGTTTCTCACTCTTGATATCATGCATTTGTTTCAAATGAATTCATTGATTTATTTTGTTGGATTTTCATGTCATATATTTCTTTCTTGATATCTTGAAGCATTTGAGCCAAGGTAGCCATGGGATTCTTACTTTTGTCAAAAAATTTAGAAGAGCTTCTGGTTTGAACAAGCATTTACAACCGACGGGACCGAGAGCTAGATGTGATGCAGAAGTCAAGATCAAATTGGAGCTAGTTGTTCATTTAACGTAGTGATTTGAGAGAAGTAACTAAGATCTGGTCTAGTTTCAGGAACGATCTATCCTATGTAAGATGTTATCTAAGTTAACTTAGGTTTGATAAGATGTTGTTTGAACTAGCTGAGAGATGATCGACAAAATCATGCAATGCAACGGTAGGGGTACACTATTAGGACTATTTATGCTCAAGAGGATGACAACCATTTTTATGCTCGCTGGTTGTAGAGTGATTTGAACAGATTTGACTGTTTTGACTGACAAGAATGGGAATTCGTGTGATAGAGTTTTTAGGTCCAGACAACAATTTAACAATTACTAGATGATAAAGATAGTATTGTTAGGGATCCCACAGATACTGAGAGGGGGGGGTGAATTAGTATCTGACCAGTATGTATAATTTCTTAACTTAAAACATGCAGAACATAATATAACATCGTATCGGTATGCAAGAAATAATGCAATAAATAGAATTAAGAACATCCACATGGAAAGCACACCATAACACAAGATTTTAACGAGGAAACTCGGTGTGGGAAAAACCTCGGTGGGATTTGTGACCCACAATATTCACTTACTAGCCAATAAGAGAATATTACTTACAATAGGGGGTTGCACATGCAGGAAGGCCAACTATCTAGAGCTCACTATTTAATGGGAAGTCTCACTGACTTACAATAAGGATTATACAAATCCAATATCTTGTACTGCTTTACAATAGCATCTTCAATGCCAGATTCAGTACCAGTTCCTGTATAGTTCTTTACATATACCCCTTAACCTATATTTCGCACAATAGGCCTACCTAATATTTTCTTTTATGCTTCCATCTCCTATATCAAATGTCTACAATGATCTCTTTTATATATAAGAGTCATTTCACAAATTGCCAAGTCGGCTTACAAAGTTTTTCAATAATAAACAAAATATAATATAACAAAAATCTTGTCGGCCTCTGTTCTAGTATACTTCATTTCTTTTGTGCCAGTGTCGGTGTCCTAAGTGCCGGTGTAGATTGTGATCTGTTGATGTCAGTGCACTAACTTTCTGGTGTAATGCTTTGCCGGTATAATGCCTTGCCGATGCCATAGGATTGCAAGGTTGCCATCAATGACAAAACCTTCAATCACATACAATGTCTCATTGGAGTGTGCATATGCCAACAAGTATTTCATACGAGTTGCTACCTGATTTTGTATGACAGTTGGGCAGACTCCAAATGATAATCTACTGGCTATGATGTATTTTCACATGACAGAATGTAAAAGACTAGATGATAGTTTATTAGACTCGTACGACGTAGTTTGTAAATCTAGACGAAAAACTATTAGGATCAATGAAATCTCGTATGACACTATTTATCTAGCACCATGACAATTAAACAGACTCGTACGATAGATAAATGGATAGAAATGAAATTTTGACAAATAGAGTTTTCACGATTGACAAAGGCTAGTTTTTTATAAGGACTGATTTTTTTTATGTTTGACAGAGACCAGTTTTTGACATAAACAATTTATCACTGAGTTGTTGATTTGTTTTCTCCAGTTTCAGTTTCAGGAATGAAAACATAGAAAACACACAAGATATATAATAATTCAATCACAACACACTAACCCTACAAAATTTGGCTTAGAGAAGAAAATATTTTCTTACTGACTTAGGTACACACCCAATAACTAATCAGAATATGGCCACTGAGTCTCACGCAATGGATTCTCAATGCCATATTAGCTGACTCCAAATGCTAATGGGGGCATGATATGGCAAGTGTCTTGGGAGAGTTACTATCTCTCTTACACAAAGATTATCCCCCTTTCGGAGGTGAATCGGGTAGCCTCTATCTTATAGTTTTTAGTAAGGGTTTCATTTGGAAGGACCGCTTGACTGTCACACAAGCGTGATTTAGATACAAACCCAGCAGGATGTTGAAAACATATAATCATGCAAGTGTGATTTAGACCACGAGGCCCTACAAGATGCTCAACATGAGACACTCCTCATAAATGAAGCAGTGCCACTGATTATTCCGTCTCCTGGGACTTTCACCCAAGAAGCATTTTATTATAGTGAGTTAGATTCTTGGATTTGGCTGAGCTCACTTGGGTCATTCCCTCTCACCGAGCCTTAGGGGCTTCTCGGGAGGCAGGCCCTCTAAAGGTATCAACAAATCTTAGACTCTAATAGAAAAAACCTCAAGGTCTGGATTTTTGATTGTCCAAATGGACAAGATCATACTCTCCTACTCTAGAATTCTCCCACAAACACGTAAAACAAAGTTCTTTCCCTTATATAAATTTTAGTGTTCCTAAAAAGATTAAGAAGACAGAATGTTTGTTTGTATCTCTGGAGGCAACCTGCAAAACAAAGATATCAGTAGTTTGAGTTTATAATCTTTGGCAAGCATATGTTTAATGATTGAATTATTTGTCAAGAGGACCTGCAAACATTAAAAATCCAAGATTAGTTTCCAAAATAACATTAAAAAAAATCATCATAGTACTTCACTCTGTCATTCCTAACATTCAAACCCAAATTGTTTAGGAAAATCATTTTAGTGAAACTGTAGAAAACTTGGTTTTGAACAACATATCAAAACTTGGTTGAGATCCAATGGTTCAGTAAAAAGTTATACCTTCCAAACATAGACCATTTTTTACTATCACAAAAGAACAAGCAAAAAGAAAGATTTTTATTTGCAAATTTAACACATGTTTATTAGTTATAAAAACCAAGCATTAAATTTCTTCAAAAACATTAGAAATCTTGTATTCGTGGGTTCAAGCCCCACGGTGGGTGCCAAAAATGTGTGTGTGAAAGGTGGACTTGTATCTATATCTGGAAAACACAACACTTCAATTAAGTCGTTACATGTATGGTTAGACAGATATAAGCATGACTAATAAAACCATAACAAAATGACCCATTGCCTTCTAGTAGATGCGAGTTTAGATTTCTCTTAGATTGCTAAGCTATCCAGTGACTAGACAACACCAAAACGAAGGATTTTTAATCTATATGAGCATGGATTTAAGCTAAATGGATGCAAGATTAATCTAGATATACATGATTAATCTAACATGATTTAAGCAATATTTGAATATTTAAGCTAAATGATTTAAGCAATATGAATGAACTAATATGCAATATCTCAATGCAAATTCTTAATTAACCTAGAGCAAAAATAATATAATAACAATATATTCTCCCGGATCCTTGATTAGGAGATGAGAGCCTGAATTTATAGAAAATTCAGAAAGAAACCAATGGCTGAGATCAAATGATGATGAGCAGTCAAGATTTTCCAAGAGGAAGCACAATCTAGGTGAATTGATGTGACTGGATGCTTTTCTCAATTTTAAAGGAAATTGAACTAAAATTAAGATAAAATTAGGAAAAAATTGATTTATTCTCTATTTCATTCAATTTTAATATTAAATGTTTTAATTGCTTTCTTTGAGATTATTTATCAATTTTTAATTTGTTTTTCAAGATTATCTCCAATTGATTTCTTTTCTCAACGTTTAATTTTTTTTTGTCAATTAATTCCTTTTTTGATGATTTAATGGCAAATTGATTTATTTAATTAAATATGCTAGGATATTCAATGAAATAAATAGGATAATTGTTTAAAATGATTTACTTGGAATGATTTAATTAATTAAATAAATATTAATTAATATTGGTTGATTAATTTTCCATGTGACATTGATGATTTAAGAAATTAATTGTGTGCTCAAGATTTATTTAATTGCCTTTGGTTAGGACCTTGGTGACGTTGTCGAGATTAGGGGCTCATGGTTTAGATGACCATTTTTAGGGTATTACATTAATAACTCAATGTCAACAAGCTTCAGAAATATTAGAGAAATTAGAAGGTAGAAGTAAGAGTGCAAAAGAAATTTTGAAGAAATACAAGTTTAGAATCAAGCATGTTGCAGATCCTCCTGCTGAGGTAGTTGCATGTATCATTAGAAATTATAAGAGCTATAAAAAGAAGTAAAAGGTAAACAAGTAGTTGCTAATGACAGTATGATATTTTTGAAGAAGTTTACATGACACCAACACTGGGACTTCAACTGCACCTCCAACATACACCTTAATTTTGAGCAAATTTTGCATGACTACGAAAGCTTGGCTCATGCAGCACCATTTTCGAAGTGCTCTCCCAATCCAAGTTCCATAGTAGTTAATTGGAGTCCAAGGTAGAGACTTGCATGTCAACTGTGACTCCTTGCTTTTTTAGAGCTTAGTTTAGGTAGGTTTATTTCCTAGAAAGTAGGACATCAAACTCTATAAATTGGAAATTTTGATTCATTGTAAGGTTCCACAAATTGATGATTTTAGGTCCACTTAGAGATTTTAGATTACTTTTATGTAGATTGATATGAACTTAAGTAATTTTTGTGATACATTCTTTGGAGTTAATACAAGAAGTAGCTTATAGATTTCCCGATCTTTGTGTATGTACTATGAATTTGTTCTTTGTGATCTGGTAATGTCTATTGTTTGAAATCAGCAACTTATTTTGGTCTTATGTTTTATTGTTTTATGAATCATATTGCACACATAAGTGGTGTACAAGAATTAACGCGATAGGATTATATTGTGGTGATATTCATTTATGTGAATTAGTACAGTTGCATGACTTTACTGGTTTATTAGAGGTCCTTTATTGAATTCTGGTTTTAATGATGATGATGATTTTGGGATTGCAGGGTGCTAATTGAGTAGTTCATTAAGTCATTATTGTATTGGTTTCATTGTTATTTTCTTGTTTCCCTATCTTTTGCAGTTTACTTAGAAAGAGTTTCTAAATCATAAAATACAAAAAAAAGGAAGTTAAGTTATTAGAAATAATTGGGATTTGGTTTCAACCAGCAGGCCCCTTAACAGGTACAACTGCATCAACCATTGAGTTGCCCATCACCATCAAGACCTGACTATAGAGACATTGGAGTAATTAGTCTTTTGAGATTCATTTCTTTTCAGGAGAGGTGGTGAGTGTTCACATAAACTACCTAACTATTGGTGGGTGTGTCAAAACACTCGTCAACAAAAACTGGCGCTAGAAGGAGGGCCAGGATACTAATCCCCTAAATTTCCAATTGCACGATCGCACTATGACCTGATATGGTTCTCCCAGGAGACAAAATTTTACCATTCACACAACCTAACCTCAACTACGAGGAAGATGACATCATTTCCCAACTATACACTCTTGCTTGGCACAGTAGAAGGAATCATAGTGATTGGTCGCGAGCATGACAAGTCCTTGACAATGAAGGCAAAGAGGTATACATATAGAAGTTGAAGCACAAAGGAAACTCCTTTCACAAGCAAACCCCCAACCACCTCCTCCACAAACAAGAAATTGAGGAATTAAGTTGGATCATATATCATCTTTCTCCCCCAAAAAGGTTCTATAGAGTTCTTAGGAGTAACTCTTCTCCATTAGACTTAGTAGAGATAGGATCTATGACTAGGAAAAAGAAGAATAAAGCAAAGAGATAGCCTTCAACAACCTCACCAGCGAAATCATCCATACCCAATGTAGAAGAATGGTTAACCCCTAGTCCTCAGCCCATCATTGTACCTTTTGTAACTCAACATCCACCACCACCACCAGCAATGGCCTACTTTAACCAAGATCATGCACCATTAGGAACTATACCTAGAGGTATACATGACCTATCTGGAAATCTTGACAAATTTTGTAGTAAATTTTACTTTTTGGGACCTAGGACTGCAGATGAGCATATTGAAGCATTCAAGGATGTAGTTGTTGGTAACAAAATCGAACATCAAGATGTGGTATGTAGACTCTTCCCATATCCACTTGGGGAGAATGAATATAATTGGTATTTGACCCTACCAGCAAACTCCATCAGTGGTTGGGATGTTTTAGAGAAATCCTTTATTGATTAGTTCCGAGTGTATGTTGACCCTAGGGAATTGTAACATTAGTTTGCTTCCCTCAAGAAGTCACCCAATGAACCTTTGACAAATTTCAATACCAACTTTCAAAGGGCATATAAGAGGTTACAGGCTCCTTATCAAGTGGCAACAAACATAGCAATTGACTCATATTTGAGAGCTATTGACCCATGGAGTGCTATGTTTATCAAAAAGAGTGTGCTTGAAGATCAAAGCAATACATTGGCAAAGGTTTATGCATTGGCAATCAGCATAAATCAAGAGTTGAATCAAACACCTGGGGGAATTGGATACAAATTACCCATAGGAGTGAACCAAGGAAACTATAACCAACTCCCCGGGGTACCATCACCTTTACCAATAGGAGCCCCAACAATGAACTCGGTACCAATTTATGCACCTCAACCTTAGGCTAGCCAACAATTTGTTGCTCAAACTTTAACTTGGCAGAAAAATGCCAATACTGCCCCTATCCAAACACAATATGTTGGTCAAGTAAAAGGGGCAAATCAACAGTTTGGTAATTCCCACGCAACTAACCAAGCCCCAACTACGATGCCTAAGGGTCAAGGGTCACACATATCCATTGAACTAGAAGCATTAAAGAAAATTATTTCACAAGTTACTTCAAATTTGAGTCAATTGAAGATGAATCCTCTGGGAGGGTACAACCAACCCCAATCATACAATAATCAGTGAAACTATAATAATCAAAACCAAAATCAAAGTTATAACTCCAAGCTGTACAATAGACAAAGGAACATGGGTCCAAACAACGGTGGGGTGAACCATGATCATCTTGGTGCGAGAGAAAATCCAAATAATACACAAACTATTAACCTAGCGGATATGAATTTACTGACTAATTGGTGTAGGTTGCATGATACAACATTGCATTCAGAAGTCAATTGCGCCCAGTTCAAGAAAATGATTAGAATTGCCCAAGCTGACTCTCAACCAAAAGGATGCTCTAATGAAGAACCTAAGAAGATTAATACAACAATGTTAATTGACACATTACTATACAAAGAGTTTCAAGCAGAAATTGAAGGTGAATTGTGTGTTTATGATGCTCAAGCTTTTTAGACTATGAATAATTATAACCCCAGAAGTCAAGGCAAGGCACCATTGACAAAACCACCTCCCCCGAAGGGTGGATTTGTACCTCCTGATGCTAATGCAAGTAACAATCGTCCCCCTCAATCTTTTCAAGGTGCTCGTCCTAGACAAAGCCAAGGACAAGAATATGCTTTAAAAAGATCTTTCGATGTTACTAGGGAGATGGAGAGGATTGCCACCACTATGTCCTTAATGGAAGTATTGAGATATTGTCCTAAACAGAAGAAGACCCTTCTTAAGAAATTAGAACTAATGGAATCTTAGAGTAGTGGGGTTAAGATGGATACTTGAATGAACTCAATGCTAATGTCAATAATGATTCCATCGAAAACCCACCATTCCTACTCAGGTTAAAGATATGTGGGAAGAATTTACAAAACTGTTTGGTGGATTCTGGTGCTTCTGGGAATGTAATGCCTTATTCTATATATCAGAAGCTTGGTCTCAACTCGATGTGTGCAAATAGCAAGGTGGTACAAGTGGACAAGACTGAGGTCAATGTGATTGGGGAATTGAAAGATGTATATATTAAGTTGGGTACCGATCCGCGTATATCCCATTACATTGACATTCAAGTAGTGGATATTCCAGAGGCATATGGGATGCTCCTCAGTAGGGACTGGTCAAAAAATTTGGGAGGTTACTTCTCAACCTGCTTTACATATTTGTGGCTTCTATGGAAAGGTGTGAGCAAGTAGATCCGAATTGATAGTGAACCAAAGTTGAAGAAATTGGTCACGGATTATGGAGCTCCCAATGAAGTGGCATATGTTGAGGTGAGTCTAGGAGTCTATAGAGTAAATGGAATTCTCACCTTCCATTCCCCACACCTATCAAGTAGATATGGCTTAACATAGGGGGCGGGTTAAAGATTTCATTACAGTAGTAAAATGAGGTATGATCTTGCTAGGGGATAGCATGAAAGTATAATATTTTCTACTCCCAAAATGGTGTTGGATACATCATCAAGAACACTCAGAAATGTCCTATATCCCATGCCAAAATGAGTTACAAAATTGATGAGTCCAATCCCATGGGAAGATATTGATTGTGATACCATGGTCAAAGAGGCTCAAATTCCAAGTTGTGAAAGGATAATTCTTCAAAGGGAGAAAGTTACAATAGGAGCACCCCAATTGAAACAATGTATACAAGAAATCCTTATACTAGAGCTTTCCAAATAGGAGGATGAAGAGACTCAATCTCTCTTGATATAGTCAAAGTACTCTTGGAGCCTGTAAATGAACAACCTCATATGTTAAAAAACATCAAACAACAACTACATTTAGAAACTAATCATCCTCCAGTGATCATTGAGGCTAAGCCAAATAATGTAAAGAAATTGAAGGATGAAATATGGTTTCTAAAGTTTGATGAGTCTAGATCCAAACAAGGTAGTGGAGCGGGAGTTGAATTAACTAGTCCCAAAGGGAAGACCTTTCTTGCTTCTTATCAACTCCAATTCCCTTGTATTAATAATATGACTGAATATGAGGCCTTAATTAGGGGACTCCTCTTCCCTCATAAAAAGGAGCCAGATGTTTAAGAGTCCAAGGAGATTCATAATTGGTGGTTAAGCAGGTAAGAAATCAGTATGTGTGTCATGATAAAAGGCTGATAGCATATACAAATTGGGTATGGAGATTGATTTAAGACTTTGATGCTTTTAAAATCCAATTAGTGCCCAGAAAGTTGAATGGAATATCAGATGCATTGGTTGTAGCAGCAAGTACACTGGAACTAATAAGTCAGTCTCCTTTGAAAATATTTTTCGTAGAATTGGTTTCAACCCCCGTTGTGCCCAACAATATCAAGCATGTCCAAGTCTTTGAGGATGATAGGCACATTCTAGCTTTCCTTTCTAATTCTGGTTCTTTCGAACAACAGATTATTGATGAGGAGGATAGATTGAATGCTGGTGATGAAGATCATGAGGAGGAAATTGTCAATTTACCTACCAATGTCATCCCTAAAGGTATGGTCACTCTAGAAAGGCTTTTTGAATCTGATCCCAAGATAAAAGAAAGATTGACCATGGATTCAGATGTTGGAAAATACGAACCACATAATATTGGCTCAGAAGGTCAAGAGAAGATAATATACATTGGGAAGATTTGCACTCCCATTGAGAGAGAAAGAGAGAATTAGACAAATATTAAAGGAATATATTGATGTTATAGCATGCAGATATGAAGATCTGAAAACATTTGATACATATATCATCACTCATGTTATACCTTCGAAACCCAATACAAAGACATTCAGGCAGAAGCAATGACCAGTCAATTCATTGATAGAACCTTTGATCTTTAAAGAAGTTCAATAGTTGCTTGCTACTAGGATTATTTTCCCAGTTTACCATTCCACTTGAGTTTGCCAACTTGGTATTGGTAAGGAAAAACAATGGGAAGATTCAACTTTGTGTTGACCTCAATAACCTCAATAAGACATTAGAAAAGGATAATTACCCACTCCCTTTACTAGATGAGGTATTATAAATTGTTAGTGGTTCATAGATGATGTCATTCCTAGATGGTTATTTTGGATATAACCAAGTGTTGGTGAACTATAAAGACCGCATGAAAACAACATTCATTACAAAGTAAGGGACTTGTGTATACCAAAAGATGCCATTTGGGTTGATCAATGCCAGAGCAACATTTCAGAGAGCAATGGATACAAATTTCAAATATTTAATTGGTAAAGGCATTATCATATATATGGATGACTTGACCATATTCTCTAAAGTCGAGGGAGATCACCTGGACCACCTCCGCAAAGTCTTGGAAAGATGTCATGGATACAGGATATCTCTTAATCCCAAAAAGTGTGTGTCTAGAGTTGTTGAAGGAAAGCTCCTTGGTCACGTGATCTCTGAAAGATGGATATCCATTGACCCAGATCAAGTGGAAGCATTGCTGAAATTGCAGATGCCTGGCAGCAAAAAGGAAATGAGATCTTTCTTCAGGAAGATCAATTTTGTCAAGAAATTTATCACTGGGTTTGTAGAGATATTCCAGCCACTAAATGAAATGATGATGAAGGATGCTAAGATTGAATGGATTGCAAAAGAAAGAGAGGCTTTCGCCCAGATCAAGAAGTGCATTGTTGAAGCTCTCGTATTGACTAGTGCTGACTATACTCTACCATTTTATACATATTATTTTGCCTCATTATATTTAGGCATTGATGCTCTAACACAGAGGTAAGCAGGGAATGAAAAACCAATCGCATTCATGAGCTCCCCTTTTAATAATCCTGAGGTAAGGTATTTTGCTCTTGAAAAAAAATCTTTTGCCTTGGTACGAGTAGTCAATAAATTTAGACACTATATCTTAAGGAACAAGATATATGTAATTATACCTGATCAAGCAGTTAAGTCACTGCTTATACAATCAGAGTTGGGAGAGTGCCAAGGGAAATGGATGACTATTCTACATGAATTTGATCTAGAGATGTATCCAATGAGGTTAGTAAGAGGCCAAGGTTTGTCTCAAGCTATGGCGACTCCTACCCCTAAAATCTAGTGCCAACAATATACATTAGAGTCATTCACTCAGGATCCATGGTACACTGACTTGATCTTCATTTTGCTAAATAACAAGTGTCCTGAGGGGTTGATAGCTACACAAAGGAGAGCTTTAAGGATCAAAAGTGTTAATTACATGATTAAAGATTCCACAATATATAGAAAGAATTATGAAGGCATTTACCTTAGATGTCTTGATCACCAGGAAGCCCATAAGATGATAGAAGAGTTTCATGGGAAATATGGGATAGGCCATGGGTTAGTGGATGCCACGACACATCAGATTTTGAAAGCTAACTATTATTAGCCTAGTATTTTTAAGGATACCCATGAACATGTCAGGTATTGTCATACATGTCAAACAACTACATCTAGAAAGGAATCCTGCCATGCCTCTCCATCCAGTGTTCAAGGTAAGACCATTTTCTCAATGGGTGTTAGATTTTGTTGGTGTTATCAATCCTAATTCATCTATAGGACATAAGTTTATTCTCACTATGATAGATTATTGCACACACTAGACAGAATCCATAGCATGCAAGAACGCCACTGCTGAGGCTGTTCTTCAATTCATTGATGAGTACATTATCACCAGGTTTGGCATGCCATTTTCTCTAGTATGTGACAACGGCCCTGCTTTTACTTCAGCACAATTAATGCAATGGTTGTATGAGTATAAGGTGATATTGAAATTCTCATCTAATTACTATCCACGAGGTAATGGGGTAGCTAAATCCACTAATAATAATATCCTAGATGTTATTAAGAAGTTACTCGAGAAGAACCCTCGAGATTGGCACAATCAACTGACATATGCCTTATGGGCTGATCGAACCAGAGTTAAAGCTGCCCTAGGGACTTCTTCATATTATCTTGTTTATGGAAAAAACCCTATTTTCTCGATCAATTTATAAATACCTGTCCTCTAGCTGATGAAAGAACTTGAAATTGAGGACCAAGTAGAAGTTCGCCTCCTGAATTTGTTGAAACTTGATGACAAATGGATAAATACCATACAACACTTTGCCAAACATCAAGTAGTTGTAAGCGATGGTTTGATAAAAGAGCCAAGCTAAAAGCCTTTTGGATCTTTGATTTAGTTCTATTATGGGACAAGGCCAAGGAGAAAAAGGGTGATCACCATAAGTTTGAGAGGTTGTGGTTAGGTCCTTACCAAATTGCCTAAATTTTAGGAGAGAACACTTTTAGATTGAGCTCTTTGATTGGAGGACTTGTACCATTTCCTGTCAATGGTCAGTTCCTCAAACATTATTTTGATTAGATTTAAGAGGAGCTGGACATATTGTACTATAGTAGATTAGTTTTTTTTCTTTCGGTTTGTTGTTTTGTTTGTTTGCTTTGATTTGTGTGTTGACTGCATGGTTTTGCTTTTGTTGCATGCCCGTTTTCCTTTTTGTTTCCTCTGTTTGTTTTTCTTGTTTTGTTTGTTTTGTTTTTTTGTGTTAGGATGCATGTTTTTCTCAAGGATTCTAAAAGGATAGGTGTTCTTTGCATAATAGGTTGCCAAATTTTGAGAGATTTTGACTCTTTTCTCTTTATAGCTTCATTATTTGTTTGGTTAATCTTGAAACCTTTGTCTACACTTGTCCAAGGTGATATATTAGTTTAATTGTGTTTTGATTTTTTGACTCTCAATTGGAAAAGGCTAACCTAATTACTCAACCCCACCATCACACTAAGATACATCAGAAAATTTTGTAAGATATTAGATGAACTTGTTTCCAAGTGAAAAATCAGAAGTTGGGATGTTTCACATTGTCCACCATGGTTCCCAACCTAGTAATCGAACTTCGATGTTTTAAAGTTGCTTAAAGGTTATGAAAGAAATAACCCTTCTATATTTTTGATGTGAAAATAATCTTAAAAAAACAAAGAAGAGAGAAAAAGAAAAGAAATGATCCACTTAAAGCAACTAAACTTGGGTGTTTCAAGTAATCTTCATTGAGGCTATGGATGCCTGACTGGCAGTGGAGCGTTGCTTGACAGAAGCTAGAGGTATCTCTGTCGGGGCTATGGACGCCCGTTTGGAAATAGAGCTATGTTTAGGATGACCTTGCGTGAAACACATTGGTTGACTTCACCTACGTAGCAAGCACCCAATTTCCCTTGTTTATCTTCAATATTGAGAATGATGGAGTAATAAATCATACGCACACACTTAAGAGTTGATCTTGTTCATTTCTGGAATCGGTTGTTTGTTCATTAGTTCAATCATCTTTTCGCTCTTATACATTATTTTGAATGATAGTAGCCTTAGGTGTCAGGTTATATCAGAGATTCTGAAGTTTTAAAATGCCTAGAGTCATTTTTCCCAAATAGTTGCCATTTAATATGCCCTGCATACCTAGCCGCATTAGTTTCCTTGTCTTGAAAATATAGGTCCCCTTTCTTTTTGTTTTGTAGTTTTGTTTTTCCTAGTTTTTGCCTTAACACCCCAGAACCCAAGAGTCCCGAGGTGTTCTTTGCTTGGTTTGAAGTCCTAGCTCAGAACCTTAACATCTCGAGGTAGGCTTTTGTTTCTTGTTTTGGTCAAGACCTTGGAATCCTGGAGTCCCGAGGGCTTGCTTTCTTCCCTTTTGTTAAAGCCTCAAAATCCTAGAGTCTGAGAACTTTGAGTTCTTCATGTTTTGTCATTGTTGTAAACTTCGAAACCTTGGAGTCCCAAAGTTGTCTTGTGTTTCCACCTTGGAACCCTGGAGTCCTAAGGTGCCCTACTTGTTTCTTTGTTTTCACCTCGGAACCTTAGATCCCTAGATTCCTAAGATGTGTTTTTGTTTTCTTTTGTGTTTTGACCTCAGAAGTCCGGAACCTTGAAGTTTCAAGGTGTGTTGTCAGTTTTCTTGTTTTTTATCTCAGAATTTCAGATCCCCAGACTCCCAAGGCCGTGTTTAAGGTAGTTGTATGGGAAAAATATCAGGGGGTATAAATAGGAGAAATAAAATTTTCTAAGCTAATATGTACACTCAAGTTTTCCTAGCTCCCAAGTCATGATCTCCCAACTTCGCACTTCTATGTTGCCGAGTTCTTGTGAGTTTTCTTCCACCAGGTTGGTGGATTTTTCTTCCTCATTGGTTTCCTTTTTTGGATTTTCTAGTTTTTCTTAGTTTAGATTTTCCATTTTGTTTTCCTCATTTTGCATGTTTTGTTCTTCCCGTGTGCCTTTGGTTTTCAAAACCACGGAACCCCAAAGTTCTGGGCTCGGTAATTCTCTTCACCTCGAAACCCCAAAAACTGAGGTTGATCTTTTTTGGGGTCGTACTTTTACCCCGAAACTTTGGATCCCCAGAGTTCTGGACCACCTTTTGACCTATGAATGAACTACCTCCTACCCTGGGACCCCGGAACCCTGAAGTCTTGAATCAATCTAGCCAGTCTACCCCGAAACCCTAGAGTTCTAGGTTTCATTATTTTGCCTACCCTAGAACCGCAGAACCCTGAAGTTTTGGACCCTATTGTTTTATCTTATTATGACCTTGGAACCCCAGAGTTCCGAAGTTAGTTGTATTAGGAGTTACTCACCATGGACTCTCGGAGTCCCAAAGTGGATGATATTATTGATATTTTTTTATGCGATAGGCTAATTTGTGGTTCTTTCTTGCAGATCAAAGCAATTAGATGGACCCAAAATCCAACAAGAGAGTCAACGAACTGGACAAACTCCCCATAACCATGAAGTATCAGTATCAAGGGCAGGTCTATGTTTGAAAACTAGATGATCAAATCAAATGGGTAACAGATACAAAGGTGCGACACATTGAATTGGAGGATAACAAGACACAAATGGACAAACCAAGACTAGAGGGCCCGCTAAGGAGAATCAAGAGGTTAGGGTTGGTAGAAGAAACTATTTTCCCTCAATCTATCCAAGCCCCAAAGTTCATTATGACTGTGGTACAATTCTATAAAACATACACTAGAAAATGTATCGATACCCAAAGAAGAACAATGATTTATCTATCTGATGATATGTTGTGATTGTTGTTTGGCATCCCTATAAGAGATGAAGTCCTCCTAACAACTGAGGAAGAAGCTACCAAAGTGTGGAATAGGGATACTACTTCATGCAAGATGCACATAAATGAAAATTGGTTAGACGAGGAAAGGAAGACATGACTAAAGGCCATAGATATTCTAAGGGCAGATTTCAAGGAACCTCAGTGAGATCTAATCATCATACTGAGTAAGGCCTTTGGCAAGTCAGTGTTAGGTCCCGAAGACAACTGAGAGGGGGGGGGTGAATCAATTGTCTAATAAATTCAAACCAAAAACCATTTAACCAACTTAATGCTTAATACTGGTAAACCAGTTAAGTATGTCGGTAGATAGTGTTAATAGTAAATTGCTATACTGGTAAAGATTAATGCATGAAACATAAACATAAAGTCATCCACAACACATAACACCAATATTTGTACGTGGAAACCCTATAAGGGAAAAAACCACAGTGGGAAACCTTACCCACAATCAGATGATACTACTGCAGATAGTAAGTGTACATAAATGGGGTCTGCACATGCAGAAAGGTCAACAATCTAGAGCTCACTGCTCAATCACAAAATGGGAGTCACATTGACTACAGTTGGATGGTTAAATCCAATAAGAATGTACTGTACAAAATAGCATCTTCATATGCTGGATTCAGTACCGGTGTAATGCTGATATGCTTCTACAAAAACCTAGCTTCACCTTCAAATTATGTCTTCATGTATACCTCTACTTAATCTCACATATACCTTCTCACAATCTTCTTCACCTTCCACATTCGATCTTACAAATAAGATCTTACATTTATACCATAACCTAAGACCAATTTTAGTAGGTCGACTCTACAAGATATTACAATAAAAACATTTTACAAACAATATAATATCTGATGCAATAACCGAATGAACATGTCAGCTTAATGCATTTACAACAATAATAAATCATCTCCATAGCGTGCCATGCTGATCTAGAAAAGATAAACCTGCCGGTGTAACCCTAGATAACCCTAGACCTATTTGTCAGTAAAAGCAAATATGCAAATATGAATATACCAATGATAAATTCTTCAAAACAAAGTGTCCACATGATGTCTTCGACATTACCAAGTGTCTTCCATATCATTCCAAGTGTCGGTGAACATTATATCCTACCAGTGAACCATATACCAGTAACTGTGCAATAGTTACTTGTTTTCCTTTGAATGTTGTTGGATCTCCAAAGTGCTAGTGTTTTAGTAGGTGTTGACATTAGTGAAAAAACCATACCAAAATACCAATAGTCAAATTGCCAAAACTTCCACCCATGGATGTTTCAATTTATGACAACTATTTTTATTGGGAAACAATATTTTGATTGGGCCCAAATTCTTTTGGATAACATACATAAGAAGGTTGTGGAGGTGCATCAAACAAAGAAATTTTTCTTCACTTCCTATGTTATCTAGGTAGTTGCTCGAGTAGGTAAATTTCTAGGGCTACAAAGAGAATAAATGATGCCTTCCTTTTCCCTATCATCATCAAACTCATAGGTGACATAGGTTATAGAATAAGCTAGAAGTAATCAAGGAATGGGCATGTTGGCTCATATATAACCAACGTTCCACATATATCTGAGTCAGTGGATTCATAAGGAACCCTATCCTGCTACCAAGATACTGCAATGATCGCATTATACTATTAGAATATGTCAGGCAGATACTAGGGCTGCAATTGCTATTATCCTCAAAGCATAAGAAAGGGGTTGATTTTTCAGTTTCAATCGGTTACTTTTATTTCTCTAAGATTTAAGTGGCCAAGATGATGGAACAGGAACTACAAGATTAAAATTTTAAGGAATTAAATTATGCTAGGGAACGCTATGACCCTTATGGTAAACTAAAGGAAATAATGCCAAAGGCATACGATGGGCATAAGCCAAGACTGGAGGATTTTTGGTCTAACCTCCAAGACAGTTTTGAAGTTAGGGAAAAGAATTATAATAGGCTGTCAATGTCGTAGGTAAGGAATTTTGAGATAGAGACTAATCTCCCCAAGGAGTTGAGGGATGAAGGTGAATTACTAGACCCAACGTATAAGGAGCAGGAAATTGATAAGAATCCTCTCTCCCCAATAAGATGGTCAGGGTAGGAAGAGGTTAATATAGATAAGGTAACTCAAGTTGTTGTAGAGAGAACCAAATAAAGGTTGAATTTGAGAATTAGGCCAAATATTTCAAAAGGAAATCAAAAGGAATCAATCTCTGGTATTCCTCAGTCAAGGTTCCACAAATAATATGCCCGCAAGACAAGATCTGGGTCGAGAAAGAGCACATCAATTGACCTAGATGAAGTTGTCGAACCTAAAGAAAGTATTGAGGAGCTCCTGAAGTAAGTCAAGAAGCAGATGAGAAAGGTTAAAATTTTGAAGAAGGTTGTCGATTTTGGGATAAGGGAAGGGCTAGGAGCAGTACCATTACTGGAAGTATATCCCATTAGGGTGGCGATTGGGAAAACACCAGGAGAAGGCACATAAGAGAAAGATGAGAAAGGGAAAACTAATGAAGAAATTTTTTCATCCTCTCAACCTCTTCCTAAGACCACTACCATGTTTACTAAACCTCTGCCTACAACAACCACCTAGGCTCCAATTTTATCATCAACCACTGCAGCCCTTGTGACAACCCCTCTGTCTACACCAACTAGAATTTTTACAACATCTGCATGAGTACCTCCATTGTCACAAACATTGACTATTGCCACAGAGACAGTCGGTATTCATAACATTGTGTCAGATTCCAACTAGGAGGAAGAGAAACTAGTGTCAAAGAAGGCTAAGAAGAAGAAAGAAAGGAAGTCTATCAAATAGGTGCTAGTGGTGGATCCCATGGATGTTGATAAGAAAAATTTGCCAGGGGTGTTGTTGGTTA
This sequence comes from Cryptomeria japonica, assembly GCF_030272615.1. NCBI lineage: Eukaryota > Viridiplantae > Streptophyta > Pinopsida > Cupressales > Cupressaceae > Cryptomeria > Cryptomeria japonica. The sequence continues at coordinate 877,650,294 of NC_081409.1, read as the reverse complement.
AAGAAGAGGAGGAATTGAAAAAGACCGAGGATGAGAGAGATGAAAGATTGGTCTTAACTCCAAAGGACCAAGAACATCTATTAAAAGAGATAGTTGTCAGGCAAGGGATGGAAGAAATAAATGAAGGGGATAGGGGGTTCAAAGAAGAGATAATTGATAGGTTATGAGAGCTACACAACTAGCAATAGTTAAATATTCATACCACTCTTCGAACCACCCAAATTCCACTAGGTCCCTCAACCCAAGATGTTCAAATTTTGGAGCAAGAGGAAGAGGAGAAGGTTGAAATAGAGGAGAAATCAAAGGTACATGTGGTAAATGCTGACATTGTACCACATTAAGATGACAAAGATAAGGATATGCCACAATGGCTAAACTTTACCTTCAAGAAGAAGAAGAAAGTGGTGCTACCTAAGGTCACATTACAATAGGCCATCACTGAAGAACCACAGAAAACAAAGAAGGCAAATATAGTGCATCATTTTTCAAGGATACGTTTTGGTGAAGTGATTGCTGATGTAGGAGTTCCAACGCAAGACGAAGGTCAAAGCTCCTTGAAATACTAGGTATCATAGGTTAAATTGGGTAAACAAACCAAGTGGGGAGAGCTAGATACATTGGAACTTGCTACTAGTGTTGTTAGGAGCCGAATAGAAAAGGAGCACATCTCCCACTCAGATGTAAAGGCCCAGCTAGAACAATACAAGCAGTTGCTAGTGTAGATGGGCAAGCCCCCAGATGCACATAAAGATGAAAACCTTCCTTCAACCTCATCACTCCCAGAAGGAGATATAAAAGAAGTGGTTGAAGTAAGATAGGTGGCGGCTAATGCAAAGGAATGGGCACAGACAAATGCCTCTAAAATTAGATTATTTTTGCAAAATACTATGATAGAGTATGGCAAGGCCATGCAGGTAGGAGAGGCTCTAGCTTCATGTTCTCAATGGTGGGAGCAAAAGCTCAACAGTTTTGGTAAACAGTATAAATTTTTGAATCTCGAGGAGGAGGTCATATCAGGTGAAGACCTCTTAAGTAGAGATAGCTATAAAAATTTTCAATCCTATATATATATATATATTGGAGTTGAAAATTGAAATGCTTTAGTAGTATGTGAAGGATATAATGGGTATCTTCTCTCCTCTCCTTAGTCCAATCAAGAAGTGTGAGAAGTTTGTAGGGAAGTTGTTTGGTATTTTTGGCCTTGGTATCCTTAATGTTGGACGCTAAGAGGAGGATAATGTACTTCACCAATGGGATGCCTATGCAGCACAGTATTTCTCAACTTCTGCTGAGCTTGATGTGTTGTTAATGGATAGATATACATACTTAATAACTCAATGTAAACAAGCTTCAACTCAATGTCAACAAGCTTCAGAAATAATAGAGAAATTAGAAGGTAGAAGTAAGAGTGCAAAAGAAATTTTGAAGAAATATAAGTTTAGAATCAAGCATGTTGCAAATATTCTTGCTGCTAAGTAGTTGCATGTATCATTAGCAATTATAAGAGCTATAAAAAGAAGTAAAAGATAAACAGGAAGTTTCTAACGATAACATGATATTTTTGAAGAATTTTACATGACACCAAAACTGCACCTCCAACATACATGTTAATTTTGAGCAAATTTTGCATGACTACGAAAGCTTGGCTCATGCAACACCATTTTTGTAGTGCTCTACCAGTCTCAGTTTTGTAGTATTTAATTGGAGTCTAAGGAAGAGACTTGCATGTCAACTGCGACTCCTTTCTTTTTTAGAGCTTAGTTTAGATAGGTTTATTTCCTAGAAAGTAGGACATGAAACTCTATAAATTGGAAATTTTGATTCATTGTAAGGGTCCACAAATTGATGATTTGAGGCCCACTTAGAGATTTTAGATTACTTTTATGCAGATTGTTATGAACTTAAGTAATTTTGGCGATACATTCTTTGGAGTTAATACAAGAAGCAGCTTATATATTTCATGATATATGTGTATGTGCTATGAATTTGTTCTTTGTGATCTGGTAATGTCTATTGTTTGAAATCATTAATTTATTTTGGTCTTATGTTTTATTTCTTTATGAATCATATTGTGCACGTAAGTGGTGTATGAGAATTAACATGATAGGATGATATTGTGGTGATATTCATTTCTATGAATTTGTGAAGTTGCATGACTGGTTTATTGGAGGTCCTTTATTGAATGCTGGTTTGAATGATATTAATGATTTTTGGATTGCAGGGTGCTAATTGAGTAGTTACTTAAGTCGTTTTTGTATCATTTCATTGTTATTTTCTTGTTTTCATATCTTTTGCAGTTCATTTTGAAAGAGTTTCTAAATCATAAAATACAAAAAAAAGGAAGTTAAGTTATTGGAAATTATTGGGATTTTGTTTCAACCAACAGGCCCCTTAACAGGTACAACCGCATCCACCATTGAGCTGCCCATCACCGTCAAGACCCGACTATAGAGACCTTGGAGTAATTAGTCTTTCAAGATTGATTGCTTTTCAGGAGAGGTGGTGAGTGTGTCAAAACACCCGTCAACACTAGATCTAAAGGAAAAATATGACATAAAAGCCAATCTAACATCAATTATTTTTTAGCATAAAATAAGATCTACCCCTTTAGATTATGACTAGAATACAATAAACAAATTGAGTTAAAATTGAAAAAATCTACCAGATCTATCAAACAACGTATAAGTTAGGACATGGAATCTGATCAAATTTTTGGATCTTGTGCTACTAAAAAATTGCAAAAATTTTCACTTATATATTTTGACATTTGGATAGGAAATTTTAGGGTTTTCAACCCTTCTTAATGTAATGGTGAAGTTTGGTTGGGACCAAGATGAAAAAACTTATTTCCCATGATTAGATATCTCAAAAATTGAATCGTGAATTATGATAAAGAGTCTTGATACCATGTTAAATTTGATCTCTCATTCCCATGACTCTAGGAGGTCACCTATAATCAAACACCTAACACACACAAAGAAAAAGATAAGCTATAGAGGCCAAAATATTGTTGGCCATTTGGAGGAATTGATTATGTGTTGCATTGATGTCAACACTAGCTATTTGGATGCTTTACCAACACCCTTCTGGTCCGGTAGGTTGAGTGGTTTCTAGTTGGTTTGGATCCAGCATGATCTGGTAGGCTCCAATATGATTTGGTTATGGAATTGGCTTGTTCATGATACTCATGTTAATATTTAGCTAGTCGGTTTTGGTCTAGTGATTGGATGCTATCTTGTTTGCTTGGAAGCTTGGCTTCTGGTTTCTCATGAGGGTTTCATCGATAGAGCTTTTGATGAAGATATTTGATGAATTGCATAAGTGGTGTTGGTGCAGCTTCTGTTGGAGTCTCAAGATGTTGTTGGTGATCATGATCGAGGCTTGGTAGATGGAGATCATTGTTGTAGTATGTGGACCTATATTGGGTCCTGGTTGATCTAGGTTATGGACCGACTTAATGAAGCATGTGGATTGGACTTCTTGATACATTTTCAAGATTTCTTATGTGTTGGATATTATTTGTTTCGTCTAAGGCCGACATGTTTTGTAATTATGCAATTGGTTTATTGTCTGGTGGCCGACTTGATTGTTTATGGTCGAGGGTTTGTATATATATGATGTAAGATCTCATTGTAGATCATCATGGTTATGGAAAGGGATGTAATGTGCGAATAATGTAATATCATTGAAGCAAAGGATTTGGTTGATCATTGGAGATCGAATTGGGTTTATGTAAGAGGATTTAGTCCTCCATTATTAAGCTTAACTAGAACTGTACTCAGGCATAGGAGATGCTATCTTTGCAGTTCAAACACTTTTCTGGATTGTAGTCTAGATTTCTATGTAGTTAGCAAGGCTCCTTTTGTGATGAGCAGTGTGCCAGAGAGTTTTTTAGTGGTGAATCTTCGCCAATTGGCAAATTCTACGTATTTTTTCATTTTTTTTTTTAGGAAATGGCAAATAGTCTAGGAAAACATCATGGTCAAATCACCCAAAATTTTGGGGTTAACAGTACAGTGTATTCTAGCTTCGCCATTGACCACACATCATTCGACATGCATGCCTATAATATTCACCTGGAATCACTCAAACATGGGTATTAGATCACCTTCATTATTCACCAACAATAGTAAAATGACCACATACCCAGGACCTAATTCGCCAACGCTAAATTACATGTTCTTTGCATGGGTCGACCAAATTCGCCAATATCAATTAAAATATTATAAGCATTCGAGGACACATTTCACCCCACTTAAATTAAATGTGCATTGCATGTGTCAGCCAAATTTGTCAATTTCAATTAAAACATTATAAGCATTTGAGGACCCATTTTGCCCTGCTTAAATTAAATGTTCATTGCACGCCCGCGCAATTCGCCAAAAATGCAATCATGGATTGATATAAATACTATTTCTTACAATTTGTTCATGTCTGATTAGTAAATTTGGGATCTCTCAATTCGTATTCTGCAATTTGAGTTGGAACGTCGAAGTTCATTGTAGAGCGGAGGGCTAGAGTTAGAATCCTACAACACATGCCCAAGCATTCCTGATTCCTGATTCAGAGAATTGAGAAGGCATAAAGGTGAGTAATCATTTCTTCATACTTGATAGTATTAGTTTTAACTTTAACTTCGTAGTGAGAGGTAAAGACTCAAGATGTCACAGTTAGACATGGGTGAGACTCCTCAGGGTGGTGAAGGGATTGAGATGTGAGACAAGGGTGAGATTGAGACTCCTCAGGGTGGAGAAGGGATTGAGAGGCCATCAAAATGCTCAAAACTTAAACTTAAAGATACTACCATAAAGTCTTTCTTTGGAATTGGCAACGTTTCTGGTCCATCAACTTCTGCAGTTGTAGAAGCCATTCATAGTATCTTACCACCACCACAAGGTGGGATTGTCATTGAGTTAAATGCATCAAATGAGGATGACAATACCGACATGACAGAAGATGTTCTAAGGGATACACACAATGAGATAATTCACTCAGATGCAAATTCTAGTAATAAAGATGATGTTGGTAGGAAGAAAAGAAAAAGGAAAGTAAAACAGGGGTGAGAGTGGGAGATGACAAGGAGTTTTAAGATTGATTGGGTAGAAAAGTACCCATTCATTGAACCAATCCCAAACAATGATGAACAACCAACAAAATGCAGGTGTAAGATTTGTAACTAGAAAACTAAAAGAGAGAAGAAGATGCAGCTAAAGCTTGACACCATAGAAAAGCATATTGGTAAGGTTTATAAAAAACAGATCATAGACGGAGAGGAAACACCAATAGTACGATGGAAATCAAAGGAAGAATATCTTCATGTTAAGTATGGCACAAAATATGAAGAGCATAACCACAAAATGACACTGATTGGTAATAGTGGATTTTGAAATACAATCAAGGTTAGGCTTGAACATGCAGCGAAAGATGCAAACTTGACAAAGACTATTCAGATGAGTGTTATTTTTCATATTCTGTCGAGAGGGTGTCCTATGAAAGATTTACCAAAATTTAGTAATTTATTATCTTTTTTGAATGTTCCTCACTATCCTATGTCACATTCGTCAATAAACGCTGGATGGGAAATGGCAAACTATCTCGCTGAGGTGGAAAAGAAAAATTTACAAGAATGTAAAAGAGTCAAATTTTATTTCATTATCCATAGATGAAGTTACTGCGGTAGATAACACTGCTTGGGTTTGTATGCATGTGTATACCATAAAAGAACATGTTTGCTGAGCTCATCTACTCTGTGTTCGTAAAATGAGGGGCAATTCAACAACAAAAAAATTATATTTGGAAGTTAAGAAAGCTTTGAATGAATTTGCTGGTATGGATGACTTGACAATTGCCAAGAAGTTGGTGTGTGTTGGAGTTGATGGAGTTGCAGTAATGCAAGGTCAAAGGACTGGTCTTTGCACAAGATTACAAACTAGTATTGTACCATACATGGTTGGCATTCACTGCATGGCCCATCGAATGAATTTAGCATATAGAATTGTAAGCAATTTCCCTACAGTGTCAAAAGTTGAAGATCTGGTCCACGAGCTCCACTCATACTTCTGCCGAAGTCCTAAATGTTTTGCAGAATTTCAGATTTTTGTTGAGGGAGTAACAATAGGAAACAAGCTTCTCAGGGATGTTGAGACCAAATGGATCTCCTTGCATGGACCAACGGAATGAGTTCTAACAGAATATCAATCCTTGATCGAACTAATATATGAGCAACACCTCACAGTAGACAAAGCTCCTGATCTCTTACATAAGTTAAGTGATATTGAGACTCTGTTAACTTTAGCTAGTCTTCTCCCCATGCTGGATTCAATGAACAAACTTGTTAAGAAATCCCAAGATAGAACTATGCATATCAATGAGTATAGCACTCTATGTAAAATGACATGCTTGAGCCTGAATGGTCTATATTCAAATCTAATAGGGCGAAGTCCAAATTGTTTTAGGTGGTAGATAATTATAGATTTGAATAATGCTGAAATTTTTTTACATTTCAATACAAAAAATGAGTTATGTGTCTTTGTGAAAGGATTTCAGATACCAATGCACCAATCTAAGATGGGAAAGTGAGGCAAAGCACTACCAGTTAAAACGAAATATTTTGACAGGATTGTTAAATCTGTTAGTGATAATTTGAAGTTTATTGCATATGAACTTTCAATTGAGATTCATGAAAGATTCCCTCGAGAAGAAATACTTGAAGCCATGGGTTGTTTGTATCCTCAATTTTGGCATTCAATTGGAGATAATCCAAATGACACAAAGATGTTTCATAAAAAACTAGAGGAATTGATATTGACATTTACAAAAGATGCATATTGCAATGGACAACCAATAGAAGGAATTTTTAATTTAGATCATCTTAAAAAAAAATGTAAACACTTTGCATTGTTTATGAAATAGCAGCTAGTTGACTTGGAGAATCCATTTGAACCTGGATCAATCACAAGGCTTTGGAAGAGGATAGATCAAAGTGAAGCATTGCGTATTGCAATACTAGAATATTTGAAACTTGTTGATTTATTTCAAACAATGATATTGGGGTCGGTGGAAGATGAGAGAGTTTTCAGTGCATTAGGGATTTTGAAATCAAAGATCAAAAAGAAATTAGACAAAAAATTGGAAACTTGCTTCAGGTTGTTTGTAACTCGGTATAATGTTAGAGATTTTCCATATGATAGGGCACTAGCAATCTGGAATTCCATGTGTGAAAGACGAGGGTTCTACAACACTTTGAAAGCTAGTGGTGCTATTGCTAGTGCTAGTGCTAAGACAAATGATGGATTGTAGACTCAAAGTCAGCATGAAGATGAAGAAATTTTTGAATACCCGACTTAGAATGAAGATGAACCTGTTAGTACTAGTCAGTTTCCAGATCTTGAGTCCATTTGGGATATAGAAGCCTTAGACTAAGTCAGAAGTGAATTAGTAGTCAGTTTATAGGTATTTATAATTATACTACAGTTCTTGAGTCATATTACAATTTCAATTTGCAATACTATAGTTGTCATTGATGATTTTTGATATTGTATTTCTTGAATTTGTCAATCAGAATGGATACTTATTTCATATTTTTAATTATGAATTTGAATTATTAGTAAACAATTAGAATTTATTTTTTAAATTATTAGTAAACAATTGAATTATTAGTAAATTGGTTCCACATTATGTTGAATCTTGAGCATGAAATGCAACAATTTGTGTCACAAGATCCATAAAATGAATCATATTGCATAATTGTTAAAACCTTTCTAATGTTCTACATTAAATGCTTAACATGATGTTCATGGCGATTAGGGTTTTGTGTTTGTTTTTTTGTCTTAGTTGGCTAGTAAACCGAAGTTGTCGTGTGTTGAAAATATGAGTTGTCCTCCCTTTATTTGTCCATGTCAACGTCAAGTGTGGTCAAATGGGTGGTCAGACAATGAAACATGTTTAATGTTTCATCTCTAACTCACAGATAAATTTCATGTTTAACAATTTAAGTGGCGAGTTAGCGAGTGTTAGTTTGAGTTTAAATCAGGAGGTCTCTAGTTTTTTGAGTGTTAGCATTTTATGTTAGAGAGCTAGAGATTTTTAATGAAATTGGTTTGGTCGCGAGGTCTCAAATTGGTTTGATTACATGCATTATAGCCATGAGAGTTAGCGAGTAAGTCATTAATGGTCTGTGTGCCACTGCTCGTGCCTATTTATGATGGTAATTAACATAAAACATCAAATTTTGTTGGTACTTGCTAGTTCGTTGCGGTCAAGAGATAAAAAGTTTTGATATTTTATGGTTATTGCTAGCTCACAAGTCCTTTATCATCAAGTCATTTTAAGTTGCGAGTTTGCGAGTACTGGGAGATTTAAGTTGTCGCTACCTCACAAGATGTTTTGCATTTGGCCATTTTTTGTTGCGAGGTTGTGACTGGGTATGATTTTATGTTATCGCAAGGTTGTGAGGTGTTCACGATTAAGTCATTTTAATTTGCGATCATGCGATGTGGTTGGTATCGTAGCTTAGTTGGTTTCATCGCTTGCTCCCAGGTTTTGAAGTTGTTTAGCATTTTATGTTGCGATCTGGCAATAGGTAAGTTTTGGTCTGATTTTGTGGTCATCACATGCACGCGGGTTTGTAAGTCTTAATTCAAAATGTGTTGCGAGCATGTGATGGCGGTTAAGTGTCTTGTTGTCACAGGATCGCAAGGGTATAACCGTTTAAGTGAAGTTAAGTTTCAAGTTGCGAGCTTGCGATGAAATAAGTTGTTTTGTTAGATTTGTAGTGGTTTCCAACTCGCAGGTAAAGAAAGAATATTACAAATGTTGTTGCGAGGTTTCAACTGAAGGGCTTGATGAAGATCAATGGCTGTCGCTCACTCACGAGATTCTTTGAGGATTCGTAAAAGGGGTTGCGAGCTTGCGATTAAGAGTATTTGGTAGCATTGTCGCTAACTCGCCAATTACTTTCCAAATTGTTATAACCGGTTGTGAGTGTGTAATTAAAGATGGGGATTGACACGTGGACTTGTTTGTCAGGTTGTGAAAAAGTTTTGAATGGCAACCGCCAATCAAATAGAAGGGCATGAATTCAAATTTCACTTGAGTACTTCAGCTTTGAATTAATGCCACAGTAGCTAGTTCATGCAAGTGTGGCAATTAATGAGACTTGAGAGAAGTGATGACGCCCAAATACCATAAATTGCATGATCGAGCTGAGATTTTGTATAATTGCATTTGCCATTTATGCATTCTATCTTTGAGGTAAACCAGTGAATTGAGCTCTACAACAATGTTGGAGAATTCAGAGTGTTGCGTGTGGGAAAATTTTAGAAAATTGGTTAAGTTTTTCTCCTACAGCTAAAATTAGCAAGGCGGTGAATGGAACTGGAGGTTCCAAGCCCAAGGCCATGACAAGTGGAGGACCTAGAGGTTCCAAGCCCAAGGCCAGTGCCATTGAGGAAAAGACAGTTAAGAAATACAAAGAAGAGTTTGTAGATTTGCTGCCAGGGACTTTCATTGCTTTGAATACAAATGATTTGGCATGGAAAGATTTATGGAGCCAATGCAGAAACCCAACCACGCTTCATATGACTGGTTCTACTCTATTTCATTATTTTTGAAATAATAGGGTTAAGGGTGTCTCGATGTCAAACACTTGGAATTTAAATATGGCAAAGTTAATTATGCCCGATGTGTATGTTGATGTGGATTTGATCAAAGAGTTGGCCAAACACTATTTTCGAGTATCTAGGATAATTAGAAGAAAGAACCAGTCTACCCTAGTTTCAATTAACGGAGATAGCTTTGTTGAAGCTTTCTAGATTACTGGTGCTACATGTACATATATAGATTTGGAGTGGATTGCAGAGGATTATGACAAATACAAAGGTGCTATCAAGAATCATGCAATACTCAAATACATGCCTAGGGTGAATAGGAAACCGGTTATAATTCCAGATAGTATCCAACCACCATTTGACATCACACCTTTCCACCATTGTATGCATTGTACAATCTATGGATTATGCAGAGTGCTAGTTTTTGATGGAGATTCAATAGTGTTAGCTGAATTACTAATGATGGCTATGGACATTCAACACCCAGATGTTAACAAAGATTACGATTATGTGGGCTATGTGGTTGAACACATTCATAATGCTCTAGTTGAAATTTAGAGTGGTACACCCAGCCCTACATTCAAGCATTATTCATTGCTGATGCATTTAATCTTGTTCTATAATGTTGAGTTCATGGATAAAGAATTGGAGCTTTTTAGAGAAGAATTGGGTGTCTTAATGCCACTACAAAGATGGACCCAGGTTTGGGACAGTAGTTCTCCCCATTCTTCTTTCCTTTTCTTTGAAAATTGGATTGTTTTGCCAATTATGGAAATGCTAGGAATAAATAGGGAACGATTGTCAATTAATGTTAGGAGAGTTTTGAGACCTTACTAGTATGTTCCAAACTAGTCTATTTCACATAACTAGGAGGAATTTTTGTGTTTTGATAACTTTACTGTGATCAGAGTCTATGGGTGTCCTCACCTCCCCATATTTTACCAAAATTTGTTTCAATTAGGATTTCTTTTATGGAGTTTATTTGGCAATTGACCCTAGTTGAAAAAGAATACCTTGAGAGACATAGGAAGGGTTCTCTTCTTCCTAGGCTTTGGGTTGCGTCTGATTTTACCATTGGTAGGAGTTCCTTTGATGAAGTAAATAATTTCCTTAAGTAGTATACGTTGGTTAATGTTGTGTCTAGATTTTGTGATCCTGGACAATTTATAAAATGTGCATTGCCAAAAATGACACCTTGGGCCACAATAAAGGACCATGAACCATTAGATGATGAAGATGTGGTTAGAAATTTGCTAAGAAAAGAGAAAGTACAAGAAAGGAGAAGAAAATGGAAAAATTTGATTAGAGTTGAAGTAGAATTGAAGGTTGTTGACCCTAGTTTCTCAGGTTTTTGCCCTGATAACCCGTACCTAGAGAGGATTAACAGAATGTTGAGTTTATATGAAACTCTGATGGAACAAATGCCTCAAATTCCAAAAGTGGTTGCTCAGTAGCAGGACCCCCAAGATGGGCATTCTTCACATGGCAAGAGGCCACTTAGTATGTTTGTTGATGATGTAGAGAATGGGGATGAAGTTCAATCTACCCGAGTGCCAACTACAAAGAAACAAAAAACCAAAGAGGTCAGTACAATTGTGAGGAGAGACCCTGCTAGAGTAATTGTTACAGAACAAGGACACTACTTTCATCAAATAAGGACACATCTCAGAGAAGAAAGGTAGAATGAAGAACATGGAGAAACAAATGAAGCCCTTTCTCAAGGCTTTGATGAGTGTGTGATGTTTTCAAATGAGTTCATGAAAGATGATGACTTTATTAAGTCGGATGAATTTAAAAGTTTTTTGACAAGGTTGAAACAAAATCAATTAAGACAAAATCTGATCATAGAGGAAGGAAATGTAGAAAAGAAAAAGCAGATCATCAAGGCACTGTAGGAATATGATCCTGATAGGGAGCAAATATCTATGGAATAGGAAAGACAATTCATTAAGAGTACTGGTACGATTGTGATGCCTAACTGGGATATCTAGTCTATTTTTATTATTGATCAAATTAGGAAGCAAGAGGACCTAATGTTTAAAACTGAATTAAAAATTGGAGATGTAATAAGAGGATCAAGATTTAATCCTAAGTCAAAGACACTTACTACTTTGTCTTTGGCACCTTCTAGTCAAAAGCCCCACCTTCTAAATATCCAAGTAGAAAAGAAAGCTGACAGGATGATCTGGAATTTGTAGAACACAAATGACACGGAGATTGCCTCATTTTTTACTCAAGTTTCTCTCATGAATTTATCAAAAACAGAGGATTTGTCAAGAAGATACACAAAAAAATATAGCCAATTGATTGCATTATCTAAAAAATACGAAGAGACACTGATGAAGAAGGGCGCTTTGGAGGAAGAGTTAGTGGAGTTGAAAGAAAAAATTGCAAATGAGCCCCCTCCAATACAGATTACAGAACAAGTACAAGAAATACCAGCTGATGTGACAGCAAAAATGGAGGAATACACAGAGATAATTGAAAATCTTGAAAAGGAAAAAAATGTCAAGGCTATCTTTGTTGTGTCAGGAATTTTGAAACAAAGGATTAATGTATTGAAAGGAAAATTGATGGTAGTGCATGATTTGCACATTTCTTTGAAAGAGGCAAGTAAAACATCCTCTGAGGCTATCACTTTTCTTGGACCTTTGTTCAATGTTTGGTCAGGAAGAAGCTAATTAATGGATAAGCTAGATAATGCAATGATGTATAGTGACGAGTTCCCTCCCAAGATCAATGACACTAAAGACATGGTGGAGGTAATGAATGCAACTTATGCATTTTTCACAGGGAAGCATGTGCTTATAAATGAAAAATTGCAGACATTTGGGGAAGGTTATAGTAAATTGGTGCGTTCAATTTATGGTAGTAATGGAGATTTGAAATCAGTTTCTAATTGGACCGGGGAATTTGATTTGAATCTGGAGCAAGAAGAAATAATCAAGCATATAGATGAACAAGTTGATGTTGATTTCCTTAATGGTATGCTTGATTCACTGTTCAAGGTTGAGGTTGACCATGCAAAGTTTATTGTTGAGGCCAGGACAGTTACAGATGCCAGATGGATAGATTCAGTTGCAAAGATGGAAGAGATAAAGGCATTCAGTTGGCTAATAGACAAAGAGGTGGATAGGTGGCAAGTCATGCTAAAGAAAAAGAAGAAATGTCAGGTTGCTACCCAAGATTCCTCACAATAATTCTAAGCTTGTTGAATCCTCATCTTATAAAAGGATTCCAAGATTAATTTGAGAGGGATGGCCACTTTTTCTTTTTGATCGGTAGAGAGGGATGGCCAGTTGGCCACTTTAATTGATGTTGAAAATTCTTATATAGTTATAATAGTTCAATTGTTCAAGAATTTGATAAGTGCATAGTCGAATCGCATTTTGAATTTACTTTCTGATATCATTATGAATATAATATCAATATCATTTACAGTTTGAGATCTTCACATAATTGTCTTTGTGTTGAATTTATGTTTTCACTCTGAATTGAATGGTCAAGGGTTTTTCAGTTTACGTATGAATCTGGATTGTGTATGTAATAGGGATAACTTTAAGAAACCACCCCCTCGGCAACTGTGTAAAATCCTAGTGAATCAGACATTTATTTCGGGGGGAAATTTTCATATTGATGGCGAATTTTTTTTTTAAAAGGGGGAAAAAAATTATTTCGTATTGGCGATTTTTTTCTAGGGTACGAAAATTCCATAAATTCCTCGCGAATAATACCTTGTTGTATGGGAAAAATATTTATTGTGGGAGGCAAATAATTTTTGTTAAAAGGAACAAATATATAATTGTATGAGCAAAAAATTTTACTCCAAAGAAAAAATTATTTAAATGTATTGGCGATTTTTATCCACCGCTTGAAAATTATTTAAATGTATTGGCGATTTTTATCCACCGCTTGAAAATTATTTAATTTGTTTTGGCGAATATTTTGTTATTTATGGAAAAATATATAATTTATTGGCGATTTCATGAATTCATTGCCATTAATAGACAAGGAACATCACATCACATAAATTCATGATACAATGAGTCCGGACTCTACATGATGTATCAATAAGCACGACCTCTTTGACACATGAAGGGTGACACATACCTAAAATCTATCAATGATTTTTAAACCATTCGATGATCGAAGATCAATGGTTGAAGTTTTATTTCGGCCCAATTTTCTGAAGAGAACATAGCTCACCCGGAATGGAATTGGATTTAATAGACATGTATCAAATGTCACGAATCACAATCGATAATTTCGTTCATTTAATAAATATCTTTTCAGTAATTGCAATCCACTTTGTCCCCAGGACTTCCAATGTGATACTTGCCAACTTGGTACTTGTTTATAGTTGTTTTCATTTTCGCACAATAGTGCATTTATGGGAAAGATTTATAGAGATAAGAAATATTTTAAAAAATTTTAAGCAATTAATACAGTTAAAGAAGTAATTATTACAATCAAGAGCTTCAGCTATTTGTATATAGTCTCTGCTTCTTTCATCTTCAATTAGCCTTTGCCATTTGGTAGATAAATCATCAGAGTTGTATTTAAATTATTCCTCTGGTTTAGGTTTATAGGCTCTGGTTGTTTAATTTGTTAATCTGCTTTCTCAAGATGGACACTCCCATCCTCTTGAGAAGCACTTATGCAGAGGACCAGAGGGCCTTTCTAGGCTCCATTAGAGACCCAACCCTCCAATCAGTCTGTAAGGAGGTTGGGTCATTCACCAATGAGGCTGTGCTGATGGTGTTGGGCAGAGAGTTTCTGCGAATGAAAATAGGTATTGTGTTAACACGGACATTACATCTTGTTTCTTAGCATCTCTTCTTGACCTCGAAGGAGACAAGGTGGATATGTTGATGCTGTTGAGGAAGGTTTTTAAGGAAGACTTCCTTGGAGATGACATTACCATTGTCGTCCTTGTAGAAGAAGGGGTGGGGATCCCTTGGGCGAGTGAATTATCCAAGCTTCTCCTCCCTGACCAAACAGTGCCAGTGGCCAGGCAACCATTTCTCCTGAACCTGAATGCGGAATAGTTGATGCATCACAAGAAATGGGCGTAGATTGGCAGGGACTTCCTCCGGAAATGGTTGCTCTTGGACGACTTTCCAAACTACATGTGCCTTGAAGAATTCTCTCAGCTTATGCTGTCTGAAGAATTCTACATGGAATGAGGGCCAGATTCTTAGGGCAAAATTGTAAACAATTCCACTACCGGTGCCCTAGCCCGGCCCCCCTAGGCCTCTAGTAGTTTTTTTTTCCTATGTCCTCGAAACCTAACAGGCTCAGTGCCAGTGTCTCACTCATTTTGGCTTTTAAGTTTTTGAGGGACTCAAGTCTTAGACATAAAAATTGTAAATTTACAAAGCATAAATATTAATGATAATTTTCCAAATTCCAATTTGTTTCAGTTTGCCTCTTAGAGTCTTATGGATATAAATATTAAAAATGTTTTCTATAATTCTATTTCATTTTTATTAATTAAAGTTTTTCAAATGCTTTTTGTATATGAGCTATGTTATTTCAATTATTTGTTAAACAATGGAAATAAATTTAATACTGAGATCTTTTTTATGTAATGCTTCTTCCTCTATATTTAATGCTTCTTCCTTTAAATTCAGTTTGTTCCATTAATTATTTGTACATTGATTATGGTTGATTAGAATTTTATAAATATATAGTTAAGATTTGAACTAAAACTCCAACTTACTTATATTAAACTAAATTTACTTATTTTAATTATATTAAACTTATTTTAATTATATTAAATTAAAATCTATATTAAACTAAATTTATGTTGAACAATGAACTTTTATATATATATATTTAGTCTTTATTTATTTATTAAATTAAAATTTATATTACACTAAATTTATGTTGAACTTTTATATATATTTTAAAATTATTTTTTTAAATTATATATCGTAAACATATTTTTAAAGAATTTTGTTAAACTTTAAATTAATACACTAAATTTATGTTGAACTTTTATATATATTTTAAAACTATTTTCTAAAATTATATATAGTAAACATATTTTTAAAGAATTTTGTTAAACTTTAAATTAATATTTTAGATTTAATATTGAATGCTTTCTTTTTAATATTTAACATTTACCTTTCAAATTGTATATCAAAAATTCAAAATTTATATTTTTATTTAGTTATTTGTTTTATTCTAGAAACTAAGTTTCATGTTTTATACTATTTTTCAATTTCATATAATAGTTATCTCAAACTATTGCACATCTTTAAAATTTAAATGTCCCTTATTATGGGACCGACGACATCTAACAACACTCAATAGGTACCATCGTCCGTTGAATGATCAAAGATCAACGGCTTAGGGTGGATTTCGGCCCAAATGTGGGAAGTGAACACATTTGTGAGAACTTCGCCCAGAATTTAACATTTTAAATTTAATTAAATATAATTAAAATTTGTGAGATTTTGCCAAGATCTAGAGGCAATGGAAAGCACAAATAAGAGAGAAAAAAATAGATGATAGAAATAAACTATATTCTATCAAGAAAATACTGATCAACTAGATCATTACATTTTGTTCAATGATTGCTCGTACAAACAATGTAGATGAGTCTGCTTATATAGGCAAGGCTAATCGATATGTGAGCACACAAACATGATATGTGGCTCAATAAGAAACAAGGGTGGGTAGGAAATAGGTGTGGGTAGGTAGGAGAAACAATATAATATTCCACATGAGGTGGAATGTAACAACAAGATAAGATCAACACCATAAAAGGTGGAAATTCTCCTACACACACTATCCCAATGTGGCACAAACACCCAAGTGTCTCATACCCAAACTACTATTTAATGCATGTACCTAAGTAAACTTAAGCAAAGTGTAATAATATCCATGATGAATAATTATTTACACCAACACCCCCCCTTAAGTGCAACTCAGGGGAATGCACTAAAGTCTACAATGCAACTAAGCAATGCAAGATGGCTCCCGGCTACGAGGCCATGTAAGGTACCCATGTACAAATGCAAATGCAATCTCCCATAAAGCGGAGAAAGAGAGAAAAACCCAATGGGAAAAAATCCTCCCCCAAAAGAGAGATGATGAAAACACACAATACTCTTAATGATGAATGAGAAGAACAAAAATATGTCCCCCCCATAAGAGAGAAGAAGAGACCATGAAGCCCTCCCTCAATGTCAAATCTCCTACAAGGATGGTCCAATGATGATGACCAAAATACCTCCCTATAAGGAAGAAAGAGAGCATATGCTGCACCAATAATGTCAAAGTGCAACAAAACCAGGTACAAATGTCTATGACGATGAATCACTCATTGCAACAAAAAGAAAATCAAGCATGGAGACAACCTACTTTGAGCATCATCTGGATACTCATAAATGGTAGAAATACTAGTACAATCCAAGTCTCATGGGAGCCATGCACAAAATGTGTACAATCTAAGTCTCAACTAGAGCCATGCACCAAGGCTCACAAGATATTCTTAATCTATGTGTACAAGAGGATTACATCAAATAGTCAATAATGACAAGATACAAAGAGGTGTGGCTTTTTATGAGAGTGCGAGTACAACATTTCTCAAGAAAGAGCATACATCATGATATAATATTCAAATGTGAAAACATGAAAATGATTCCACCAACAAAGAAGCTTTGTAGAATACTGCAGATGAAGATGCCTCCGAATGGAATTTCACCAAGAGATATAAATGAACAAGTGACCCCCCATAAAAAAATCATGTTGGCACTTGCAAATAATGGCAAAGTGGACTTCTAATTTCAATGATTATAACTTCTCAAAATGAGATATAAGAGACTTCAACAAATACTGCTTGTTACTACTTATCAAGTTGCCATTAGTTTTATGTTCAAAAGTTATTCTATATACTCTAGTCGGTTATCTCTACTGAAATATTCAGTCGGTATGCACAGTCTAGTCAGTTATAGAAGAAAGTAGTCTCAGAGCGTAGTATACACCGAGCTGTCTATCGAGTATCATTCCATGTCTACCGGGCAGCAAAGATGACACACCAAGTTGATATACACTGAGTAAAACGTGTTACCAGATTCATTGAACCTGGACATACATATGAAAATGTGTTACAAGATCGAGGCACATAGAACCGTTATCTCATTGGAAATTGCACTTAAAGATTGTGTATGATTTTGAGGTCATCTAACCAATGAAATATTTTGCATGGTTATTCATTCGATAAAATATATTTGTAAGATCGAAGCAATGAATGGATCACCGACATAAGAGATCTATTTATACAACATGGATTAAGATTGGATATATACATGTAGCATGACAGAAAGGAAGATATAGAAATATATGAAGCAAGACATGTAAAAGGACTAAGTGTTATGACTGTTACAGAGACACAGAGGTCACCGAGAAGGATTTCAGAGAATAGTCAAAGAATAGAGTAAACAGAAGGGTTTACCGAGTTACTATATGGGTTACCGAGGTATGCTATAAGCAAGGTAATCTTATTCTGAGCACATAGAATCTGCTATAACATTTAAGATGTAAAGTTGTAGATATTTATAATGATTTTAATGTAATATTTTGAAGCTGTGAGAGAAACCTTTAACAGAGTAAAAGACTCCAATCAAGTCTATAAATTGTAAAGCCTCTAACCAGGTGCAGCATTTAGTTTAAGTGTTGTAAAATCCTTTAGCAAGGTAGATCTAATAGATCTTGATACTCCTAATAGGGTAAGCTATCAGAAATAGCTAAACATGTAGCTCTAACTGAGCAACCTTTATTATTGTAGTAGTGAAGTTGTGGGTGCCATCTTCACCGCAGTTTTTCTCTCTAACCAAGAGTTTTTGCATAACCAAAATATATGTGTTATGGAGTGAATCATGTATGATTGTTATCTATTTGTTTTAGCTTTATATTATGTTACTGCACTATTCGGTTTATGCATAACAATAAAGTTATTGTTGAAGAAAAGTTTTGAAGTACTGATTCACCCCTCCCCTCTCAGTACATTACCTTTCTATATTGGGCCTAACATTGCTAGTGATCTAAACTCAGATCCAAGCTAAATACAAGTACCAAATAAGCCAAAACATGACCAAATACTAAAAGTATAGTTTCTACTTAAAATCACAGCAAACAAATGGTAGATTATGAAAGTAGACAAAAAATTATGCACTTTCAAAAAAAATGGCACCTGAAAAGGAGTCCATATGAGCCTGAACAAAGCCTCCAAAGTTGTAAAAATCAGGATTTCGCGATTTCTGACAAACGTGTATCCGAAAAATAGAAAAATCTTGTACCACTATATAGATCACAAACTTCTACCACAAAACAAAAAACATTGCTCGAAAAAAGGAGTCTGAATGAGTGAGATATCACTATTTGAAAATTGTCTGCACAATTATAATTTCTGGAAAATTTCTGCCGCAACTTCAAACTTCAAATGCCTCTAGATTTTGCCTCTGAAGCCCGATTGGATGAAACAAAAGGCAAAAATGACTTTCTTGGACCTCCTCAATCCAATGGTAACCTCATATTTGACCCATCAAGCTTCAATAAAAACCTGCAATAGAAAGCTCCAAAATGCAAACCCCAAATAGCATCAAATTTCTCTCAATTGGAAAACCAATGAGACTCTAATGGCTCTGATACCATGTGAGATTTTGCCAAGATCTAGAGGTAATGGAAAGAAAAAATAAGAGATAAAAAAATAGATGATAGAAATAAATTGTATTCTATCAAGAAAATACTGATCGACTGGATCATTACATGTTCAATGATTATCTGTACAAACAATGTAGATGAGCCTAGCTATATAGGCAAGGCTAATGGATATGTGAGCACACAAACATGACATGTGGCTCAATAAGAAACAAGGGTAGGTAGGAGAAACAATATAATATTCCACATGAGGTGGAATGTAACAACAAGATAAGATCACCACCATAAAAGGTGGAAATTCTCCTACATGCACTATCCCAATGTGGCACAAACACCCAAGTGTCTCATACCCAAACTACTATTTAATGCATGTACCTAAGTAAACTTAAGTAAAGTGTAATAATATCCATGATGAATAATTATTTACAAAAACAAAATTGAAGTCTATAAAGCTTTTTTTCAGGCGGAATTTTAAAATGATTAAATAGACAAAAAACAGACCCGAAAAGTGACACAAGTATGGTGACTTCTGCCAGAAAAATGGCAGAAGTCATGGGACCCATGACATCTAACAACAGGTACCATTGTCCATTGGATAAGAAAAGATCAATGGCTTAGGGTGGATTTCGGCCCAAATGTGGGAAGTGAACACATTTGTGAGAACTTCGCCCGGAATTTAACATTTTAAATTTAATTAAATATAATTAAGTCTATAAAGCTCTTTTTCAGGCAGAATTTTAAAATGATTAAATAGACTTAAAAAAATAGACCCAAAAAGTGACAGAGTATGGTGACGTGCCAGAAAAATGGTAGAAGTCATGGGACCCACAACATCTGACAATAGGTACCATCATCCGTTGGATGAGCAAAGATCAATGACTTAGGGTAGATTTGGGCCCAAGTGTGGGAAATGAACACACTTGTGAGAACTTTGCCCGGAATTTAACATTTTAAATTTAATTAAATATAATTAAGTCTATAAAGATATTTTTCGGGTGGAAGTTTAAATGATTAAATAGACTTAAAAAATAGACCCAAAAAGTGACAGAGTATGGTGACGTCCCAAAAAAAATTGGCAGAAGTCATGGGACCCATGACATCTAACAATAGGTACAATCATCCATTGGATGAGCAAAGATCAACGGCTTAGGGTGGATTTCGGCCCAAATGTGGGAAATGAACACATTTGTGAGAACTTCGCGCAGAATTTAACATTTTAAATTTAAGTAAATATAATTAAGTCTATAAAGATTTTTTCAAGTGGAAGTTTAAATGATTAAATAGACTTAAAAAATAGACCCGAAAAGTGACATGAGTATGGTGACGTGCCAGAAAAATGGCTAAAGTCATGGGACCCACGACATCTGACAATAGGTACAATTGTCTGTTGGTTGAGAAAAGATTAACAACTTAGGATGGATTTCGGCCCAAATGTGGGAAGTGAACACATTTGTGAGATCTTCGCCTGGAATTGAAACGTTTTAAATTTAATTAAATATAATTAAGTCTAATGTCCTCAAAATTTATACTGAAGTAATGAATGTTTTGTCCTTCAGCATGGAATAATTATTATTAATAATTAATAAAATTACAACATGATTCTAGATATTTTGCCAATTGCCATCATCCGTTGGATGAGTTAAGATCAACGACTTAGGGTGGATTTCGGCCCGAATGTGGGAAGTGAACATATTTGTGAGAACTTCACCTGGAATTGAAATGTTTTAAATTTAATTAAATATAATTAAGTCTAATGTCCTCAGAATTTATACTGAAGTAATAAATGTTTTGTCCTTCGGCATGGAATAGTTATTAATAATAATTAATAAAATTACAACATGAATCTAGATATTTTGCCAATTGCCATTGTCCGTTGGATGAGTTAAGATCAATGACTTAGGGTGGATTTCAGCCCGAATGTGGGAAGTGAACACATTTGTGAGAACTTCTCCCGAAATTGAACGTTTTACATTTAATGTCCTCAGAATTTATACTGAAGTAATGAATGTTTTGTCCTTCAGCATGGAATAGTTATTAATAATAATTAATAAAATTATAACATGATTCTAGATATTTTGCCCTTTAGGCATTACTTTTCTACTTTTCAGAGTTTTCAAAATAAGAGACTCGTAAATCATAATCGTATTTCATTTCATGGACAAACCTATAAATCGAGGGAGATTCAGAAACAGCTACTAGATTGAGGAATGCAAGTTGCAACAGAGACTGTTTGCGCCAATCTAGTGAAATAGAAATTCTGGGTAATATATAGAACACCTACATCCCGCCTTTTTTTCTTTTGGTAATCTCGTGGTCCAATTTGAGGGTTAGCATTTTATGTTTAACTAGCATTATTTTGAATTATTAACAATAATAGTGATGGGGAAAATGGGAAGCAGTAGTTCAACAAGAAGCCAAGAGAAAAAAAAAAATGTACCTAACCGAACTGGTTAAAACACCAGGTTTCATTGATGAATACCATGATATTTATGACCCTGTTATCTATGGTGAAAAGCATATCATAGATATTAGATATGCATTGTCTAGTAAGGCGGCAGATCCATGCAGGGAAAAATTTATTGTTTTCAACCCAATGTTACAACAAAGAACATATAAAATCGCATCATGGGATGTTGGATTGGGAAGCATGGTGTTACCTGAAGTATTCCCTTGCCCTGATTTTGTCATGGTCTGCACCAACAATTATGATGAAGATAAAAAAGCAATTGTCAATAAAAATACAAAAGAGGAAATTATATCCATAAACAAGGAAGAATTTGCTCGTTTGTTGAACCTAGGATTTGAAGCCCAAAACTCAAACATCCAAATTGACCTTGAAAAGCTGGTAGGGAATTATGAGAGTCTCAATCCAAGTCGCAAAGATTCATTTATCAAAGGTCTAATAAAGAGTGGTACTAGTATTGTGTTGGATCAAAATCATAAGCCTCCTTATGATTCTAAGATTTTTGTTCCATGGGTTGGGGATACTATTTCCTTGTTGTTGTTTTGCCTGGGATTGGAAAATGATAGGGAAGTGGGTGCAAGCCTTCTTGAAATGATTAATAGTATTCATTGTGTAGGTCAGCCAGTAAGATATAATTTTATTGAGCACATTGTAAAATCCATGCAAAAACAATTACTAATGATCAAAAAAGGTTTTTGTAAGACATTTAGGTTCTCATCCTACTTGTGCTATCTCCTTCTATCCAAGTATCGTGCAAAATTTGAGACCAACAAGCTTAAAATTGTGAGCTATAAGATTGATGAGAAGACTGGGAAGAGAATAGAGTGTCCAATATATGATTGGACACCAAAGATAAGGATGCATGATAACAGAAAGAACTACAACCATTTTGTAGACTTCTTTTTGGCACCAATGTATAATGAAATTACAAGCACTCCAATGCCTAGGTTTCCTGTGTCTTGTAGAGATTGCATTCAAATTGGAAGTCAAATAGAATTGGTTGACTAGTTCTTCATGGAAGAATTCAGTGTGTTAAGGTTTCACGGATTAGCAGTAAAACCATACAGACTTCCAATACATGTGACAGAGAGGGTATTTGCATTAGAGTATGTACGACAATTGGACAGCACAGATAGGCACTTCCATGGTCAGCAAAAGAAGAGCATATTTCCTTCCTTGCCTTTCTCATGTGGAGGGTTCACATTTGAGAAAAAAGCATTCAATGTGGCACATGATTTTTTGACAGTTTTTAACTTTGGTGATGAGGGTCTCTGGTAGTATGATCCAATCGGTGTAGTTCAAGCAAGGCTTAAGAAAAATGGGAACTCTTCAGTGTTATGTCAACATGAAAGTAAACCATTGCTAGAAAAGCTTAGAAACATGGACTCCTAGGATGAGGTTAAAAAAGAGATGGAGAAAATTGCAGCTAACAATAACATTTCAACATAAGAAATTTCATCACAAATTATGGCCTTGCACACACAGGGGACAACAGAGGAGGGCCAGGGCATCCAAAATAGGAGGTCCTACAATTTCTACCTAAAATATGCTAATCCATCTAAGAAAACTATTCCCAAATCAATTCTGCACGAATGTAAAGAGAATTATTGGACTCAAACCAAAATAAATGATTTTTGGACTATGAGGAGGAATCTCGGTGAACCAAACACAAGTGCAGAATTTGAGACCATTGACAAGGATGGAGAGTTTAGAAAATTGTGGAATATGGAGCATCCCACAACAACACATGATAGGAGTAAAGATGATGATCAGTATGAGGTTGAGCCCACTCAAACAACTACTACAGTCACTAAAATATTAGGTGCAGTCCATGAGGCAATGAAAGACAAATATAGCAAAGGGGCAAGCATTGTGGAAAAAATGGGTTTTGAAGGTGGTGGTCTAGGTCCCAAAGGAGAGGGAATTTGGTATCCACTTTAGGTACAAATTCCATCAGGGTCAAAATCAAAAGGTCCTGTTAAACCAGTCATTGGACTTGATTCTTCAGATTCATCACTGATAGGTACTACTCATTACCCTCAGGGTCCACCTACATTTGTTTCAGGTTCAAATCCACAACCACCACCACATCATGGTATTCCCATTGGTGGTGAATCAAGTGCCACTGCCACTGGTGAGGAATTTGGGGATAGTATTCATATTATTGTTAAGTCAAGTGCCGCTGTGATTGGTGGGGTTGGCATGGGTACTACTACTGATACTAGTTGTCTTGGTGTTGGACAAGGGCAACAACAAAAATCTCTCACAAGAGGCCACTAGTGGTAGATACTCAATCTCATACTATTGACAATCCTATATCAAGTGCCACTGACACTACAAATCAATCATTTGCAACTTTAGATCACACACCTCAAAAGATTATAAAAACTACACATGAAAGTGTCAGTGGGAGTGGGACAGGATCAGGAAGTATTGTTGGTAATCCTAGTCAAGCATTAGTTAAAACTGATAGTTCTGATACATAATATAAGTACAAATCCAATAGCCAACAAGATGAGAGGGGGGGTGAATCATACAAACTTAATCTTCCATAAAAACATCAAATTTAACCTCGGTAACATATACTTCAGTAATATAACCAAAACTACTAAACATGCAAACTCAAAAGCATATAAACATCATAAACCTCATAACACCATATTTAACGTGGAAACCCAAATAGGGAAAAACCACTGTGGGATTTCGGACCCACTAAGAAATATACTCTTCTAGAGCATGCTCAGTTAAAAGCAAATCCTGTTAAAGATTACAAACACATTGCTAGATGTGACCCGGTTAAGGGATTTCCCTCATATTTGTTAGGATCCTCACCTTGTTAGAAGTGACCTTGTTAAAGGATTTCAAACACTCAATCAGAATGTCACCTTGCTAGAGGGTTTTACAAATAAGACTGTTAAGTCCACTCAGTAAAGAGATTTTCTGCCACTTTCACAAAATAATAGTAATAAAAGTCTATCTACAACTTCACATCTAAAATGCTAAAGCAAATTCTTATTTGTTCAATACAATCTAGACATAGAACTAATCTTGTCCATCTGCTGGGCTTCTATACTCTGTTATTCAAATAGGTCTTCAAGCTTCTATGCTTGGTAATCACTATGTAGCATCCTTGTACATACACTTTCCCGCATACATTGTTTATCAACAGTTTCCTATTTATAAACAATTAGGTAACCGCTTAATCTCCTTGATCACATTTCCCATGATCAATCATAGCCATCAGATCTTCAATCTTGTCCAGGTTCAATGCATCTTTTGATCTGAAAATGTTTTACCCCACCTTGGAACTTGCATACTTTTCTTGGAACTTGTGCTAGGGTATTGTGGTTCAATCTGTGGTGTAGATCTTCATGCTGACTTTTCTTTGCCATAGATTCATTAACAAACTTCATGCATGGCATACCAATCATTTAATTAGTTCCAGATCATCAACTTCCTTCATTAAATAATGCATGTAAACATTTAATGCATTCTATTATAGCTCAGTTACAACTCGATAATAACTCGGTGAATACTAAACTTCACTCGGTAGACATTCTGCCTTCATTAACCGATAGCGATAACCTTAGGGTTTACCGACTAGGTTCCTTAGGGTTTACCGACTAGGTTCTTTGCTTGGTAACATAGTATAGTATTAACCTTACAATTTGCAACATATGTATGATGTTAAAACAATCTAAACATCATGATCTCATCATTGTCTAACTTGGTAATAGTTGCCCATTGAATACCTTATTCATCCCCTTATTCATCATAATCTTTTCTATGTCTTTTACCGACATCTTTATACTCTTCAAATCATACTTCTCAAGATATGGCAACATCATACTGAATTAGAAAAACAATTTCTTGACATCAATGACAAAATAATAATATCAAGACAGTAAACATCCTTAATCAGTTATATCCATAATCATCAACAACCTTCTCAATATCCTTATTGAAATGCCAACAATCTTCCATTGTCTGTTATAATGCTATATTGCCAACAATCTCTCCATTTGGCATTGATGGAAAAACCAATTGATTTGACCTTAAAAGATTCGGATTGCTGTGATTCTGAAATGTTGAAATGCTCTCCCCCATACATTATACTTCTCCTATTTTCTTGAGTTTTCTTTCCAATCTTTAGTCTTCTCTCAGTCTTCTCCCCTTTATAGTAGTCTTTTTCCCCTTTGACAACAATGCCAAAAAGTAAAGAACTAAAACATAATTTTTTCCTGTATGAAGTGAATTCCTGCTATTGTGTATCAAGACTGTCTTGGTCAGAGCATTTTGTCTTCAATTCCTATTCCCTGTAATAATTCTTGTACACCTTTAGAAAACATCCTAAAGTGTGTAAATCAGCATCAACTCCTAAAAAGATATTCGATAGAGTCATCAGATTGATGCTTTCACCGAACTCGGTCAGTGAATAGAAGATAGGGGTAGGACCCCTAACTTACTTCTGAGATATTCAAAAGTGTCCCTTGGTAGTGGTTTGGTGAAGATATCTGCTATTTGTTCCTTGGTGCTAACATACTCCAACACCACTTTCTTCTCTTGAGCTTCTTCTCTAAGATAATGATATTTGATAGAGATGTGCTTTATCTTAGAGTGCATAATAGGATTCTTTGAAATATTAATGGCACTAGTATTGTCATAGAATATAGTTACTGGCTCGGTAACTTTCTCATTTATACCTTCCAACAGTTGTTTAATCCATGCAATGTTGGTACAATTCAATGCTGCAGCAATGTATTCTGCTTCTGATGTTGACTGTGAAACATATCCTTGTTTCTTTCTAAGCCAACTCACTAGTCTTTCTCTCAAAAAGAAAGCTCCTCCACTTGTGCTTTTTCTGTCATCAATGTTGCCTGCCCAATCAACATCAGTATAAACTTTTAAATCAAAATCATTTCCTTTCTAATATACTAAACCATAATCCTCTGTTCCTTTCAAGTATCTAAAAATTGTTTTGATTGCAGTCATGTGTGTTTCCTTAGGATCTACAAAGAATCTTGCAACAATACCTACTGCATGTGCTATGTCTGGTCTGTTGTGAACAACATATTGTAGCTTTCCAATCATAGATCGGTAAAGTGTCTCATCAACAAATGCAGATTCATCATTCTTTGATAATTTACAGTTGGTAATCATAGGAGTACTTACTGGTTTTGAATCCTCCATTCCAAATTTCTTCAAGATTTCGTTTATGTACTTGGATTGAGTAATGAAAATCTCATTTTTCATTTGAAAATCTCATTTTTCATTTGCAGTATCTGTAAACCTATAAAATACTTTATCTCACCAATTAATGACATCTCAAATTCTTTGCTCATTTCATTTCCAAAGTTCTTGCATAAAGAGTCATTCCCACAAAATATAATATCATCAACAAATATGGCTGAGATCAGAATTCCATTTTCATCATTCTTCATGTACATATTGTTGTTCTCACTTGTCCTTATA
Organism: Cryptomeria japonica; assembly: GCF_030272615.1. NCBI lineage: Eukaryota > Viridiplantae > Streptophyta > Pinopsida > Cupressales > Cupressaceae > Cryptomeria > Cryptomeria japonica. Next base: position 877,623,081 of record NC_081409.1, on the reverse strand, counting down.
AAACCAATCTTAATCAAATAAGAGTGGAATCTTGCATACCATGCTCTAGGTGCTTGTTTCAAACCATATAAAGCTTTGTTCAATTTACATACCTAGTCTCTATTAGTCTTCAACAAATCCTTTAGGTTGTTCAATAAAAACTTCTTCTTCTAATATTCCATTCAGAAATGCAGATTTGACATCCATTTGATATATCTTGAAGTTTTTGTAAGCAGCATATGCCAACAATGTTCTTACTCCTTCAAGTCTAGCAATAGGTGCAAAAGTTTCACCTTAATCAATTCCTTCTTCTTGAGCATAACCTTTGCAAACTAGTCTTGCTTTGTTTCGAATGACCTCTCCTTTTTTATTTAGCTTGTTTCTGAAAATCCACTTTGTACCAATTACATTTTTGTCCTTCGATCTTGGGATTAGTGTCCATGTGTCATTCTTCTTGATTTGATCAATCTCTTTTGTCATAGCATTTATCCAATCTTCACTGTTAAATGCCTCTTTCACTATTCTCAGTTCAAGTTCAGATATCAAACATGTGTTATGTCTCAATTTGTTCCTTGTCATCACTAGATCATCCTTATCTCCTATAATCTGACTAGGTGCATGATGTCTTCTGACATACTTGGCTAATACAGGTTCGGTAGGCTCTGTATGATCTTCTTCATCACTCGGTAACTGGATATTCTCTTCATTTTCTTTAACAGTTTTCTTGGTAAGATTTGTTAGTTGAACATAGAAAAATTCATCATAGTCTTCTAGTTCCTTGGAATTTCCTTCATAATTTCTTTCTGAAAATTCATCAATTTTCACATTTGCACTTTCTACTAATTTGTTAGATGATTTAATCAGACATTTAAATGCTTTGCTTCTAGAAGAATAACCTAGAAATGTTCCTTCTTCACTTTTCTGATCAAACTTGTCATTTCTATCATCTTTGTGAACATAGCATCTACTTCCAAAGATTTTAAAATAACTAACATTAGGTTTCTTATCATACCAAATTTCATATGGTGTCTTCAAAGTACCTTTCTTCAATTGTACTCGGTTCAAGGTGTAAACAGCAGTGCTTATTGCTTCTCTCCAAAATGTTTGTGTCACCTTTTTTTCAATCATCAGTGTTCTAGCACAATCCACAATAGATCTATTTCTTCTCTTAGCTATTCCATTCTGTTGTGGAGTTCTCGGTGCAGAGACTTGTCTTTTAATACCATGATCATTGCAAAATAGGTTGAACTCATCAGATGTGAACTCTCCTCCTCTATCTAATCTAAGACATTTCAGTTGTCTTCCTGTTTCATTTTCAACTCTTGCCTTGTACCATTTAAACATTTGAAAAGCTTCTGATTTTTCTTTTAAAAACATTACAGACATCATCCTTGAATAGTCATCCACAAATAATATGAAATATTTATCACCATAATAACTTTGAACTTTCATAGGACCACAAAGATCAGTGTGCACTAGATCTAAAATTCCCTTAGAAGTGTAAGACTTACTTGTAAAGCTTGATCTTGTCATCTTACCCATTTGGCATCCTTGGCACATAGCATTCTCAGGTTTTTCAAGACTCAGTAGACCTCTTACTTGGTGCTTCTTACTTATTTTGATTAGATTATCAAAAATTACATGACAAAACCTTTTATGCCATAACCAAGTATCATCTATCTTTGCATACAAACACTTATTACGAGTTGAGTCAAGGTGAAATGTATTACCTTTTGTTTGTGTCCCGGTAGCAGCTAACTTTCCATTCTTGTCATGAACTTTGACAATTCCTTTCTGAAATTCTATTCGGTAACCTATGTTGTTTAGTTGTGCTACACTCAACAAATTGTATTTCAGACCTTCAACCCAATAAACATCATTGCATTTTTCATTGTCAAGAAGTGTTATAGATCCTTTACCTCTTACTAGACATGGTGCATCATTACCAAATCTAACATAGCCTCCATCATAATCTTCTAACATAACAAACTTGTGCTTATCACCTGTCATATGATGTGAGCATCCACTATCAATGATCCAAGAATCATTAGTGTTTATGTGAGATATTAGGGATTTTTCTTCATACCTTTCTTCATCTGATCCATCTTTGATAGCCACATAAACTACTTCCTCTATATTAGTTTCATCTAATTTATCATCATTGGATTCCTCATCAGCTATTAAGAATGTCTTTCTATCTCTTCTTTTGAAGTCTCAGTGTCCTCTATAATGATTATCTTTCTGTCTGTCATCTCGATAATCTCTCTTTTCACTAAAATCTTTGTCAGGATAGTTAGAAGCCATATGTCCTATCTTATCATAATTGAAACATTTCAAAGGTAGTTTTCCTTTATACTTACCTTTGCCTCTCAGTAACCTTTTGGCTAATAGTGCTTCAAACTCTTCCTGCTTTCTGATTTCCTCATACAGTTTGTGTACTTCTTCCATGTTCTTATGAAATCTTTCACTTGCTCCATTGTGATCTCCTTCACAGTACTTATACTTTCTTTCATTGTAATAATTAGATTCATCAAGATGAAAAGAACTAAATGTAGATTCAACTTTATTTACCGAAGATACGCTGTTATCAAAGTTACTTAACTCAAATGCATGTGGCTTACCAATAGTAGCATCTAAAGAAACTGACATATTAGGTACAGACCTCAATGCATTGATTGCAGAGACTCGGATTCCATAAGCTAGTAGAAGGGTTCTTAACAACTTACTTGTTATATCCTTTTCTTCAATAGTTCCACCTGCTCCTTTGATTTGATTGACAATCTCCTTTAGTCTTGTATTGTACTGAGTTATGTTCTCACCTTCATTCATCCTCATAGATTCAAGTTGTCCTCTTAGACTATCTACTTTTTCTCTTTGAACATGTTCATCTCCTCCATACACTGATATGAGCTTATCCCACATTGCCTTTGCATCATTCCAGCCTTCTAGATCATTAAACTCTGAATCGGTCAATGCAGATGTTATTTCAATCATTGCTTGAATATGTTCTTGCTTTGCCTTTATCTCTTCCATAGTCAATGGATAGGTTCTCAGTGTAACAAAATCATTCTCCAGATAGTATACAGCATATTCTCCAACTCCTGATAGATGCATCTTCATTCTTTTCTGCCATGTAGAGAAACTTGACTTGTTCAACTTTGGTGCATCCCTCTTATACATCTTTGGATCTTTAACTCAAGTGCCTTTAAACTTTTCTTCCAAAGTCCAATGCTCTGATACCAATTGATAGTTTTGATCCTTAATATAAGTACAGATCCAATAGCCAACAAGATGAGAGGGGGGCTGAATCATATAAACTTAATCTTCCATAAAAATATCATATTCAACTTCGGTAACCTATACTTCAGTAATATAACCAAACCTGCTAAACATGCAAACTCAAAAGCATATAAACATCATAAACCTCATAACACCAAATTTAACGTGGAAACCCAAATAGGGAAAAACCACTATGGGATTTCAGACCCACTAAGAAATATACTCTTTTAGAGTATGATCGGTTAAAAGCAAATCCTATAAAAGATTACAAACACATTGCTAGATGTGACCCGGTTAAGGGATTTCCCTCAGATCTGTTAGGATCTTCGCCTTGTTAGAAGTGACCTTGTTAAAGGATTTCAAACACTCGATCAGAATGTCACCTTGCTAGAGGGTTTTACAAATAAGACTTTTAAGTCCACTCGGTAAAGAGATTTTCTATCACTTTCACAAAATAACAGTAATAAAAATCTATCTGCAACTTCCCATCTAAAATGCTAAAGCAAATTCTTATTTGTTCAATACAATCTAGATATAGAACTAATCTTTTCCATCTGATGGGCTTCTATACTTTGTTATTCAAACAGTTCTTCAAGCTTCTGTGCTCGGTAATCACTATGTAGCATCCCTATGCATACACTTGCCCGCATACATTGTTTATCAACAGTTTCCTATTTATAAACAATTAGGTAACCACTTAATCTCCTTGATCACATTTCCCATGATCAATCATAGCCATCAGATCTTCAATCTTGTCCAGGTTCAATGCATCTTTCTATCTGAAAACATTTTACCCCGCCTTGGAACTTACATACTTTTCTTGGAACTTTTGCCAGGGTATTGCGGTTTAATCTATGTTGTAGATCTTCATGCTAACTTTCCTTTGCCATAGATTCATTAACAAACTTCATGCATGGCATACCAATCATTTAATCAGTTCTAGCTCATCAGCTTCCTTCATTAAATAACGCATGTAAACATTTAATGCATTCTATTATAGCTCAGTTACAACTTGGTAACAAATCGGTGAATAATAAACTTCACTCAGTAGACATTCCACCTTCATTAACCGATAGCGATAACCTTAGGGTTTACCGACTAGGTTCCTTAGGGTTTACCGACTAGGTTCTTTGCTTGGTAACATAGTATAGTATTAACCTTACAATTTGCAACATATGTATGATGTTAAAACAATCTAAACATCATGATCTCATCATTGTCTAACTCGGTAATAGTTGCCCATTGAATACCTTATTCATCCCCTTATTCATCATAATCTTTTCTGTGTCTTTTACCGACATCTTTATACTCTTCAAATCATACTTCTCAAGATATGGCAACATCATACTGAATTAGAAAATCAATTTCTTGACATCAATGACAAAATAATAATATCAAGATAGTAAACATCCATAATCAGTTATATTCATAATCATCAACAACATTCTCAATATCCTTATTGAAATGCCAACAATCTTCCATTGTCTGTTATAATGCTATATTGCCAACAAAAACCATAGGAATAAGTGGAACTGGAGCCTATGGTATTCCTATGTCACTTTTCAAACATTCAATTGCTTCAGCAAGCCCAGATTTTCAATTTTGTGATTACTATGAAAAATATGAACACACAACAAAAGCAAATAAAGAAAAAAAGAAAGCATTTCATAGGGTTTCCTCGACTGAAGTTGTAAATGAACAACCTGCAAGGAACGGGGTATTTCCAACATATGACCCACAGAAAGATATGATGGAGTTCATGGTTGTTATGCCCCTAGCCCCAACTAAAGATAGTATTCATATTATTGTTAAGTCAAGTGCCGCTGTGATTGGTGGGGTTGGCATGGGTACTACTACTCATACTAGTTGTCTTGGTGTTGGACAAGGGCAACAACAAAAAGCTCTCACAAGAGGCCACTAGTGGTAGATACTCAATCTCATACTATTGACAATCCTATATCAAGTGCCACTGACACTACAAATCAATCATTTGCAACTTTAGATCACACACCTCAAAAGATTATAAAAACTACACATGAAAGTGTCAGTGGGAGTGGGACAGGATCAAGAAGTATTGTTGGTAATCCTAGTCAAGCATTAGTTAAAATGGATAGTTCTGATACATAATATAAGTACAGATCCAATAGCCAACAAGATGAGAGGGGGGGTGAATCATACTGTAGCGTCGTAAATTGTACGCACTTGCTAGGGTGGTACAATTTCACACCTAGTTTAGCACCCGCCTTGGCGCATTTTGCATTTTGCATTGCATTTCCCCTTTAGCACTTAATTAATTAAATTAATTAGGTCTAAGGTTCTATTTTATCATCTCCCATATCATAAAGTTGGGACCTTTCATTAAAGTGTGCCCCTTTCATTTTATTCTTCCAATACATCATTTAATCAAAAACCCTAATTAGGTCCTATTTTGAACTTGGGGGCTTGATTTCGGGGGTCAAAACATCTCGAAATCACCTATAACTTCGGGATTCTCTCTAAAATCATCATATCTGACGGCCCTAAAAATTTGGTGAAAAGTTGTCGGGACCATGGCGCCCGTGCAACATGGTCCCGGACATTTTTCTCGAAATTTTGGGAGCACGATCCAATCATAAAATAAAGCTTAACCCCAAGAAATTGGCAGGATATTCAATCTCTAGGTCAGCCAAAAGTCGAAATTAAGACCTAGGGTTTCATACATAAGAGCTCTCTTTCTTCATTTGAAAGGATCCAATTTTTGGCTTTCAAGGACCTTCTATGCAGCGAAAGAGCAGATCTTTGAAGACTTCAACAACATTCAACATTCCTCTATCAAGCACTTATCAAATTCATTCATCCACTTAGGGCTTGGAAGACATTGAAGAACAATAGGAAATTACCGACTGAAGATTGGCTTGTACTCCTCCCTTGAGGGTTGGGTATGATTTCATGTTGTTTTCATGTCTTTGCATAAGCTTCAATATATCCTTTATTCATGCTTTAGATCACTTTGCATCTTGATTTAGAGCATTACATTATCATTTACAAGCAATTAGGGTTTACTTTCTAGGTTGCTCTAGTTTGCTTTCTTGCATTTAAGGACCTTGCACACACACTAGGTCTGCACACACAATATATTTTACAATACAACTTGGCTATTCGTGGAGGTGGAAATCACCGAAGCGGGGGTTTGACTAAGGCAAAACCCTATATAGCCACCCAAACACCTTTTCAGATATAAGTGCAGGTTTCGGGACTCGGACGACGCCGCAGGTTGCAGATCCGGGAGAAGCAGACTGAGACCGACCTTCCCACCAAATTTCAGAGAAAAAGACCAGGACAGGGGCGTGGGGCGCCCTGGTCCTGCCAGGACAGGGGCGCTGGGCGCCCTGGTCCCTTCTGGGCGCCCTGGTCCCTACTGGGCGCCCTGGTCCCTGGGACAGGGGCGCTGGGCGCCCTGGTCCGACAGCATTTTCAGCATTTTTGACAGCTCTTTCCAAAGTGCAAAAATAGCAGTTTTCGGAGCAGTTTCAGGGGCAGAATCAGGACAGTGGCGCCCGCACCCCCGTCCCGAACATTTTCAGTCAGATTTTAACTCCGGGTACGCACCTGCATTCTTATTTCATCCTTGTATTTACAGCTTTCCATTGTTTAAGTTCAATTCTGCAATCTTGTTATTAGTTCATACTTGCACTTTGGGGTTAGGGATTGAACTTGCATCATTTGATCTTCCAATTTCAACAAAGGAATAGAAATCCTAATAGATATCCCGTGGCTCTCTCTTTCACAAAAAGAAGTAGCCAATTGTGCGATATCTCTAGGCTCTTTCGTATTCCGTAATGTGTGTCAAAAGGTAGGATTAGGGCATGTTAACCTAGTCTCACTTTTTCCCCTACACATTTTGGTGAACCCGACGTGAATCTATCATTGCTTCCTCTTGCATTGCATTTGTTAGATTTAGTGTGTTTTCATTTCATTTTCATTAAAAAAGAAAAAAAAAAAGGAGTGTGTTTCTTTGCATTGTGTGTTTAAATTTTATGCAATTTCAAAATGTTAGATTTTTATTTGCAAGATGATCATATTTGTGATGATTATGAGTTAGATGAAGCTTTAGATGAATTTTTGAAACCTAAATATACCAAACCTTCATTTTACCAAAAACTCATAAACCTTGTTACTATGCCATTTAGATGTGATGAGAAAGATAAGTCAAATGGTTCCTCTCAAGGGTACATTCCTATCAACTCTTCCATTGAATCTAGTAACATGGTTGTGTTCAATAATCCCCTCTATGAGGAATTATCTCCTTTTGAATCAAAAGATAAACCTTTTAATAGATATGATCATGCATTATTGGATGATGACCTTGATGACTGTGTGGCTCTTAAAAAACACTCCCTTCATGAGGATCCTTTTGTGCAAGAAGATGACATTATCCCTACAATCCCTAGTGATGGCATTTCCTTTTCCAACAAAATTCCCACTAGAGATGATGAATTAATGATAAATGCTTACCCTTCTCCTAAAGTTTGTCTTACCCATAAGCATCCCTTAGAGAAAGAAGATGAAATAATAAGCACTTTCCTTAATTCTCTCTCCCCTAAAGATCATATTGAACATATTTTGAGGAAAGAGGATGAGTTTAACACATCTATTGATGCTCTCCCTTCTAAGGATGAGGAATTAATAAACAATGTTATCTCCTCTCCCGAAATTGACAATACTTCAAACATTCCTTTCAACCACTTCACTATTTGGGATGAACCATTAGAAGAAGGTGTAGATTATTATCTCTCCCTTGATAATTTCTCACCTTCCTTGAATCTCAATTATTCTCCCTTTCCTCAACTTGGTTCTACTCATAAGGAAACCCTAGTTCAAAGCAAGATGGTTAACATTTCTTTCAAAGATCTCCCTCTTAAAAGTGAGACTTTAGAGAGTAGTGTTGATCCTTCTCCTAGAGAGTTTATTCCCCATGTAGATCCTTTGATGATAGAGGATGATATGACCTTTCCTCTTCCTACTAGAACATCAATGCTTACCCCTTGTCTCTCTCCTAAAATTGATTTAATCCGTGATAAGATTTTAGTGCAAGAGAAGACTATCAATAATTCTTCCAACACTTTTGTTCATTCCTCTAAACCATCCTCAATCAATTTGATACATGTGAATGAGACACCTAACAAACCTCTCTTCACTGTCCAAGGTGCTTGTCCTTCTCAAAATTCTCAACCTTTAAATAAGCCTATCTTAGTGGTTCAAGGTGTTATGCTAATGATTCTTTTTACACTCCTAAGAAACCCATTATTACTGTGCAAGGAGGTTATTCTTCTAAGAGCCCTTATGAATATGCTAAGCAACTAACTAGAGAGAGTTATCATGCGGTTGCCCATACCTATAATACAAGAAAGAATACGCAACCTAGTCCTCCTCTAGTTATCCCCACTTCACTTCCTCCTTCCCAACCTATTCTTCCTCAAGCGCCTCGTATTTCACAAATGCTTAGTAAGGACTATGATCTCATAGAACAACTTAAAACTACTCTGGCAAAGATATCCCTTTGGGATTTGATCCAAACTTCTTCCGCTCATCATGGAATGTTACAAGATGCCTTGAAAGATTTGAATGTTCCTCCACCTAATACATCTAGTAATATAGCATCTTTAGTTAACTCTGTGATGAATCCTAAAGCTCAAATTGTGTTTACCCAAGATGAGTTGCCTACTAGTGAAATTCAACAACAATATGATCCCTTGATGATTGTGGTTATCATAAATGACACTGCTATAAGACGAACACTGGTAGATAATGGCTCTGGCCTTAATGTGTGTAGCATTAATCTATTGCATAAAATGAATGTGGATACATCCCTTATCGAGCCTGACTCTCATCCCATTCGAGGCTTTGATAATGTGGCTAAGTCTTCATTAGGTATTATCACCTTACCCGTCACAGTGGGACCTGTTACTTTGCCTACTCCTATCCATGTTATGTCGGGAAATTTAACATACAACTTGTTATTAGGGAGACCTTGGATTCACAGTATGCAAGCTGTCCCCTCTACATTGCATAGACAAGTTAAATTCATTTATAACAATAAGACATATACCTTGATAGGCGATACTAATCTTCAGGCTTGTTTGCAAACATCTACTTCCAAAGGGAGTTCTTCTAAGCCTTCCTCTTCTAGTGATGACTCGTTAAATAAGATACCTATGGATGAATCATCACCCTCTGATAATCAAAATTCTTTGGATGAGCCTAAAGCTCCTGAAGAAGATCCTTCTGGACTTGAGTCTACACATGAAAAGGCTTTTGATCCTGAGAAGGTTCTCGCGGAAGACGATTGGGGATCTCTTGATTTTAATCCCACCTTTGTAGGTGAATATAGGGTTCCTCTTAGAGATCTTAAAGGTAAAAAGAAGGAAGAAACTAGAGATCAATCAGTCTTACCTGAATCTATGAGCAATAATTTTGTGGCCGCTTCTCAAACTTCTTCTCCTCACACCTCTAATTATGAAGAGTTTGATTCTTTGTCTTATGAAAAACCACCTTCTCTTCCTAAAATGGCTGATCGTTATGGTCGTGGTTTTCGCATTTTTGCTAAGCATGGGTATCATGGAAATGGTTGTGGCGCTCATGAACAAGGGATAAAAGTTCCTCTAGAGACTAATTTTCACAATTATGCCTTTGGACTTGGCTATAATCCCTGCAAACGCACTAAAGCATCTAAAAGACCATCTCTCAATGTGAATGCTATATTTAGTAGTGATGATGATCTCACTTCAACTAAATCATCTTCTACTTCTATCAACTCTCATTCCCCTCATAAGGAAATCTTGGCAATGAACAAATCTCTTTATGAATCCCCTCAAATTTCTAAATCCACTTATGAATCTTTATCTCCTATTCATCATAAAGTCCTTTCCTCCAGGGATAAGGCTCTAATAAATTACGCTCATCCCTCTTCTAAGAGTTCTTGTGACTTTTCTTCTTCAATTTTATACATGTTTTTGATCTCACTTATAGTTGAGCATTTAGCATGTCATATTCAAATACCTCATTCAATCTATCATGTCTTTAAATAACATTAATGGCTATTATGTTGCTCATCATTATGTGACATTGGTAGCTCATTTACTGGGGGCTCATTGTCATTCATGATGGTACAATGTCAAGTGCAATCATATTTTTTTTTGAAGCAACATAATAGCCTAATTTTCTTGTTCCTATGGGGACAAGAGTGATTTCATATATCTCTTCTTTTGCTTATCTCCAAATCTCTCCCTAGAAGATTGTGTAAGTCCTTCTCATTGAGGCAATGATCTTTCCTTATTTTTATCTAAGGATCCACTTTTTTTCCTATTTCGTGGATGGTGTGAACTTTATTACTTGATGTTATTCCTTGTAGGCATTTGTTGTTTGTTCAAGGATTCTCTCTTACAAGAGGTGTAAGTTTTTGACTACAACCTCTTTTGCACTTGGTAAAATACATCTATAATGAATTCACTCTCCTGATTGCGTTAAAAGGAGCATCATCCTTCATTAAGAATCACTTTCACCTCGCAAAAGAAGGAAGTATTGCATTCTTATTCTCTTCTTTTTCTTATTCTAGAAGATGTTATATTTGTCTAACTCATGGATCACCAATGTGTGTATTCATGCCTTTTTTTCCTTTTTTTTTCTTCTCTTTGCATTTTGTTTCCATGTACATCCTTCATCTTGTGTTAGAGAACTCTCAAATCCTCACACTCTTTGTTGTGTTGAAATTGAGATTTAGTCCTCTTTCTTACCAAATGATTCTCCATTAGTTTTTGATCTCATATCAAATCTTCTTGTGAGCATTTGTCATCACTATTCTTTAACAATTCGAAGTGGTAAACATGATACCCTGTTTCAACTCACTAAAATTAGCAAGCCGAAACAGGGGGGGGCATATAGCTACCCTCGAATTTTCATCACCTTCCTTAGTAAGCATTAGGTGATTTTGTGATCTAACATGTGTTTTGTAGGGTGTGGTTCCTAACTGTGTACTGCAGATACCGCTGGGGGCTTCGTTCGACAGACTTATGGATATATCCTTTCTCAAATAATGTTTACTTTTCTATACTTTAGCTTGCATATGCACGTAGTGTTCATATGACCGCTAAAGTGGGGGCTAAATGTAGCGTCATAAATTGTATGCACTTGCTAGGGTGGTACAATTTCACACCTAGTTTAGCACCTGCCTTGGCGCATTTTGCATTTTGCATTGCATTTCCCCTTTAGCACTTAATTAACTAAATTAATTAGGTCTAAGGTTCTATTTTATCATCTCCCATATCATAAAGTTGGGCCCTTTCATTAAAGTGTGCCCCTTTCATTTTATTCTTCCAATACATCATTTAATCAAAAACCCTAATTAGGTCCTATTTTGAACTTGGGGGCTTGATTTCGGGGGTCAAAACATCTCGAAATCACCTGTAACTTCGGGATTCTCTCTAAAATCATCATATCTGACGGCCCTAAAAATTTGGTGAAAAGTTGTCGGGACCATGGCGCCCGTGCAACATGGTCCCGGACATTTTTCCCAAAATTTTGGGAGCACGATCCAATCATAAAATAAAGCTTAACCCCAAGAAATTGGCAAGATATTCAATCTCTAGGTCAGCCAAAAGTCGAAATTAAGACCTAGGGTTTCATACATAAGAGCTCTCTTTCTTCATTTGAAAGGATCCAATTTTTGGCTTTCAAGGACCTTCTATGCAGCGAAAGAGCAGATCTTTGAAGACTTCAACAACATTCAACATTCCTCTATCAAGCACTTATCAAATTCATTCATCCACTTAGGGCTTGGAAGACATTGAAGAACAATAGGAAATTACCGACTAAAGATTGGCTTGTACTCCTCCCTTGAGGGTTGGGTATGATTTCATGTTGTTTTCATGTCTTTGCATAAGCTTCAATATATCCTTTATTCATGCTTTAGATCACTTTGCATATTGATTTAGAGCATTTACATTATCATTTACAAGCAATTAGGGTTTACTTTCTAGGTTGCTCTAGTTTGCTTTCTTGCATTTAAGGACCTTGCACACACACTAGGTCTGCACACACAATATATTTTACAATACAACTTGGCTATTCGTGGAGGTGGAAATCACCGAAGCGGGGGTTTGACTAAGGCAAAACCCTATATAGCCACCCAAACACCTTTTCAGATATAAGTGCAGGTTTCGGGACTCGGACGACGCCGCAGGTTGCAGATCCGGGAGAAGCAGACTGAGACCGACCTTCCCACCAAATTTTAGAGAAAAAGACCAGGACAGGGGCGTGGGGCGCCCTGGTCCTGCCAGAACAGGGGCGCTGGGCGCCCTGGTCCCTTCTGGGCGCCCTGGTCCCTACTGGGCACCCTAGTCCCTGGGACAGGGGCGCTGGGTGCCCTGGTCCGACAGCATTTTCAGCATTTTTGACAGCTCTTTCCAAAGTGCAAAAATAGCAGTTTTCGGAGCAGTTTCAGGGGCAGAATCAGGACAGTGGCGCCCGCACCCCCGTCCCGAACATTTTCAGTCAGATTTTAACTCCGGGTACGCACCTGCATTCTTATTTCATCCTTGTATTTACAGCTTTCCATTGTTTAAGTTCAATTCTGCAATCTTGTTATTAGTTCATACTTGCACTTTGGGGTTAGGGATTGAACTTGCATCATTTGATCTTCCAATTTCAACAAAGGAATAGAAATCCTAATAGATATCCTGTGGCTCTCTCTTTCACAAAAAGAAGTAGCCAATTGTGCGATATCTCTAGGCTCTTTCGTATTCCGTAATGTGTGTCAAAAGGTAGGATTAGGGCATGTTAACCTAGTCTCACTTTTTCCCCTACACACATACAAACTTAATCTTCCATAAAAACATCAGATTTAACCTCGGTAACATATACTTCAGTAATATAACCAAAACTACTAAACATGCAAACTCAAAAGCATATAAACATCATAAACCTCATAACACCATATTTAACGTGGAAACCCAAATAGGGAAAAACCACTGTGGGATTTCGGACCCACTAAGAAATATACTCTTGTAGAGCATGCTCAGTTAAAAGCAAATCCTGTTAAAAATTACAAACACATTGCTAGATGTGACCCGGTTAAGGGATTTCCCTCATATTTGTTAGGATCCTCACCTTGTTAGAAGTGACCTTGTTAAAGGATTTCAAACACTCAATCAGAATGTCACCTTGCTAGAGGGTTTTACAAATAAGACTGTTAAGTCCACTCAGTAAAGAGATTTTCTACCACTTTCACAAAATAATAGTAATAAAAGTCTATCTACAACTTCACATCTAAAATGCTAAAGCAGATTCTTATTTGTTCAATACAATCTAGACATAGAACTAATCTTGTCCATCTGCTGGGCTTCTATACTCTGTTATTCAAACAGGTCTTCAAGCTTCTATGCTCGGTAATCACTATGTAGCATCCTTGTACATACACTTGCCCGCATACATTGTTTATCAACAGTTTCCTATTTATAAACAATTAGGTAACCGCTTAATCTCCTTGATCACATTTCCCATGATCAATCATAGCCATCAGATCTTCAATCTTGTCCAGGTTCAATGCATCTTTTGATCTGAAAATGTTTTACCCCACCTTGGAACTTCCATAATTTTCTTGGAACTTGTGCCAGGGTATTGTGGTTCAATCTATGGTGTAGATCTTCATGCTGACTTTTCTTTGCCATAGATTCATTAACAAACTTCATGCACGGCATACCAATCATTTAATTAGTTCCAGATCATCAACTTCCTTCATTAAATAATGCATGTAAACATTTAATGCATTCTATTATAGCTCAGTTACAACTCGGTAACAACTCGGTGAATACTAAACTTCACTCAGTAGACATTCCACCTTCATTAACCAATAGCGATAACCTTAGGGTTTACCGACTAGGTTCTTTGCTTGGTAACATAGTATAGTATTAACCTTACAATTTGCAACATATGTATGATGTTAAAACAATCTAAACATCATGATCTCATCATTGTCTAACTCGGTAATAGTTGCCCATTGAATACCTTATTCATCCCCTTGTTCATCATAATCTTTTCTGTGTCTTTTACCGACATCTTTATACTCTTCAAATCATACTTCTCAAGATATGGCAACATCATACTGAATTAGAAAATCAATTTCTTGACATCAATGACAAAATAATAATATCAAGACAGTAAGCATCCATAATCAGTTATATCCATAATCATCAACAACATTCCCAATATCCTTATTGAAATGCCAACAATCTTCCATTGTCTGTTATAATGCTATATTGCCAACAAAAACCATAGGAATAAGTGGAACTGGAGCCTATGGTATTCCTATGTCACTTTTCAAACATTCAATTGCTTCAGCAAGCCCAGATTTTCAATTTTGTGATTACTATGAAAAATATGAACACACAACAAAAGCAAATAAAGAAAAAAGAAAGCATTCCATAGGGTTTCCTCGACTGAAGTTGTAAATGAATAGCCTGCAAGGAACGGGGTATTTCCAACATATGACCCACAGAAAGATATGATGGAGTTCATGGTTGTTATGCCCCTAGCCCCAACTAAAGATAGTATTCATATTATTGTTAAGTCAAGTGCCGCTGTGATTGGTGGGGTTGGCATGGGTACTACTACTGATACTAGTTGTCTTGGTGTTGGACAAGGGCAACAACAAAAATCTCTCACAAGAGGCCACTAGTGGTAGATACTCAATCTCATACTATTGACAATCCTATATCAAGTGCCACTGACACTACAAATCAATCATTTGCAACTTTAGATCACACACCTCAAAAGATTATAAAAACTACACATGAAAGTGTCAGTGGGAGTGGGACAGGATCAGGAAGTATTGTTGGTAATCCTAGTCAAGCATTAGTTCAAACTGATAGTTCTGATACATAATATAAGTACAGATCCAATAGCCAACAAGATGAGAGGGGGGGTGAATCATACAAACTTAATCTTCCATAAAAACATCAGATTTAACCTCGGTAACATATACTTCAGTAATATAACCAAAACTACTAAACATGCAAACTCAAAAGCATATAAACATCATAAACCTCATAACACCATATTTAACGTGGAAACCCAAATAGGGAAAAACCACTGTGGGATTTCGGACCCACTAAGAAATATACTCTTCTAGAGCATGCTCAGTTAAAAGCAAATCCTGTTAAAGATTACAAACACATTGCTAGATGTTACCCGGTTAAGGGATTTCCCTCAGATTTGTTAGGATCCTCACCTTGTTAGAAGTGACCTTGTTAAAGGATTTCAAACACTCAATCAGAATGTCACCTTGCTAGAGGGTTTTACAAATAAGACTGTTAAGTCCACTCAATAAAGAGATTTTCTGCCACTTTCACAAAATAATAGTAATAAAGTCTATCTACAACTTCACATCTAAAATGCTAAAGCAAATTCTTATTTGTTCAATACAATCTAGACATAGAACTAATCTTGTCCATCTGCTGGGCTTCTATACTCTGTTATTCAAACAGGTCTTCAAGCTTCTATGCTCGGTAATCACTATGTAGCATCCTTGTACATACACTTGCCCGCATACATTGTTTATCAACAGTTTCCTATTTATAAACAATTAGGTAACCGCTTAATCTCCTTGATCACATTTCCCATGATCAATCATAGCCATCAGATCTTCAATCTTGTCCAGGTTCAATGCATCTTTTGATCTGAAAATGTTTTACCCGACCTTGGAACTTGCATACTTTTCTTGGAACTTGTGCCAGGGTATTGTGGTTCAATCTGTGGTGTAGATCTTCATGCTGACTTTTCTTTGCCATAGATTCATTAACAAACTTCATGCATGGCATACCAATCATTTAATTAGTTCCAGATCATCAACTTCCTTCATAAATAATGCATGTAAACATTTAATGCATTCTATTATAGCTCAGTTACAACTCGGTAACAACTCGGTGAATACTAAACTTCACTCGGTAGAAATTCTGCCTTCATTAACCGATAGCGATAACCTTAGGGTTTACCGACTAGGTTCCTTAGGGTTTACCGACTAGGTTCTTTGCTTGGTAACATAGTATAGTATTAACCTTACAATTTGCAGCATATGTATGATGTTAAAACAATCTAAACATCATGATCTCATCATTGTCTAACTCGGTAATAGTTGCCCATTGAATACCTTATTCATCCCCTTATTCATCATAATATTTTCTGTGTCTTTTACCGACATCTTTATACTCTTCAAATCATACTTCTCAAGATATGGCAACATCATACTGAATTAGAAAATCAATTTCTTGACATCAATGACAAAATAATAATATCAAGACAGTAAACATCCTTAATCAGTTATATCCATAATCATCAACAACATTCTCAATATCCTTATTGAAATGCCAACAATCTTCCATTGTCTGTTATAATGCTATATTGCCAACAAAAACCATAGGAATAAGTGGAACTGGAGCCTATGGTATTCCTATGTCACTTTTCAAACATTCAATTGCTTCAGCAAGCCCAGATTTTCAATTTTGTGATTACTATGAAAAATATGAACACACAACAAAAGCAAATAAAGAAAAAAAGAAAGCATTTCATAGGGTTTCCTCGACTGAAGTTGTAAATGAACAGCCTGCAAGGAACGGGGTATTTCCAACATATGACCCACAGAAAGATATGATGGAGTTCATGGTTGTTATGCCCCTAGCCCCAACTAAAGATAGTATTCATATTATTGTTAAGTCAAGTGCCGCTGTGATTGGTGGGGTTGGCATGGGTACTACTACTGATACTAGTTGTCTTGGTGTTGGACAAGGACAACAACAAAAATCTCTCACAAGAGGCCACTAGTGGTAGATACTCAATCTCATACTATTGACAATCCTATATCAAGTGCCACTGACACTACAAATCAATCATTTGCAACTTTAGATCACACACCTCAAAAGATTATAAAAACTACACATGAAAGTGTCAGTGGGAGTGGGACAGGATCAGGAAGTATTGTTGGTAATCCTAGTCAAGCATTAGTTAAAACTGATAGTTCTGATACATAATATAAGTACAAATCCAATAGCCAACAAGATGAGAGGGGGATTGAATCATACAAACTTAATCTTCCATAAAAACATCAGATTTAACCTCGGTAACATATACTTCAGTAATATAACCAAAACTACTAAACATGCAAACTCAAAAGCATATAAACATCATAAACCTCATAACACCATATTTAACATGGAAACCCAAATAGGGAAAAACCACTGTGGGATTTCGGACCCACTAAGAAATATACTCTTCTAGAGCATGCTCAGTTAAAAGCAAATCCTGTTAAAGATTACAAACACATTGCTAGATGTGACCCGGTTAAGGGATTTCCCTCAGATTTGTTAGGATCCTCACCTTGTTAGAAGTGACCTTGTTAAAGGATTTCAAACACTCAATCAGAATGTCACCTTGCTAGAGGGTTTTACAAATAAGACTGTTAAGTCCACTCAGTAAAGAGATTTTCTGCCACTTTCACAAAATAATAGTAATAAAAGTCTATCTACAACTTCACATCTAAAATGCTAAAGCAAATTCTTATTTGTTCAATACAATCTAGACATAGAACTAATCTTGTCCATCTGCTGGGCTTCTATACTCTGTTATTCAAACAGGTCTTCAAGCTTCTATGCTCGGTAATCACTATGTAGCATCCTTGTACATACACTTGCCCGCATACATTGTTTATCAACAGTTTCCTATTTATAAACAATTAGGTAACCGCTTAATCTCCTTGATCACATTTCCCATGATCAATCATAGCCATCAGATCTTCAATCTTGTCCAAGTTCAATGCATCTTTTGATCTGAAAATGTTTTACCCCACCTTGGAACTTGCATACTTTTCTTGGAACTTGTGCCAGGGTATTGTGGTTCAATCTGTGGTGTAGATCTTCATGCTGACTTTTCTTTGCCATAGATTCATTAACAAACTTCATGCATGGCATACCAATCATTTAATTAGTTCCAGATCATCAACTTCCTTCATTAAATAATGCATGTAAACATTCAATGCATTCTATTATAGCTCAGTTACAACTCGGTAACAACTCGGTGAATACTAAACTTCACTCGGTAGACATTCTGCCTTAATTAACCGATAGCGATAACCTTAGGGTTTACCGACTAGGTTCCTTAGGGTTTACCGACTAGGTTCTTTGCTTGGTAACATAGTATAGTATTAACCTTACAATTTGCAACATATGTATGATGTTAAAACAATCTAAACATCATGATCTCATCATTGTCTAACTCGGTAATAGTTGCCCATTGAATACCTTATTCATCCCCTTATTCATCATAATCTTTTCTGTGTCTTTTACCGACATCTTTATACTCTTCAAATCATACTTCTCAAGATATGGCAACATCATACTGAATTAGAAAATCAATTTCTTGACATCAATGACAAAATAATAATATCAAGACAGTAAACATCCTTAATCAATTATATCCATAATCATCAACAACATTCTCAATATCCTTATTGAAATGCCAACAATCTTCCATTGTCTGTTATAATGCTATATTGCCAACAAAAACCATAGGAATAAGTGGAACTGGGGCCTATGGTATTCCTATGTCACTTTTCAAACATTCAATTGCTTCAGCAAGCCCAGATTTTCAATTTTGTGATTACTATGAAAAATATGAACACACAACAAAAGCAAATAAAGAAAAAAAGAAAGCATTTCATAGGGTTTCCTCGACTGAAGTTGTAAATGAACAGCCTGCAAGGAACGGGTTATTTCCAACATATGACCCACAGAAAGATATGATGAAGTTCATGGTTGTTATGCCCCTAACCCCAACTAAAGATAAAAATCCACCACACCGTCAGACAGATCCCTCTTAATTTCAAGTTAGCACTCTCCAAATGGATTTTTCCAAAGTACATAATGTGGACAAAATTAGTTTGTCAAAAATGACTAATGAAGTGGTCTACACTTCACTGCTAAAGGTGGAGAGAGAAAAAAATAAACTGGAGAAACAAATAGAAAAGTTACAGGCAGACCTGGAAAATGAAAAAATCAAGGAGGAAAGCTGCAGATAGCAAGTGCAATGATTTACAGAAAAGGATAAAAAATTCAAGCTCTGTAGTAGAAATTGTAGAGCGGGAGAAGATGGATGCAGAATTGAAGGACCTGATAGAAAAACTAGCTAAAAGTAGTAAAAAATTGATGAGGAAAGAGCAAGTTTTCAAAAATTATACAAAAGTTATGAGTCTATTGTTGCCGAAATGAGAAAATTGCAGGACCTATTGGATCATGGGAAGGAAAAAGAAAAACATTTGCAAGAGGAAGTAGAGGAAGAAAGAAAAAAATGTGCACAAAGGAAAGAAGACCTGCACAATGCAAATGATAAAATAAAAACTTTGGAGGATAGATTGAAAGATAATATGAAAAATACAATGAAGTATATACAAGAAAACATTTGGCGACAAATAATGCAAAAGAGTGACAAGTTGTGTGAATGGTTTCAATTGACTGAAAGTCTAAGACTAATTTATATGAAAATCAAAGGGCACTGTGAGAAGAGTACACATGTATATTCAAAAGAGGATATGGCAAAAATGATTTTGAAAGTAGTCTACTGTTCCAGTGATAGCTACTTGGCATCCAAGGGAGTTAAGAGTTTCATTGATGCCACAATTAAGACATCACCTATCATTCAAAAATACCAGAAGCTAAGGGAAACATCAGAAGTTATGGAAAATTGTGGAAAAAAGATCTTGAAGCTGCAAGAAAAGAAAAATAATTTGATTAAACTTGGTTTGCCTAAGACTGTTGACCCATCAAATAAATTCATTGGAGAAGAAGCTTACAAAAAAAGAATGGAGATAAAAATGAAGTCTGACTTAGACTTGCTTCCAAATGACACAACTCCCCAAAGCTTTCTTGAATTCATCCAGCCATTTACAACTCTAAATTCGATATTGGATGAAACAGTGATGTCAAGTAAATCTTCTAAATATGGAATGTTGACGAAGTTGGATTTGACTTTCCATAGTTTACAGAATATTGACCTTCCATCAGATGAAGAGTGGAGCACCCTACAAAAACTGGCACAGAAATCTTAAGAATCATAGTATGTATTGCACAATTTTCTTCTTTTACACTTAACTTCAAGGTTTTATGTTTTTTCTGTTTGCTATTTTGCTAATCTAGCCTATGAATCTATGATGCACTCACTATTGCTATTTTGGTAATCCATCCTATGAATCTATTCTATGAATAGGGAAAAACCAGCACTCGCTATTGCTATTTTGCTAATCTAGCCTATGAATCTATGATGCATAGTGCAAAACTTCAGCCAGTAAATTTATATTCTCAAATTCTCCCTTACTTTAACATTTATGTATTTCTCTATTTATGATTAGTAGGTTTTAGGCACTGCTATTATCTATGTTTAATTTGTCATGGCATGAATTAATATTTAATTTTGAACTTTTTTATTGAACAGGAGACATCAAACATGTAGTAGATGTTAAATTGCTAATACGGCCTGTGATAGCCATATAAATCTAAGCTGAGTTTGTGATTTTTGTGGTCAATCTTCACATGTTGCAAACTTGTAATTTGACCTAAAGCTATTGTTGCTCCCTTGTTTCTATAAAAGGGAATTCAGGGTCATTTGCAAAGGGTTCTAAAACTTTGTATTCACTTTTGCATGGACATTGGAGAATCACATAGGAGTTGTTGTTGCTCTCTTGTTTCTATAAAAGGGAATTCAGGGTCATTTGCAAAGGGTTCTGAAACTTTGTATTCACTTTTGCAATTTACATGGAGAATCACACAGATTGGTGTATTATTATTGAATGAATTGTATCATATGACTATATTTTGAAAGAATTAATGAAAATCTAAGTTCTCGACATGTGTATTACTATTGGATAAATTGTATCATATGGTTCTGAAATGTGTCACACAGATTTGTGACTCAAACATGTATAAATAAACAATAAACATCTATGTATCAATAAACACATTATGGTTTTTTTTTATTATGCTATTTTAAATTTGGAAATAGAAAGTTGAAAAATACAATTACAAATCAATATTAAATTCTAATTGCAAAAAGTAATATGCTTTTGTAATATGAATGATGAGATACAGTAATAAGATTAATAAATACCAATCTCTTATAGTTGTCATTCATCCTCATCAAATTAAGTGCTTTATTGATTCTTGTTTGTGGTTTGAGTTTCTTCACTCTGAGTCTGCATACCTTCGTTGAACTACATCTCAATGCTACCAATAGGTCCACTTCCAGTACATGGGGAAATAGCCCCACTGACACTTTGGTTTTAAGTGTTTCCCAAACCTCTTCTTTCACATTTGGACCTCCAGATTTGCAGTGCCCTATCGTAAGGAAAAGTGTGGACATCATACCTAGATGTATAGAGCCTCAAGCAATTTTCCAAATTTTTGTCTAGTTTGTTTCTTAGCTTTGATTTTAGGAACCCCAAAGCACTAAAAACTCTCTCATCTTCCACCAAACCCAATATCATGGTAAGACATAAATCAGCAAGCTTTACATATTCTAGCATTGAATCACACAATGTTTGGTTCTCAGCTACAGTTTTTCAAAGCCTTGTTACTGATCCCTCTTCGTGGGGGTTCTCCATTTAGGCATATTGTTCTCTCATAGTATATGCAAAACTAGATGATTTCTCTCGAAGATGAGTTTCATCTAATATTCCATTTATAGTTACTCCATTCAATTCTCTAGATGTGCAAATTTGTTTTATCAAAATCAATAGCTTACTTCAAAAATCAGATGCAATGTTGAGGCTCCAATAATGACGAAACACAATAGACATGGCTTCGAGAAGGTTGTCGGGAAGGAATCTACTTCTAATTTGTGAGGAAAGATCATATGCAATTTTCTTCACAGAAGTAGTTACAGTCTCAACAATCTTGTCGAAATCTTCCCTTGTAACTCTTTCTAGTTGCTTTCGGAGGCACTTTCCTGGTTCCTCGAGGTCGATCATGGCATAGAAGTGTATTGGTATCTCAACTCCCTGTACATTGGCAAATACCTCCCCATCTGCATCGATTTATAAAAATTTATCACGATTGTTCAAATTTGTGAGTGTCCGCCACTTAACAAATTTTTCATTAGATAGTATTGGTTGATTTTGATATAGATTGTCAAGGGTCATGCATGTCATCTTACATAGTGTAGCATATTCTATAATATATAGAGCTCTTTTTTGGGCAGCCTTCATAATATTCCTCATTTCCTCTAGCATGGGTAGAAGAGCTATTAAAGTTAAGAGTGTCTCTAAATTACTTAACCTGTGAAGAAGTTTAGGAAATTTCTGTTGATCTGATTCGTCACGAGTTGTGTGAAATAGTCCAATCAAGGATGGATATTCTAAAAACACTCGATGCGCTGGACCATCCAAAGAGATCCATCTAGTATCATTATCCTTGAGAAGCTTGTTCCCATCAGTTATTCCATCAGCAAAGTGTTGACATTCCATAAATCACTTGGGACTTCGACAGAAGTGTGAGTAGAGCTCTTTGATTAAAATTTCAATTTTTTTAACCGAAGCAAACTTTCTCACAATTCCAAAAGCTAGATTCATTATGTGAGCCATGTAATGAATTACAGTAATGTATGGTGCAAATGAAGTTTCAATATTTGTACAAAGACCGTTCCTGTGACCTTGCATTACTGAAGCTCCATCTACTCCAACACAAACCAATTTTTTGGCTACCGTCATGTCATCCATACCTCCATATTCAATTAAACTTCTCTTTACTAGTTGAAATAAATTTTCCATTGTCGCACTCTCCTTTATTTTAGCAACAGATAGTAGATGAGGTTGGCGGGTATGATTCTCTACAGTATAAACATGCATGCATACCCATGAAGTATTGTCTACTACCATAACTTCATCTAAAGAAAATGCAATAAAGTTTGACTCTTATTTTTTCCTTTACATCTTTTTCAACCTCAGCAAGACAACTTGCCCATTCCCATCCACTGTTTGTTGACTAGTGTCTATTAGGATAGTTAGGAACTTTCAAAAAGTGTAATAAACCACTAATTGATGGGAAATCTATCATAGCATGCCCTCTGCTCAAAATATAAAAAACAATGCTTAACTGAACAACTTTTCCTAGTTGTTCTATTTGCATTGCTTTTCCAAAAATATCTTCAATAGAACCTTTAACTTCAGCAAGCTTCGTCTGTATTTTCTCATGTAAATAATACTCTTGGGCATTCCTCACATGCTTACATTCCTCCTTTTTTTTTCCATCTTATCACTGATTTTTCAACCCCGTCTATCATTTGTTTTTCATAAACTTTACCCATATGCTTTTCTATGGTGTCAAATTTTAGCTACAACCTAATTTCCTTGTTATGTTTCCAAGTGAAAATCTTACACCTGCATTCTATTGGAGGCTCACCTTCAATTGGATTCTCCACTGGTTCAATGAATGGATACTTTGATGCCTAATTAATTTGAAAATTCCTCACTGACATATCCCACTCTCGATCCTTTTTTGATTGTGGTTCACCCTTTTTTGATATGGCTTTTCTTTTCCCCTTCCATGCATTATCATCAATGGTACTATCACCCAAGTTGATTATATCATTTCGGCTAACTTGGGTATCTACCAGATAATCTACTTCAAGATCATCCTGATTTGAGATATCAAGTTCGCTGTCATCTTCAACATGCGGTGTAGATGGAAAATTTTGTACTTGTACTTGTGATGATGTACCTTCCTGATTTTCACCACAATCTTTTACAATGCCAAAATACAAAGACAACATTCTACTTTTTGTTGGCCTCTCCTACCCTTCCCCACACTCAGGTTTCCTACCCCTCTTCCTATTCGACATCTCCAATGAAATAAAGGCTGCCAAAAAAATATCAATTTGTTGAAGAAGAAATAATAGACTATAATGTATAATATACCACTTCAAAAATATGATCACTCACCTTTAGGCTTTAGATCACTAGCAATCACCAATGCAATCAACAACAATGATTTTCCTTGGTCTGAAACTTTGCAATTGATCAGAATTGAGAGCCTAGAACCCACCAAATTGTGTTGAGATAGATCTTATCTTTTCATGTATTTATACCAATCCTTATATGACTAATTCCACGGGAATTTTATATGGTATACAAATATTTGGTGAATCCTGCATAACTATAACACAACATGTAATTTTCAAGGTGATTATAGGTCATCCAAATACGACTTGTGTAATTTTTGAGGTGATTATAGGTCATCCAAATAATTGGTGAATACAATATAGTTGGCGAAAGTTGGGGTGAATGGAGACACACGTCGGCAAGATCTCGGGCGAATTGGGTCCCCTTGGCTAACAAATCTTCACATGCCTATAGGAGAATTAAGGTCATCTATTAAGGCAACCTTGGAGAGTGTAGGCGAAAAAATTAAATTTACCGTGTGTCCACCATATATTGTATTGGCGAAATCATTGCATAGAAACATTTAATTGCATAAAACATATGGTGATTGGGTCATGACTTTGACGGAAATTGATAATGTTTTGGCGACATGGCCACCCCTAGTCAGTACAAAATATTCATCATTTCCCAAGTCGCCGATGTGAAAAATTCGCCATTGGTGAATATTCACCACTGGCGAATATTCGTCACTAAAGTAATTTCTGGTATGTAATGGAATATTCATTCCTATTTATCTGCAAATGAATCTTATTGAAGTTTATTTTCAGGTTGTCTTGGAATTGTAAGTGACTCTATGCCCTAGGATGAGGCACTAGTTTGTTGCCTTGATGTTGACTTGGTGAAGTGACCTTCCAATTATAATAGTTGATTCATTATGGGTGAATATGTTTTCTTGTTTTCCTTTGACTATGAAATTATGATTTGTCTATAACATCTATCACGGAATTGGATCCTCAAAAGATATTCCCTTTAATTGAGTTGCATGCATGTCTTACTAATTATGTTGTATTCCTATCTATTGTAGTGTTTGATACTTTCATTCTTAATACTCTTATGATTTTATATGCTATGGATGTTTATGTAATATATATGGAGGTGTTCTATGACTATCATGTACATGTTTTCCCTCCTCCATAAAGTTTCCATTTACTCACCTATAATCCGCCCACCAATTACAATGAGGTGAATCCTTAATATGATTCCAGACTAACATAAATTTTTCATTCCTGGGCATAATAGGAAGCATTAAATGAAAAATTACATACACCATAACAATGCAACAAATGAAAAAATTTAACACTCATGATTCTGATCATTTGAAAGAGATAGAATTATACACCGAAGAGAAATAGATTAGAATTTAATTTCTATTGAATAAAATTACTACTTCCATCGACCATCACAAAATAAATGTATATATAACTCCTTCAAGAACCTGCATAAAGCTTGACACTAAATACTTTTCATCTTCTCTGTAAATGACTATACAACTTGCTCCCTTCATCTAGAGTCTAGAATCATTACTGGAACCAGAAAAGGAACCCCAAAGGCACCAAAATTTCGGATTCTCAGAACCCTCAAGAGACCCCCCCAAAAGGAACCCTTCTAATGGCCTTGATTTCCCTTTTTATAGAAGAAAAGGGAGTAACAAGCTTCGAGCCAAGAGACAAATGTCAATAGAAAATTTACTCTCAGCAATTAGGCCTAAAGGCCATATGCAAAATTATGTTACAAAAATATTCTTTATCCATGTGCTAGCTGTGAATCAAAATTTTCAACTAAAAATTGGTAGAAGTAAAACTACTTGAGCCATGCCATTACCACCTCGATGCCTTCGGATGGAATGTGAGATGTTACGTTCTATCCAACAGATCTTTTCCCTTCTCGAAAGGGATATTAGGACCTGGCAAGAAGTAACTTAGTAAACTCACCCCTAAAAATTAAAATAGAGGAAGCCTTCATGCCTAGGAACAGAAATGGAAAGAGGAGCTCGAGCCTTCATGCCCACGATTAGGGAAAGTGGAAACAAGAGCTTTAGGGTAAATGTAATATGTTGGGGAGGGGTTGCATCTTCCATGTCATCACAAAGATGACTGGCTACCACTCCCCACCCAAACAAATCCTTCTTTCGTTCCTCTGTGGGCTCCTTCTTCAAACCCCCTGCCATCCTATGGTAGAGTAGAAGTAGAGGATGTGCCATGCTTGGCCTTTTTTGATAAGAAAAGGCTTTCACACCCCCTCTGGCAATCCTTCTCACTTTCACAGCCCCTTTGACAATAAACAAACTCACACAGGAGAAAACAAAAAAACACTCATCCAGTATCACAGAGAACACAACAACTCCATGCACGATCTTGCTCAAACATCATCTTCCTTTCTGAGGAAAAAACCACTCTCAGAAAATGAAAAAGGTTTATTTTCTCTTCTACCAATTAAGTCACTGCTTCATTGTATTTATATCTTTTTAACAATTCATCTGGTGATGCTCGTTCACATGAAAAATCATTGTTTTGGTGTTTTTCAACATGACTCTAGACTCTAGAAGTCATGACTATCAAATCTACTGCATCCTGCTAAGGCTCATCTTATGTGAATGATTTTGTTATGATTTTATTCCTCCTTGATTGTACAAATTCTGCTTCAGAATCCCTGACAAGAAGCAACCTCTGATTTCTCAGAGAAATTTGTGCTCTCCCATCTCTAACTCAAAAGCTATCCAATCCTTTTATGCCTCTGAAACCATCGTCCTAGCTTGTCTAATCAACCTCGACTTAGGAGAAACCTTCAAACTAGTCCCTCCGGAATGAGTTAGCATCCAAGCCTTAAAAATTCCTCGTACATATTAGCTTGCCACCATAGTTGTCGCTAGCTCTCATGTTTGTTTAATGTTAGCATTTTTAGGTCGCGAGCTAGTGACTAGATAGTTTGTGGTTAAGTTTTATGGTTATCGCCAGCTCGCGAGGTAAAATGTTTGAAGACAAGATCAAGCCACAAGCTGGTGACAAGTTGGTTTGGGTTTACATTGCGAGGTCTCTACCTTTTGGGGTGTTAGCGTTTTATGTTACCAAGCTGGAGAATGTTAATGAAATTGCTTTGGTTGTGAGGTCTTGAGTTGGTCTGATGCCATACATTATAGCCACGAGAGTTAGCAAGTAACTCATTTCATACAGTTGTCGCTAGCTCTCATGTTTGTTTAATGTTAGCATTTTTAGGTCGCAAGCTAGCGACTAGATAGTTTGTGGTTAAGTTTTATGGTTATCTCCAGCTCGCAAAGTTAAATGTTTGAAGACCTGATCAAGTCAAGAGCTTCCAAGTGAAGTGCTAGCGGCTAAGAGATAAACAATTTTATGTTGGTGAGTATGCGACAAGGGTTAAATTTACCACTATCTCCAAGTCATTGCGGTGAAGAGGACTTAACATTTTGTGGTCAAGAATTGGCAAGTGGCGGTTCAGTTTCCCTCAGTCGCTAGATCTCAAGGTTATGAAGGCTTAGCATTTTTAGCTTGCAAGTTGGAGATAGAGTTGTAAGGGCTTGTCGCTAGGTAGCAAGATTTTTTAATGGGTAGTCTTTTAGGTAGAGAGTTGACGACTATGTGCCACGTGTTTTAATGACTTAATGGGGACTGCTGAGGTGCCAATATATTTTTTTTATGTTTTGGAAAAAGGTTAAAATCACCAATATATTTTTTTATGGTTTAAAAATATCTTGAAATCGCCAATATATTTTTTTTATGGTTTGAAAATAGCTTGAAATTGCCAATATTTTATTTTTATGGTTTGAAAATAGCTTGAAATCGCCAATATTTCTTTTTAATGGTTTGAATATAGGTTGAAATCACCCATGCAAATATTTTTCTAGTTTTAAAAACATTATAATTTGCCCATGCAAATATTTTTTTGGTTTTAAAAACATTATAATTCGCCAGGAATTTTCACAAACTTTGAACTATCACGAATGATTCGTCAATGGAGATTATTATTTTTTCTTCGTAAACCACAAAATTTTGTCAATAAAATTAAAATTTTCCTCGGGAATTATACAACTTTCGCCAAGTTTTTACACCTTGTCCGAGGGGGGGGGGTTTCTTAAAGTTTTCCCTGATGAGGAATTAGTCGCAGAGAGTCAGAGAGCAGGTAGTTATCATACCACTGTGAGGATGGATACTAGCAGCGGTGGAGTCATAGGACCTCCTCATACAAGTGGTGATCATGGGGGATAGGCATCTAGAGGATCTTCTTTCCCACAACCACAGAGGTAGACAAAGTCAGGTGGTAGTGGCACAGGACAGCCTTGACTTGATTTATATTGATGAGGCACTTGTATTTTTGATCTGATATCATTGTATACTTGGACTTTTTATTGTTTTATGATGATCTATATGCAAACATGGACTCTATATGATGATATTTGGTTTATTATGCATGTTACTCTATATGATCATGATCCATATGCATTGATTACATGGATGATGATATGATAATCTTTTCTTTCCTTTATTTTCATGATGATGATGTTCTATATGATGATGCAATGAAAAATGCTTTGATTTTTTATTTTGATGATCATGGATGCAAATGAAAATGATTACTAACTTAAATGATGTACTTTACTTAAATGATGCAAATGCAATGATCTATATGGGAATGCTTCTAATGATTACGCATGCAAATGAATGTTGATTTTTTATTTTTTTAAAGTGTATGCATATAATGATTTTGAAATGAAAATGATCGATATGAAATGTTTTTTATTCTTATATTTAATTCTTATAATGATTAATGAATCTAAGTGCAAAGATGAAACTAAATGATCTTAAAGGATAAAAAAGAACTACAATGATAATGATCCTAATGCAAATAATAATGATGATCTACTACATGATTATGAAATAAACTTAATGGAATGCAAACTAATGCAATTATTGAAATGCAACTAAATGAAATGAATGATGATAATTTAAATGACTCTAAAGATCAATGCACCTACAATGCAATTTTTTTATTTTTTTGTCCAAGTATACTCAATCTTTATTTATGATTGTTGATCTTTTAATGAAATGAAATGCTTATAATGCAACTGACAATGTGTTGGGCTTTTTAATTGCAATCGAGGTTAGCATACTAATTCAAAACTTAAGGATTTTATCCATATTAAGCAACCCTTCATGAACTATAAGCTACATTTAATTATCAACCCAGGAACATGAACTTGAAATGAGACAACATTGTATATGCATTATGGAAGCCTTCTAAGTTATTATTTATGTTGTGTACAGCAAGAAAAACTCAGAGTAATAAATTGAATTGAAAACATGACAATGCTAGAAATAAAACTAACTACATAGTAGTGGCTGCAGGAAGATTGGTTATTTGCAACAGCAATGGCTACAGGATGACTGGTTATTTGCAACAACAGTGACTACAGGATGACTAGTTATTTGCAACAGCAGTGGCTACAGGATGACTGGTTATTTGCAACAGCAGTGGCTGTAGGATGACTATTCTAAAACTAGTGAAATCAAATATGCTGAAAACAAAACCTATCATAACCAACTCACTAATTAAAGTAAAGCATAATGAATAAAAATCTAAACTATGATAAAATCACAGTTTCTCAAGTGGCCCTTGCTTGAGTTGCTTCAATCTGTCATTAGCATTCCGTCTGAAATAGAAAAGCTTCAATGCTCAAATAATCTTTATTGCAAATCAAATATTACATGGCATGTATCAGACTTGTTGATTGAATATGGACACTACTAATAAAACTCAACACTAACTAGATACTCTCTAAACTACTATTAACACTATTTTCAACACTCCTTTCAACCCTACTTACTCACAACTCAACAAAATCTCAGATTTATGCCTAAGGCTTGAGAGTTGGAGTAATTACAAACTCAAAAACTTATTACAAATGTTATTTCTCCTGTGACAGTAAGGAGATGACTTATTCTATTCATGACTGATAATAAAGATTAAACTAACAAGAGTTGAGAGAGTTTTAATCCTCTTCGAACTCTACAATCATTAAATGCACTCATGGCAAAACATGTGTACAAAAATGTTATAATTATTTATGAATCATCAAATATTGTTTCCATGATATTCTCCAATGTTTCTTCACTTTAATAACTCCAAATACACAAACTCATGAAGAGGTAGAAGAGTCCAAGTTGAACTAGAACTCAATCCTTAACTGTTGCCTAAAAATCTGCTAGTTTGTCTCAGTCCACTTCTGGTGAAATCTTCTCACTAACTATTGTGAATCAGCTCAAATGGTTTAAACCCATTTCAAATCTCCTTTTAAGCTCTTTGGATCATTTTGAAAACTGAATTTCATTAAGAAATGCATGACATATGTCCATTTTACTGAAACTAGTCTTTTGACTTTTTCTGCACTTTCAGTCGACTGCTACATCTGTCCATTACCAACTTTCTCCTCCTTTCTTCTAGTTGTATAAATGACTCAAATCACACAAAAACAACATGTTAATCCTTCTTAAGTAATTTACATTCAATAATAACCATTTATTATAATATTTTATAACCATTTAGCATCAACTAGCTAGACACTTATATGCATATCAAACATCATTAATCCTAGTTAATGCTTCACAAAACCAAGGTAATGTTTGGAAATGACTTGGAAGGACATTATAAACATGAGGTAAAGGATCATAAAACATGAAATAATATGGTCAATTTATAGGCTCATCACAATGAATTCTTATAATGCAGATGAATAATGAGCTAATCTAAAAATGATCTAAAATGATACTTCCATTCTTCATATGATGTCTTGTAACAGTGCTTGATTTCATCATTGAGCTTTAAAATGTTGTAAGAAAATAAAATAAACTTGACATAATGATTCAAGCTGACCTAAGTATTTCTTACATGGATTTTGATATAGCAAGTTTATACGAGCAACTTGATATAATGAATCAAGTTAACCTGAGTATTTCTTCTAGAATAGACAAGAATTATCCCCTTTCATGCATGACTCAGAACATCCTCCTTGATATTTTGCCGATCATATCCTTAGACAAGTACATACCTTAATAAGAGATAAACCACAGACAACAATCAAAGAAAATAATCATGCCCCATCATAGCTTCTATAGTCATGGACATCCTTGAGTTGCATAGAGTACATGATTAGCAATAAAATCAAGATATAAACACTTAATCTTGTATGTCATTCACATGTTCTCATGGTCATTAATTGATATAATCATCTTGAATGATCATTGATAATATTTTATTACTTGTTGGTTTATTCTTTTTTTTTCTGAGTTTCATTATTCAGTTGATATAAAAGGCCTTGATCTTCGCTGCTCTGTTACTCGTTATCTGTTTCAAAACCCTAGGAGTTTTTGGTTTTTCTAAATTTTCTTAATGTTTTAGATTTTTAAAGATTTAAAAGATCACCTTAGCAAAAGGAATTTGTATTTTCCCCCAACAAAAACAAAACTTTATTATGGATGTATGAATTGATCAAAATCCAAACCATGGTGGGTGTAGCGTCCTAAAATTGTGACACTTGCAATTTCGACTACATTTCGGTCTTCACGATGGCGACGCAACACGCAACCTGAATGGAGACCCCAAAACTTGCTCACGACACTGAAAACTGCATTTTTCATGCACCCTGGCCTGAACCTCCTTGCACCCTGCTGCCCCGGGAGGTGGGACCAGAGCACCCAGCGCCCTGGTCCTCCAGGACCATGGCGCCCAGCGCCCTGGTCCCTGGGTCCTATTTTGGGCCCGGTCTCCTAAGGGGCTCGGGTCTTTTTGATTGCAATTTGGAAAATTACATTCCCTGGTCGGCCTAAGGTCGGGAAAATCAGTCTATCAGCCCTAATTGACAAGTATATAAATGACATTTTCCTCTTTCATTCGATATGATGGAAAAGGCATGGAAACTATACTCAAGCATTCAGGCATTCAAGCATTCTTTCAAGCAATTGATCATTTCAAGTCTCCATTCAAGGCTAAGTGTTGTATTCAAGACAAGGATTCAACCATTGAAGAGGAGATCACATACTACATGCTACAACATACAACATCTAAACCTTCGCACATAAGGATACAAACATCCTTAGAACAAGGTATTAGTACTTGTTTTACAGTCATTTACATTTACAGCTCTTGCTCATTTCTTGGTTGATTCCAAAACCGGGGTTTGACCTAAGGGCAAACCCCTAATCCCTAACCCCCCAATCATCTTCGCTTTTCTGTGTGTAGGTTGCAGGTACGTGGCTGAAATTGAAGATCTGGAATCCTTGTGCAGAGACGAACAGATCCCCCTTCGTTTCGCGGATTTTTCGGAGGACCGTGGCGCCGGGCGCCATCGTCCCGACAACTTTTGCTCAAATTTGCAGGACAGCGCCGTATCGACATTTTACTGCTAATTCCAAGTCCGCAGCTTCATCCTATAACCCAAACTCAGTTTATAAGCGAATCTTTATGACTTTCTATGCATCCTTAGCTTAATTTCCTTAATCAACATTCTTTACAAAAGAGGGTAGCTTTGCTTTCCAAACCCTTGAAATTCATTTAGCATCCAATCTTACATCGTGTGGGATTGAATCTTATGAGTTTCAACCCCTCTTTTGAATGTAAAGTCTTCCCCCTAAGTGAAAACCATCGAATCCTAGCGAACCTCCCTTCTCTCGCCTCAGAATCGGAAGAGGGGAGAACAACTAGGGTTCGACCGCGATTTTCCGCTTTACATTTTGGTGAACCCGACGTGAACATCCTTTCTGATTTTTCATGCTTAGATCTGAAAAATTGATTACATTTCCATGTTTGATCTTTTGCAAAATTTTAGAGGTGATTGCATAAAAACCCTAAATTTCTTTTTAGTAATTAAACTTGCGAAATGTCTAAATGTTAATGCTTGTTTCAGATCTGTCCTTCTATTACAAATTATCAATTCATATTTGTGCTTTAATTTTGAAAATTAAGTGGTTAAAAGTCAAAACCCTAATTTTTGAAACCCTCTTGATTCAACCTTTGTCCGACAATTTGACCAATCAAAACATCTCCAAATCAGCTGTAACTTTGGATTCCGCAATAAAATCACAATATCTTTCATCCCTGAAAATTTGGAAAAAAGTTGCGAGGACCGTGTTGCACTCCGAGCGCCATCGTCCCCGACATTTTTTCCAAAATTTCGGGAGCGAGATCTTGCTGTATTTTCCTGCTAAAATCCAGAATTTTGGCTAATTTTATCAATTATAACACTTTCAAAATTACAGTCAAAGTTGGTCTTGTGATTGCTTGGTCTAAGGCTCCTAATCATTCAAAAATTATCGAAACTGAAATTTTGTGTCAAAATTGTGTTCTTACTGTCTTAGATCTGAAAATTGTATTTGCATTCATTCGAAATTTCAGTGCTTTATTCAAATATTTGCATTTTGTGACTTTTGAAATTAAGTGCCTAATTACAACAACTTTGATTTCCGCTTTCAAAATTGAATTTAGCGTGAAATTGAGTCAATTTTCAAATTTCAAAATTTGCATTGCTCTTGACATTCCCTCTAAAATCATAAAATTCAAAATTTCAGTTTCCCTCTCTTTTTTTAAAATTCAAATTTTGCATTTTTTGACAATCTTGATAGGGTTCAATTTTGAATTTGCAACTTTAATTTGGCCTATCTACAGATCGTAAAATCCCTCAATTTTTTCAGATTAGCTCTAAAATCATCATACCTTTCATCCCTGCAAAATTAGAAAAAAGTTGCAAGGACCGTGTTGCACTCCGAGCGCCACGGTCCCGGACATTTTTTTCGAAATTTCGGGAGACTGTTGTGATTGCATTTAACAGCTTAAATCTGGAAGATTGGTTGGTTTTACTGAAAATTGCTACCTCTAAAATCAAAATCACCTCTCTCTCTCTAGTGCATGAGTTTTACAACAATAAGCCCTACTTACACTATTCCCGTTAGACGAAGCCGTAGAATTAAGTCTTTCCGAGGTTTAACTACCGAGGAGATGGAACCTAATTTGAATAGCCTTTTTAACGAGGACATGGGTAATTCCTTTAATCCTCCTAATAATGAAGAAGCTCCCCATGAAGTTTCTGTTGAACAACTTTCCAAATTGGATAACCAATTTGACGATTTTCACCAATGGATGTCTCATGAGTATCCTGATAGTCAAGCTCTTCCTTTAATTGAGGGTCTAAAACGTATGCTTCAAAGTGATAAGAATGGAATTGATGTTTTGCATGGTATTTCACACATTGTGGATTCGAATGTGATGCCTATGAAGAGTTGTGCTGAATCTTTAGGTTATACACAACCTCCTACACAAGTCAATCATTCTATTCCTTTGACAACTTCTATTGCTAGTATACCTACCTTTACATCAAATATCATGGCTACTTCTATACAAGACATTCCTACTGTGATTACCAGTCATGGGGGTAATCCTCCTTCTTCAATTAACCCTATTCCTTCATTCAATCCGACTTCTTCATTCATTCCTTCAATAAGTGTTCCTATTACATCTTCACAAATGAACATGACACAAGGGGGCAATTCATTTAACCATTCCATTCCTCCTTGTAGTGTTCCTCCTATCCAATCATCCCCTATGGTTGACTATCATAGGGTCCCACCACCTTACTCTTTACCATCTTTCAATAACCTCACACCTCCATCTCAATCTAACACACCTAATATGAACTCTTCGACTGAAGCTACCATTAATAATCTTGCACAAACTGTCTCTTCTTTACAGCAACAAATTGCCTCTATGAATCAATCTAAGTTTAGTGTGCCCACATTTGACGTTGCGAGCCCACTTTCTCTTGACATTGTTCGAGCTATTCCTCCTAAGCATGTTGAAATCCCGCATTTGGAACTTTATAATGGTAAAGGAGATCCTCTAACACATGTTAAGACTTTTCAAACAATATGTACTGATTTTGCTTATGACCAAAGGTTGCTTGCAAAACTATTCACTAGAACATTAAGAGACAAATCCCTACAATGGTATTGCTCGTTGCCTTCTTATTCTATTACTTCTTTCGAACAACTTGCAAATGCTTTCATTCAACAATTTCAAAACAATATAAGTCCTAAAGTTACTTTGATTGATTTAATGCATTGTAAACAAGGTGTTAAAGAAAAAGTGACTGATTTCATTGGTAGATATAAGCATTTGTATGCTCAAATTTCTTTTCCAGTGCCTGATAATGATATTCAAAGAATCTTTATTTCTAATTTGCAAAAAGATATTCGAGACAAACTTCTGTTTTCTGAGTTTACTTCTTTTCAACAGTTGTGTGCCACTCTTCACAATTATCAACTGACTGTGAGTCAAATGGAACAATCACATCCTATGGCTCCAAGTGATAAGGGTGATAGTAGTCAACAACCATTTGGGAAGTTTAAACCGAACAGAGATTCCATCAAATTCAATGAAAACATCATCAACAACAATGTGAATGCAGCATCAGGTGTGCCTCCTATTTCTAAATTTTTCAGGAAAGAAAGAAAGTATACTCCTTTGAATGAATCATTGCATGATATTATGAATAAGTTATTGGGACAAAATGTGCTTACTCTTCCTCCTATAAGGCAAATTGATCCTACAAAGATTACTTCACCTTATTTTGATCATAAAGCTTTTTGTCATTTTCATCGTCAGCCTGGTCATGATACTGAAAAATGTTTTTCTTTAAAGGGTAAAATTCAGGATTTGATTGATAATAATACTATCTCTGTTTCTGGAGTGAATGATAAAGGCAACACATTTGTAGCTCCTCCTAACCAAAATCTTCAGATTTTCACTGATCCATTACCTTCTCATACCTCTCATACCTCTAATGTGATTGAGGCTAATGATTCCTCTCTCTCATCTGATGGTCTTGTGTCTATGACTCCGAATGTGATTAACTTTGTAGAGCAGCAAGAAAACCCTAAAGAACC
This sequence comes from Cryptomeria japonica, assembly GCF_030272615.1. Classification (NCBI taxonomy): domain Eukaryota; kingdom Viridiplantae; phylum Streptophyta; class Pinopsida; order Cupressales; family Cupressaceae; genus Cryptomeria; species Cryptomeria japonica. The sequence continues at coordinate 877,586,874 of NC_081409.1, read as the reverse complement.
TTCCATCACATTTGATTCTAGCGAAACCATTAGGGCACCTGATGGTCCTTTATACATAGTTGCAAAAGTCAAGAATATGCCTTGCCGTGGAGTGCTTATTGATCCTCCGTGCACGGTTAATGTTATTACTGAAGAATTTCTTTTTACTTTGCAATTGAATCAAGTGATCTATGACAAAACAGATGTGATTGTGAAACTATTTGATGCATTTTCTTCTCCTGCAATTGGTTCTATTACATTGCCTATTGAGGTCCATAACAAATCCCTTGATGTGAACTTTGCTATTATTCCTTCTTCCGAACAATTTCGTGTGAAGCTTGGCTATCCTTGGCTATCTTCCATGAAAGCTATTGCTTCTCCTATTCATAAGTGTTTAAAATTTCTCCATAATGGTGAAGTTGTTACTGTCAATCATAGTCTCTTTAAACCAGCCGAAAGAACCTCTAGTGTTCCTATTGATTACTTTTGGCCCAAACAATTCCAATCTCTTCCTCCGCGAAGTGATCATCTTTTCAAATCTTATCAAAAGTGGAAAACAGATATGATCCTATCTCTAAGTGAACCTAGAGCACCTAAACTTGACATTCCTATCATTCTTGAGAAGGAAATTCTTCCTTTGAAAGACAAAACTAATGTCTTTCCCCAAGAAGATTCCCAACCCGTCCCTATCTATGCGACTATGTCTATGCCTAATAAATCTTCTAAAAATAGACCTATACCTCCTCGTCATGATGGACTTGGTCTTCTTCCTAAACCAAAAACTCCTCCTTTATATGGAGCAGTTCCTCCTCCTGCCTTCTATAGAGAGAAGAGACCTTCTTCTTCTCCTATTATCCAGCCTAAGAGACCACAACCTAAACACCCAAGTGATAAGGATGAGAACATTCCTCCTCCTCTATCTTCTACACTTCCTACTAAGACTAGACGTAATCGTTCTGCACAGGAACGTCGACGAAAGCGTCGTCTTAGGGCTCAAGCAGCTGCTTCTCAAACTTTGCAATCTCCAAAAACACCTTCAACAAGCATTATTCCATTTTCTCCTCAGCCGGATATTGAGCCTAAATCTCCTAAACATAAGATGCATGATGGTCTTGATCCTATGCGAGTTAAAGATCCTATTTTTATAAATCTTGATGATGATATAAATGTTACTCCTCTTGCTTCTGATAGTGAATATGAACTTGTTGATGTCGATAACCATTTATCTAATGAATTTTCTAAAGCACTTATCTTAGCTCCTAGACAAGAACAATGTGGCTTGGAACATGAACATAGCCCTTGTTTGGACCTTGTGATAGCTCCATCTGCTGTGTTGGATGTTCCTCCTCTAGCGTGTTCCCTGCCTTCCCGAAACATTCATCAGCAAGATCAGGGGGTAGATGACATGCTAGACTAAGTTACATTAGCATGGCAGATTCTCTCCCCCTCCCTTTTGTTATTTCTTCTATATGTTATTCTCATTCTTCTATTTGTCGTCCTTAGTGTTGTCTACTTGAGGACGATGCAAAGCATTGAGATCTCTCGATCTCTCTCATGTTGACTCAAAAGACACATGTGTTCCCTTCTTCTAGGTGACCTTCCTTGATTGGGGAATGAAGAACAATTATGCATACATACATATGATATATATACATGAATTATCATACAGCATACTGACCCCAAGGAAAGCAAAGTCACCTCGTGCTTTGTGTTTTGTGTCTATTATCCTTGGGTTTATCTCACACTTGGGGGCTAAATCTTTGCGATAACGTGCTCCTTTTCCTTTCTCATTTCTTATGTGTATCACTACGTTAAAACAATCACCCCCGTTGAGGCGTGTGCGATCGCTTTAACGTAGGGGGGCATACACCCTGTCTATCCTTTCAAAGATACTTGAAAATTTCTTGGCAAACTTAGCTTTGTCTTGAAGATTTTTGGTATTTCTTTTGCATGACTCATAGTGAGGGAACCTTACTACTGACAGTCATGGTTCTTCCTCGTGATCTTCCCTTTTACTTTGTCAATCGAAGTTGTAAGATCCTTAGTCCACTGGGGGCTTGGTGTATCTTGCCTCCTTGATGTGGTGAAAGTCTTTCAATGTTGTTTCCTTGTACTTTACCGGAAGTATGAGCATACATACTCCCGCTAAAGTGGGGGCTAAATGTAGTGTCCTAAAATTGCGACACTTGCAATTTCGACTGCATTTCGGTCTTCACGATGGCGACGCAACACGCAACCTGAATGGAGACCCCAAAACTTGCTCACGACACTGAAACTGCATTTTTCATGCACCCTGGCCTGAACCTCCTTGCACCCTGCTGCCCCGGGAGGTGGGACCAAAGCGCCCAGCGCCCTGGTCCCTGGGTCCTATTTTGGGCTCGGTCTCCTAAGGGGCTCGGGTCTTTTTGATTGGAATTTGGAAAATTACATTCCCTGGTCGGCCTAAGGTCGGGAAAATCAGTCTATCAGCCCTAATTGACAAGTATATAAATGACATTTTCCTCTTTCATTTGATATGATGGAAAAGGCGTGGAAACTATACTCAAGCATTCAGGCATTCAAGCATTCTTTCAAGCAATTGATCATTTCAAGTCTCCATTCAAGGCTAAGTGTTGCATTCAAGACAAGGATTCAACCATTGAAGAGGAGATCACATACTACATGCTACAACATACAACATCTAAACCTTCGCACATAAGGATACAAACATCCTTAGAACAAGGTATTAGTACTTGTTTTACAGTCATTTACATTTACAGCTCTTGCTCATTTCTTGGTTAATTCCAAAACCGGGGTTTGACCTAAGGGCAAACCCCTAATCCCTAACCCCCCAATCGTCTTCACTTTTCTGTGTGTAGGTTGCAGGTACGCGACTGAAATTGAAGATCTGGAATCCTTGTGCAGAGACGAACAGATCCCCCTTCATTTCGCGGATTTTTCGGAGGACCGTGGCGCCGGGCGCCATCGTCCCGACAACTTTTGCTCAAATTTGCAGGACAACGCCGTATCGACATTTTACTGCTAATTCCAGGTCCGCAGCTTCATCCTATAACCCGAACTCAGTTTATAAGCGAATCTTTATGACTTTCTATGCATCCTTAGCTTAATTTCCTTAATCAACATTCTTTACAAAAGAGGGTAGCTTTGCTTTCCAAACCCTTGAAATTCATTTAGCATCCAATCTTACATCGTGTGGGATTGAATCTTATGAGTTTCAACCCCTCTTTTGAATGTAAAGTCTTCCCCCTAAGTGAAAACCATCGAATCCTAGCGAACCTCCCTTCTCTCTCCTCGGAGTCGGAAGAGGGGAGAACAACTAGGGTTTGACCGCAATTTTCCACTTTACAGTGGGATACAAGGCAGATTGATTGATTCTGATAAAATCTAAGATAGTGACTATGACAAGTATGTCAAAGATTGATAATTATTGGTAAGTTGCATATTTCCTACTAAATGGTTCAAAGCAATGGATGCAAAAGATGAAATGGATGAGCTAGGATAGATGGAAGTGGTAGATGCGATTAGGATGGAGTGGATAGGTGCGCAAAGCGATCTCATAGATGCAAGAACTCACTTTTTTAGAGAGCGCTTGTTTACCAGGTTTTCATTGTCTAAATTTACTGCATTTTTTCCATATTTTGATTTTTTTGTCTTCTTTTGTTTACATTGTTTTATGATTTTTGAGGGATTTTCTGCTTTTCTGATTTTTACAAATTTCTTCAGGACTTTATATGCTTTGTACAGATTGTTTCCAGGACTTTATATCTCAAGCATATAATTTATTGAGATGGATGGAATTGATAGGTTTATCAAACCAATCACCTTCAGGGGTAGATAACTTGTATGCTCCTAAGCCATATGTTGTTACTATGACAAAAGGATCAAATTTACCCTTCTTTTATCGGTCTTGCTGATTTCTCAGATTCTCCCTTAGAACTATATCTCCAATTTGAAAAAATGTGTGGCTTGACTCTATGATTATAACTTCTTGTCATTCTCTGTTGATATGCCTTCAAATGATCTGTTGCATTTTGACGATGTTCCTGAATCAGCTCAATTTCTTGAAGTCTAGAGACTCATTGTTCTTCTTCAGGTATAAGACCTTTCAAGGAAAATCGTAGAGAAGGTATCTCTACTTCTACTGGTAATATGGTTTCTGATCCATAGACTAAGTAATGTGGAGTTACCCTCGTTGGTGTGTGGATGTTGGTTCGGTATGCCCAAAGAGTAGGATTTAGTTGAATGTGCCAGTCTTTTCCAGCTACAGAACTATTTTCTTCAGCATTTTCAAGATAGTCTTGTTTGATAACTCAACTTGACCATTTCCTTGTGGATAATATGGTGTAGAAAACCTATGTTGGATATGGAATCTCTCACATAGTTCCTTCACATCTTGATTCTTAAATGGTCATCCATTATCAGTGATAATGGTCATAGGAAATCCATAGTGACAGATTATATAATTCAAGATGAATGATGATATTTGTTTTCTTGACACCTTTGTCAAAAGTATTGCTTCAATCCATTTAGTGAAATATTTAGTAGGGGTTAAAATAAACTTATGTCCATTAGAGGATTATCTTACCTACCAAATCAAGGCCCCATTGAGAAAATGGCCATGATCATGCCATAGTATGCAATTCTTATGCTGGTGTGTGGATGAGATTCCCATGGATCTGGCATTGTTTGCATTTCTTGGCATATGTGAATGAATCTCTCTCCATAGAATGCCAATAATAACCCATACAAAGAATTTTCTTAGCCAGTGCTAATCAACTTGAGTGTGTGCCACAAATACCTGCATGAACTTCATTAAGAACTTTCTCAGATTAATCTTGTTCGAGACATATAAGTAGAGTCCTATCTAGACCTCACCTATATAAGGTATCAGCAATAATAGTATAGCGGGATGACTGACGGATAAAATTTCTTCTCTAATTGTGGGATAGGTCAGGAGGAAGGATATTCTCTTTTAAGTATTGATAAGTCTAGTCGTATAAGGATTTATCAGTTCTGAATAAATGGAAAATCATGTGGGTATGTTCGGATTGAATGGTAGGGGTTAAGATATCTTCCACCAGGAATTCGTAACATTGTTGATTCTCCTGATTCTACAAGAGAGATGCTATTGTAGCCATTTTATCTGTTGCTTTATTCTAATTTCTTGGGATCTGAGTGAATGATACTTCTTCAAAGTGTTCTTTAAACTCTTCTACCAACTATTTGCAGGGCATGAGCTTGTCATCCTTAGTGTGATAATCATCATTTATTTGGTTGATGATAGGGTGTGAATCACCATAGACATGTAATTCCTTGATATTCCATTCAATAGCTATTTTAAGCCCAATAGTCAATACGTCATATTCTGCAGTATTGTTTGTCCATGGAAACCTTAGTCTATATGATTTTGGAATTGTGTTTCCCTGAGGTGTGATGAACAAAATTCCTGCGCATGATCCATATTGTGCATAGGAACCATCAAAGTACAACTCCCAAAATTTTGTACTTATTGTCAGAATGTCTGCATAGGAAATTCAATGTGCAATGGTATGTCATCTTGTAAAGGTGCTTCAGCTAATTGATCAGCAATGACATGTTCTTTGATAGATTTTTTATCAACATATTCTATATCAAACTCACTTAGTAGCATAACCCATTTTGTCATTATGCCTGTCAAAGTTGACTTGTTCAGCAAATACTTTAGTGGATCTATCTTTGCTATCAGTTTCACAGAATGAGTCGGCATATAATGTCGCAGTTTCTGAGTTGCAAATACAACTGCTAGGCATGTCTTCTCTACTGATGTATAGTTAAATTCATAGCCTACAAGTGATCTACTTATGTAATAGACTTCTCTTTCTATACCTTCTTCATCATGTTGTGCTAAAAGAGCTCCTAATGATACATTTGTTGCTGAGATATAAAGAAACAATGGTCTCCCTTTGATTGGTGATACAGCTACTGGAGGATTCATGAGATATTCTTTGATTTGCATAAAAGCCTCTTCACACTTCTGATCCCATTTGAATGGAACATTCTTATGTAAAAGATGAGTGAGTGGATGACATCTATCTGGTAATTGAGAGACAAACCTTATGATTGATTGCAATCTTCCTTGTAGAGAATGCAACTGACCTATGTTCCTAGGTGACATCATTTCCATGATAGCTTTGACCTTTTCTGGATCTACTTCAATTCCATGAGCTGATATAATGTACCCAAGAATTTTTCTAGAGATTACTCCAAATGCATATTTCTTTGGATTCAATCTTAACTAATATTGTTCAAGCCTATCAAAGATCTTGCCCAAGATGTTCAAATGTTATTTCCTTGTATGAGATTTTGCAAGTATATCATCTACATAATCTTCCATAAATGTATGCATCATATCATGAAAAATTATCGTCATGGCTCTTTGATAAGTTTCTCCTGCATTCTTAAGCTGAAAGGACATAACATTCTAGCAGTAAGTACCCCATGCACAAGTAAATGTTATCTTTTCTTGATCTTCATGAACAATTCTTATTTGATTGTATCCTGAGAATCCATCCATTACTGAAAACATCTCATTTCCTATTGATAAGTCCACAATTATATCAATGTTGGGTAGTGGGAAATCATCTTTGGGACATGCCTTGTTCAAATCTCTAAAACTGGTGCAGAGTCTTATGCTTTTATTTGGCTTTGACACTGGCACAATGCTTGAAACCCATTTTGGATAGGCAATAGGTCTTATGAAACCCACATCCAATAGTTTCTTTAGCTCAACTTTTACAAGAAGAGCAATGTGTGGATGCATTTTCCTTAGCTTTTGCTTAACTGGTTTTTCTTTTAGATACACATTGAGATGATTCATGATAAGATTTGGATCAAGTCCTGTCATGTCTATATAGGACCAAGAAAAATTTACTTGTCTTTGTCTGAAGAATTCTATGTATTCCTTCCTCTCTTCATCTGATAATGATGCAGTAGGATGAAGTATCTTGGGATCCTTTGACATGTCAATGTTTATTGCTTTTGTTGGATCTATTAGAATAGCAGATCTCTCCTAAAAATATGCAGGGAGGATGTCAAATTTTCCATCTTCTGGTGCCTCAAAGAGGTTTTCACCATTAGATACATCATTTATTTTTCCTCTTGATTGATCTAGTGTTGCCATGAAATGGTTTTCAGCACTAGGTCTTTTTCCTTGTTTTATTTCAATTTTGCGACTAGAAAGTTTGGCATTCTCTTGACTGCAAGAAACGTTACTTGATTCCACGATGGAAGATATCTTAGGTGTTATGGGTTTGACAACATTAAGATACACAACCAAGTCATGGTCATTGGAAAAGACATCCAATTCAGGCTTTTCTAGGTTATCCCAATCAATTAGTTCTGGATGAAGAAGGGGTAAGTCATAGTCATTGTCATTGTTAGGTGCTTCAAGGTTCATGACATAATAGTCATAATTTGGCATAGATTAGGTAATGTCATAGATAGAATGCTCTTGAGGATAGTCTCTCCCAAGTGTTCTCCAATCAGTTCTAATAAAATCAGTATTGGTATTTTGTGGTTCACAATCAAGTGACTCTTCATCTAACGAATTTCCCTCAAACGAATGAATTATATCAACACACACATTGTTAACACTGCAAGTTCCTTCTTCATTAATTTCAATAGATTCATTTGTATTTTGAATTTGATATACTTGTGTACATGACATAGAGGATTATTTTGCTATCTTATGTCTTCTCTCAAACTCAGCTTCTTCTAGACTAATAGACAATCTTGCTTGACTATCTATTAGTTCTTTCATGGTTATTCCATACCTTGGTACGTCTTTCTCATCATTTGATAGAAATCTTATATTTCCTGATACTTGATCAATAACTATTTGTGTTTCTTATGGTGTTACTTCTTGTTCTTTTTCATCCTCTTTCTTTTGTTGTCTTGTATATGCCTCTTTTCTCTGAATTATGAGTTCTTCTTGTTTTCTTTCTAACTCTATCCTTTGTTTTGTAAAAGACAAGTCTTCATTTGTGATAGCTGCTTGCTCTTCATTATTTTCTTCACTTGATACACTAGACGATAGATCTGGACCCCATTCATAGTCATTTGAATTTGCCTCTAAACCGTTGTCTAGGATTACACCACTATACCATATAGAAATATTGTATGGTGCAAATAGTTCTTTGATTTTGGCCATCTCTTCTTTCACTACTTCTGGAACATCTTGCTCAGATTTAGCATTTGCTTGTATTCCTTGAATTTGTTTACAAGATTCTTCTTCTCTTTTGATTAGAAGTTCTTCCTGTTGTTTCTCATATTCTTCTTGTTTCTGTTTATTTGCTACTATTTTTTATGCTTGGTGTAACCTTTCTTGCCATGGTTCTTCTTTAGGGACAGCTTTCTTTCTCCACTTTGGCTGTTGATAATTATGTTTCTTTTGATTTGATTTTGATATCCAAGTCCTGATTTATCTTCTTTAGACTATGAGTGAGGACAAATAGGTTCTGAAATACCTTCTTGTCACTTACCAATTGGTCATTTTCCTTCATATCCCATTTTTTGCATGATCTTATAACCATTGTCATATTGCTCTATGGGAATATTGACTTTTGCAGCTGTTGCTATAGTTTCATTTTCATCTTTGTACAACCAACTAAGAATGTCCTTGTCTTCAGTTTCTTCGGCAAGTGTTCTAGCTCTAACAAATGCTCCGTCAAACATTTCTTTTGATTTTTCTAAGATTCATGGTTGAACATTTGTAGGCTATCCATATGATTTAGGTGAAAGTGGCAAGCTATGTAAGGAATATTTTATCATTCCTTCATCATTTAATTTAAGCTTTTTCTCAAAGGTTTCCCATAACTTTTCTTGAATTTATTTGGTAGGATAAACGGATTCTCTATTATGTGGAACTCTTGTATCTTGTGTTGGTTTCAGATTGTTGCAATATTGGTTGGAGTCTGCAATTATAGTGACCTCTTGTCCCTCATGAGGAAACTTTACACATTGGTGATATGTAGAAGGAACTCCTTGCATGTTGTGAATCCATGGTCTTCCTAGAAGAATGTTATAAGAGATTAAAATCTAAAACCTGGCATAATGTATTCTTTTCCACATGTCCTATTTTGATTGGTAACACCATAGCTCCTTTACCAGAACGTTCTTCTTCATCATAAGTCTTAAGTTATTTTCTTCTTTGGATCTACTACATTTTCTAAATATCCCAAAGCCTTTACTAAACTTAATGGACAAATGTTTAAGCCAGCTCCACCATCTATGAGTACGCGTTTGACACGTGTTTTATGAATGGTGACTTCAACATGTAAGGGAGCATTGTGAGGATCTTTCAAGGATGTGTCATCATTTTTAGAAAATGATAATTAATGAGGGGCTATAAGGTGTCACACCATGTTTTGGAACTGATCTACATCCAAGTCTTTTGAAATTGTTGTTTCTGTTAGAGCTTCTTCCAAATTTCCCTTATGAATAGGTGAAACTTTGAGAAGCTCTAAAAATTGATATTTGAGTGGGTACTCTTTGCAATTGTTCCACTAAGTTATATTATCATGAAGTGGATGTTGATTCATTTGTTAAACCCAAAAATGTAACCTTCACTTTGCTTCTCATAATGACATTGACTGGTTCTGAAGGTGTGTTATCCTTAACGATGATGACATTTACCACATCATCATATGAATAAGTGTAGTTTACTTTGTCTTTTCCTTTGTCATCTTTTAATTTGGATTTTTCACCTTTTTTATAGTTTGGAAGCGGATTTTTGAAGGCTAGGTGTGATTCATTTGTCTTATCACTATCCACTGTGATAGTTCCATTATCAATTAAATCTTGGATAAGGTATTTCAATCTTTGACAATCATTAGTTTGGTGTCCTTTATTCCGATGGTAATTGCAAAAATGATTGTCATTCCACCAATTTGGTTTGACTTGTGGTTCATAACTTCTTGCTTCTGGTAAAATAATCAGTTTATTTGCAAGAAGAGTTTTCAAAGCTAATTCCAAGGGTTCTCCAATGTTTGTGAATTTCCTGCGAGGATTGGAGAAAAAAGACTTGGATTTATTGCTTTCTTAATTGTTATTGTTTGGGATCTAACTTGATAGATTAAATATTGGTTGTTGTTTCGTAGCATTATTTTCATTATTTCCTCCATTCATGACATTCCTATTCTTTGACCAGAGCTTGGGTTTGTCATTGTTGTTGTTGTTGTTGTGATTGTTGTTGTTGTTGTTGTGATTGTTGTTGTTGTTGTTGTGATTGTTGTTGTTGTTTTTGTTGTTGTTGTTGTTGTTGTAAGAATTATTGTAAAGTTTTAGTTCTCCTTTCTTTACCATCACATCTTCTATTTTCAAACCATTCTCAATAATCTTGGTGAAAGAGGGAGGACATTTCATTTTTAATCGATAACTCATTTCACTGATAAGATTATCAATGAATATGTCTGTCTTTTCTTGATCAGGTATATCTCTTGGATACCTATTAAACATTCATTTCCATCACTACAAGAAGATCATTAAAGATTCACCATTCTTTTGTTTAACATTGCATAAATCCAGCATTGTTATCTCATTTCTTACATTGTAGAAGTATTGTGAAATAGATCTATTCACAAGTTCTTCAAAAGATTTGATTCCAGATGGTAATCTTGAGAACCATTCCATCGATTTTTCATTTAAACTCCTAGGGAATAGACGCATTAGGTAAGTTTCATCGAGTGCAAATTCCATACTCCTAGTACAAAATTCATTAGAGTGATCTTGAGGATCAGATTTCCCATTTTATTTATCATATTTAGGGATTTTGCAATGTTGTGGAAATGGTATCATATTTAAAATTTTGTCAAAAGGATACGGGAAAATATCTTCCAATGAATACTTCTTGGAACTCGTTCCATTCTGCATATCTTTTATTTGTTGTTGTAGAGTTTGCATTTGTTGAGTGAGATTTAACAAAGGATTATCCATACGGTTTCTCCTTGTCTCTTCATAAGTTCTTTTATCACCACGCTCTCTTCTTGTGTCATCATGTTCTTTTCTTATTTTATCTCCCCTTGTTTCTTCATGGATTTCTTTGTTTATATCCTTGTTATTTGGATCATCTATGTTTTGAGTGTTACTCATCTCTGCATCTTGTTTCAAGCCTTCTATGTTAAAGTCTTGTGGCAATTTAGCTCCTGATTTTGCCAACATTAAAAGATATTTTTCTTTTTGCTTCGCTAATAATTTTTCCATTAGTCTATCAAATTTGAAATCTTGCTCAAGGTCTCTAATGGTGTTATTGGCCACTTCTTCATCAACAGCCATATACCCAAAAGTTTGGAACGTTGAATTATCTTCTTCTTCCATTTGTTTTTGTTGTTTTCTGAATTGCTCATATTGAGCTCTAGTCCAAACTGGCATGTGATTGCTTTGAAAAAATTCTAAAGTTTTGACCTTCTAAAAACAACTCAATAGTTGATTATTGGTTTAGGAAGGTATGCTTTGTTGATTTTACCACTATTATTGGTTCATTGTGATAAAGCATCTCTTTGTTGAAACGAACATCCTTGCAAAATTTATCCATCAAATTCTATCCCGCAGCCACATAAATAGTGACTAATGTACAAGAATCTTAACAAGAATGTCCTATGTTTTAACAAGATCTTGTGATTGATGTACACGAATATTATCTTCTTCTGCATAGCTTTTTAATTGGGCTTTCTTTTCTTAAAGTGATATTTAAAAGTCATATAAGCATATGATAGTTTACAAGTTTTCTTGATTCCAATGTTAGTGCAATTCTGATTTTGATATAACCTAGGTTCAAAATAGGAACAATATATCCAAGATAATGAACAAAAGGTGGATTGATCAAGTTTCGTGATAGAGGATTTGATATATCTTGATGAGAAACTGATAATGATGTTTATTTTTTCACTTAAGATGGTTGAATCACTAGCTTGTTGAATGTTTTATGCTTATGAAAACCTTTTCAAAAATAGCCTGTTGGATTGGTAACCCAGTTATCGAACTAGTTTGAAGATGTGTGATAGTTTAAAGACAACTCTATTCAAGAAGTATTTTGATACTAACTTTGAAATTTTGGTTTGATATGCTTTGTCTCAGATGTGAGAAAGCATTTGTGCTAACGTTTTGGTCAACAGTGCTAACTTATGGGACAATTGCGCTACATTGTTGCTTGAAAGCGCTGCTCTGACTATGTTTCAAGGATTTTTCAATTTTTCTAGCAAGTTGTTGGATTTTGTTCATTTTTAGATGATGATTTTCTTCAATTTTTTGTTGGTATTTTTGTTGTTTATGCTGTGATTGTCATTGATGGACACACACTTGTATTGAGATCCCCTTTATATGTATGAGCTTGTGCTCAACTGGTATGTTGTATACTAGTCTCTAGACTAGTGGCGATTTTGCAGAATGTGTTTCCCGGTCTGAAGCGGCATGTTGAACCCAAGCGGTTCATAGATCACAAGCAATATGAGGGAGCAAAGTGGCACAACACATTCTTACCAGTCTTCATTTCTGTCAAACTAGCAACCGGTATTTTGTATGAACCGGTAATACTCTGTGATGAGTTACCAACTGGCATTTTGTGATGAGTTACCAATCCACCGATTGTTTGACGGTGCCGACACATTGGCGGTGATTCTTGTGTCGTGTTACTGAGTATGTCTAGATTCATTGAACCTAGGAAATTGTAAAGAAATCCTATTGGACCGACATGAAATCAGATTCCTTTAAAAGGACATCATGTATAGGGTTTTAGGTGGTTGCTGAAAAAGGGTTAATGTCAAGCTAGGGTTTAAGGTGGAAGTTGAGAATGATCTTATCTGAGAAGATCAAGTTGTAACTATGAGAGAGAGAGAGAGAAGACTGAAGTATTGCTGAAATGCATTAGTTGTGAGCAATACTGGATCTAACCAAGTATTTTGTGCTATTAGATAGATCAAACACTTGTTGATTACTCACATCTTTGACAAGTCTATAGCCCTTAACCAGGTAGGCCTCAAATCCTTTGTAAAATCCTCTAACAAGGTGGTTCACACATGTGAATCTAAAATCCTCTAACAAGGTAGTCTTTAATCAGACTTATCTCCTAACAGAGATTGAGATTCCTAACAGGATTTGTTCTGGTGAAGAACATTGTAAGACCTTAACCGGTTTGACCTTAACTGGTCTGGTTTCTATTCTGCAAATAGTGACTTGTGAGTTCCATCTCACCGTGGTTTTTCCCAGTTGGGTTTCCACATCAAATATCTTGTGTTATGGTTGTATTTCTTTTGTGGATGAATGCTTTATTCGCATTTTGGTTTGCATCTGTGGTAACCGGTTTGACTGTCAGATTGCTTTACCGGTTTATCTTTAGACTGAGTAAGTGTTTTAGTGAAGTAATTTTTGGCATACTAATTCACCCCCCCCTCTTAGTATTCATCATTTTTTACCATTCTAAGCATGTTATAGATGTAGAAGACACAATGTTTGAAAAAAAAATGCACAAGCAAGCACGAAATCCTATGGCAAGTTGAGACAATAATTTTTGAATCTCACATGGGGTTTCCCCCAAGGCTATGTTATTCAGAGTGTATATTTAGATGCTTGACCCCACTGGCTCCACTCTCGACACTCACTTCCTTGGGGCAGCTAAGCACCAGTTTCCATGAAAACTCCCCATGGCAAACTTTATATCTCTACTAAGAACTATATGTGTGTGAGTCGCTTCAGAGGTCTGACCTCCTGCGCCAACAATTAGAAGGATTTTGGAAACTAGTACAAGTGGTTTTTAGTAAAGGCTTCCAGTCATGTGGCCATACATGCGACACTTTCAGCTCTGTAAATATAGAAGGTTCCCAGCCTATAGAGGTTGTTGGCGATTTGGCATTAAGTTGTCATTGATGTCAACTGGTTTGGCAAGGTCACTGGTAAGTAAGAAGTGGTGACCGATATGATGGCACTACACATGAGAATGAGAAAATAGAAGGAAGGCTACTGGTACACATAACTTCGTTCATCTATCAGTAAAGAAGGCTTACCAGTAAGGCATAAACCGGGATGAAGGTTGTTTGTGTGATATGAAGGCACAACAAACAGTAAATAGAATAGAGGGGATGGTTGATGGTCATACCGGTAACATAAAGTAAACCAGTAATCAACCTGACTCGACAAAGTATGTCAAACTGACATAGGAATCCAAGAAAAGGTGGATGTCAGCAAGCATGACATTTGGATGTTAGGTGGAGGTATTGCACAGGTCGATGGAGTATGCATTGATGTATCAAATTTGCAAGCAGGTCGGCTTTTATGAGGAACCCGCAAGTCACGGAGGATGCCAGAAGATTGCGGCTCGAGGAAAGTAAGCTAGAAAAGCAATCGCACTGATCTTGCAAGAATATTTGATCTTCATACCTATTAGGTGGAGGAAACAACAAAGCCATTAATGACAAGTGACAGAGAAAAGCAGAAAAGCATGGTGCAGATCTCTAGATTTAGAAAATGCACATTGGAATGTGAAGTTCTGATGGTTATTGAACGTTGTCATAAATATCATATCCCTGAAAAGCAGATCGAATCAAAGGTGATTCGGATTGAGTTGGAAAAGGAAAACCTAATGACAGTTTTTGAATGCATTCTTGGCGGGAATCCATGAATATAAATACTGTAATACCCTAAAAATGTCATTTAAACCATGGGCCCCTAATCTCGACAACGTCACCAAGGTCCTAACCAAAGGCAATTAAATCAATCTTGAGCACACAATTAATTTCTAAAATCATCAAATGTCACATGGCAAATTAATCACTCAATATTAATTAAATATTTATTTAATTAATTAAATCATTCCAAGCAAATCATTTTAAACAATTATCTTATTTATTTTAATTAAATATCTTTTGCATATTTAATTAAATAAATTAACTTGCCATTAAATCATCAAAAAAGAGGAATTAATTTGAAAAATAAATAAAAATTGCCATAAATCTTCAAAAAAGGAAACAAATCAAGAAAAAGGAATTGGAAATTATGAGCACAAATCTTCAAAAAAGAAATAAATCAAAAAAGGAATTAATTGACAAAAAAAGAATTAAAATTTAAGAAAAGAAATCAAATGGAGATAATCTTGAAAAGAACAAATTAAAAATTAATAAATAATCTCAAAGAAAGCAATTAAAACAATTAAATATTAAAATTGAATGAAATAGAGAATAAATCAGTTTTTTCCTGATTTTATCTTAATTTTACTTCAATTTCTTTTAAAAATGAGAAAAACATCCAATCACATCAATTCACCTGGATTGTTCTTCCTCTTGGAAAATCTTGACCACTCATCATCATTTGATCTCAGTCTTTGGTTTCTTTCTGAATTTTCTATAAATTCAGTCTCTCATCTCTCATTCAAAAATCCTAGAGAATATATTGTTATCATGTTGTTTTTGCTCTAGGTTCATTGACATTTGTGCATTTAGATATTCACATATTAGTTATTGCATACATATTTAGATCATTTATCTTATTTATTGCTCAAATCTTGTTAGATTAATCTTGCATCCATCTATCTTAATATCATGCTCATATAGATTAAAATCCTTCGTCTTGGTGTAGTCTAGTCACTGGATTACTTATACAAATCTGAGAGCAATCTTATACTCGCATCTTTTAGAAGGCAATGGGTCGATTTGTTATGGTTTTCATATTCATGCTTATAACTGACTAACCATACATGTAATGACTTAATTGAAGTGTTGTGTATTCCAAATATAGATACAGGTCCACTTTTCACGCACACATTTTTGGCACCCACCGTGGGGTAGAAGACTACTTTTTCAGCCTCAAAATCATTTTTTTTGATCCTACAGATTTCGTCTATACAATCTCTATGAAATATCATACGAGTAGTTTCACTGCATCGTACGACATTATATTGAAGCATGTTATTTGTCGTACAAATCAGAAAATGGTGTCATACGACATTCTGTTCTGAATATTTGATTTTGTCTTTTGTCATCCTATGCTTAGTTCTAACGCCTACGACAAAACCCTTTTGTCATTTCATTCTATGAGAATTGTCGTACGATTCTATTTTCTGTTGGATTAAAGAAAATTTTCACTTTTTCAGGGGTTTTCTTGAATTAAATTTTGATTATGCTAATGCTAACCCTGAATTGTCTTCTATCTGCTTGGTATTTTCACAGCTTAACCAGTTTCTTGTAGGACGCTTGTCAAAGAATCTATCAATCAAACATACGCATGTCAAAGAATAAAAACAACATGACTACTGATACGTTGTTTTTGCAGGTTGCCTAAAGAGAATCAATCAAACATTGTGTATTCTTTAATTTTTTTTAGGCACGTAACTTGCTATCTGGTTAATGAACAAATCTATCTTTTGTGTTTTTAGAAAATTCTGAGAGGTAGGAGAGTATGCTCTTGTCTTTTTTTAGACAATCAAAAATCTAGACCCTTGAGGCATTTTCTTTGTTTGAGATTTGTACATCTTTAGCAGGCCTGCCCTCCCGAGGGGTTGAAAAACTCTTAAAGTCATTACGGTCGATGTGAGGGGAACGACCTGAGTGGGAATGGCTAAACACCAAGTACTCAAACCCACTATAAAATAAACATGATTTGATGAAAATCGAGTCAACGACAGTGCTCGAGAATAGCTCTCCTCAGTACCTTCGGGTATATTGAACCTTGGTTTTCAAGGCTGGGAGACCTCTTAATTGAGTTTATACCTCGACGCGCTGAATGAACCCCTTACTAGATCTAAATAAAATTAGAAGCTACCCAATTCACCTCCAAAAGGTTGATAATCTTTGCACAAGAGAGATAGTAACTCTCCCAAGACACTTGCCATATCATGCCCCCATTAGCATTTGGAGTTGGCTAATACGGCGTTGAGAAACCATTACGTGAGACTCAACAGCCATATTCTGATTAGCTATTGGGTGTGTACCTAAGTCAACAAGCAAATATTTTCTTCTCTAAGCCAACTTCCATAGGGTTTGCATGTTGTGATTGGAGTTACTATTCATACTACGTGTTTTCTATGTTTTCATCCCTGAAACTAAAACTAAAATACTGAAACTGAAAACAACAAATCAACAACTCAGTGATAAAACTCTATCTGTGTCAAAAATAATCTGTCCCAGCCAAAAATCAGTCCACCTCAAAATTGATCATACTCAGTTGTCATACTTAGCTATTGAAAAACTCAAAATTCTTGTCTTTGTCCTGTTAACAGTCGTACGAACCTGATCATTTGTCATCATGCACCATATCCTGTGTCATATGAGTCTTCTAAATTGTCATCCGAGCTTAATCCTCTATCGTACAAGACCTAGTAGTCTGTCATTTAAAGCTAAATCATGTGTCATACGAGACATAACTGCACTGAATCCTTTTTCATTCGGGACCTGCCCATTTGTTGTACGGTACTAGGCAGCAACTCATACGAAACAAAACTGTTGTCATCCTAAAGCTATTATACTGTTGTATGATCTCATAAATCCTGTCATACGAGTCTCTCACTTAGCCAGTCCAAAACAGTCAAACCTATCTAAAAGAGTCTATAGCAAGCCTAAAACTAGTTATCATCCTCCTGAGCATAAACAACCTTGATAGTGTACCCATGTCGTTGTGTTGCATGATTTTGTCGATCATCTCTCAGCTAGTTCAAACAACATCTTATCAAACCTTAAGTTAACTTAGATAACGTCTTACACAGGATAGATCATTCTTGAAACCAGACCAGATCTTAGTAACTTCTCTCAATCACTATGTTAAACGAACTACTAGCTACGATTTGATCTTGACTTCTACAACACATTTAGCTCTCGGTCCTAATGGTTACAAATGTTTGTTCAAACCAGAAACTCTCGCAGCAAAACAGACAAAGAAAAAGAAACACCCTTTTCATCAAATGACAATCCATTCTTTGAAGGAAACCTCTTTCAAAATAAACCATCCTCATCACAAATACCAGTTTATGATCTACCAATTTTTGGGGAAAGACAAGAAAGAGAAGCTAGTAAACGAGACACTCATGACTACTTCAGCAATCATGCCATTGATAGTGATTCCTCATCAACTAAATCTGAGCTTCCTGAACCTCCTGAGGCCGAAGTACATAGATGTCAGAATGATAAAGAGTTCCAAAAAATGATGAAGGTCATCATGGCTAGGGAAAAAGAAGACTATTTCCTAGAATTAGCAAAGCAAGGCGCCAAACTCCCTACTGGTTATAATGTGGAGGCCCTCGTCACTAAAGAGGAAGAGACACCATGGGGAAAGATAAGTAAACAAATGAAAACATTAGAAACTGAGATCACAAAACTAAAAAACAAAGATAAAACACCAAAATAATATTCTCTGGACATAATATGCCCTCCCATTTGACAAAAACCTTTACATGCCCCCATTTCCCTCAAGAGTAGAAATACCTAAGTTTGACAAATATGACAAGAATACGGACCCCCAAGATCATATTAGAGAATTTTGTGCTTTGTGTATGGATTTCATGCATAACCAAACGTATCTCATGCACCTTTTCTTGAGAAGTTTAGGGGGGCAAGCTATGGAATGGTTCTCAAGTCTACCCATGGGAATAAAAACTTTTGAAGAATTAATCCAACTATTCCTACAGCAATACTCCTACAACATTCATCACCCAATCACCATGATAAAACTTTGTAATACCAGACAAAAGATAGGAGAACCCTTTCTCACTTTTCTCCAATGATGGAGAAAGATGTTTTCTAGGTATTCATGGACTATCCCAGACCTTGAGAAAATGGATATCTTTGTCAACAACTTAATCCATGAATTGAAGTACAGTGTCTAGATGCATGTACATCCTTCATTCAACAAAATGGTAGATAACACCCTCAAAATGGAAGATGTGCTTATAAAAAAGGGAGATATATCGCTTTGGAAAGAAACATCGCAAGGTTCTAGATCTAAAGAAAAGAGCAAGTACTAGAAATACGGCAAATATAACAACATGAATGTTGTTAGTGATGGAGTGGTGGATACTGTCCAAGCAAAAACAAAATCCACAATATTTAACTTGGCCAGTGGCACACAAGCAGTCAAGGTAGCTGAAACTGGGGTAAAAAATCCTCCAAAGAAAACAAGAGAATAGTTTAAAGAAAAGCCTTGGCTTTCAAAACCTAAGTGTGATTTTACTCCTCTAGATGAGTCATATGAATCAGCTTTTAAAACTTAATTGGCAAATAATCTGATAACATTTCTGGACAATTCTAGACCATATGACCCAGAAATTAGATCCAAATGGTGGAGAGAAAATGAATACTGTGACTACCATCGAAACAAGGGACATAACATAAACAACTGCATGAAACTCTGACATGAAATCCAAGATCTCATTGATGCAAGAAAGATCGTTGTTGGAAATCATGCAATAAATGCTTATCATAAGGCGTTTGAAGATCCCTTATCGACTTATGAACAAGCAGATTCCTCAAAATCCAAGGGAGGAGCTAGAGTCAATTATACCTACACTAACAACGATAATGTTATCAACATGATTGAATCTGCTCAACCTAAATATTGCAATGTGATCATAGTCCAGGATCACCAAAGTCAAGCACAAACTGCTAATACTATGACTCACACTCAAAGGAAGATCATTCTCCTAGGAGCTAGTTCCTCAACTTTCAATCAAACAATATCAAATCTACCAAATAGACAAACATATACAATCACAGTCAAATCAAAATAACTGGCTTCATCATCTTCTCCTGGTTATAGTATTTTCGAATGATTGAAGAGAACCAATGCTCAAATCTCCATTTTGGAACTGCTTAAGATCTCTTCTACTCATAGAGAGGTCCTAGACAAGGCTTTACTTACCACCAGTGTCCCTAAAGATTTAGACATAGATCAGTTTCAATCTATGATGGGTCACCTAACTTCACCTTATTATCTCACTTTCTATGAAGAAGATGATAACTCACTGAGTCACCCACATAACCAGCCATTACACATTGAAGCCATGATCCATAAACACCGAGTTAAACATGTTTTGATAGATGGAGGCGCTGGGTTGAATATTTGTACCTACAATCTACTAACACAGGTGGGATTTTCTGAAAAACGTTATTGACCCAACAAAGAAAATCACAATCAAGGCTTATGATGAAGAAGAAAGATCCTCTAAGGGTCTGGTACTATTACCAATTAGAGCAGGACCTGTAGAAAGAGATGTCATTTTTCAAGTCCTGGATCTTCATCTTTCATACAACATCTTATTAGGCAAGCCATGGATTCATGAAATGAAAGCAGTGCCATCTATGTATCATCAATGCTTGAAATTTCCTTATAATGGAGTTGAAGTCATTATTCCTACTAATACAAGCTATACCTGTAATGCATTAACATAGAGTATTGATGCTTTTGTTCCTCATAATAGAGCAGCCTCTATAGCTGAAAGTTCAGAATCTTTGCTAAAATATTTAGAAAAGAAATTAAAAATTACAAACACTAGAATAGATGGCTACAAAATAGAGCCTATACTCTCACTAATGCCTCTTCCTCCGTCACCAAGATAGTCGGGAAAATCATCAGAGGTTATGAAGCCACAAAATTCAAATCCAAAAGTCATTTATGATGGTCTCTTCATACAATCCTCTACTTCTCTTGCAGGCAAAATAGAAGAGGATGATGTTCTCAATTCACTTTTCAAAGAAGATAGTGCAAATAAAGAAATATGACATTGTGAGATTTCTCCGACACAATATGGTCCAGGCTATAAGATGCTTCAACGCATGGGATATTCAAGTATTGGTCCTCTAGGCAAACGTTAAAAAGGTATTGTTGAACCTATTCAGTTCCAAACTAAATCTGCCAATGATAAAGTTGGACTAGGATATAATCCAAGAAAGACATCAGATCAGAAGCACACATCCCACCATCAACTTACGTGGAAGAAAAAGGTACTACCTTTAACAACACAAGAAATTAATACTCAACAAACTCATGAAGAGTGTGACGATGAACAAAAGAATTGCCCACCCAGAGAGAGGAAACAGATGGTAATCAAATTCCAATAATATCAGCTATAATACCACAGGAAGTAGAAGTCCCAAGGGATATGAGAGATGAAGTATACAGAATCAGAGAATTGTTTGCACCACTGAACATTCCGATCACATATACTGGCAAACAACAAGTAGATGATTCAGAAACTAATTCAAATGAGTATGAATGGGGTCCTGACCATCTCTCAGATACATCTACTACAGAAACCCTTGAAGAATCCAGTGATATCACAAATGATGCACAAGAGCTGATACGCCTAAGAATGCAAAGGGAAATGGAAGAAATCGGACTAAAAAGACAAGAAGACTATGAACAACAGCTGGAGGAAGAATGGACACAAGCAAATTCTTCACCTACCAACTCTCCCTCTAATGAGATAAGACAAATCAGGTATGAACTACAAAAGAAGAATTAGAAGCTATAGAAATAGAACCAGTCATCAGTCCAGAGGAAGCTGAATGGAATAGACGATAGGGATTAACCGAACCATCAAGGTTATGTCCACAAGTGTGTCAAATACAAGTAATCAATGAACCAAATTATGAAGGAGCTTGCAGTATCAAAGATATGGGTATTGATACTATATATACTTCTACTAAGCCACTTGAAGATGAGTCAAAAACTTCATCTTATGACTCTGATAACTCAAACAGGAGCTCTATTTATAACAACAATTATTCAATGACACATTATGACTACTCTGTCATGAATGTTGAGATGTTGTCTGCTGGCCCTATTACTATCACACCATGGTATGTAGTCCAGTCTGAAGTAGGTGACTATGCTAGAAGTAGGTCAATTGGATTAGGTCCAATAGATACTAACATGAATTTAGATAATCATGTTGTAACTCTTTCAGGTCTCGAGACACATACGCGATGTAGTCTTCTAGAACTAGACTGGTTGGTCTGAAGCCATGATGATAGTACTGTGAACTCCCTTGAGCTTGTTCCAACCTTATCCTCAATACATCCTAAACTAATTGATTGTACTCTTTATAACCAACCCTTGAATGTACCTACTTTTTCCAATGACTATACGTTAGCCTATTATCTCCATGGAGGTGAACCCATGAACTCTTCCACTAGTGAACAGAGTGAAAACAGGACTAAAATAGATATCAAGTATCTTAGTCACAAAAATAAGAAAAATAAAAATAAAAGACCTGATGGCAAAAACCACATTGTGGTAGTGTCAGAATCTAAAAAAGAGAAAATAAAGGACATACCTAGAGGTGAAAATCTGTCTGAGGTGCCTGAAGGTGAGATACCTGATATACTGCCAAGTCATTTAGAGGAGAGATCTTCCATATTGATCGAGCCAACTCAGCCAGTGAACATTGGGAGTCAAGAGACACCACACATCATTCATTTAGCCCAATCACTATCAGCAGAAGAGTTAAAATATTTCAGCAACCTTTTTTTAGAAAAGAAGATCAACTTTGCATGGACATACTCAAATATGCCAGGACTAGATCCTGATCTCATCATGCATCATCTCTCTATTACACCAGGATTTAAACCAGTCAAGAAAAAACTCTGTAAGATGCATCCTCATGTGGCACTGCTAGTCAAAGCTGAATTAAAGAAATTGCTAAAAGCTGGATTTATCAAAGCTATAGACTACGCATAAGGGATATCAAATATAGTACCTATATCAAAGGTAGACAAATCTATTAGAGTTTGCACAGACTTCAAGGATCTCAACAAGGCATGTCCGAAAAATGATTTTCCATTGCCCAACATTAACATGATAGTAGATATGACCACTGGATATGAGATGTATTCATTAATGGATGGATTCTTTGGTTACAATCAGATCAAGATAGGACCTGAAGATCAAGAAAAGACAGCTTTCATGGGTGCATGGGGAACCTTCTGCTAGAATGTTATGTCGTTTGGGCTAAAGAACGTAGGAGAAACTTACCAAAGAGCAGTAACCACTATCTTCCATGATATGATGCATAAAAACATGGAAGATTGTGTTGATGACACCCTGGTAAAAACCATGAAGAGATCTACGCATATTCAAGAACTAGGCCTCATACTAGATAGAATGGAAAGATTCAAACTCTGATTAAATCATAAAAAAGTGTGCATTTGGGGTAACATCAGGAAAATTGCTTGGTTACATAATTTCAAAAAAAGGAATTGAGGTTGATCCTGAAAAGGTCCAAGCTATAATGGAAATGCCTCCACCCAAGAATATCAGTCAAATGAGAAGTTTACAAGGTCGTCTTCAGTCAATAAGGCACTTTATATCTCAGCTAGCAGACAAAGCTCAACCCTTCACAAAGGTATTAAGGAAAGGAGTTCAATATAGCTGGGATAAAGATTATGAACAACATTTAAAACAAAACAAAGAATATCTTTCTAACCCACCCATATTAATGCCACTGATTCAAGGTAAGCCACTAATCCTATACATATCAGCTATAGATACTTCACTGGGGGCACTTCTGGCACAACAAGATGACAATAAAAAGGAATGAGCTATCTATTACATCAGTAGAACATTGGTGTCATATGAAATGAACTACACTATAATAGAAATAGAGAAAGCATGCTTGGCATTGGTCTTTGCATCACAAAAATTAAGGCACTATATGTTGGCATACTCTATTAAGCTGGTAGCTAAGATTGATCCACTCAAATATCTTCTCAGTAAAGCAATGCTTACAGGGAGACTGGCTAAATGGGTTATGGTTCTTACGGAATTTGATATCGAATATGTGGAACGTAAAGCCATCAAAGGATAGGTTATTGCAAACCAACTTGTTGATGCTCCACTTGAAGACAGTCAACCTCTACATATAGAATTCCCAGATGAATCAATCATGCACCTTACTGAACAATCATGGAAGATGTTCTTTGATGGGTCTTTCACTCAACATGCTTCTGGTGCTGGAATAATTTTTATTACTCCTCCAAAATACTCAATCCCAAAAGCTTACAAGATTCTCTTCCCTTGCACAAACAACATTGCAAAATATGAAGCTTGGTAAACGGGATCAAGCTGGCCATCAAGTGGAATATTGTTGAATTACACATCTATGGAGATTCTCAACTCATTATCAACCAAATCAATGACCTATATCAAACAAGAGATGAGAAACTGATGCCTTATAAGAGAATGGTGGATGATCTCAAGAAATACTTTACCTTCGTATCATTTCAGCAGATCCCCAGAATAGCAAATAGAGCAGCAGATGCAATGGCCACCTTGGCAACTATACCACAACTACAAGAATCTAATTTTCACTTTGAATTCTTGGTGGAAGAGTTACATTATCCTACCTACGATTCCCCTGAGTCCCAGATGGTCTATTCTATTATTGGACATGACTCATCTCGTTATAGCCACATTTACTCTTCCTGCGTGACCAAGTTGTCCCTACTAATCTTTCCCAAAATGAAAAAAGGAACCTAATCTGAAATGCGTCACATTATGTCATCATTGCTAATGACCTCTTTAGGTGAGGTTTAGATAATACCTTGCTTAGATGTCTAGAAACTGAGGAGTCCCAATGCATATTATCCGAGGTTCATGAAGGTATTTGTGGATCTCATTCGAATGGTCTAACTTTAGCATGAAAACTACTAAGGGTTGGCTACTACTGGCCAGACATGGAGAAAGAAGCTATAAAATTTTCTAAAACTTGTGAAAAGTGCCAAATGCATGGGCACCTTATCCATGCTCCAGCAAGGGATCTCATACCCTTTGTGACACGTTGGCCCTTTCAACAATGGGCATTTGATCTAATTCGCCAAATATATCTTGCATCATCTAACGGACACAAATTTATTATCACTGCCACTTAGTACTTCACTAAGTGGGTAGAAGAGATTCCACTCATCAAAGTAGTTGGCAAACAAGTAGCTCTATTTATTCTTAATTATATCATCTATGGGTATGGTATACCTTCATCCATTATAACTGACAATGGAGGACAATTCAAGAACAAAGATCTAAATGAACTCTATGAGAAATTCAAAATAAAACAACACTGGTAATCAGTATATTACCCTCAAGGTAATGGACAAGCCGAGGCATCTAACAAAAACCTATTGACTATCTTACACAGAACAATGAACAAATTTGGGAAGGATTGGCATCTGTAGCTCAATCTTGCACTGTGGGCTTATAGAACAAGTATCAGAACACCTACTGGGGCTACACCCTTTTTTTGGGTGTATGGGTCTGAAGAAGTATTACCTATTGAGGTGGAAATACCATCTCTAAGAGTTTCTTTGCAAGGTCTTGTTATTGATGAAGAATATAGAATATCTAGATTGCAAGAGCTCGAATTACTGGATGAAAGTCGGCAAGTGGTGTTTGATCACCTCAGAGTGTATCAAAAGAGAATGTCCAGAGGATATAACAAGAAGGTTCAACAAAGAGAATTTCAGGTTGGTGACCTAGTTCTATGAGAAAATCCTAAAAATCAACAGTTTTGAGACAACAAAGGGAAGTTCGAACCCAACTGGTTGGGTCCCTATATCGTTACTGTAGCTTTTGGCTCTGGTGCCTATCAACTCTCAACATCGGAAGGATAATTGCTCTGTGAACCAATCAACACCATCCATTTGAAGAAATTCTTCACCTAAATATTCTCCACTCTAGCAGCTTATGTAGTTAAGAAATCATGAAAAAAATCATAAAAAGACCTGAAGAAATTCAAAAAAAAAAAAGAAAAAGAAAAAAAAGAAAAAAAGAGAGAAAATTCCCTGGTGAAAACCTAGTAAATAGGCACTTTGGTTAAAAAAAAATAAAAAATGAATCTCTGCTAAGTAGGTGAAAACCTAGTAAATAGGCACCTCTTGTACTCAAGTGCTCCATCTATCAATGCAACATTGGCATTCCTACTTTCCTGCATATTTGCTTTTGCTTGTACATATTTTAGTCACTTTTGTGACATCCTAGTTCATTGGAACCCTCATAGCTTGAAATCAATCAATGTCCTAGTCTTAGGTAATCGACAAGAGCCAATTACATGTCCTAAGTAGTATCAACCAAGTCAACCTTACGTCAGTGAAACCTGGTTGTCCACTCCGAGTCAGATACCTATCTCCTGACTACTGAAGAGTTTTATCACTGAGTTAACAAGCAAAACAACATAACAAAAAACAATCACTAAACAATTTGAGTTATCATAAAAAATTTCTTTGTGTGTTGTCTTTTATATTGATTTTCAATTATTATCCCTCTAAGTAACTTGAGGAAGTCTATCTTGACTAAGAGGAGCAAGGATTGGGGGCATAATATTTTATTGTTTTCTTCTTGTAGGAATGATCCCAATGATTTGGAAACATCTAAATTAGTTGGTTGTCTATGATAAAAGCCTTCACATCAAGGTGAAATTGCCTCACATACCTCGACTCCGCTTATTTGAATGCTACAAGGAGGTTCCCATCATTTCTTTGTCTATTTTGAGGGAATTTCTTTATTGAGAAAACTGGGTCCCGGCATAATCTATCCAAGGAAATGAATGAAAAAAGGTCATTGCAGACAAGATAATTAATACTGCACATGAAAAAAAAGGAACTCTAATCTGCCTGCTATGTTTGTAAAACACTCAATGATGAAAATTAAGCTTTTCAAATTTAGTGACTAGGTTTTGGTTGCATTTCATTTTGCATCTCATTTTGCATCTCATTTTGTATTTCATTCTGCATCTCATGAATTTAGAGTGATTTCGGTATGGTAACAATGATTTCTTTATCTTCTGAATGAGAGTTTGAAGCATCATCATTTCTTAGTCAAGTGGTCTCTTTTCATCATTTCTCTGATCGAGTACTTGTGTTTTGAGATGATAGCTACATACATAAGCATCTTATATAGATTCATACATTCACTATCATTCATTTGAATTCATCTTATTGCATAGAAAAATGAAAAATTTGCATTACTCATTCACATTCATCTATTTGCATATGAAAAGAAACAAAAATAAACATCCATAATCATTTGCATTACATACATTCATACTAAATAAAAAATGGATACATGTAGAATACAGCATATAGAAAGCATCTCAAAAATTGAATCAAAACAAGTATAATGAAGTCAAATCGGATCTCATATATATATCGTATCAAGTCTAAGAGTACAAAATAATATTCAATGACATGTACAAACTCCCATCAAAGAAAGAATCGTATGGCTACAAAAAATGGGTGTCTACAAAAGAAAAAACATAATATCACAGCTACAAAAAGAATATCTAGCTCTGGACCTCTCCCTCATCACCTGGTGGAGGAGGTGGAGCTTGATGACTAGGATCCTGACAAGGAGCCCGAGCTCCCTCTGAACATGTCATATACTATGAGTAGGGTATAACCTGCTGCACAACTAGAACTGCAACACTATATGTTGCAACATAGTAGGTTGCCCTACTAGTCTGGTGAAGGACCTCTTGTCGCAAGGCCTCAATCTTTGCTCTCATCTTTGAGATCTAGCGATCGCGCTCAACCCTAAGATCGGCAAGTTGTCGGTCTCACTTTGCTAGCTGAGTCTCAGCCACTATCAACTGTGACTACAACTCTGCAAGACGTGCTCTCAACAACCATCCAGCATCCGTCCCATGCTCTCTCGCAGGCTCTCCACCCCCATATCCACCTCCAGCTCCACCCTACTCCTCTCTCCATTGAAGAACCTATCTCAGAGCTTCTCACTCCTACATGCTCTAGGGATCCACCCTCACCCCTCTGTTGTCCACCCTCAGCTGGAACCCTACTGCTACTAGCACTAGGATCACCACCTATCCACCTCAGAGCCTCGACTCTCTGTCTCTGGCCCTGCCTCTGACCCTGTCCTTGTCCCTATCCCTTCGCAAGATCATCATCCTCAATATCCTCTATGCAAGGCACCTTCTCAACTGGATCTATAAACTTAGGAAATGGATGCTGCTAGAACCAATCTCTGTAATGGGGCAATACCCCTACATCTGCAATGTCATCCATATAGTCCCATCTAAGGCGTTGTAGACCAATTAGCTCCTGCATAGCCAAAGTGTAGGATAACCATGGAGATCATCCCTATCTCTCCTCATCCGCATAACGTGCATAAGTTGTATACTCATGTGACACCCCCTGAGGCCTGCCATACTACCTCATCACTTGTGATACAACGAACCGCTCAATAATAATCTGTGATCTCCCGATGAGAGGGCATGTAACAAAAAGGTCCTTGCCTACCAGCCTCCAGTCATCCCATGGCTCTAAGCCCCTATAAGGCCTCCATACCACGGCTATCAGGTCATCCAACTACCACTGCCAAAAATTTGTCTTGCCTAGATGGGATTGTGTGACATAACCGGCATACCTATATATAATCGGTTGCCCAGGCTCTCTGCTATCATCAACAATAGGCCGATAAACTGGGAGGTGCTCCCAAGCCCAAATCTGTAAAATAAATACACCGGCGACCATGCTCCTGCCATCTCTATATACAATCTTATGCATCTCACAATACATGTGGGCCAATAAACAAGAACCCCAACCAAGCCTCTGAGGGGTCTCCATCAATCTCATCAGCATCCTGCCCCATCCACACTAGAAACCTTGCTGCCCTCTATTTGGCATCAGAAAACAGTCGATGAATCCTACTAGAACATATGCCAGAGGAAACTCCTCATTGTATCTACTCATCATAATGTCCCAACTAATGAAATGGGTCAAAATGTCTGGATCCCTGAAGACATGCCTCACTGCCTGTAATCCGAGAAGGTGTCCTGAATCGTAATCCACATTATCCCCAGCAAAAGGGATACGGAGGATCCTATATATGTCCTCAGGAGTGATAGTTAATTCCCCCATTGGCAAATGAAACGTGTTATGCTTAGAATGGAATCTCTCTACCAATGTTGTGAGCATATCGTGATTCACACGGATATCGAGTAATCTCAACAAATGTGTCAAGCCACACAAGTCAATATGAGCCTGCTCAACCTCTGATAGGTGCCAAACTAAAGTCATGGTAGGTGGATAAACACACCTGAAGAGCACATGAGGCAATCAAACCTGCAAAATCCAACAATGAAGCATTAGAAAACATTCCAAATAAGCCTACAAGAGGAGTAAAACATCACGCAAACCCAACTATGTCAATTGCAAAAATAAAATTTCGAGTTTAGACCTTCAAAAATGCTCACTGTTTTCCAAACGACAAAACACAGAAGAGCAGAAACTCATACAAGCCAGGATTGAGCATCGTACGACAAAAGATTAGACTCCGGATGACAAAATGGTCTTTCAAGAAGGTTGTCGTACAACACAAGGGTGGCCTTAGAACGACAATTCTAATGGTCTAAAATGACAAAATAAAATTAGCAGTTTGTTGTACAAGATGGGATCCTGTCTCGCACGACAAAATGAGAAAACCCGACTCAAAATGCCAAAAAACTTGGAAAATCAACAAAAAAAATCAAATTTGGAATGCATAACAGGCTTAAGATAGATCACTTACTGGTGGCTCATAGTGTCACGGTCTATTATGTCATCTCTGGTGCTCGAATCGATGCATATGAGTATGGACCACCATTTTCTTCGCATAAGGCTTTTTGAATTTTCAAACTTGGAGGGTTAAAATGATTTGAAAATGACACTTTCATCCCACATATAGCCAAAAACCTAATTTTTCAACTTGCTCTGATGGATATGAAAATTGTACCCTTAGCTAATTCGACCATTCTGATTCCATTTTCGAGATCAAAATCAAAATTTGAGATCATTCTGCTAGTCAATTTCACAATTTAGACCACTTAGCGCTCTTTTCATCAAATGCTCATTCTTTCTTCAAATTGCGCTCAATTTCAACGCTGAATCTCAATTTAATTTCTACAAATCAACTTTGCGCTCAATTTCTTATCAATCAACACAAAATTTTTAAAAATTCCTCTGAATCAATTTGTGTTCAAAATAACTTATCATCGCTCAATATTGTCTATAATCATGTACCCTCGCTATCTTTCGATTTCGCTCCCGAGGGGGCATACTCATGACCTTATGACCTCACATCTTCAATATTGAGAAAATTTTCAAATCCTCATCAAAAGTCGAGCAAAACATCTTTTTCAACTAAAGAAAATAAATCAAATCCTTATTACTAAGGGGCATCTCATCTTCATCACTTTATATCAAGTTGAGATCTCTTGATCATCTGAATCAAATCAATCGCTAGGGGCATATCAGTTTCATCACTTCAAATCAAGCTGATATTTACCTTTATCTGAATCAATCTCTTAACTTTAATTAGTTTCATCACTTTTCATCAAGCAATTATTCATTTAAACTCAATCAAGGGTTTAAAGAGTATCTTTGATCACACTCAATTTAAGAAGGTGTTCAGTTTCGTCTCTTTGGATCAAGCTGGAGAGTTTATCTTCGCTCATCATATCTTAATCAATCAAGTTCAAGATCGATTTTTATCTTCACTCATTGTATCTAAGTTCAATCAAGTTCTAGATTAGTAAGATCCGCTTCTTGATCAACCAAGTTCAAGTTCGGTATCTTTTGTTTTCTATCATTTCTAAGTTCAATCAAGTTTGGGAATGGTATCGCTTTAATCAGACTTCATTTAGCTTCGTCACTTTGAAACAAGATAAACACCTCGCTTTCATCTAGTTCATGATCAATCAAGTTCAAAACTGGTATCTCCTAGACATCAAATTTTCTTTGAACCAACGCACTGCTCGCACATTAATTCAAAGAGGGGCAAATGTAATACCCTAAAAATGGTCATCTAAACCATGGGCCCCTAATCTCGACAACATCACCAAGGTCCTAACCAAAGGCAATTAAATCAATCTTGAGCACACAATTAATTTCTAAAATCATCAAATGTCACATGGCAAATTAATCACTCAATATTAATTAAATATTTATTTAATTAATTAAATCATTCCAAGTAAATCATTTTAAACAATTATCTTATTTATTTTAATTAAATATATTTTACATATTTAATTAAATAAATCAATTTGCCATTAAATCATCAAGAAAGAGGAATTAATTTGAAAAATAAATAAGAATTGCCATAAATCTTCAAAAAAGGAAACATATCAAGAAAAAGGAATTGGAAATTATGAGCACAAATCTTCAAAAAAGAAATAAATCAAAAAAGGAATTAATTGACAAAAAAAGAATTAAAATTTGAGAAAAGAAATCAATTGGAGATAATCTTGAAAAAAACAAATTAAAAATTGATAAATAATCTCAAATAAAGCAATTAAAACAATTAAATATTAAAATTGAATGAAATAGAGAATAAATCAGTTTTTTCCTGATTTTATCTTAATTTTACTTCAATTTCCTTTAAAACTGAGAAACATCCAATCACATCAATTCACCTGGATTGTTCTTCCTCTTGGAAAATCTTGACCGCTCATCATCATTTGATCTCAACCTTTGGTTTCTTTCTGAATTTTCTATAAATTCAGGCTCTCATCTCTCATTCAAAAATCGTGGAGAATATATTGTTATCATGTTGTTTTTTCTCTAGGTTCATTGACATTTGTGCATTTAGATATTCACATATTAGTTATTGCATATATGTTTAGATCATTTATCTCATTTATTGCTCAAATCTTGTTAGATTAATCTTGCATCCATCTAGCTTAATATCATGCTCATATAGATTAAAATCCTTCGTCTTGGTGTAGTCTAGTCACTGGATTGCTTATACAAATTTGAGAGCAATCTTATACTCGCATCTTTTAGAAGGCAATGGGTCAATTTGTTATTTTTTTCATATTCATTCTTATAACTGAATAACCATACATGTAATGACTTAATTGAAGTGTTGTGTATTCCAGATAGAGATACAGGTCCACTTTTCACACACACAAATACATGAGCTCGAAACAAAAAGGATTGATGCTTGTGGAGAAGAAGGAGAGTGAAGAGAGGTTGAGTGCAAAGAATAATCATCTCCCTTAGAGTTTATTCTAAGTAAGTTGCAGAGTGAGTCAACAAGCACATCGACGAGAGGGTTTAGTCGGCAGTGATTGAGTACCGGTATAACTATAGCAGGTTCAACAGTTGAGAAAATCGGTAAGGTGTAGTTGAGAAAGGTGGCATCCAAGTGTGACACATTGAGTTGTGAGACTATGAGAGAGAGAGAGATAGAAGAGAGGTCAAGAATCAGAGAGAGTGATCTCATAACTGATGGTGTGAGATCCCGTAAAGAAGAGAAGACTGTTAACTAGCGGAGATCTATTTGACCAAAGTGTTTCAAAATTTATTTGCAACAAGAAGCCATAACTGTATCAAAACTGTATTTCAATATACATCACCAAGTTGGAGCTTGGTGCAGGGGTTGGTGCTCCTTGGGTTGGTGTCCTATATCTTTATAATTTAGTGTTTCACTTGTGAGGCTAGATTGGAGCAACAGTCTCCAGCATCATTTCTCGCTGAGGTTTTTCCCATATGTGGTTTTCCTCATACATCTTGTGTTGTGGGCTGCATTTGTGTGATTGTCTTCTTGTTAGGCCCAATATGGAAAGCTAATGTACTGAGAGGGGAGGGGTGAATCAGTACTTCAAAACCTTTCTTCAATAATAACCTTACTGTTATACATAAACAGAATAGTGCAGTAACATAAAATAAAGTTAAAACAAACAGATAACAATCATATATGATTCACTCCATAACACATATATTTTGGTCATGCAGAAACTCTTGGTTAGAGAGAAAAACTGCGGTGGGGATGGCACCCACAACTTCACTACTGCAATAATAAAGATTGCTCAGTTAGAGCTACATTTAGCTATTTCTGATAGCTTGCCCTGTTAGGAGTATCAAGATTTGTTAGATCTACCTTACTAAAGGATTTTACAACACTATATAAATGTTGCACCTAGTTAGAGGATTTACAATTTATAGACTTGGTTAGAGTCTTTTACCCTATTAAAGGTTTCTCTTACAACTTCAAAATATTACAATAAGACTTTACAAATATCTGCAACTTTACATCTGAAATGCTATAGCAGATTCTATGTGCTTAGAATAAGATTACCTAGCTTGTAGCATACCTCGGTAACCCATATTGTAACTCGGTAAACCCTTCTATTTACTCTGTTCTTTGACTATTCACTGATAATCTTCTCGGTGACCTCTTTGTGTCTCTGTAACAGTCTTCCTTCATGCATACACACACATATCTCACATCTCTTATGTCTAACCCTAAAATCATGTTGTATAAATAGATCTCTTATAGCGGTGATCTAGTTCATTACTTCGATCTTACAAAAAGATTCCTCGAATGAATAACTAAACAAAATATTTCATTGGTTAGATTGACCTTGCAATCAAACATAATCTTCTAGTGCAATTTCCAATGTAAAAATGGTTAGATGTGCCTCGATCTTGTAACACATTTTCATGTGCATGTCCAAGTTCAATGTATCTGGTAAAACGTTTCACTCGGTGAATATCAACTCGGTGAGTTAACTTTACTGCTCGGTAGCCATGAAACAATACTCGGTAAACAGCTTGGTGAATACTACGTTCTGTGACTACTTTCTTCTGTAACCGACTAGACTATTCATACCGACTTCTCTGTGTACCAACTGCATGATTCGGTAATACTAACTGACTAGAATATATAGTATGACTTTGGATATAAAACTAATGGCAATTTGATAAGTAGTAACACTTCTTTGGTCTCATCATTTGCTTTACTGTCTTGATAGTTTAGTACTTAAGATAACAACCGGTATCCTTAAGTTTCCTTAAAATAGAAAAGAGTTTAAGAACCACTGATTCACCCCTCCCCCACTCTCAATGGTACTCTATGTTCAAGAATTGGTATCAGAGCCTAGGTTTCTGGTTATTTATACACCTTGGGTAGATTCTGGACTTAGAACACAATGGCAAGAAGAAGACAAATCCTGATCAAGAACTGGTAGTTGACCTGAGCACAATATAGCAACTGACAAGAAGAAGGAAACCAAACCGATATGGGTTGAGAAAGAAAAAGAAAAGGCAGAATCAAGT
Source organism: Cryptomeria japonica (assembly GCF_030272615.1). Taxonomy (NCBI): domain Eukaryota; kingdom Viridiplantae; phylum Streptophyta; class Pinopsida; order Cupressales; family Cupressaceae; genus Cryptomeria; species Cryptomeria japonica. Next base: position 877,552,843 of record NC_081409.1, on the reverse strand, counting down.
CTAATAGTGTAGATTGCCTTACATGCTGAAAGGAAAAATCTATGGGTTGTAGATAGTGGTTTCTCCAACCACATGACTGGTGACAAAAAGAATTCATCAAACTTGAAGACTGGAATGGTGGTTTAGTAAAATTTGGAGACAACTCATCCATCAAAATAAAGGGAAAAGGTACTCTAAGTATTGATGGAAAATTGAAGGCACATGATGTATATTATGTGGAAGGCCTAAAGCACAATTTGTTGAGTGTGAGTTAGATGTGTGACAAAGGTTATAAATTCACCTTTGACTCAACTAGTTGCCAGATAAAGAAAGATAGTACCGGTCAGGTTGTGGCAGAAGGAAAGAGAACATATGGTAATGTTTATAATCTGAAAGAATGTTATGAATCTCAATGCATGTTAGGATAGGTTGATGAAATCTGGATGTTGCACCGAATATTAGGCCACATAAACTTTGATAACCTAGTTGTAGTAAGTAGAAAGGGGTGTGTGAGGAACATTCCACCCATCGTCAAATCGGTAAGCAGATTTTGGCATGAATGTGTGAAAGGAAAGCAAACTAAGGTGAGCTTCAGGAAAAAAGAGCACAACACCTCAAGACCACTTGAAATTGTGCATACAAATCTGTGTGGTCCAACTAGGACAAGAGCACTTGCTGGTGAAAGATCTTTTATGCTTTTTATTGATGATTACTCAGGAATGACATGGGTCACCTTCCTACAAGATAAGTCACAAGCATTTGACAGATTCAAGATATTTAGGAAGATGGTGGAGAAAGAAAGTGGGTGCAATCTAAAATGTCTAAGATCAGACTGGGGTGGAGAGTTCACATCAAATGAATTTAAAGATTATTGTGAAAAATATGGAATTAGAAGGCAATACTCAGCCCCTAGGACACCATAGCAAAATGGTGTGGTAGAAAGAAAGAATGGGATAGTTAAGGAGATGGCTAGAACCATGTTAAATGAGGCCAGTCTGCCAGACACATATTGGAAGGAAGTTGTTCATATTGTTGCATATACCTTGAACTAGGTTCAATTAAGAACAAACAACAGAATGACACCTTATGAGTTGCGGTATGACCAGAAGCCATCAGTCAAATACTTTAAAGTGTTTGGAAGTAAGTGGTTTATCAAAAGAGATATGGATGGTCTAGGTAGTTTTGACTCCAGGAGTGATGAAGGAATCTTCCTTGGCTACTCATCTAATAACAAGGCCTACAAATGCTACAACAAAAGACTAAGAAGAGTCATTGAGAGTGTGCATGTAAAAGTTGATGAGGACATGTACAAAGGAAGTCAACCACAGGTTAACCAGTATGATGATTCTGGTGATGAAGGTGAGGAAGCTCAGTCAGACAATGAACCAGAAGAAGCATCCAAGAAGACTCCCAATCAGTATGTTCAGTTGAATCACCTAGAAGAGAAAATTATGGGAAATAAGAGTGATGGTGTTCAGACTAGAAGGAGACTTGCCTGGAATGATGAACAAGTCAACTTCTACCTCATGACGGAAGTAGAACCTAAAACATTCAATGAAGCTAGTAAAAGACAAGAATGGATGGCTTCCATGGAAGAATAACTACAATAGATTGAGAAGAACAAGACTTGGGAATTAGTCCCTAGACAGGAAGACAAGAATATCATTAGCACTAAATGGGTCTACCAAAATAAAATGAATGAAGAAGGTAAAATTGTTAGGTATAAAGCTAGACTAGTATGCAAAGGATACTCTCAAGTAGAGGGAATTGACTTTGAAGAAAAATTTGCACCATTAGCTAGATTAGAAGCAATTAGAATGTTTCTAGAGTTCTCTACCTACAAGGGTTATAGAGTATATCAAATGGATGTAAAATATGCCTTCCTAAATGGAAAATTGGAAGAAGTGTACATGGAGCAACCGGAAGGGTTTCTGTTGCATGATAATGAAACATTTGTGTGCCGGTTGAAGAAGGCCCTATATGGTCTAAAGCAAGCTCCTAGAGCATGGTATTCAAGATTAGATCAGTACCTGAAGGAGTGGGGTTTCAAAAATGGGAGTGCTGACAGTAATTTGTACATAAATAAAGATGGAAACCACATGATCATTGTGGTTGTGTATGTAGATGGCATTATCTTTGGAGGCAATAAGGGTACCCTCTGCAAAGAATTTGTTGATTAGATGCAGTCAGATTTTGAGATATCAATTCTTGGTGAATTGACATACTTCCTTGGTTTGCAGATATTATAGCAAGATAAGGGAATCTTTATCTCACAAATCAAGAACGCAAAGGAAATGTTGAAGAAATTTAAACTAGAGGATTGTCAACCGGTAAATACCCCCATGGTGACCAGAAGTAAATTGAGCAAGAATGATGAATCACCGGTGGTGGATCAGACTTTGTATAGATCCATGACAGGCAGTCTATTGTATCTAACTACTTCTAGACCAGATATAGTATAGGTAGTATGCATGGTGGCCATATTCCAAGTTGCACCTAAGCAGCCACATATGAATGTTGTAAGCAGAATCTTACAAGGGACACTCAGTTATGGATTGTGGTACCCTAAACAAGGGAAATTCATCTTAGAAGCATACATTGATGCCAATTGGGCAGGTTGCATTGATGATCAGAAGAGAACAAGTGGTGGTGCATTCTTCCTAGGTGACCGATTGGTCTCATGGAATAGCAAGAAGAAGGACTCAGTCTCTATCAATTGTTGAAGCATAATACATTGTTGTTGCTACATGTTGCTCTTAGGTGCTTTGGATGAAGCAAACCCTCAAAGACATACAGGTGGACATCACTGATCCTATTCTCATATGGTGTGATAATTCGAGTGCAATCAACATAACAAATAATCCGATGATGCATTCCAGAACAAAGCACATTGCTATCAAGTATCATTATCTCAGAGAAAAGGTTGAAGGACAGGAGGTAAGGATGGATTATGTCCCTACCAACAAACAAGTAGTAGACATTTTCACCAAACCATTACCGGTAAGCACCTTTAAGTACCTCCAATACAAGTTGGGATTTGTGTCATCTTCCTTATGCACTTAAGCAAGGAAGGAGTTATATGGTTTAGGGGGAGCTCAGTATGGATCAAAGGGGGAGTGTACAGTACTCTTTGTCATTGTGTCAAAGAGAGAGAAACGTACTGGTATGAAGTGTCTTATAGTAAGTTGACATTAATGTCAAAGGGGGAGATTGTTGGCAATTTGGCATTAAGTTGTCATTAATGTCAACCGGTTTGGCAAGGTTATTGGTAAGTAAGAAGTGGTGACTGATATGATGGCAATACACATGAGAGTGAGAAGATAGAAAGAAGGATACCGATACACATGATTTGGGTCATCTACCGGTAAAGAAGGCTTACCAATAAGGCATAAACCCAGATGAAGGTTTTTTGTGTGTTATGAAGGCACAACAATCGATAAATAGAACAGAGGGGATGGTTGATGGTCATACCAGTAACATAAACTAAATCGGTAATCAACCTGGGTCAGCAAAGTATGTCAAACTAACATAGAAATCCAAGCAAAGGTGGATGTCGACAAGGGTGAAAGATGGATGCCAGGTGGAGGTATTGCACAGGTCAGTGGAGTGTGCATTGATGTAACAAATCTGCAAGCAAGTCAGCTCTTATGAGGAACCCGCAAGTCACAGAGGATGCCTAAAGATTGTGGCTCGAGGAAGGCAAGCTAGAAAAGCAATCGCACTGATCTTGCAAGAATATTTCATCTCCATACCTATTAGGTGAAGGAAATAGCAAAGCCATTAATGGTGAGTGATAGAGAAAAGAAAAAAAGCATGGTGCAGATCTCCAGATTTAGAAAACACACATTGGAATGTGAAGTTCTGTTGGTGATTGAACGTTGTCATAAAGATCATATCCTTGAAAAGCAGATTGAATCAAAGGGGATTTGAATTAATCTGGAAAAGGATAACCTAACATGACAATGTTTGAATGCATTCTTGGTGGGAATCCATGAATATAAATACATGAGCTCAAAATAGAAAGGATTGATGCTTGTGGAGAAGAAGGAGAGTGAAGAGAGGTTGAGTGCAAAGAAGAATCATCTCCCTTAGATTTTATTCTAAGTAAGTTGCAGAGTGAGTCAACGAGAAAACCGGTGATAGGGTTTAGCTAACAGTGATTGAGTACTGGTATAATTGTAGCACATTCAACAGTTGAGAAAACTGGTAAGGTGTGGTTGAGAAAGGTAGCATCCAAGTGTGATACAGTGAACTATGATACTATCAGAGAAAGAGAGAAGAGAGGCCAAGAATCAGAGAGAGTGATCTCATAACCGACAATATGAAATCCCATAAAGAAGAGAAGACTGTTAACTGACAAAGATCTATTTGACCAAAGTGTTGCAAAATTCATTTGCAACAAGAAGCCATAATTGTATCTAAATTGTATTTCAATATACATCACCAAGTTGGAGCTTGGTGCAGGGGTTGGTGCTCCCTGGGTTGGTGCCCTAAATCTTTGTAATTCAGTGTTTCACTTGTGAGGATGGATTGGAGCAATAGTCTCCATCAACATTTCTCACCGAGGTTTTTCCCATATTGGTTTTTCCTTGTACATCTTGTTTTGTGGGCTGCATTTGTGTGATTATCTTCTTTGGTCTCATCATTTTCTTTACTGGCTTGATAGTTTAGTACTTAAGATAACAATTAGTATCCTTAAGTTTCCTTAAAATGGAAAAGAGTTTAAGAACCACTTATTCACCCCCCCCCTCTCAGTGGTACTCTGTGTTCAACAGAGGTTACGCTCCATAGGGTTTTTGGGAAACATAGTGTCGGTATGAACGTATCAGCACATGTTGTTTTTAACTTTTGTCGTGAACACAATTTATTTAGAGTGGATCAGAAGGACTCGGTATTAGCCCGTTTCCACTTTGGGTCGTTCCCCTCTCACTGGCCCCCTCAAGGCAGCTCGAGAAGGCAGGCCCTCTAAAGGTTACACATAAAAGAGAGTAGGTTTGGTTTTTTGATCACCGTATGAGAGTGAGAGCATACTTACCGACTACTTAATCAAGCACGGAAAACACAAGTTTATTTTAGCCCTCTACAATCTATGTGCAACTACTTTAAAGAAGTCACTCAAAATGCAAGTTGCATGCTATCAATTTATCCTTTAGTTAAGCTAAATGAGAAAGATATGATGTGTTACTTTCCAAAATAAAACTCTTAATTAACTACGTGAGGAAATACATGAAATTTCTTTAAAACAATCATGAACATAGATATGTTAGTAGTTTGAAATTTTTCAGTTCTTAGACATTCAGACTTGCAGAAAAAGCTTGTTAGTCCAAATAAAAGCGCTATCCTAGCAAATGCATTGTTTTTCACCTCAAAAGCGCTAACCTAGAGGACAAAAGTGTGATCATGCGATACGAAAGTGCTGCTCTGCGGACTAAAATGCGAGAATTCACTGACAAAAGTGCTAACTGAAATGACAAATGCATTAATCTCAGAGACAAAAGCGTCAATCTAAGGATCAAATGCATTGATTTTCCAACAAAACCGCTAACCTAAATGCCAAATTCTCTAACCTGCGCGATAAAAGCACTAATCTATTAAATGAAAGTGTTGTCAGAACTCACACAGGCATGAATTTGGATTACAAATGTGTTAAACTTATGTTTGTGAGAACTAGACAGGATATTAGAAAGATATATGCGAGGCTCCAGCCCCACGGTGGTTGCCAAAATGTGTCGACTTGAATTTCATCATCAGAATACTACCTGCAACATATTAGTTTCACAAAATACAAAGGAAATGCTACAATAAATCCAAATTCAACCAATGAAACTACATGAAATGTATATTTAAAATAAAAACACTATTACTACCTTCATGATTTAAGTCTCGTTGTGTCCTAACTCCACTGCTCCTGGTTGCACGTAATTTGCTCTCAGACAACCAATGGTAACTTCCAAGATGGCATATGAAGAATGGACTGATAACTGATAGTTAACTGATACTATGATGTACAATGCAAATAATTTAAAGCTAAATGATTATACTAAATAAGAAATGCTAAATTGCTAATTGCTTCAAGATAAAATCTCACGGATGCATAAGTTTACTCAAATTTTAACTTGAAGAGTAACTCTTTCTCAACTCAAACTCCTACTTTTATAGACTTTTGAGAGGATAAGATGATGTGTCCAGGATCAACAGTCATGATCAGATCTGCAAATTTGGATGGTTGTGAACAAAGGTGAAGGTTGAGAGAAAGGGGGAAGGAGAAGACAAGTGTCACTCATCTTACCTTGACTGGGTTGCTGACTGAGAGAATCTAGGGATGGTTGGAGAAGATTTAGGCATGAGAGGACAAGTGGACTCAATTCCTTCCTAAGATGTAGGGATGCTAGAGAGAATATAGAAGAAGGTTAAGAAATATGTGCATGTACACAATAATTCATTTATTTTGGAAGTTGGAGATAAGTGGCTAATAAATGTTTTATTTATTTAAATTTTGTTGAATTAATTTAGCCACATGATGGATGAGTTGGCAAAGGAAAGATGAAGTGGAGATGGAAGATGAGTTGGAAATGAATTAAATAATTGAAGAAATTGTTTAATATTTGAGACTATAGGATAGAAGAATAACCATTAAATATTAGATATTTAATTGATTAGAGGAATAATTAAATATTAGATATTTAATTAATTGATTTGAAGAAAAGGATAAATTAATTAATTAATAAAATATTTCAATTTAAATTAATTAATAGAAAGACATGAAATGAATTAAATTAATTAATCTTTTCAAATTAACTATTTAATAGAAGAATAATTATTAAATAATTATAAAATATTTATTTAATCACTCAGCCATTTTTATGTGTATTCATGTACTATATGACTTGCTTTTGTATCATGCATTTAAAAGTGTTCACTTACATATCAATTTTAGGCACATTGTTAGTTTCATGATTGGGCATTTTTGTATTCGCTCATAAGCTTGTTGTTGCATACTAAACTAGAAAGAATAGTCCACTTGGCTCCCTGCATAGTCCATTAGGGTATGTTACATGATTATAAAGAAAAATTCATGGAATATTCATAAGATCTCTTTGGATTAATAAAACTCCAAAGATACCTTATTATTGCTAGGGTAAGTGCACAAAGATGGTGGTCAAAAAGGGGGTATAAGTGGACACTTTTTTTTTGAAATCAGGTGAACCTGAACTTGGAGGAAAAATTTGAAAGTCATGCACTCAAGATATGAAGATAATCATAGAACAAATATTGTAGTACTCTAAATCTAGTTTCCAAACTACTAAACTTTTTCAAAATTGGATAAAATTAAGGGGGTCAAATCCTTCATGCACGAAAAATAGATCCTGATTTTTTCTGAAAAACATAACATAGTGTCTGACGTGCGCATAAAAAAAGTTATAGTTAGATTTAGTATTTTGATAAATCCTTTGGCAGAAAGATAGATAAGAGTGAGCACTAGAAGTTGTGTATTTTTTGTAATTTTTTGTTAATTATTTTTTTTTATGATTTTTCCAATCAAGCACATCTTAAAAAATTAGGTACATGTTCGTGTGCGAAGCATAACTTGCACTGAAAAAATCAAAAATACAATTTGTTTTTGTAAATTGTAAATAATCGAGTGCACTACAATAATATATAAAGTTTTTTTAAAATTTGGATAAGTAGATCAAAAGTTATTAAAAAAATGGTACACGTATGTTTGTGAGAACTATGGAGACACTTGTAAAATAAATTCAATAATAATGTTATTGTTGTTCAAATTTTAAAAAATTAATATGGTTAGAAAGCTCAGAAGATGGGTGAAAATATGGTAGAAATTTTAGAAATACCCACTTGATAAAGTGTAAACCTAATGATGACAAAGTCGAGAAACCAAGTTAATAAATAAAACATGTCAAAAAGGAGGGAAATGGAGGGAAATCAAACTTCCAACCCATAGTTTTGTCATCCAGGCCTATTTCCAAGCATAAACAGTCAAAAGTGCATATGGGGTACTTATGGTTTAAGAAACACGTACACATTGTTTTCACTATAAACAATGTGTATGCAGTAATAAAGATAAAACAATGCATACGCACTACTTTTGTTTAAAATTTGGGAGTGTGTATACTATGTATAATATGATATTGTATATATAATATGTGTATATATATATAATATATAATATATTTTATATAATATATAATATATTAAGTATATATGCACACATATGTGTGTATGTATGTGTATTGTCTTCCTCTCTCCCATTCTCAAGCGCGTACAAGGTCTCTCTCTCTCTCTCTCTCTCTCTCTACCTCTCTCTCCTCCCTTCCTCCATACCCCATCCCTCTCTCTCTTCTTCTCTCCCTCCACACTCTTTCTTTCTCCCTACAAGGTCTCTCTCTCTCTCTCTCTCTCTCTCTCTCTCTCTACCTCTCTCTCCTCCCTTCCTCCATACCCCATCCCTCTCTCTCTTCTTCTCTCCCTCCACACTCTTTCTTTCTCCCTACAAGGTCTCTCTCTCTCTCTCTCTCTCTCTCTCTCTCTCTCTCTCTCTCTCTCTCTCTCTCTACCTCTCTCTCCTCCCTTCCTCCATACCCCATCCCTCTCTCTCTTCTTCTCTCCCTCCACACTCTTTCTTTCTCCCTACCTCCTTTATCTCCCTTACTTTATATTGTTATATTGTAATTAGGTCTACCATGTAGTGGTCACCATTTGGATGAACAATAGACCTAATAATCCCAAGGTCCACAATTTGAGCTTAGTGTACAAAACCCATTGTGCATCATCCCTCCACCACACTCCTCCTATGGTGGGCTTTGGGAAATCTTTGGTAATTCCTTGATAGACTTAGCATTTGACTCAGGGTACAAAACCCATTGTGCATCATCCCTCCACCACACTCCTCCTATGGTGGGATTTGGGTAATCTTTGGTAATGCACATTTTTTCTTCCTAATTTAATCCCTTGAAATTATTAGAATATGAAGTGTTTTCCATACTCATGGTCTAGGTAGCAATTTATAGCCATACCAAGGAAATCAATTCCATTGAATTTAACTATCTTATTAGCTTATGTAGTAAGATTGATTTGATAGGATATAATTTAATTGATCTCTCTCTCTCTCTCTCTCTCTCTCTCTCTCTCTCTCTCTCTCTCTCTCTCTCTCTCTCTCTCTCTCTCTCTCTTCCTCTCCCTCTCTCTCTCCCTCCCTCTACCTCTCTCTCCCTCTCTCCCGTTCTCCCTTCCTCCATAACCCATCCCTCTCTCCCTACTCCCTTTATCTCCCTTACTTTACATTTTTGTGCTTTCCTTGATAGACTTAGCATTTGACTTAGTGTACAAAACCCATTGTGCATCATCCCTCCACCACACTCTTCTTGTGGTGGGATTTGGGAAATCATCCATCCCTCTCTCTCCCTCTCTCTCTCTCTCTCCCTCCCTCCCTCTCCCTCTCTCCCCCTCTCTCTCTCCCTCTTTCTCTCTCCCTCTCTCTCTCTCCCTCTCTTTCTCCCCCTCTCTCTCTCTCTCCCTCTCTCTCTCCCTCCCTCTTCCTCTCTCCTTCTCTCTCTCTCTCTCTCTCTCTCTCTCTCTCTCTCTCTCTCTCTCTCTCTCTCTCTCTCTCTCTCTCTCTCTCCCACTCCCTCCCCCTCTCCCTCTCCCTGCCCTTCTCCCTCTCCCTCCCTCCCTCCCTTTTCCTTCACATTTTCTTTACTACAAATAGCGTGTACGGGGTACTGAGCCTATTAGTTCGCTACCCTGCCATAACATTTTTAAGGCCTAGGAGCGTGTGCACGGTATTTATGAGTTCTAAGCATGTACAGGGTTCCAAAAAAATACTATTGGGCTTGCAAACATTTAGGGACTAACAGCGCATACGCAATTAGTAATAGACCATGTACGCAGTACTTAGACATAGTTTTTTTGCCCAAGAGCCTCAATGACCTCAAAAGAAGTTTTTGAAGTCATTTAAGGCCCCACTCCAACTGTGTTTGTACTTTTGTCACTATTTTATACATAGAAGTAAGTTATTTTTTTGTTTTTGCATGATTTCAAATGATTGAATTCTTGTTCTTATTAGTTTTGTCAATATTATTATGATTGTTTTATAGTTTTGATTCAAAAAATCAATGATAATGCTCAAATTTAAGGTTATTTAATGCCAATTTTACTTTTGTTTACATATATATGTAATATGATTCTATTTAGGACAACTGATATCAACCATGGGAAAGAACAAGCGAGGAACGATGGAACAACGAGAGGCTGAAAAAGAAAGACAATGGTAGCATATGAGGAAATTACATGACATAAGAACAATGGGAGATGAAGAAGTTATGTCATCCTCATCATCTCAATTTGATTTATCAAACGAACATAATGCACCTAATGTAATTGAATAAGAGACAATTGATTTACCATATGAACCTAATGCAATTGAAGAAGAGACATCATTGAATAGTCAATTAAATGATGAGCATACACCTCCATGCAATGCACTGATGTTAACACCTCCTAGAATCATTCATAGGAAACCAAAGTATGTGATTGACATTGTTGAGAATATATTGAAGCCAATGCCCGATAAAATGAATGAATGAACTTGTAGGAGAATGGTTGAAAGAATATGGCAAAACTATTTTGAAAACTTAAATCACATCGGAAGATGTCAATTAATTGTTCAAATGATTAAAAATTTGAATTTTAGAGAGACAATGAAAATTCTAGGCCTAATATCATCTGAAAGTAATAGCGAAATAACTATTGTGAGAAATCTATTTGATGTATATCAAGCTAATGGTTCAAAATCATGTACTAAAGATTCTAATTCTACTCGACGTGTCATTACATCAACCTAATGAGCAAGAAAATAAAAAAATATCGTTTGATAACCAAAACAAGTAAATCATTAAATGTTAGTAGAACAACATTAAGTATAGCATTACAAAGGCGGGAAAAAATAGAGGAACCTAACAATAACTCCCTTTGGGCATTCTCGGGTAGACTACCATGCAAAGACAAGGTTGTTGTTGATGCACTAAGAACATTAATTTAAAAAATTTGGCATGAGAACACAAGAGTTTCGCCCAACAAAATAGATGTTGTTAGAAAGAGAATTGGGTCTAGAAATCATGAGCCACATGCCAAACGCTATTTGGATATGACTCAAATAAGATTTTATGAAAGATTCCTTGAAAGGTTTCCTCAAATAAGAATTTCGCAAAGATTTTTTGAAATGGCAAAACCTTTTTATGTTAAGATTAATCATGTGTGCACCACGTGTTGTTGTAGGATGCATATTGAATTTTCCATGCACTACAATATTTTTTATCATATTTGTTCTACTTTGCACACTAACGATGTTTTGTAGGAATGCAATACACAAGCACCTCCTAAGTTGGTAAGAAAATTCATTTCAAGTGTGTTATGCAATAGACATGATGGTTGCATTTATTATAAGATGCCTTGTTTGGAAGGTTCTTGTGCTATACCTGGTGGTTTGCAATGTTTACCAAGATGTGTACATTTGGAAAGCACACATGAAACTGATATGAAACTAGTTTCTTTTGGAAAAAACAAGACAGTCACATATGGAGTTAAAGATGGAAAAGATTTGAAGATATGTGAATTAATGAAAAATGATATATGTGTGGCCTAATTTATGAAAATGCTTCAAGAGAAACTAGTTTATGAGTACAGAATACATACACATAGAGCTCGATGGTTAGATGAGCAATTCAAGTTATGTAAGGACATGTTTTCTCTTGGCACCATTGTCTCTATCATAATATAGGTTTATATATATCTATAAATAATATATAAATAATTTATATATTGATATTGATTGATTTAGAATAATCAGCAGTGATTCTATGTTATTGAATCAATAGGGAGTTTGTCCAAGTTATTTCAAAGGGAATAAAAACTACTTGAAATAACTCGAACTAGAGAGAAATTAAAAAATGATTATTTCTTAATAGAAAGATTGAGAGAAAATAGCTTCTATCTTAGCATTATATAAAAATAGAACTAGATCGGGGTAAAGACCAATACCTATGATTGGTAGAAAGAGACAGATCAAAATAAAAAGTTCGTGTGGTCCTGAATCCTTAAAATAAGGATTTGGGACATTCAAAACCTTATATCCATAGAACATTCGACGTAACATAGATAAAAAATAAATGGGAGTTAATATCATTCCAACTATCGCTATTACAGTAATAATGATCTAAAAGGTCAAAGAATATTTATGATTAGTAATTACACCCAAAAATATCATAAATTCTGCTACAAAACCACTCTTTCCTGGCAATGCAAGAGAAGCCATTGATTTTGCTAAAAATTATACACTACAACTTCAAAATAAAGTGCAATCTATGTATTATCATTCTACACAAGTTTCTATTTTTGTACACATAACATTCATGCATGCAAATGATAGCACAGAGGAGGATAGAAAGGTGATAAGAGAGTATCACTTATACATAAGTGACGATCATACTCATTTGTCAGAGTTTGTACAAGGACACTTTAAACTTTTCTATGATAATTTAAAGGAAAGAAACATACAATACAACCGACACATCATATGGTCAGATAATTGCACTGCACAATTCAAGAAAGCAAGGATGTTTTATTGGTTGACAATGATGCATATGAGAAGCAGTGTAAAACATTTTTGGAATTTCACTGAGGTAGGACATGGTAAGGGAGAGCATGATGGTGCAAGAGCATGTGTAAAAAGAGCCCTATCTAGAGAACAATTGAAGTACGAAGTGTTAGATAGTTCAAATAACTGGAAGACAACTGAGAGGGGGGGTGAATCAGTTGTCGCAGATTACAGAAACCATTAGCAATTTAAACTTTAATACCAAAACCCAAAACAATAATACTGGAATAGCAGATAAACCAATTAAGCATAAACAATAATCATAGATTAAAAGGCATCCACATAACACCAAGATTTGTATGTGGAAAACCTGGTAAAGGGAAAAACCACAGTGGGAAGCCTACCCACAGTCAGATAATACTTCTGCAATAAGTATGTAAATTACAATTGAGGGGCCTACACCTACAAGAAGGCCAACAGCCTAGAGCGCACTGCTCATCACAAAAGGAGCAACACTAACTACATATAAATCCATACTATAATCTGGAGAAGTGTTGAACTACAAAAGATAGCATCTCCTATGCTTGAGTACAATTCCAATTAAGCTCAATACTGAGACTAAATCCTCTTACATAAACCCAATTTGATCTCCAATGATCAACCAACTCCTCTACTTGAATGATATTACATTATTCATACACTACATTCCTTGACCATGACCTCTTGCATTAACCATGATAATCTACAATAAGATCTTACATCTATTTATAAAAACCCTCGACCATAAACAATCAGGTCGACCACCAGACAATAAACTAATTATTTAATTACAAACCATGTCAGCGTTAGACCAAAAAAATAATATTAACACATAAGACATCCGGGAAATACATCAATAGGTCCTATCCATACATTACATTAAAGTCGGTCCATAACCTAGACCAACCATGACCCAGTATAAGTCCATATGCTTCAGCAATGATCTCCATTCTCCAAGTCTCAAACATGATCACCAACAACATTCTGAAACTCCATCAGAAGTTGTACCAACACCACTTAAGCAATTCATCAAATATCTCCATCAAAATCTTTGCCCGTGAAACCCTCGCCAAAACCAGAAATCAATCTTCTAAGCGAGCAGGATATCATCCAATCACCAGACCAAAACCAACTGACCAAATATGAGCATAAGCATCATTAACAAGCCAATTCCATCATTAGACTATACCGGAGCCTACCGAATCATGTCGGATCCAAGTTAACCAGAAACCACTTAACATACTGGGACCAGAAGGGTGTTGGCAAAGCATCCAAATAGCTAGTGTTGACATTAATGACAAAACATCAATGCAACACATAATCAATTCCACCAAATGACCATCAATCTCCCCCTTTGGCATTGATGGAAACACTAGATGTGAAAAACATCTAAGTACCAAGAAATACCAAACAAGTTTCCCCCTATGGAAGGCAACCAAGAAACTCCCACATATAGCTCTAAATTTTTTTTCCTTATCAATATTTCTCCCCCTTTCCTTTTTTATTTTTCACGTCAATATCACTCCCCCTTTGACATCAATATCAGAAATCTGACAGAAATATCAAAGCAAAAACATAAGCCTCTAAATCACAAAGCTAACTACTCCCCTTGAGTAGTAGCATCCCACATCAGTGCTGGAATGAATAGTATATTCGATAATGCATGTTAGAGTAATGTGAAACCGCATCAATCAAGTCTCTACCGGAGGGGCAGAAACTCCCAATATGTCTCTCAAGAACTCAAATGATTCCTTTGATAAAGGTTTAGTGAAAATATCTGCAATTTGCTCTTTAGTGTTCACATAAACCAGTCTAAATTCATTTGCTTCCACTTTCTCCTTCAAAAAGTTATACTTGATAGATATGTGTTTTGTTTTAGAATGAAATACTGGATTCTTTGATATATCAATAGCAGTAGAGTTATCACAGTGAATAACTATCGATGCATCACAATCCACCTTTATATCCTTCAACATTTGCTTCATCCATAAAACTTTCGTACAATTAGTAGCAGTAGCAACAACAACATACTCAGCTTCGACAGTAGATAAAGAAGTACATAATTGTTTCTTGTTGATCCATGAAACCAACTTCTTTCCAAGACCGGAAGTACTTTTCCGATCATCAACATCTCTAGCCCAATCAGCATCTGTATATGAACATAAAGTAAAGTTATCATCCTTAGGGTACCACAAGTCATATTCTGATGTACCTTGCAAGTATCTAAAAATCCTTTTCACCACCATCTCATGATTTTCTATAGGATCACTCTGAAATATTGAAACAATACAAACAACATTCATAATGTCAAGCCTAGTTTGAGTCAAATAAAGCAGACCTCCAATCATAGATTTGTATCTTGCAGGATTTACCAGTGCAAAAAAATGTCATTTTCTCACTTGTAACCATAGGAGTACTTACCGGTTTAGAATCTCCCATACCAAATTTATTCAATAATTCCTTAGCATATTTAGTTTGAGAGATAAAAATATCTTCATCAGCCTGAGTAATCTGCAAACCTAAGATAAATTTCATCTCACCAATCATAGACATCTCAAATTCTTTCTCCATATTCTTAGAAAATTCTATGCATAACTTATCTTCACCTCCAAAAATAATGTTATCAACAAATACTTCAATAATCAGTATATCATCATTAGTGATCTTATAATATAAATTACTGTCAGCACTACCCTTAGTAAAACCAATCTTCAAAAGATATTTATTCAACCTCGCATATCAAACTCTAGGTGCTTGTTTCAATCCATATAAAGCTTTTCTTAACCTGCAAACCATATATGTATCATCTGATAGTGAAAAACCATCAGGTTGCTCAATATAAACTTCCTCATCAAGATCCCCATTCAAAAATGCACATTTAACATCCATATGATAAACCTTGTAGTTTTTATAAGCAGCATAGGCAAGAAATAATCTTACAGCTTCAATCCTAGCTATAGGTGCACAAGTCTCTCCATAATCAATTCCTTCCTTCTGAGAATATCCTTTACAAACCAATCTAGCCTTATTCTTTATAACTTGACCATCCTCATTCAATTTATTCCTAAAAAACCATTTAGTTCCAATAACATTCTTATTCTTGGGCTGGGGAACCAAGGTCCATGTGTTATTTTTCTCAATTTGATCTAATTCTTCTTCCATAGCTTTCAGCCAATATTCATTTTTACATGCTTCAACTACTAATGTCGGTTCAATTAGTGAAATTAAACATACCTCATTAGTTTCCAGTCTTCTTCTTGTCATCACTCCATTGCTCTTATCCCCAATGATTTAATCTTCTGAATGATTCAATCTCACATACCTAGGGGTCTTCTGACTTTTTGTTCCTCTTCCATGTTCTTCAATTACTATAGAATTCTCTATTTTTGGAGTAACTAGCTCAACTCTCTATTCCAGTAAAGGTGTTACCAGTTCAGATATAATCATTTCCACTATCGGTTCCTTCTCATAAACTCTGATTTGACTTCTGTTCATCTCAACTACTTTGACATTAGCACTCTCCACAATTCTCTGCAATCTCTTGTTATAACATCTATATGCTTTGCTTTCATTAGAATAACCAGGAAATATGCCTTCATCACATCTAGGATCAAATTTGCCAATGATATCATCTCTCCTGATATGACATTTACTATCAAAAATTCTGAAATACTTAACTGTAGGTGTATTGCCAAACCATAATTCATAAGGTGTCTTACCGGTTTCCCCTTTGATATGTACTCTGTTGAAAGTATAAACCATTGTACTCACTGCTTATCTCTGGTAAATATGAGGTAGACTAGCTTCCATCATCATTGTTCTAGAAGCATCCAAGATATTTTTGTTCTTCCTTCCCACAACTCCATTTTGTTGAGGTGTCCAGGGAGCAGAAAGTTGTCTTCTTATACCATGCTTGTCACAAAAGTTATTAAACTCAACGGAAGTGAATTCTCCACCATGATCTAATCTCAAACATTTAATCTTCAATCCTATCTTAGTTTCCACTTTAGCCTTAAAGATTTTAAACTTTTCAAATGCTTCATATTTTTCTCTCAAAAAAGTAACCCACGTCATTCTAGAATAATCATCAATGATTAGCATGAAATATATGTCACCATGAAAACTTTTAACTCTAGCAGGGCCACACAAATCAGTATGAATAAGATCAACAGCATCATTTGACTTATCTTGTATACTCCTAAAAGAGGTTCTGACCTTTTTACCCATTTGACATTCTTTACATACCCGATAATAGGGCTTCATAATCTTAGGTATATCCCTAACTGTCTTAGTTGAACTAATCTTCACAATGCAATCAAAATTCACATGACACGGTCTTTTATGCCATAGCCAACTCTCATCAATCTGTGTAATCAAACATATCTTTTCATCAGAGTTTAAGTGAAATATATTACCTTTTTCTGTGTACCGTTTGCAATCTCCAAGCTAGATATGTTAATGATTTTGTATTTTCCATCCTTGAACTATAATTGAAATCCCTTGTCTACCAGTTGTCCTACACTCAAAATATTATGCTTCAAACCTTCAACATAATAAACATTGTCAGTATTGTTCTTACCATCCAATGATATAGTTCATTTTCCTTTGATGATGCATGCCTTGTCATCTCCAAATCTAACTAGACCACCATCAAATTCTTGCAACGATAGAAACTTCCCTTTATCTCCAATCATATGATGTAAAAAACCATTTTCAATTACCCATTCATCCTTGTCTTCAATTTTAGCAGCAAGTACCTTCTCTTCAAGTACATTCTCTTCCAATGTTGGATCATCTTCCTTGATAGCCAGGAATACCCATTCCTTCCCATTGTTGGGTCCACTAACAGAGTCTTCTATCGGTTCATCATCTGAATCAGTAATTCCTTCCTCATCCACTATGTAGCATGATTTGTCTCTTTTTTTCTTGTAGTTATACTTATTTTGATATCCAGGGTTAGGCTTAAATGATCTTCTAACTCTTTCTTCAAATCTTGAATTCCTTTCAGGACATCTAGATGCAAAATTACCAATCTTATTACATGCAAAACATTTAAAAGGTGTTTTTCCTTCATACTTACTTCCTATCGGTCCTTTAGGTACTTTTCTAGCAAATTGTGCTTTAAGTTGCTCAAACTCATCATCCTCTCTCTGCATATCTTTCAACTCTTTTGCATATAAAGTTTTCCAGTATTGCTTACCAGTTGTAGATGTAGATGCATGAAAAGCAGGTTCAGTCTTCACAGCTCTAGAAGGTCCAAATTCCTCAAGCTCAAAAGTAGATAGTTTGCCAGCCAAAGTATCTCTATTGACAGATGTATTAGCCATTATTCTCAACTAAAAAATAGTAGTAGCCTTCATTTTGTAAGCTGGTTGTAGGGATCTCGCGACTTTAGAAATAATTTCATCTTCGCTCAGAGTTCCACCACAACATTGAATTCCCATAACAATCTCATTTACCCTTTCCATGAATGCAGTAATCCTTTCATCTTCTTCCATCTTCAGGTTTCCATATCTCACTTGGTAACCATCAAGTTTAGCAATCTTCACTATAGGTTCACCTTCATTAAGAGTCTCCAACATATCCCATACAGCATTTCCAGATGATTTGTCGATTAATCTCATTATTTGTTGATCAGAAAGTCCACATAAGAGGGTTTCTCTTACTCTACAATCATTCTCAAATTCCTTATCTAGGTTTGCCTGAGGAGGATTTCCAGATCCCGGATTATAGAGTGTGACACCATTCTATGTGATCTCCCAAATCTCCTTGTCAAGACATCTCATATGAGTCTCCATCTAAATCTTCCATATTGTGTAATTTGTGCCATCAAGCCTTGGAATATCCCTTTGAAAGATAGCTCTAGAAGAATTGGATGAACTTGAACTGTTAATCTCGATAGGATCTTCCTCAAGCGTTTAAGCTTTCTGCAGAGAGGACCAAAGCTCTAACACCAATTGTTAGACAGTTCAAATAATCAGAAGACAACTGAGAGGGGGGGTGTGAATCAGTTATTGCGGATTACAAGAACCATGAGCAATTTAAACTTTAATACCATAACCCAAAACATTAATACCGGAATAGCAGATAAACCAATTAAGCATAAACAATAATCACAGAGTAAAAGCCATCTACATACACCAAGATTTGTACGTGGAAAACCTGGTAAAGGGAAACACCATGGTGGGAAGCCTACCCATAGTCTAATAATACTTCTGTAGTAAGTATGTGAATTACAATTAAGGGGCCTGCACTTGCAGGAAGGCCAATAGCCTAGAGCGCACTGCTCATCACATAAGGAGCCTCAATGAATACATATTGTAAATGATATTCAATTTTCAATTTAAGATGCAAGTTATATTCAAGGTTATCTTTTCTTTCAAATATGTATTATTTCTTAATACAATGAATCTGATTATTGTCTGGTATGTTGCAGATGGAGAAAGAACATTTATCAATTTCGATGATCTTCCTTCATTTCACCGATTGATATATATACAAACATAGGTGATCAAGCAATACCTTGACCAGTGACATGACCAATCAAGATATTACTTGATTGTGCCTTTTCAAACTGATAATCGATGTGTATTCAATTAATCATTGAATCTGATACTTAATCAGTGGGTAAGTATTTACCGTCAAACCCGATACCAATCGGTGTGTGAGAATTTGACATTAAGACTGATACCAATCGGTGTGTTTAGCATTAACAATACGTACGATACCAATCGGTGTGTTATACCCGATACTAATCAATGTCCTGTGCACTATGTTTAGTAACTGATGTTAATCAGTGTTAGTTAAGAACCTGATTGTTAATGTAAGATTATATTTATGAATCGAAGGATACGATTATAGTTAGATCATGTATCATGTTCATAATATATAATAGTTGAATCATGATCATAATCTAATGTGTATATATAAGATAACTGGAGTCTTATCATAGTCTATCGATGAGATAGATGATTGAATGAGAGACTTCATTTATCTCTCATTCAATCATTTATCTTACTGAGGCTATCATGTATTAACACTCCCTCTTAGCTAGGGAAAATAAATGGAAGACAACATATCTAATATCACATTTCTAGTGATGGTCAGTATTCCTTATGTAATTTGACTCTCTAGAAGATCATATCACCTAAACATGTGACATGAAGTATCATAAATCATCTAATATAGGAAATCACATTGCCTAAGCACATGACATGAAGTATCACCTAAACATGTGATATAAACGTTTATCACATCAACTTGTGATGATAAGATATCACCTAAGCATGTGATATCAATATTGCCTAAACACGCAATACTTTAGAAATAAGTATAAGAAAATAGTTAAATTCTCTACTTATTCAAGTTGCAGTTTTACTTATTCAAGTTGAAAACATCGTGATCAAATCACCTGAAATTTTGGGGTTAACAGTACACTGTATTCTGGCTTCGCCATTGACCACACACCGTTTGACATGCATGCCCGTAATATTCACCTAGAATCACTCGGACGTGGGTATTAGATCACCTTCATTATTCGCCAACAATAGTAAAATGACCACGTAACCAGGACCTAATTCGCCAACGCTAAATTACATGTTCATTGCACGCATCGGCCCAATTTGTCAATATCAATTAAAACATTATAATAATTTGAGGACCCATTTTGCCCCACTTAAATTAAATGTTCATTGCACACCCATGCAATTCACCAAAAATGTAATCATGGATTGATATAAATACACTCTTTCTTACAATTTGTTTGTGTCTGATTAGTAAATTTGGGAGCTCTTGATTCGCATTCCGCAATTTGAGTTGGAATGTCGAAGTTCATTGTAGGCCGGAGGGCCAGAGTTAGAATCCTACAACACAGGCCCAGGCATTTCTAATTCCTGATTTAGATAATTGAGAAGGCATAAAGGTGAGTAATCATTTCTTCATACTTGATAGTATTAGTTTTAACTTTTAATTCATAGTGAGAGGTCAGGACTCAAGATGTCATAGTTAGACATGGGTGAGACTCCTCAGGGTGGTGAAGGGATTGAGATGTCAGACAAGGGTGAGACTGAGACTCCTTAGGGTGGTGAAGGGATTGGGATGTCAGAAAAGGGTAAGACTCCTCGGAATGGTGAAATTGAAGGGATTGGGAGGCCATCAAAATGCACAAAACATAAACTTAAAGATACTACCATAAAGTCTTTCTTTGGAATTGGCAAAGTTTATGGTCCATCAACTTCTGCAGTTGTAGAAGCCATTCATAGTAGCTCACCACCACCACAAGGTGGGATTGTCATTGAGTTAAATGCATCAAATGAGGATGACAATACCAACATGGCAGAAGATGTTCTAAGGGATACACACAATGAGATAATTCACTTGGATACAAATGCTAGTACTGAAGATGATGTTGGTAGGAAGAAAAGAAAAAGGAAAGAAAACTAGGGTGAGACTGGGAGATAACAAGGAGTTTTAAGATTGATTGGGTAGAAAAGTACCCATTCATTGAACCAGCCCCAAACAATGATGAACAACCAATAGAATGCAAGTGTAAGATTTGTAGCTGGAAAACTAAAAGAGAGAAGAAGATGTAGCTAAAGCTTGACACCATAGAAAAGCATATTGGTAAGGTTTATGAAAAACAGATCATAGACAGAAAGGAAACACCAGTAGTAAGATGGAAATCAAAGGAAGAATGTCTTCATGTTAAGTATAACGCAAAATATAAAGAGCATAACCACAAAATGACACTGATTGGTAATAATGGATTTGGAAATACAATCAAGGTTGGGATTGAACATGCAGCGAAAGATGCAAACCTGACAAAGACTATTCAGATGAGTGTTATTGTTCATATTCTGTCGACAGGGTGTCTTATGAAAGATTTCCCAGAATTTAGGAATTTATTATCTTTTTTGAATGTTCCTCACTATCCTATGTCACATTGGTCAATAAATGGTGGATGGGAAATGGAAAACCGTCTTGCTGAGGTGGAAAAGCAAAATTTATAAGAGTGTAAAAGAGTCAAATTTCATTTCCTTATCCATAGATGAAGTTACTGTGGTAGATAACACTGCTTGGGTTTGTATGCATGTGTATACCGTAAAAGAACACATCTGCCGAGCTCATCTACTCTGTGTTTGTAAAATGAGGGGAAATTCAATAGCAGAAAATTTATATTTGGAAGTTAAGAAAGCTTTGAATGAAATTTCTGGTATGGATGACTTGACAATTGCCAAGAAGTTGGTGTGTGTTGGAGCTAATGGAGCTGCAGTAATGCAAGGTCAAAGGACCGATCTTTGTGCAAGATTACAAACTAGTATTGCACCATACATGGTTGGCATTCACTACATGACCCATCAAATGAATTTAGCATATAGAATTGTAAGTAATTTCCCTATAGTGTCAAAAGTTGAAGATCTGGTCCACAAGCTCCACTCATACTTCTGCCGAAGTCCTAAATGTTTTGCATAATTTTAGATTTTTGCTAAGGGAGTAACAACAAGAAACAAGCTTCTAAGGGATGTTGAGACCAAATGGATCTCCTTCCATGGACCAACAGAATGAGTTCTAATAGAATATCAATCCTTGATAGGACTAATGTATGAGCAACGCCTCATAGTAGACAAAGCTTCTGATCTCTTACATAAGTTAAGTGATATAGAGACTCTATTAACTTTAGCTAGTCTTCTCCCCATGCTAGATTCAATGAACAAACTTATTAAGAAATCCCAAGATAGAACTATGTATATCAATGAGTATAGCACTCTACGTAAAATGACATGCTTGAGCCTAGATGGTCTATATTTAGATCTAACAGGGAAAAGCCCTAATTTTTTTAGGTGGTAGATAATTACAGATTTGAATCATGCTGAAAAATTTTACATTTCAATACAAAAAATGAGTTATGTGTCTTTGTAAAAGGATTTCAAATACCAATGCACCAATATAAGATGGGCAAGTGAGGCAGAGCACTACTAGTTAAAAAGGAAGATTTTGACAGGATTGTTAAATCTGTTAGTGATAATTTGAAGTTTATTGCATATGAACTTTCAACTGAGATTCATGAAAGATTCCCTTGAGAAGAAATACTTGAAGCCATGGGTTGTGTGTATCCTCAATTTTGGCATTCAATTGGAGATAATCCAAATGACGCAAAGATGTTTCATAAAAAACTAGAGGAATTGATATTGACATTTACAAAAGATGCATATTGCAATGGACAGCCAATAGAAGGAATTTTAAATTCAGATCATCTTAAAAAACAATGTAAACACTTTGCATTGTTTATGAAACAATAGTTGGTTGACTTGGAGAATCCATTTGAACCTAGATCAATCACAAGGCTTTGGAAAAGGATAGATCAAAGTGAAGCATTGCATACTGCAATACCAGAATATTTGAAACTTGTTGATTTATGTCAAACAATGATATTGGGGTTGGTGGAAGATGAGAGAGTTTTAAGTGCATTAGGGCTTTTGAAATCAAAGATCAGAAACAAATTAGAAAAAAATTTAGAAACTTGCTTGAGGTTGTTTGTAACTCAGTATAATGTTAGAGATTTTCCATATGATAGGGCACTAGAAATCTGGAAATCCATGCATGAAAGATGAGGATTGTGCAACACTTTAAAAGTTGGTGGTGCTACTGCTAGTGCTAGTGTTGAGACAAATGATGGATCGCAGACTCAGAGTCAGCATGAAGACGAAGAAATTTTTGAATACCTGACTCAGAATGAAGATGAACCTGTTAGTACTAGTCGGTTTCCGAATCTTGAGTCCATTTGGGATATAGAAGCCTCAGACTGAGTCAAAAGTGAATTAGCAGTCAGCTTATAGGTATTTATAATTATACTACAGTTCTTGAGTCATATTACAATTTCAATTTGCAATACTATACTTGTCATTGATGATTTTTGATATTGTATTCCTTGAATTTGTCAATCAGAATGGATACTTATTTCATATTTTTTAATTGTGAATTTGAATTATTAGTAAACAATTATAATTTATTTTCTGAATTATTAGTAAACAACTGAATTATTAGTAAATTGGTTCCACATTATGTTGATTGTTGAACATGAAATGCAATAATTTGTGTCACAAGATCCATAAAATGAATCATATTGCATAATTGTTAGAACCTTTCTACTGTTCTACATTAAATGCTTAACATGATGTTCATGGCGATTAGGGTTTTGTGTTTGTTTTTTGTCTTAGTTGGCTAGTAAACCGAAGTTGTCGTGCATTGAAAATCTGAGTTGTCCTCTCTTTATTTGTCCATGTCAACATCAAGTGTGGTCAAACGGTTGGTCAGACAATGAAACATGTTTAGTGTTTCATCTCTAACTCACAGATAAATTTCATTTTAACAATTTAAGTGGCGAGTTAGCGAGTGTTGGTTTGGGTTTAAATCGCGAGGTCTCTAGTTTTTTGAGTGTTAGCATTTTATGTTAGCGAGCTAGAGATTATTAATGAAATTGCTTTGGTAGTGAGGTCTCAAATTGGTTTGATGAAATGCATTATAGACGTGAGACTTAGCGAGTAAGTCATTAATGGTCTATGTGCCACTGCTCGCACCTGTTTATGACGGTAATTAACATTAAAAATCAATTTTTGTTGGTACTCGCTGGGTCGCTGCGGTCAAGAGATAAAAAGTTTTGAGATTTTATGGTTATCGCTAGCTCGCAGGTCCTTTATCATCAAGTCAGTTTAAATCGTGAACTTGCGAGTACTGGGAGATTTTAGTTGTCGCTACCTCACAAGATGTTTTGCACTTCACCATTTTTTGTTGTGAGGTTGCAACTGGGTGTGATTTTATGTTATCGCAAGGTCACGAGGTGTTCGCGGTTAAGTCATTTTAATTTGCGATCATGCGTTGTGGTTGGTATCGCAGCTTAGTTGGTTTCATCTCTTGCTTGCAGGTTTTGAAGTTGTTTAGCATTTTATGTTGTGATCTGGCGATAGGTAAGTTTTGGTCTAATTTTGTGGTCATCGCATACTCGCGGGTTTGTAAGTCTTAAGTCAAAAAGTGTTGCGAGCATGCGATGGCGGTTAAGTGTCTTGTTGTCGTGGGATCGCAAGCGTTTAACTGTTTAAGTGAAGTTAAGATTCAAGTTGCAAGTTTGCGATGAAATAAGTTGTTTTGTTAGATTTGCAGTGGTCGCCAGCTCGCGAGTAAAGAAAGAATATTACAAATGTTGTTGCGAGGTTGTGACTGAAGGGCTTGATGAAGATCAACGACTGTCACTCACTCACGAGATTCTTTGAGGATTTGCAAAAGGGGTTGCAAGCTTGCGATTAAGAGGATTTGGTAGCATTTTTGCTAACTCACTGGTTAGTTTCCAAATTGTTATAACCGGTTGTAAGTGTGCGATTAAAGATGGGGATTGACACATGGACTTGTTTGTCGGGTTGTGAAAAAGTTTTGAATGGCAATCGCCAATCAAATAGAAGGTAATGAATTCAAATTTTGCTCAAGTACTTTAGCTTTGAATTAATGCCACAGTAGCTAGTTCATGCAAGTGTGGCAATTAATAAGACTTGAGAGAAGTGACGGCGCCCAAATACCATAAATTGCATGATCAAGCCGAGATTTTGTATAATTGCATTTGCCATTAATGCATTCTATCTTTGAGGTAATCTAGTGAATTGAGCTCTGCAATAACATTGGAGAATTCAGAGTGTTCGGTGTGGGAAATTTCAAAAAATTGGTTAAGTTTTTCTCCTGCAGCTAAAATGAGCAAGGCGACGAGTGGAACTAGAGGTTCCAAGGCCACGAAAAGTGGACGACCTAGAGGTTCCAAGCCCAAGGTCAGTGCCATTAAGGAAAAGATGGTTAAGAAATACAAAGAAGAATTTGTAGGTTGGCTGCCAGGGACTTCCGTTGCTTTGAATACAAATGATTTGGCATGGAAAGATTTATGGAGCCAATGCAAAAACCCAACAATGCTTCATATGACTAGTTCTACTCTATTTTATTATTTCTGGAATAATAGGGTTAAGGGTGTCCTGATGTCAAACCCTTGGGATTTAAATATGGCAAAGTTAACTATGCCAGATGTGTATGTTGATGTGGATTTGATCAAAGAGTTGGCCAAAAGCTATTGCCCAATATCTAGGGTAATCAGAAGAAAGAACCAGTCTGCCCTAGTTTCAATTAATAGAGATAGCTTTGTTGAAGCTTTCCAGATTACTGGTGTTGCATGTACAGATATAGATTTGGAGTGGATTGCAGAGGATTATGACAAATACAAAGGTGTTATCAAGAAGCATGCAATGTCCAGATACATCCCTAGTGTGAATAGGAAACCAGTTATAATTCCAGATAGTATCCAACCACCATTTGGCATCACACCTTTCCACCATTATATGCATTGTACAATCTATGGATTATGCAAAGTGTTGGGTCTTGATGGAGATTCAACAATGTCAGCTGAATTACTGATGATGTCTATGGACATTCAACACCCAGATGTTAACAAAGATTATGATTATGTGGGCTATGTGGTTGAACACATTCATAATGCTCTAGTTGAAATTCAGAGTGGTGCACCGAGCCCTAAATTCAAGCATTATTCATTGTTGATGCATTTAATCTTGTTCTATAATGTTGAGTTCATGGATAAAGAATTGGAGCTTTTTAGAGAAGAATTGAGTGTCTTAATGCCAATACAAAGATGGACCCAGGTTTGGGACAGTAGTTCTCCCCATTCTTCTTTCCTTTTCTTTGAAAATTGGATTGTTTTGCCAATTATGGAAATGCTAGGAATAAATAGGGAACGATTGTCAATTAATGTTAGGAGAGTTTTGAGACCTTCCCAGTATGTTCCAAACTGGTCTATTTCACATAACTGGGTGGAGTTTTTCTTTTTTGATAAATTTACTATGACCAGAGTCTATGGGTGTCCTCATCCTCTCCATATTTTACCAAAATTTGTTTCAATTAGGATTGCTTTTATGGAGTTTATTTGGCAATTGACCCTAGTTGAAAAAGAATACCTTGACAGACACAGGAAGGGTTCTCTTCTTCCTAGGCTTTGGGTTGCGACTAATTTTACCATTGGTAGGAGTTCCTTTGATGAAGTAACCAATTTCCTTAAATAGTATAGGTTAGTTAATGATGTGTCTAGATTTTGTGATCCTGAACAATTTATAAAATGTGCATTGCCAAAAATGACATCTTGGGCCACAATAAAGGACCATGAACCATTGGATGATGAAGATGTGGTTAGAAATTTGCTGAGAAAAGAGGAAGTACAAGAAAGGAGAAGAAAATGGAAAAATTTGATGAGAGTTGAAACAAAATTCAAGGTTGTTGACTCTAGTTTCTAAGGTTTTGCCCTGATAACCTGTACTTGGAGAGGATTAACAAAATGTTGAGTTTATATGAAACTCTGATGGAACAAATGCCTCAAATTCCAAAAGTGGTTGCTCAGCAGCAAGACCCCCAAGATGGACATTATTCACATGGCAAGAGGCCACTTAGTGTGTCTGTTGATGATGTAGAGAGTGGGAATGAAGTTCAATCTACCCAAGTGCCAGCTGCAAAGAAACAAAAAACCAAAGAGGTGGGTACAATTGTGAGGAGAGACTCTGCTAGAGAAATTGTTATAGAACAAGGACACTACTTTCATCAAATAAGGACACATCTTAGAGAAGCAGGGCAGAATGAAGAATAAGGAGAAATAAATGAAGCCCTTTCTCAAGGCTTTGATGAGTGTGTGATGTTGTCAAATGAGTTCATGAAAGATGATGACTTTATTAAGTCAGATGAATTTAAAAGTTTTTTGACAAGGTTGAACCAAAATCAATTAAGACAAAATCTGATCATAGAGGAAGGAAATGTAGAAAAGAAAGAGGAGATCATCAAGGCACTGCAAGAATATGATCCTGATGTTGCCATTTGGCATTATAACAGACAAGGAGAGATTGTTGGCATTTAAATAAGGATATTGAGAAGGTTGATGATGATTATGGATATAACTGATTAAGGATGTTTACTGTCTTGATATTATTATTTTGTCATTGATGTCAAGAAATTGATTTTCTAATTCAGTATGATGTTGCCATATCTTGAGAAGTATGATTTGATGAGTATAAATATGTCGGTAAAAGACACAAAAAGAATATGATGAATAAGGGGAGGAATAAGTTATTCAATGGGCAAATATTACCGAGTTAGACAATGATGAGATCATGATGTTTAGATTGTTTTGATAGCATACATATGTTATTGATTGTAAGGTTAATACTATACTATGTTACCGAGCAAAGAACCTAGTCGGTAAACCCTAAAGGTTATCGCTATCGGTTAATGAAGGCGGTATGTCTACCGAGTCAAGTTTAGTATTTACCAAGTTACAACCAAGCAATAACAGAATGAATAAAAGCATTATTTAAAGAAGGAAGCTGATGAGCTGGCTATGATTAAATGATTGGTATGTCATGAATGAAGTTTGTTAAGGAATCTATGGCAAAGGAAAATCGGCAGGAAGATCTACAACTTAGATTGAACCGCAATACCCTAGCACAAGTTCCAAGAAATGTATGCAAGTTCCAAGGCGGGGTAAAACATTTTCAAATCGAAGGATACATTGAACCTGGTCAAAGTTTGAAGATTTGATGGCTATGATTGATCATGGGAAATGTGATCAAGGAGATTAAGCAGTTGGCAAATTATTTATAAATAAGGAACTATTTATAAACAATGCATGTGGGCAAGTGTATGCACAGGGATGCTACATAGTGATAACCGAGCACAGAAGCTTGAAGACATGTTTGAATAACAAAGTATAGAGCCTAGCAGATAGACAAGATTAGTTCTATGTCTATATTGTATTGAGCAAATAAGAATCTGCTCTAGCATTTTAGATGTGAAGTTGCAGATAGATTTTTATTACTATTATTTTGTAAAGTGATAGAAAATCTCTTAACTGAGTGGACTTAACAATCTTATTTGTAAAACCCTCTAGCAAGGTGACATTTCGATTGAGTGTTTGAAATCCTTTAACAAGGTCACTGCTAACAAGGTGAAGATCCTAACAGATCTGAGGGAAATCCCTTAACTAGGTCACATCTAGCAATGTGTTTGTAGTCTTTAATAGGATTTTCTTTTAATTAAGCATACTCTAGAAGAGTATATTTCTTAGTGGGTCCGAAATCCCACAGTGGTTTTTCCCTTTTTGGGTTTCCACGTTAAATCTGGTGTTATGAGTGTTATGATGTTTATATGCTTTTGAGTTTGCATGTTTATCATTTTTGGTTATATTACTGAAGTATATGTTACCGAGGTTGAATCTGTTGTTTTTATGGAAGATTAAGTTTGTATGATTCACCCCCCCCCCCTCTCATCTTATTAGCTTGGCATTTGTACTTAACATTAAGTATCAGAACTATCACCTGACAGGGAGCAAATATCTGTGGAACAGGCAAGACAATTGATTAAGAGTACTGGTATTATTATGATGCCTAACTGGGATATCCTGTCTATTTTTATTATTGATTAGATTAGGAAGCAAGAGGACCCAATGTTTAAAACTAAATTTGAAATTGGAGATGTAATAAGAGGATCAGGATTTAATCCTAAGTCAAAGACACTTGCCGCTTGGTCTTTGGCACCTTCCACTCAAAAGCCCCACCTTCTAAATATCCAAGTACAAAAGAATGCTGACAGGATGATATGAATTTGCAGAACACAAATGACATGGAGATTGCCTCATTTTTTACTCAAGTTTCTTTCATGAATTTATCAAAAATGGAGGATTTGTCAAGAAGATACACAGAAACATATAGCCAATTGATTGCATTATCTAAAAAATATGAAGAGACACTAATGAAGAAGGGCACTCTGGAGGAAGAGTTAGTGGAGTTGAAAGAAAAAATTGCAAATGAGCCCCCTCCAATACAGATTACAGAACAAGTACAAGAAATACCAGCTGATGTGACAGCAAAAATGGAGGAATACACAGAGAAAATGTAAAAGTCTTGAAAAAGAACAAAATGTCAAGGCTATCTCTGTTGTGTCAGGAATTCTGAAACACAGGATTAATGTATTGAAAGGAAAATTGATGGTAGTGCACGATTTGCACATTTATTTGAAAGAGGCAAGTAAAACATCCTCTGAGGATGTCGCTTTTCTTGGACCTTTGTTCAATGTTTGGTCAGGAAGAAGCAGATTAATGGATAAGATAGATACTGCAATGATGTATAGTGATGAGTTCCTTCCCAAGATCAGTGACACTAAAGACATGGTGGAGGTAATGAATGCAGCTTATGCATTTTTCACAGGGAAGGATGTGCTTATAAATGAAAAATTGCAGACATTTGGGGAAGGTTATAGTAAATTGGTGCCTTCAATTTATGGTAGTAATGGAGATTTGAAATCAGTTTTTGATTGGACCAAGGAATTTGATTTGATTCTAGAGCAAGAAGAAATAATCAAGCATATAGATGAACAGGTTGACGTTGATTTCCTTAATGGTATGCTTGATTCACTATTCAAGGCTGAGGTTGACCATGCAAAGTTTATTGTTGAGGCTAGGGTAGTTACAGATGCCAGATGGACATATTTAGTTGCAAAGATGGAAGAGGTAAAGGCATTCAGTTGGCCAATAGACAAAGAGGTGGACAGGTGGCAAGCCATGCTAAGACAAAAAAAGAAATGTGAGGTTGCTACCCAAGATTCCTCATAGTAATTCTAAGCTTGTTGAATCCTCTTCTTATAAAAGGATTCCAAGATTTATTTGAGAGGGATGGCCACTTTTTCTTTTTGATCAATAGAGAGGGATGGCCAGTTGGCAACTTTTATTGATGTTGAAAACTCGTATATAGTTATAATAGTTCAACTATTCAAGAATTTGATAATGCATATCTGAATCGCATTTTGAATTTACTTTCTAATATCATTATTAATATAATATCAATATCATTTGTAGTTTGAGATCTTCACATAATTGTCTTTGAGTTGAATTTATGTTTTCACTATGAATTGAATGGTCAAGGGTTTTTTAGTTTACATATGAATCTGGGTTGTGTATGTATTTTCATATAATCGTCGCCAGTGTGTTGTCTCCTTCCCGACCCGAAATAGTGCTCTGACGGTATCAGCTGAGGGAGTGCCAGATCCAACCTACTAAATGTGATCAAGAAGACCCTGAGTATCTCGTTGTCTCCTAACAACCTTATCTCTCTCTATCATGAGTGTTTGCACATGTTCTCTAAGCTGATCTATATGTGCTCTGATACTATCTAAAGTATCCTGCTCTAGCACATCCTGCTGAGGAACATGATCCTGAATCCCCTCATCTCCACCTACTAGAATCTTAGCTCGAGAAGCTCTCAGAACCCATCGTATAATTAGAGGAACATGATGCTCTGAATTCTCCTCCTCTCCATCGTGAGCTGCAATAACCCTAGGGTCTGGCTGAATCTGACCAAAATCAATGCCTCTCCTACAACCCCCATCCAGTCCAATGCTCCTGCCTCCTCACATAGAGGGTAATCCTCTCACTGATCTCATACCTACCCTATCAGTGCCCCTCCCAATCCATCTTGCATCTCTCCCACCCATGGGAAGTGGTCTCCCAATCCTACCAACCGGTCCAAAAGGTCTTCCACGGACTCTCATTTGACCTCCTCTCTATCCAGGTCTCCTACCACATCCGCCTCCATATCCTCCCTCATCTCCCTCACCTCCAACCTCTCAAGAAGCTCTAAGATCTCATCTCCATCTTCGTCTGCTAATGATGGGATCATTTGAATCATCCTCCTCATCTCCTGAGCTGGGAGGAGGATCTGTTGGATCAATAATACAAGGAAAAGGGTGTGCAAGCATGTATTGAGCATAATTCGTAGTCACCCCAGGATCTAGAATGTGTAATCTCAAATCATAAGCCACCCTAGGAGTAGCCAAAAACTTTATGCGTGCTATCTCAAAAGATAAAGGTCCCCAATATCGCCTATCCTTGTACCATCGTGCTTATATAGTGACACCAGTATGCATGTGCTGAATGATACCAAACTGTCTCAAAATAAGACTCATCAACTATTGCTCAACAATGTATGGAGTACGACCAATTAGATATCTACTATGCAGAATATATGGTAATTATTGTGCATCATCCATCCATGGCTCACAGTCGATATAAGGTCTCCAAATGACACTATCCAATGAATCCAAAACCCAACACCAATACTCCATCTTACCCAACTTATGCTGAGTAAGGATCCTACATATAAATAGGCATATGGCTACCTCTCACCACAAACTCTATGATGGATAGGTTGAGTAATAGAAATGTGCTCCCAGCACCAGATCTATAAAAGTGTGCATCATGTAGACAGACTAGCACTGTCATCAAAAACAAACTAATGAAGATCATGATACAAATGAGCAAGCATGTAAATACCCCACGCATCTCGAGTCTGATTCTGAATCATGCTCTGAATAATCTCACCCCAACCAACAACAAAACCTTGAGATCTCTTGTCTAGACAGATGAATCCACCAATCAAACCTACAAGAATCACTAGGAGAGTCTCATAGTACATAATCATATCCTCCCATCAAATCTCTCCTCTGGAAATGCTCTCATCACCAAATATGGCTCTACAAGCCTTTGTCCCTCCACGATCCTGAAAATAATACTGGACTAACTCACCAGTCATGGGGATGTGAAGAATCTTGTAGACATCCTCAAGTATCACACTAATCTCACCAGTGGGCAGGTGGAAAGTGTTATGTTCGCTATGCCATCTCTCTGCTAAAGCAGTAAAAAATCCCCTATTATGGGTAATAATAGGCATGTATAACAAATGGAGTAATTAATGACTAAGGCCTATTAATGGGCTACTGAGGGCTAATCTTTAGAGAAAGGGCCTATCAATCCCAGAGTGGACTCCGCCTAAGAAGTGGTGGATTAAGATTAATTTTGATGGCGCGTCGAGGGGAAACCTAGGGGCTTCGGGTGTTGGGATGATTGCTCGCGATGATCGGGGCAACACTCTAGCCATTAGTGCTAAGAGATTGGTGGATGGAATGAACAACATTGTTGAATGTCATGCAGCGTTAGAAGCTATCCTAATGGCTGGGAAATTGGGGGTCAAGAAACTTCATTTGGAAGGTGACTGTCAGGTTGTGGTGAATTGGATAGCTCGAGGGAGAATGGAAGCATGGCTTTTAGACAATCAGGTGCATAGAATGCAACTTCTGTTGAATGATTTTGAAGATTTTAAGGTGACTCATGTCCTTCGGGAAGCAAACTTGGAAGCTGACAAACTTTCCAATGTGGGAGCGAATGGCTCCTTGGAAAATATGTTTAGTTTGTTTGAGGACTTTAGAAATTGTAGTCCTCTTGACTATGATTTTGAGTAGAAGGCTTATTTTAGAAAAGTGAACCCATGCTTGATTTGAAATGACCAATTGTAGCCATGGTCCTGTGGGAATTTATGTTCCTTGTGGTGTGTGTTCTACAAATTTACTGCAAGTGGACTTGCAGTGATGGATGATGATGGAGGCGAGCGGTGTGAGTGACTGGTGATGATGTTTAGATTTCAGTGAAGTGTGTGAAGTACTCATCACACATGATTGAGGCAGCTTTAAAGGCCTTTGTGCTTTGATTCCTGGCATTTTGTGGTGACTGCTCAATGGTAGGAGGAGTGTTTAGGGTTTCATTTTTTGCAACAGCGCGTAAGGATGGAAGCGAATTTTTTGTTGGAATCAGATGGACAATTGCCTATGTTTCGTGGGTTGGTCTCGAGGATTAGGGTAACGAACGTCTTCAGAGTGGATGGAGATGATTTTTGGAGGGTAGTTAGGTTGCTATTTGGAGAGGAATTCCTAACTCAGGATTGGCGACCGAGAACAAATCTTGAAATTTCATCGCTTTTTACTGCTTTGGCCTTGCAGGTGGGGAAGTCGGTAGAGGAAGTGCAATGGATTACTTCCCTGGTGTTAAGACCCAAATGGGCAAGAGGTTTGCAGGAAGTGGTGGCCCAAGTTGTCATTGGCGAGGGGCTGAAGATAGCGGCAGGCCCGAGCAAGAGGATTGGAGTGGCCATTGGGGAGCTGCAGCCTTTTGTCATCTAGTCGGCTTCTCGGACGATTGCTTTGCAAGAGGAGGACGCAAGGAATGGCTAGGTTGAGATTGTGAACTTTGTTCACCAATTCGGGCCAACTGAACGTGTTAAGATCCATGGGAAGGTGACTCCCATTCGGTTTGAGGCCCCTTTGGATGAGGATGGGAGGCCTTTGGTTCAGCATCAACTTCCAATGAAATCGATGAAGGTGGTGGAGTGTGGGTCGCTGTGTGGAAGCAGGCCAGGAACGGTGCCAGGTGGAGGGAGCATGATGTAGAAGGCTGGACCCAGCAGGGGTATCCCCAATTTCTCAAGAGAAGAGGCATTGGGGTGGTTTCGTAGCTAGGTTTGGGTTGGTCGGGGTCTAATGTGTAGTTTTTTGTAAATGTATGCGACCCTTTTTGTGGTTGTGGGTCATGGTGGGATGGTTCTTTTTGGGTTCCTTTTTGTAGTAGGGGCGTGACCCCTTTGTGTTGCAAATAGTCTATCTACTCTTTGGATGTAATACTTTTCTATTCTAAGCAATATAATACATAATGTTATCGATCAAAAAAAAAATGGCGTAATCCATAGGCATCTATATGTCTAATCTTAGTTTGTGTAAGCTCTGACACTACATGGCACATGCCCGGGAATTTCTTCCGACACTGGAGAACATCGAGTTTCTCCTATTTAACAAGAGAATTTGATCTCTATCAATCATCTATCTATCAAATCAAAGCGATCGCTAATATATCACATCAACAATTGATAAATCTTTTCAATGAAGCAAATCAGGCTATGAAATCAACCTAAAACTATCAATCATGGTTTTTTATCAATCAATGAGTTCAATCAAACTCTGCTATGCTCTTCATCAGAAACTGAATCGGTCTCTTAGAGCTAATCTATTAATCTACCAATAAAATCAATCAATCAATCAACATTATCAAAACTTTCTATCAATCAAGACATCAATTAAATACCTATCAATCACATTTGCACATCAAAATGCCTAAATCAAATCATCTTACTGAATTTTAACATGAACAAAATCAAACAAATTCATCTAAAGCAAAAGTGCTAACCTTTTTAACAAAAGTGTTATTCTATTAAACCCAGGCACTAAAT
This sequence comes from Cryptomeria japonica, assembly GCF_030272615.1. Taxonomy (NCBI): domain Eukaryota; kingdom Viridiplantae; phylum Streptophyta; class Pinopsida; order Cupressales; family Cupressaceae; genus Cryptomeria; species Cryptomeria japonica. The sequence continues at coordinate 877,518,028 of NC_081409.1, read as the reverse complement.
CATTCAAAAGCGTTAATCTTTTCAAAAAATGCGCTAGTCGACAAGTCAAAAGCGCAAACCTTTTTCACATATGTGTGAACACATAAAACAAAAGCGTGAATTCTACAAAAGCACTAAAATCCCAAGAAAAAATGATAACCCAACAAACAAATGCGCTAACTTAACAAAAGAGAAAATCTACAAAGCAAAAGCGCAAACCAAGAAACCAAATGCGCTAACACGCAAAATCAAAAATTGAAAAATTCAAAACAAAACATAAAACGTGCTGAAAAGCAAGAAAATTAGTACGAAAAGTTGAAAACAAGCTTGGGATAAGGTACATACTAGATAACCATAGTCAATAGGTCATTGTTATCGTCGAATGCACTCAAATAGATGGTTTTCAAACGGAATCAACATTTTGCCACCTCACCAAGACAATTCTTTTCACTCCACAAGCTGACAAGGATGCAAATAAGAATAAAATTAACCTAGGTTAATATTATAATTACCATTTGGTAGGGTAATTAATGCTTTTGAATGTGGAAATTTTATTTATTTTTCACAAATGAATTTAATTGAAGGAACTTTTCAATTATCATGAGATCGATCGCTTATCCAAATTTTTCAACAATTTCATGATCAATCTCCCGAGGGGGCACACAATCAGGATTTTATCTCCATCAGGCGCATTATCAAGACTTGATTTAATCTTTGAAACAATGTTGTCTCGACATCATTTCAAAGAGGGGCAAAATGTATACACATAAAAATGGCTATGAGCGATTAAATAAATATTTTATATTTATTTAATAATTCTTCTTCTATTAAATAGTTAATTTGAAAAGATTAATTTATTTAATTCATTTCATGTCTTTCTATTAATTAATTTAATTGATTTTTATTTTTTCGCTCGGTAATTCAATTGAAATATTTTATTAATTAATTCATTTATCCTTTTCTTCAAATCAATTAATTAAATATCTAATATTTAATGGTTATTCTTCTATCCTATAGTCTCAAATATTAAATAATTTCTTCAATTATTTAATTCATTTCCAACTCATCTTCCATCTCCACTTCATCTTTCCTTTGCCAACTCATCCATCATGTGGCTAAATTAATTCAACAAAATTTAAATAAATAAATCATTTATTAGCCACTTATCTCCAACTTCCAAAATAAATGAAATATTGTGTACGTACCCATATTTCTTAACCTTCTTCTATATTCTCTCCAACATCCCTACATCTTAGGAAGGACTTGAGTCCTCTTGTCCTCTCATGCCTAAATCTTCTCCAACCATCCCTAGATTCCCTCAGTCAACAACCCAGTCAAGGTGAGATGAGTGACATTTGTCTTCTCCTTCCCCCTTTCTCTCAACCTTCACCTTTGCTCATAGCCATCCAAATTTGCAGATCAGATCATGACCGTTGATCCAGGACACATCATCTTATCCTCTCAAAAGTCTATGAAAGTAGGAGTTTGAGTTGAGAAAGAGTTAGTCTTCAAGTTAAAAATTTGAGTAAACTTATGCATCTGTGATTTTTTATCTTGAAGCAATTAGCAATTTAGCATAATCATTTAGCTTTAAATTATTTGCATTGCAGATCATAGTATCAGTTAACTATCAATTATCGGTCCATTCTTCATATGTCATCTTGGAAGCTACCAGTGCTTGTCTGAGAGAAAAGTATGTGCAACCAGGAACAATGGAGTTAGGACACAATGAGACTTAAATCATGAAGGTAATAATAGTGTTTTTATTTTAAATATACATTTCATGTAGCTTCATTGGTTGAATTTGGATTTCCTGTAGCATTTCCTTTGTATTTTGTGAAACTAATATGTTGTAGGTAGTATTATGATGATGAAATTCAAGTCGACACAATACAAATTTCATCAAACTAGTGTCAACAAGGCTTAACAAGTAGAAGGCTTGATGTGTTCTTAGACTTGGGTATTTACATTCAATCTTTCAAAACCATGCTCATTGAATTATTGATGATGTTAGTATGTTAATCGAATTATTGATGTTTTATCCCTTTAATATTATAGGTTATGTAGACAAATTTTGGTGGACCTATCAATGTTAATTACAGTCTTTTACCACTATTATAGATTTTGACAATCTTGGGAATGGTGTCTTCATAGTGATCCTATATCCTTTCGATTATTCTAGGTAATCATATGTGAATGAAAATCAATATTATAATGTACGGTAGGCTTATTGGGGTTAGGGATAGTCAAGGCCTTACCATGCATGTTTGTTTATACACCCTTTCTTCCTCTTCAACTTTATTAAACCCTTTGATAATTTAGTAGACTCTTTTAATGAAATACAAATTTTTTGAAACCCCTTCTAGGTTTCTTAAGGCCAGCAACAATTTCATATATTCAATAAGCCTCCTCATAGTCTTATATATACTATCCAAAGTCTTTATGAATTTTATTCCTTGATAATCTTGTTATTCCTTAACTTTTTTGTTACTTGATGTGTGGCTCCTACCATTATTGCTTGTAGAGATGAGAAATTCAAATTCCTTCAACTATTACCTTATTTAAGATTTGATGGTGTTGATGAATACCTTTAAAATATTGTTGAGCTAAAATTGAAGTACTTCAATTTGCCTCACCATATTGAAGCCCCCCCTTTTTTCTCTTCTCAATAATTAAATTATAATACATTTAGTACCTATACTTTGAAACCTTCATGGATGCTATTATAAATGACATATTGATCTTACATTATGAATCCTTGATCCTCTACAATATTGTATCGTAAGGTCTTACGACATATCTTATATATGTTCGCTTTGACCTTATTCCAAGTAAATTAGTATGCAAATGGATAGACAATGGCCAAATTCTTTAATTACATCAATAAAGAGATAGTCTCAGTTGGATTTAGATTTGTCAAAAAAGATTGCACTAGTAATTATGTCCATATGACATAAAAATGATAGCAATTATAATCAAATAGAAAAGAATGGTGTGTGAAGTATGTATAGATAAACATGAATCATAATTAAAAGCATGTATAGATTAATTTATTAGTTGACTCAACTGAAAACATAAATATTACAAATAAGATACTAAATTAACATATTTCTAAAAATAAATAAAATAAATTCAAAATTTTAAAAGAAATTTATGAAATATGTATTTTTATTCAACGACAATATATATTTACGCCGAAGGCGTACCCGATTTGAATTAATTGATTTAACTTCGAAGATCAACGGTTTACATCTTCTAAAAATTGATGCAAGACAATTAAACTTGTCATGACCATCGATATTGAATTCACAAATTTAAATTAATCATATTTTCCTCATCACTCAACATTCCTTTTTCCTCATTGGCCAGTTGGGATTGAGAAAGATTTTCTTTGTAAGCAAAGCAGAGTCTTTTTTCCTCATTGGCCAGTTGGGATTAAGAAACATTTTTTTTGTAAGAAAAGCAAAGTATCAATTTTTAAAATAATATTATAATTTTGTGAGAGTATTTTATCAAAAAAAAAAAATTTAAATAAAATTTTTACTACTTGATCGATATTGAATTCACAAATTACATTCTTTTTTCCTCATTGGCTAATTGGGATTGATAAGAATTTTTCTTGTAAGAAAAGTAGAGTATCCATTTTTTAAATAATATTATAATTTTGTGAGAGTAAATATGAAAAAAATAAAAAATAAATAAAAGTATTTCCTCATTGGCCAGTTGGGATTGAAAAACATTTTTGTTGTAAGCAAAGTAGAGTATCCATTCTTAAAATAATATTAGAATTTTGTGAGAGTATTTTATGAAATAAATAAATAAAAGTTTTAGTAGTGGATCAATAATAAATTCACAAATTTTAATTATTCTTATTTTCTTCGTCGCTCAACATTCATTTTTCCTTATTGTCGAGTTATTATTATAATTTTGTGAGAGTACTTTATCAAAATTAAATAAATAAATTAATTAAAGTTTTAGTAGTGGGTAGAGATTTAAGTGAAAAATAGAAATAAATCATAGTAAATTATAATAATTTGATTTTGACTGCTTTCATTCCATGTTTTTTCCCTCACAATTTATCATTTTATAAAACAAGATTAAACTTAATTATCCTATTTTCCTTGTCACTCACCATTCTTTTTTCCTCATTGGCCAGTTGGGATTGAGAAAGATTATTTTTAAGAAAAGCAAAGTATCCATTTTTAAAATAATATTATAATTTTGTGAGAGAATTTAATAAATAAAAGTTTTACTAGTGGATGGATATTGAATTCACAAATTTTAATTAATCCTATTTTCCTCATCACTCAACATTCTTTTTTCCTCATTGACCATCCTTCCCTTTCATTGTCAAAGAGCCACCTTTCCTCCCACAACTTTAAAAATCTACAAGCTATTTCTTCTATAAAAAATAGAAGCATTTCCAAGGAGGAGAATGTGTGCGTAAAGACCACTATCTCAAAACTCTATGTCGATAACTTTTACTACCTTTCTTGTCCTCATATTGTGGACAATAAAAAATGCAAGAAAAATGTAATCCAGACTTCACCGAATACATTATGATGCCCAAAGTGTTCTATTGATCTCTCTGAATGTGATTTTAGCTATATGCTAAAAATCGACTTGCAAGATGAAACATGTGAACTCATTAGAGTTACTGCATTTGAAGGACCAGCAAATGATTTGTTGGGTGTTAGCGTTGAAGATTTTAAACTTCTACTAGCAAAGCTTGATGGTGCTAAACAAATCTTAGACAATGTAATCAATTGTCAGTTTCTACTTGATCTCAAAATCAAAATGATCCCATTTGGTGGGCACGAAGCACAAAGCATCATTATTACAGCTATTAAGTTGCTTTAGCTTGATTGCATTTAAATATTAGTACATGTGGAACTACAGTCATATATTGATTTGTACCTCAAAGCATTTCTTACTTTTTGTTATGTACAAAGTTCTATTTCCATAACTTGTTCTGTCCTAAGCTTATATATAATAGTTGCGCACCCATTTCCTTTCAAATTATGTTTGCATATCTATGTAAATTGAATAAAGTTAGAATTCGATGTCTCATTTATAGGATTATTAACTTTATTAAGAAAATAAGTTTTAAACAAACCTATCCTATGATCACTTTGTTAGAAAATTTAAATAGTACTTTTAATTGAAGTAAATTTTAGGAGAAAACATTAGCTCTCCTGTAAAATTTGAAATTGATAAGATTATGATTTGTAAGAACCATCTTAAGATAAACATGACATTACTTCAAGTGGAAGAAATAGTTAGTTTATCTCTTTATAATTTTGTAAAGGATTTGGCATTAGTTCAAGAGAAACTAGAAGTAGATTGATAAGAATTATTTATTAGGAGCCTTATCATTATTTACATTGATTACATAGCAAATATTTAGAATCTTCTAATATTATGTATCAAGATACTTTGTGTTACTTTAATTATATGCCACATTGTATTATCTCATAAGTTTGGTTATAATAGTTGACCAAATTATTCAAAATTATGCATGTAGATTTTTTTGTAAAATAAAACAAAAAATAATTCTTACAAATACCTAGATGCTTTCAATTCACATTCTTTCATTCTTTATATATATACTATTTATATGATCATCATTTATAGATAGATCGCATTCTCCTAATTCTCAAAGGAACTTCAAATGGAAGAACACAATGAAAAGATGTAAGAAAAGTGTTCTCACTGAAATGAAATGCAACGCATACGGTACCATGCAAGGAAAGATATTATTAACAAAAGAAGATGAGAAAACCAACACATCCTTCTTGATGAAGCTTCCACATTTTCATTCTCTCCATATAATAATCCTTTCCATCTACCATCACATCCACCTCAATTACATCAGATAATTGAGCCCAACCTTTTTGCCCAAATGCAACCTCCATCACCTTTCTCTCAAAATTATTACATTGCTAGTAATAAATTTCGTTCAAAGTTGGATAGCGTCTCAAACATGTCAACATGTTTGGCTTGTATGGAAAGATATACAGGCATCAAAACTAAGAAATGTGATGGAATAACTACTTTTTATAGAGGCACATTAGAAAATAATGGTCATCGATTCTCAAAATGGAACAATATGGATCCTGATCAACAACTTATCTGTTTGCAAAGACTATCTCAAATTGAGGAGATGTTGATTGCAAGGGTTAGCCCAGTACTTCAAGTTACTTATGCTAGGGGAGGGCAACACAAATATAGTGGCCATACTATTTGTTTTCCTCAAGATATTACTACAATTGCATCCTACTTGCCAAGGCATATACATGAATTGGATATAATAATAGTAAACAGGGAAAGCATTGGGCAAGAAAAATATAACTTTTATGTTAGTAGAAATTGTGTTCATGAAGCATTGAAATATAAGATAATCAATGACCTAGACTATAAAGATGTAAAGTTAGATGAAATATATCGCAAAATATGCAGCAAAAGCCAAACAAAAATCTGAAACATACCATGCTATGCTATCTCACATTTCAACCAATTTTGACCTTGACAAACCTGCCCCAATTGCCTTTTGAAAAATACTTATTGATACTCTTGTAGATTGAGACATTGGTGCTCAAGAGATTTGCCACCTTCTGTTAAAATTACCACTCTCCATATGTAGCAGGACATTTGTTTCTTTAAATATAAACTGAAAAAACTTTCAACGTGTTTCAATCTCACCCACATCCACAACCACGTTCCCAAGTTATATAGATGCTTATATGGAACAACCTACACATCTAGAAACATTGTCACTTATTCAAGTCACTCAAAAGTGGAACTTCAAAGCATCTTGCAAGTACAACCAATGGAAACAATGATCCACACCAGCTATTGTTCGAGTATCTCCATGATTCAGAAGCATCCCAACAAAAGATGACAAATCTTTCCAAGAATTCTGTTAGAATGAACTCCTACTATACCATCCATTTCGCAACATTTTGAATGATATTGGTACATCAGATGACCAATTTATGGAAAAATGGGCAACTTTCTCTTGCTACTACCAACCATGGCATGTGCGACGCACACCTCTACAACCAGATGAAGAAATTAATACTGGAATTCCACCTATTCAAGAGGACCGCATGCAAGAAGATATACTTGATGAATGGAAAATATTATCAAGTCTATATTCAGGCCTCCTTATGCATATTGATGAAATTAACATGCCTGGTTGATGTGGAATTGACCTCAACCATGATTGTGGAGAGGCTCATGTAAATCTGCAAGAAGAAATAGTAGCTACTACTTTCATAGACTCAAATTGGCCAACATTTAAAGCTCCCTATGATCTCAACCAAAACACCCAACTTCACCTCTCTATTGAGAAACAAAAAGCATATGATATAGTTTTTTCACACCTACAAGACACTAATTTGTAGCTACCACTTAAGATAATTGTTCAAGGAATAGCTGGAACTGGAAAGTCTCACTTGATTAAAAGCATCAAGATTGCATTGATGAGCATAACACCAGTTTGCCAATCACCACTACTACTTCTTGCATCAACAGGTATCGTAGCATTCAACATACAAGCACCAACAATTCATTATGCCTTGAGAATACCAATAAAAGAAATGGCCCCCTTACAAGGAAAAATGCTAGCAGCACTCCAAGAGAGCATGTACTTCATTCAATACATTCTAATAGATGAAATAAGTTTCATTGGCCCAAAGCTACTACGACAAATTGACAACAGATTGCATGAAGCATTCCAAAGCCAAAATCATATCCCATTTGGAGGACGGTCAATCATGCTATTCGGTGACTTAGGGTAGCTACCACCAGTCAAAGGTATCCCTATGTATGCTTCAACTTCTTATGGGGGAATATTGTGGCGTTCTTTCACAATAGTTATAACTTTGAACAAAATATTTTGTTAAATTGGAGATGATTCAGCACAAATTAGTTTTTTTGCCCTTCTCTCAAATTTACAAAATGCAAAGCCTACAATTGCAAATTGGCAACCTCTAATGCACGATCAAGATCCTCACTCACAACTAAAGAGAAATATCATTGCTCATCCTCCATACATCTATTTTCAACAATTAAATGGTGTCTTCACATAATAAACATATGTTGTTATCTTCAGCAATGCCAGTAGCATTATCCATAGCAAAGCAACTTAGGGGATCAACATGCTCAAATCTAGAAGAAGAAGAACTTGAATCTAACATACTCTTATGTATTGGTCAAAATGTTATGTTATGTTCAAATTTGTGGGTGAAAACAAGGCTTGTAAATGGTGCACTTGGAAAAGTCAAAGCAATTGTATATAGACATGGAGAAAGACCACCTCAACTTCCATTATTTGTTGTTGTTCACTTCAAAAATTACAGAGGACCAATGTGGGATCACAATAAACCAAAAAATGTTCATATAACCCTTGTGAGTCATGGTGTTTGCTATCAAATACCACTAAAAATGGCATGAGCATTAACTATACATAAACCACAGGGGCTCACACTCCAATGAGAAACAATCAACATCAGCAACATTGATCGTCAAGGATTGACATTCATAGTTATCTCAAGAGTTCGTGAACTTTCAAGCCTCCGCATACACACCACCTTCACATTTGAAAGATATTCACACATGCAAACCAACCCATATGTTGCTCATTGAAAACAAGAGGAGGAGCGATTGCTAGCATTATCAAATACTAGTTCTACAAACACAAGTTAAAAGATCTCCAGGTTTGTTCACTCAAGCACTTGTTTCCGTAACTTTAAAATGTATACATTAAAACCATACATTTTAAACTTGCAAACTATTCAACAAATACTTCCTTTAATTTTGTTTCAATTATTAAATCTACAAATATTTGATAATCAATGTTAAACAAACAAGCATGTAACAAAATTCTACAATATTCAAATTCTAATTATCTCTTTTCCATCCTCTACAGGTACAAATTCTACAAAAGGATAATTGAACACTTATTCGTAATACTGTTCTATTATTACTACAAGTGAAAATATCTCTAGGTTTGTTCAATAAATCACTTGTTTTTGTACCTTTATAATGTATATATTAAATCTAAACTTTTTCAACTTACAAACAATTCAAGAAATAGTTCCTTTAAAAAAATATTAATTACTAAATCTACAAATATTCAATAATCAATGTTAAACAATCAAGCATGTAACAAATGTTGTACAATTTTTGACTTTCTAATTATATCTCATTTTCATACAAAAAAAAGAACATTACTTGTTAATTGCATATGTTGTTCAAGGTCCAAAACATGAGATCAAAACATGAGAGTGAATGGTTGCTAAGTTGAAATCGAAGTTTATGCTAGTTGATTACCAAGTAAATCTGTTCTAGAAGTTATAGAACTTGAAGCAGAAAGAATCAAGTGTGAAGGAGTATACCGAAGTATTCCACAAGTTGAATATCAGATTCAGACATGTCAATGATGAGATTGAATAAGTTGTGAGATATTTGAATGGATTGTGGATGTCTCTACAAGATGAACTTGGTCTGGTCAAGTTGTAGAGTGTTGAAGAAGCTTATAAATATGAAATGAAAGTAGAAGAGAAGTTGAACAATAGACATGAGAAGAGATAGAGAGGTAGAGGCAGAAGGTTTTCCAGAGGAAGAGGAACCTGTATAGATCAGAACAAGGGCAAAGAAGTAAGCAAAGATGGTAGTTCGTACTGAAAGGATGATAGAAATTTCTACCGAAGAAGAGAACCTGATAGTTATCAAAATGAGGTTTATGGAAAGGATAATAGAAGACAAGATAAGAGAGTGTTTAGAAAAAATTTCTTTAAGTGTAGAGGTGAAGGAAATCGATCTTTTGAATGTAAGAAGATAGAGAACACTAGAAGAATAGCATTAGTAGAAGAAAGCCCCACTGAATCAGCTAACAAACTAGAAGACGGAGAATTGTTGATGATGAGGAGAACATTGTGTCATACCAGAGAGGATGAAGAGACCTTGCAAAGGATAAATTTGTTCAAGACCAGATGTAAGGTATCTGGTAAGTGTTGTAAAACTTAGTTATTGATAGTGGTAGTTCAAATAATCTTGTTTCAGAAGAAATGGTGAATAAATTCAAGTTGGAAAGATTGAAACACCCTAAGCCTTACCCAATTGCAAGGATTCAAGATGATCATAAGTTTTTAGTAAGTAAGCAATGCTTGGTAAAATTGAAAATTGGAAATTATCATGATGAAGTTTTGTGTGATATCATGCATGTGGATATTTGTCACATTTTGTTGGGAAGACCTTAACAATTTGATAGATAGGCAATAGATGATGGAAGAAAGAATACATACACTATTGTAGTGAATGGGATGAAACAAACCTTATTCCTAGAGCTAGTTTTCCTAACAAAGTTGCACATTGGCTGACAGTGGCAGAGAATGAAGAGTTGAATAGACAAGTGCACGAATTGTTGAAGAAAGGTTTGATCAAAGAAAGATTGAGTCTTTGTGCAGTACTAGCCATGTTAGCACCTAAGAAAAATGGAGAATGGAGGATGTGTACTGATTCCAGAGCAATAAACAAGATGACATTGAAGTATCGGTTTCCTTTGCATAGGATGGATGACATAATGGATTGTTTGAGTGGAGCCAAATACTACACAAAGATAGACTTGAAGAGTGGATATCATCATTGTTGGTAATATTACATTTTAAGGATACTGAGAAGGTTGTTGCTGATTATGGACATAATTGATTAAAGATGTTTTACTATCTTGATATTATTATTTTGTCATTGATGTCAAGGAATTGATTTTCTAATTTAGTATGATGTTGCCATATCTTAAGAAATATGATATGAAGATTATAAAGAAGTCGGTAAAGACACAGGAAAGAATATGATGAATAAGGGGATAAGTTATTCAATGGGCAACTCTACCGAGTCAGACAATGATGAGATCTTGATGTTTTAGATTGTTTTAACATCATACATATGTTGTAAAATGTAAAGGTTAATACTACACTATGTTATCAAGCAAAGAACCTAGTCAGTAAACCCTAAGGTTATCGCAGTCAGTTAATGAAGACAGAATGTCTACCGAGTGAAGTTTAGTATTCACTGAGTTGTAACTGAGCTATAAAAGAATGCATTAAATGTTTACATGTGATATTTAATAAAAGAAGCTGATGAGCTGGAGCGGATCAATGATTGGCAAGCCATAAGAGAAGTTTGTTAAACAAATCTAAGGCAATGGAAAGTCGGCAAGAAGATCTATAGCTCAGATTGAACCGCATTACCCTAACACAAGTTCCAAGGTGATTGTGCAAGTTCCAAGGTGGGGTAAAACATTTTTCAGATCAAAAGATACAATGAACCTGGACAAGATTGAAGATTTGATGGCTATGATTGATCATGGGAAATGTGATCAAGGAGTTTAAGCAGTTAGAAGATTGTTTATAAATAAGAAACTGTTGATAAACAATGTATGCGGGCAAGTGTATGCACAGGGATGCTACATAGTGATAACCGAGCACAAAAGCTTGAAGACCTGTTAGAATAATAGAGTATTGATGCCCAGCAGATAGACAAGATTAGTTCTATGTCTAGATGGTATTGAACAAATAGGAATCTTCTTTAGCATTTTAGATGTGAAGTTGCAGATAGATTGTATTACTGTTATTTTGTGAAAGTGACAGGAAATCTCTTAACCAAGTGGACTTAATAGTCTTATATGTAAATCCTCTAACAAGGTGACATTCTGATTGAGTGTTTGAAATCCTTTGACAAGGTCACTTCTAACAAAGTGAAGATCCTAACAGATCTGAGGGAAATCCCTTAACCGGGTCACATCTAGCAATGTGTTTGTAATCTTTAACAGGATTTTCTTTTAACCGAGCATACTCTAGAAGAGTATATTTCTTAGTGGGTCTGAAATCCCATAGTGGTTTTTCCCTATTTGGGTTTCCACATTAAATCTGGTGTTATGAGGTTTATATTGTTCATATGCTTTTGAGTTTGCATGTTTGATAGTTTTTGGTTATATGACTGATATATCTGTTACCAAGGTTGAATCTGATGTTTTATGGATGATTAAGTTTGTATGATTCACCCCCCCGCCTCTCATCTTGTTGGCTATTGGATCTGTACTTATATTAAGTATCAGAACTATCAATCATATCAAAATTAGAGAAGGAGATGAGTGGAAGACAACATTCAAGACAAATGAAGGATTGTATGAATGGCTGGTGATGCCTTTTGGATTGACTAATGCACCAAGTACTTTCATGAGGTTGATGAATAAGGTATTGAAGACATTCTTGGGTAAGTTTGTTATTGTATATTTGGATGACATTCTGATTTTTTTAGTAAGACAAAAGAGGAGCATTTGTTACATTTAAGATAGGCTTTATAGAGGTTGAGAGAAGAGAATTTGTTGATAAACCTTAAGAAGTGTAGTTTCATGAAGAAAGAGTCTATTTGGGATTTGTGATAACTGCTGATGGATTTAAGATGGACCTTGAGAAGGTAAAATAAATTGTTGAATGGATTAAACCAAAAAGCATTGGACAGGTAAGATTTTTCATGGATTTTCTAGTTACTACCAAAAGTTTATCAAAATTTTCAGTTCAATTTGTAGCCCTATGACTGAGACAATGAGAGGAGATAGGAAGGAATTCAAATGGACAACTAGAGAAAATAAGAGTTTTGAATTATTGAAACAAAAGGTGACTGAGCAGCATGTGTTAGCTTTACCAAATTTCAACAAAGTATTTCAAGTGAACTTCTATGCAAGTGGGAATGTGATTGGGGCCGTGTTAAGTCAAGAAGGGAGAGCATGAGCTTATTTCAATGAAAATTTGAATGATGCAAGAAGGAGATATTTGGTGTATGATCAAGAATTTTATTCCATCATTCAAGCCTTGAAGAAGTGGAGACATTAAATTTTGTCTAAGGAGTTTGTGTTGTATACCAACCATCAGACCTTGCAGTATTTGAACAGTCAGAGTAAGTTGAATCAAACACATATGAGATGGGTAGAATTTTTGCAAAGTTACACTTTTGTGTTGAAGCATAGAAGTGGAAAGTCAAACAAAGTTGTTGATGCAATGAGTAGGATGAATTTGCTGACAGAGATGAGAGTGACAGTATTAGGATTTGAGGAGTTGAAGACCTTTTATGATGATGATCCTGATTTTGCAGAAACTTGGAAATCATGTAGAGCACTGGTTATGGTATATAAAAGTAAATTGTTGGATTATTTCATTTAGGATGGGACATTATTCAAAGGACTTCAGTTGTGTATACCTGAGAGTTCTATGAGAGAGAATCTGATAAAGGAGAAGCATGGTGGAGGATTAGTCGGACACTTTGGTGTTGACAAAACAGTAGCATTGATAAGTGAACATTAGTTTTGGCCTTAGATTCGTAAGGATGTCAGTAAATTTGTGCAGAGTTGTAGAGTTTGTTAGGTTGCAAAAGGTAGTAGTCATAATGTGGGATTGTATAAACCTTTAACAGTTCTAGAGAGACCTTGGGAGGACATAAGCATGGATTTCATACTTGGATTTCCTAAGGGACAAAGGGAATGATTCTATATTTATGATGGTGGATGGATTCTCGAAGATGGCTCATTTTATACCTTGTAAGAAGACATTAGATGCAATGCATGTAGCTGACTTATTTTTCAAGGAAGTGGTAAGATTACATGGAATACCTAAGAGCATAGTGTAAAGCGGAAAATCGCGGTCGAACCCTAGTTGTTCTCCCCTCTTCCGACTCCAAGGAGAGAGAAGGGAGGTTCGCTAGGATTCGATGGGTTTTCACTTAGGGGGAAGACTTTACATTCAAAAGAGGGGTTGAAACTCATAAGATTCAATCCCACACGATGTAAGATTGGATGCTAAATGAATTTCAAGGGTTAGGAAAGCAAGGCTACCCTCTTTTGTAAAGAATGTTGATTAAGGAAATTAAGCTAAGGATGCATAGAAAGTCATAAAGATTCGCTTATAAACTGAGTTTGGGCTATAGGATGAAGCTGCGGACCTGGAATTAGCAGTAAAATGTCGATACGGCGCTGTCCTGCAAATTTGAGCAAAAGTTGTCGGGACGATGGCGCCCGGCGCCACGGTCCTCCGAAAAATCCGCGAAACGAAGGGGGATCTGTTAGTCTCTGCACAAGGATTCCAGATCTTCAATTTCAGCCACGTACCTACAACCTACACATAGAAAAGCGAAGATGATTGGGGGTTAGGGATTAGGGGTTTGCCTTTAGGTCAAACCCCGGTTTTGGAATTAACCAAGAAATGAGCAAGAGCTGTAAATGTAAATGACTGTAAAACAAGTACTAATACCTTGTTCTAAGGATGTTTGTATCCTTATGTGCGAAGGTTTAGATGTTGTATGTTGTATGTTGTATGTGATCTCCTCTTCAATGGTTGAATCCTTGTCTTGAATGCAACACTTAGCCTTGAATGGAGACTTGGAATGATCAATTGCTTGAATGCTTGAATGCTTGAATGCTTGAGTATAATTTCCACGCTTTGTACACATATCCTCCTCATATCTTATCCCAAATGAGAGAGAAAAATGTAGTTTATATACTTGTCATTTAGGGCTGATAGACTGATTTTCCCGACCTTAGGCCGACCAGGGAATGTAATTTTCCAAATTGCAAACGAAAAGACCCGATACCACTTAGGAAACCGGGCCCAAAATAGGACCCAGGGACCAGGGCGCTGGGCGCCATGGTCCTAGAGGACCAGGGCACTGGGCGCTCTGGTCCCACCTCCCGGGACATCAGGGTGCAAGGAGGTTCAGGCCAGGGTGCTTGAAAAATGCAGTTTTCAGTGTCGTGAGCAAGTTTTGGGGTCTCCATTCAGGTTGCGTGTTGCGTCGCCATCGTGAAGACCGAAATGCAGTCGAAATTGCAAGTGTCGCAATTTTAGGACGCTACATTTAGCCCCCACTTTAGCGGGAGTATGTATGCTCATACTTCTGGTAAAGTACAAGGAAACAACGTTGAAAGACTTTCACCACGTCAAGGAGGCAAGATACACCAAGCCCCCAGTGGACTAAGGATCTTATGACTTCGATTGACAAAGTAAAAGGGAAGATCACGAGGAAGAACCATGACTGTCAGTAGTAAGGTTCCCTCGCTATGAGTCATGCAAAAGAAATACCAAAAATCTTCAAGACAAAGCTAAGTTTGCCAAGAAATTTTCAAGTATCTTTGAAAGGATAGAAATGTAAAGCGGAAAATTGCGGTCGAACCCTAGTTGTTCTCCCCTCTTCCGACTCCAAGGAGAGAGAAGGGAGGTTCGCTAGGATTCGATGGGTTTTCACTTAGGGGGAAGACTTTACATTCAAAAGAGGGGTTGAAACTCATAAGATTCAATCCCACACGATGTAAGATTGTATGCTAAATGAATTTCAAGGGTTAGGAAAGCAAGGCTACCCTCTTTTGTAAAGAATGTTGATTAAGGAAATTAAGCTAAGGATGCATAGAAAGTCATAAAGATTCGCTTATAAACTGAGTTTGGGTTATAGGATGAAGCTGCGGACCTGGAATTAGCAGTAAAATGTCGATACGGCGCTATCCTGCAAATTTGAGCAAAAGTTGTCGGGACGATGGCGCCCGGCGCCACGGTCCTCCGAAAAATCCGCGAAACGAAGGGGGATCTGTTTGTCTCTGCACAAGGATTCCAGATCTTCAATTTCAGCCGCATACCTGCAACCTACACACAGAAAAGCGAAGACGATTGGGGGTTAGGGATTAGGGGTTTGCCTTTAGGTCAAACCCCGGTTTTGGAATTAACCAAGAAATGAGCAAGAGCTGTAAATGTAAATGACTGTAAAACAAGTACTAATACCTTGTTCTAAGGATGTTTGTATCCTTATGTGCGAAGGTTTAGATGTTGTATGTTGTATGTTGTATGTGATCTTCTCTTCAATGCTTGAATCCTTGTCTTGAATGCAACACTTAGCCTTGAATG
The DNA here is from genome assembly GCF_030272615.1 of Cryptomeria japonica. Lineage (NCBI taxonomy): Eukaryota > Viridiplantae > Streptophyta > Pinopsida > Cupressales > Cupressaceae > Cryptomeria > Cryptomeria japonica. Next base: position 877,502,099 of record NC_081409.1, on the reverse strand, counting down.
GAGACTTGGAATGATCAATTGCTTGAATGCTTGAATGCTTGAATGCTTGAGTATAATTTCCACGCTTTGTACACATATCCTCCTCATATCTTATCCCAAATGAGAGAGAAAAATGTAGTTTATATACTTGTCATTTAGGGCTGATAGACTGATTTTCCTGACCTTAGGCCAACCAGGGAATGTAATTTTCCAAATTGCAAATGAAAAGACCCGATACCACTTAGGAAACCGGGCCCAAAATAGGACCCAGGGACCAGGGCGCTGGGCGCCCTGGTCCTGAGGGACCAGGGCGTTGGGCGCTCTGGTCCCACCTCCCGGGACATCAGGGTGCAAGGAGGTTCAGGCCAGGGTGCTTGAAAAATGCAGTTTTCAGTGTCGTGAGCAAGTTTTGGGGTCTCCATTTAGGTTGCGTGTTGCGTCGCCATCGTGAAGACCGAAATGCAGTCGAAATTGCAAGTGTCACAATTTTAGGACGCTACATTTAGCCCCCACTTTAGCGGGAGTATGTATGCTCATACTTCCGGTAAAGTACAAGGAAACAACGTTGAAAGACTTTCACCACGTCAAGGAGGCAAGATACACCAAGCCCCCAGTGGACTAAGGATCTTACGACTTCGATTGACAAAGTAAAAGGGAAGATCACGAGGAAGAACCATGACTGTCAGTAGTAAGGTTCCCTCGCTATGAGTCATGCAAAAGAAATACCAAAAATCTTCAAGACAAAGCTAAGTTTGCCAAGAAATTTTCAAGTATCTTTGAAAGGATAGACAGGGTGTATGCCCCCCTACGTTAAAGCGATCGCACACGCCTCAACGGGGGTGATTGTTTTAACGTAGTGATACACATAAGAAATGAGAAAGGAAAAAGGAGCACGTTATCGCAAGGATTTAGCCCCCAAGTGTGAGATAAGCCCAAGGATAATAGACACAAAACACAAAGCATGAGGTGACTTCGATTTCCTTGGGGTCAGTATGCTGTATGATAAGTCATGTATATATATCATATGTATGTATGCATAATTGTTCTTCATTCCCCAATCAAGGAAGGTCACCTAGAAGAAGGGAACACATGTGTCTTTTGAGTCAACATGAGAGAGATCGAGAGATCTCAATGCTTTGCATCGTCCTCAAGTAGACAACACTAAGGATGACAAATAGAAGAATGAGAATAACATATAGAAGAAGTAACAAAAGAGAGGGGGAGAGAGTCTGCTATGCTAATGTAACTAGTCTAGCATGTCATCTACCCCCCGATCTTGCTGATCAATGTTTCGGGAAGGCAGGGAACACGCTAGAGGAGGAACATCCAACACAGCAGATGGAGCTATCAAAAGATCCAAACAAGGGCTATGTTCATGTTCCAAGCCACATTGTTCTTGTCTAGGAGCTAGGATAAGTGCTTTAGAAAATTCATCAGATAAATGGTTATCAACATCAACAAGTTCATATTCACTATCAGAAGCAAGAGGAGTAATATTTTCATCTATATCATCATCAAGATTTATAAAAATGGGATCTTTAACTCGCACAGGATCAAGACCATCATGCATCTTATGTTTAGGAGATTTAGGCTCAATATCCGGCTGAGGGAAAAATGGAATAATGCTTGTTGAAGGTGTTTTTGGAGATTGCAAAGTTTGAGAAGCAGCTGCTTGAGCCCTAAGACGACGCTTTCGTCGACGTTCCCGTGCAGAATGATTACGTCTAGTCTTAGTAGGAAGTGTAGAAGATAGAGGAGGAGGAATGTTCTCATCCCTATCACTTGGGTGTTTAGGTTGTGGTCTCTTAGGCTGGATAATAGGAGAAGAAGAAGGTCTCTTCTCTCTATAGAAGGCAGGAGGAGGAACTGCTCCATATAAAGGAGGAGTTTTTGGTTTAGGAAGAAGACCAAGTCCATCATGACGAGGAGGTATAGGTCTATTTTTAGAAGATTTATTAGGCATAGACATAGTCGCATCCATAAGGACGGGTTGGGAATCTTCTTGGGGAAAGACATTAGTTTTGTCTTTCAAAGGAAGAATTTCCTTCTCAAGAATGATAGGAATGTCAAGTTTAGGTGCTCTAGGTTCACTTAGAGATAGGATCATATCTGTTTTCCACTTTTGATAAGATTTGAAAAGATGATCACTTCGCGGAGGAAGAGATTGGAATTGTTTGGGCCAAAAGTAATCAATAGGAACACTAGAGGTTCTTTCAGCTGGTTTAAAGAGACTATGATTGACAGTAACAACTTCACCATTATGGGGAAATTTCAAACACTTATGAATAGGAGAAGCAATAGCTTTCATGGAAGATAGCCAAGGATAGCCAAGCTTCACACGAAATTGTTCGGAAGAAGGAATAATAGCAAAGTTCACATCAAGAGATTTGTTATGGACCTCAATAGGCAATGTAATAGAACCAATTGCAGGAGAAGAAAATGCATCAAATAATTTCACAATCACATCTGTTTTGTCATAGATCACTTGATTCAATTGCAAAGTAAAAAGAAATTCTTCAGTAATAACATTAACCATGCACGAAGGATCAATAAGCACTCCACGGCAAGGCATATTCTTGACTTTTGCAACTATGTATAAAGGACCATTAGGTGCTCTAATGGTTTCACTAGAATCAAATGTGATGGAAGGTTCTTTAGGGTTTTCTTGCTGCTCTACAAAGTTAATCACATTCGGAGTCATAGACACAAGACCATCAGATGAGAAAGAGGAATCATTAGCCTCAATCACATTAGAAGTATGAGAAGTATGAGAAGGTAATGGATCAGTAAAAATCTGAAGATTTTGGTTAGGAGGAGCTACAGATGTGTTGCCTTTATCATTCACTCCAGAAATAGAAATAGTATTATTATCAATCAAATCTTGAATTTTACCCTTTAGAGAAAAACATTTTTCAGTATCATGCCCAGGCTGACGATGAAAGTGACAAAAAGCTTTGTGATCAAAATAAGGTGAAGTAATCTTTGCAGGATCAATTTGTCTTATAGGAGGAAGGGTAAGCACATTTTGTCCCAATAACTTATTCATAATATCATGCAATGATTCATTCAAAGGAGTATACTTTCTTTCTTTCTTGAAAAATTTAGAAATAGGAGGCACACCTGATGCTGCATTCACATTGTTGTTGATGATGTTTTCATTGAATTTGATGGAATCTCTGTTCGGTTTAAACATCCCAAATGGTTGTTGACTGCTATCACCCTTATCACTCAGAGCCATAGGATGTGATTGTTCCATTTGACTCACAGTCAGTTGATAATTGTGAAGAGTGGCACACAACTGTTGGAAAGAAGTAAACTCAGAAAACAGAAGTTTGTCTCGAATATCTTTTTGTAAATTAGAAATAAAAATTATTTGAATATCATTATCAGGCACTGGAAAAGAAATTTGAGCATACAAATGCTTATATCTACCAATGAAATCAGTCACTTTTTCTTTAACACCTTGTTTACAATGCATTAAATCAATCAAAGTAACTTTAGGACTTATGTTGTTTTGAAATTGTTGAATGAAAGCATTTGCAAGTTGTTCGAAAGAAGTAATAGAATAAGAAGGCAACAAGCAATACCATTGTAGGGCTTTGTCTCTTAATGTTCTAGTGAATAGTTTTGCAAGCAACCTTTGGTCATAAGCAAAATCAGTACATATTGTTTGAAAAGTCTTAACATGTGTTAGAGGATCTCCTTTACCATTATAAAGTTCCAAATGCGGGATTTCAACATGCTTAGGAGGAATAGCTCGAACAATGTCAAGAGAAAGTGGCCTCGCAACATCAAATGTGGGCACACTAAACTTAGATTGATTCATAGAGGCAATTTGTTGCTGTAAAGAAGAGACAGTTTGTGCAAGATTATTAATGGTAGCTTCAGTCGAAGAGTTCATATTAGGTGTGTTAGATTGAGATGGAGGTGTGATGTTATTGAAAGATGGTAAAGAGTAAGGTGGTGGGACCCTATGATAGTCAACCATAGGGGATGATTGGATAAGAGGAACACTACAAGGAGGAATGGAATGGTTAAATGAATTGCCCCCTTGTGTCATGTTCATTTGAGAAGATGTAATAGGAACACTTATTGAAGGAATGAATGAAGAAGTCGGATTAAATGAAGGAATAGGGTTAATTGAAGAAGGAGGATTGCCCCCATGACTGGTAATCACAGGAGGAATGTCTTGTATAGAGGTAGCCATGATGTTTGATGTAAAGGTAGGTATACTAGCAATAGAAGTGGTCAAAGGAATAGAATGATTGACTTGTGTAGGAGGTTGTGTATAACCTAAAGATTCAGCACAACTCTTCATAGGCATCACATTCGAATCCACAATGTGTGCGATACCACGTAAAACATCAATTCCATTCTTATCACTTTGAAGCATACATTTTAGACCCTCAATTAAAGGAAGAGCTTGACTATCGGGATACTCATGAGACATCCATTGGTGAAAATCATCAAATTGGTTATCCAATTTGAAAAGTTGTTCAACAGAAACTTCATGGGGAGCTTCTTCATCATTAGGAGGATTAGAGGAATTACCCATGTCCTCGTTAAAAAGACTACTCAAATTAGGTTCCATCTCCTCAGTAGTTAAACCTCGGAAAGACTTAATTCTACGGCTTCGTCTAACGGGAATAGTGTAAGTAGGGCTTATTGTAAAACTCATGCACTAGAGAGAGAGAGAAGATTTTGATTTTAGAGGTAGCAATTTTCAGTAAAACCAGCCAATCTTCCAGATTTAAGCTGTTAAATGCAATCACAACAGTCTCCCGAAATTTCAGAAAAAATGTTCAGGACCGTGGCGCTCGGAGTGCAACACGGTCCTTGCAACTTTTTTCAAAATTTGCAGGGATGAAAGGTATGATGATTTTAGAGCTAATCTGAAAAAATTGAGGGATTTTACGATCTGTAGATAGGCCAAATTAAAGTTGCAAATTCAAAATTGAACCCTATCAAGATTGTCGAAAAATGCAAAATTTGAATTTTGAAAAAGAGAGGGAAACTGAAATTTTGAATTTTATGATTTTAGAGGGAATGTCAAAAGCAGTGCAAGTTTTGAAATTTAAAAATTGACTCAATTTCACGCAAAATTCAATTTTGAAAGCGGAAATCAAAGTTGTTGTAATTAGGCACTTAATTTCAAAAGTCACAAAATGCAAATATTTGAATAAAGCACTGAAATTTCGAATGAATGCAAATACAATTTTCAGATCTAAGACAGTAAGAACACAATTTTGACACAAAATTTCAGTTTCGATAATTTTTGAATGATTAGGAGCCTTAGACCAAGCAATCACAAGACCAACTTTGACTGTAATTTTGAAAGTGTTATAATTGACAAAATCAGCCAAAATTCTGGATTTTAGCAGGAAAATACAGCAAGATCTCGCTCCTGAAATTTTGGAAAAAATGTCGGGGACGATGGCGCTCGGAGTGCAACACGGTCCTCGCAACTTTTTTCCAAATTTTTAGGGATGAAAGATATTGTGATTTTATTGCGGAATCCAAAGTTACAGCTGATTTGGAGATGTTTTGATCGATCAAATTGTCGGACAAAGGTTGAATCAAGAGGGTTTCAAAAATTAGGGTTTTGACTTTTAACCACTTAATTTTCAGAATTAAAGCACAAATATGAATTGATAATTTGTAATAGAAGGACAGATCTAAAACAAGCATTAACATTTAGACATTTCGCAAGTTTAATTACTAAAAAGAAATTTTAGGGTTTTAATGCAATCACCTCTAAAACTTTGCAAAAGATCAAACATGGAAATGTAATCAATTTTTTCAGATCTAAGCATGAAAAATCAGAAAGGATGTTCACGTTGGGTTCACCAAAATGTAAAGCAGAAAATCGCGGTCGAACCCTAGTTGTTCTCCCCTCTTCCGACTCCAAGGAGAGAGAAGGGAGGTTCGCTAGGATTCGATGGGTTTTCACTTAGGGGGAAGACTTTACATTCAAAAGAGGGGTTGAAACTCATAAGATTCAATCCCACACGATGTAAGATTGGATGCTAAATGAATTTCAAGGGTTAGGAAAGCAAGGCTACCCTCTTTTGTAAAGAATGTTGATTAAGGAAATTAAGCTAAGGATGCATAGAAAGTCATAAAGATTCGCTTATAAACTGAGTTTGGGTTATAGGATGAAGCTGCGGACCTGGAATTAGCAGTAAAATGTCGATACGGCGCTGTCCTGCAAATTTGAGCAAAAGTTGTCGGGACGATGGCGCCCGGCGCCACGGTCCTCCGAAAAATCCGCGAAACGAAGGGGGATCTATTAGTCTCTACACAAGGATTCCAGATCTTCAATTTCAGCCGCGTACCTGCAACCTACACACAGAAAAGCGAAGACGATTGGGGGTTAGGGATTAGGGGTTTGCCTTTAGGTCAAACCCCGGTTTTGGAATTAACCAAGAAATGAGCAAGAGCTGTAAATGTAAATGACTGTAAAACAAGTACTAATACCTTGTTCTAAGGATGTTTGTATCCTTATGTGCGAAGGTTTAGATGTTGTATGTTGTATGTTGTATGTGATCTCCTCTTCAATGGTTGAATCCTTGTCTTGAATGCAACACTTAGCCTTGAATGGAGACTTGGAATGATCAATTGCTTGAATGCTTGAATGCTTGAATGCTTGAGTATAATTTCCACGCTTTGTACACATATCCTCCTCATATCTTATCCCAAATGAGAGAGAAAAATGTAGTTTATATACTTGTCATTTAGGGCTAATAGACTGATTTTCCCGACCTTAGGCCGACCAGGGAATGTAATTTTCCAAATTGCAAATGAAAAGACCCGATACCACTTAGGAAACCGGGCCCAAAATAGGACCCAGGGACCAGGGCGCTGGGCGCCATGGTCCTAGAGGACCAAGGCGCTGGGCGCCCTGGTCCTGAGGGACCAGGGCGCTGGGCGCTCTGGTCCCACCTCCCGGGACATCAGGGTGCAAGGAGGTTCAGGCCAGGGTGCTTGAAAAATGCAGTTTTCAGTGTCGTGAGCAAGTTTTGGGGTCTCCATTCAGGTTGCGTGTTGCGTCGCCATCGTGAAGACCGAAATGCAGTCGAAATTGCAAGTGTCGCAATTTTAGGACGCTACACATAGTTTCAGAAAAAGACACTAAGTTTGTTGTTTATTTTTTGAGAACACTTTGGAAGAAGATGAAGACAGATTTGAAATTCAGTTCTACTTTTCACCCACAGACTGATGGAAAGATAGAGGTAGTAAACTGGAGTTTGGGAAATTTATTGAGATGATTAGTTGGCGAGAAGACTGGAATTTTTTATTTGATTCTTACACAAGTTGAGTTTGCCTACAATAATCCAGTGAACAAAAGTACTAGAAGAACACCTTTTGAGATTGTTACCGGAACACACCCTATAGGAATATCAGAATTGAGAGATATCAATAATGAAGTTAAAAGGAGTGCAGAGGTAGAATAATTTGTAAATCATATTAAGGTCTTAAATGTTGATGTAGAGCATCTATCACAAACCATAAAACCTTCATTCAAGGGTAGACTTTAAACTTGAATCAAGAGGCATATAAAAAGATCAACCACTCTTCTCAACTCCAAACCAATTTCAAAGGTTATATTACATCCCTACAAACCTTCATTCAATATTTTAGATCATAACATTCACCATAACATGAGAGAACAAATTCTTATTTGCCATGGAATACCCTAGTTCAGGGTTTCATCCCTTAAAAATTGTTTTCACCAAAATAATCACACAATATCAATTCTTAACCAAATTAAGTAAGACAAAAATAAATGGAAAGAAGATTCAGATAACTTTCCAACACATATATCCTTTCTTAATTAATATTCTTCATGTGACCACATCAAATTCTGCAACCAAATTGTTGTTGCCTTCACCAGTCTGCCTTTCACCATGAACTGTAACAAACAGTCATCAATAACTTTTTAAATATTGATTCTAAATAAAATGTCTTCAGTCAGACTTTAGATTACTGAGTTACACAAGTTATCTCCAAATTTCAGCCAGATCCAACAGTTGAATCAAAAGGTATGAGCATTTTCCCAAAAACGGGTAACCCTTGGCGAGGTTTTGACAATTATTGTAAAAACAAACATATCTTGCCAAATACTCTACAGAAATATATGCAATCCATTCAAATATTGATAAGCTTCTTCAACACTTTACAACTTGACCAAACCGATTTCATCTTGTATAGACATCCACAATCCATTCAAATATCTCACAACTTATTCAATCTCATCATTGACATGTTTGAATCTAATATTCAACTTGTGGAATACTTCGGTATACTCCTTCACACAGGCACTTGAGAGATCATGTCAGTAGGGTATGACTCTCGACATTTCAGCACTTTGGGATGCATGAGAGGAGCATGTCTAGAGTAAACTTGCACATCTAGATGCACTTGTGACGTTGGTTTGTGCACAGGACAAACCGAATCAATTCTATCCTATCTTGCAACTTTGCATTGTATGCAACTAACAGTTTTTGCAGCAGGCAAAAAAATACTACCAATTGAAAATGGCTTTGAGTCATTAGAAACCAAGACAGGCCATTGTATAGGAGCCTCATGCAACCCCACAGGTTCAAACGGATCGATCATATATCTCCTAGATTGGAAGAAACAATCTGTCAAAGTTTGACAATTTTTTGGACTCAGGGCACTTGAGAGATTGTGCCAATAGGGTATGACTCTCGACATTTCAGTGCTTTGGGATGCATGAGATGAGCATGCCTATCATAAAACTACCCACCTGGATGTGCTCATGATGTCGATTTGTGCACAGGATGAACTGAATCAATTCTAGCCTATCTTGCAACTTTGCATTGCATGCACCTGACAGTTTTTGCAGCAGGCAAAAAATGCTACCAATTGAAAATGGTTTCTAGTCGTCAGTAACAGAGATAGACCATTGTAGAGGAGCCTCACACGACCCCACGGGTTCAAACAGATTGATCATATGTGTCCTGGATTGGAAGAAATAGTTTGTCAAAGTTTGAAAAAAAATTGGACTCAGGGCACTTGATCACTAGTACATTTGAGGTTGATTTCTGACAGCCTATCGTCGGAATTTTGACTATTTTTCGTCGAACTGCCGACAAATGAAGTCATCAAAAACTCATCGTCGGTAATTCCAATGGTGCCATCTAACGTCAAAATTCCGATGACATCCTGAACTCTTCTGACGATGGTCATGATCGCTCATCCGGCCAAAGAATGTCATCGAGCGTAAAGCATCCTCGTCGGATGGACGTCAAAATTCCAACACCTACTAGGAACTTTCAGTGATGAAGATTTTGTTTGTCCGATGATCTTGTCGTCGGTGCAAAGTTGGGATGATGTCGGAATTCCGACGGTGATTTATTTTTATTTTTATTTTTTAAAATGTGCATGCCAATTACAATGGTGCTTGTTGGTTCCCTTTTAGCATGTCCTACTAGATGGACCCAAGTAGTTCAATTTAAAGTATATTAGGATGAATTTCAATGCCATTTAGAATCCCACATGAAGCCACATTGATATTTTATCGACAAGACTTCCTATGCACTACTTCGTACAATACAAAATTGACTTGATTCTCAAATCTCTTATTCCAAATATATCTTTAACACATCATTTTAGGAGAACAAAATCAACACAAAGTCCAAAAATTAGTAAATTCAAGAAGTATCAAGTCAAGTTCATCCTTGTGGTAGTTTGATTATGCTTTCACCCAAGAAAGATGACATATGGTGACTCTACATTGACTCTTATGTCTCAACAAGATCTCAATGAAGAACATGTATCTCTTTCTACACATCAACAATCACTTGGGTCATCTCTAGGCACACTAAACCAAATCAACATATCATCAAGTTTCGATCCAATAAAAAAAAATTGGAAAACTATATTCAAAATGTGAGGACTCTATGAATGGATGTCTATGCCTTTTGATAGTTTCTAATTCTCTTGTGACACTCGTGCTTGATAAAAAATGTTATCATTGTCTACATGGATGACATCCTAATCTTTAACAAGATCTTAAAAGAATGCATGCTACATGTTGCACAAGTACTAAATACACTACATCAACACAAGTTGCAAGATAACCTTGATAAATGCATTTTGGCACCACACAAAATTAACACCTTAGTTACATAATCAACCACACTTGCATTCATGTTGATCCAAAGAAAATCAAGGTGATTGAATACTAGCCTATCCCATACAATATTGGAAGAACATATGTTACACATTGCACATGTACCACATATGCTATGCCAACACAAGTTGCAAACCAACCTCAACAAATGAAATTTTGGCACCATGCAAATTTAGTTACATTATCAACCACTCTCCCATTCAAGTTGATCTTTAAAAAATCAAGGTGACATGATACTAGCATACCTATGCAAACTCAAATAATTAAACAGCTTTCTTAAACTTGAGAACTTCTATAAAAGGTTAGTCCTTGGATTTTCACATGTTCCTTGATCACTCAACAAGGTTATATGTAGCAAGGCAACATTTCTATGGACTCCACAAAAAACATGCCTTTAATGGCCTCAAACAACACCTCTACTTTGTGATAGCATTTACTCTAGTGAATATTGCAAAATCATTTGATATTTAGATTTATGCATTTGATTATGTACTAGGCATCATGCTAATTTAGCATGGCCAACCTATTACCCATCACTCAAAATCTATCAATGATACCTTGTGGCACTATTCAACTTATGAAAAGGAGCCTTTCACCCTCATGCAATTCATCAAACAATGGTGTCACTATATTCTTAACAAAGAGACTACCATTCAATTAATCATCACCCACTTCAATTACTACACACAAAGTAAGTTGGAAAATGTGTGGCATGTGAAGTGGATGATCTATCTACAAAAATTTGGGGCACAACAAGGCTACAGATTAATGTAGTCATTAATGGTATTCATAATTCCAAGGGTGGTAGGTTCAGAGGGGTAATAAAAAATGACAAGAATGTGGTTTGAAGGTAGGGGTTGGCAAAAGAGATCGATGATGGCATGTACAACTATAAAGTACCAATGAAGAGATGAGTGAAAAAGAAAGTAATGTTGCAACCCTTTGGCAGAATGAGAGAGAAGAACAATATCATCAACAAGTAGATTAGCAATAACCCCTCATGTAATAGTGAAGGCATACAACAAAGAGCTAAAAATAGAAAGAGAAGTATGAAAAGAAAACTCATCTGGCACCCAATAGTGAAGGCATTAAACTACCTTCAGAATGAGAAACTATGTTCTCATTTCAAACAGATCTAAGCATAAAAGTTTCTAATTAGCTTGGATATTTGAAAGCCATGGCTAATGCAAATTGTTATGTTGTAAACATTACAAAGACCAGTAGTTATATAGAAGTTTGTGGGGAATCTGACCTCCCTCGAATGCCACCTATATTCTGCAACTTGGTATGAAAAAATTATGTTTTAATGGTGTACTTCTTGAACCTGCAACAACATTTACTTTTTCTATAAGTATAGGCCATGGTTGTCAAATGACACGTAGTTAAAATAGTTTACATACTAAGTAAATGATACACTACTTGATTCTCATTACCTACTTATAGTAAGCATGAGTGAGAGAGAAAGGAAAGTATGCAGGGCAACTGTGACTTAAAGCCAATAGGAAGCATTCAGACAAAAGGAGGACTATTGTGACAATACTATTCTTAAGTAAATCTTGAAAACATAACACAAATACTATTTTCCAGAAAAGGGATAGGGATTTGCTCTGCAAGTAGCCCACAAAAGAAAATCATTCAACTAACATCAAGATCAAGATGAAAAAATCTATTGTTTTCCTTGGTTTCAATGAAACTTGTGATAGACGTCAAGATCACACACGAGATGCATGTATCTAAAGGTTGTTTAATGTCATTTATAACCCACAATTTGACATGGTATGGAAAGCCCTTCTTACATTAAGGATTAGAATGGTCGTCTTCTTCACTTAGAGATTGTTTCTAATTCTTTGTGATTAGAATACTACTCATATTATGTGAGACTATGAAGCACCCTTTCTTTTGGATTTGTGCTCATTTCTTATTAGGTGAGATAGATTTGTAATTATTTGATCTTACTGTATGTAATATATGAAAATAAGATTATTGGTAATTATTTTTTTATAATTAACAAGAATGTTATTAGATAGATATAAGTTGAAAAATGAATCTAAAGTTTGAATGCCTTAAGAATATCAGGGGTCTTTTAGAAAATGCTTTACATTCAATCTATCATATATATTTGAAATACTAGTGAAGGCATATGAGTATGTAGTCAAAGAAGCTCCACCAACTTGTCAATGTAGATGTTATAGAGGGTTTGAGATAGGACACCCTTGTTTGACCCCAATTTTCCAATCAAGCAATTCAAATCAATTGAGCATAGATCTATAATCAAGGGACAAGGCATTCAAAGATACAACTTTGTTACATCAGTTATGATCAACTACATTATGTTATTCCATGATGAAAGCATACACTAACATGTTCTAGAAACATTAAGGCTTGTGTGGAACTTCATGCCAAGCATTTCAAAATTGAGGTATATTTGTTAATTTTTTATTTACATTTATGTTTGGAACATATTAACACAAACTCTAATGTTATGAAGCTTCCTCTGCTAGATACCTCCCTAGAACTGGTTCAATATGACTCTCACGCACATTTGTAAATGTGCAAGGAAACACAATAGACAAAAAAATAGTACAAAAGGAAGATGGTTTTCCATCTAAAGACATTAACATAAAACATGAAAGATTTAACTATCTGGAACTACCTCACTGTTAGAGGGTGTGTGGTTGATAACTACAAAAATAGTTTGACAATGGTCTCTCCTACTCTATCTTCTAATGAGAACTGGAAACTCATCAATGCTACCTGCAAAAGGTTGATCCTTTAACCGGTTAGCTCATTCTTCGTTGTGTATGGTTTCAGATTTTTTATCTATACATACTTATTCTACCTACATGTTGTTTGTTTTTTATCCAATCTATCATAATCTCAATATCATGCTACTTGTTTCTACAACCACATTCCTCCCAACTACACAACACTAAAGGAAAAAATCAAGTGCAGAAGGATACCTCTAATTCCACTCAATCTATGAGATGAGAAGGTAAAAGACAAGGTAAATTGTGTCTTTCATGTATTTGTCTATTTGTCTTTTATTCATTTATTTTATATTTTATAGGTTTCTCTAATTGTTGTAAGTCCAAATATTCATTGCCAAGGAATTATTTCTCTTGGAGTGATTGATACAGAAAAATTGTTCATAAATGGTCAATTAAAAACTTGGGAACTACTTCAGGAAGAATTCAATTTGAGTATTATGAGTAAAAGAACTTAATCTACATTGACTAAATATATTCAATTTAGTAAACAACCTATCAAGAATGTTAATGAAAGTGACTTCATCGCTAAAATTAAGTGGGCTGATGGGATCCCTCTTCTCATGATTATAGCTAAAGGTTTGCATAATATCCTTACTCATACACAAAGCATCTTTTAGAATGTTAGCAATATTGGATAAGAAAAATGTGGTCTAAGGCTAATACTAAATCTTGTTGGTCTAAAACTCTTTTGGGCTTTGTTTCGGGCATGGATAAGGTTTCTAATGTGTTTTGGCTTTTGTTGTCTACTAACATCCATTGGTTACTATGGAAATGAAGGAATGAGCATGTATACCAAAGAAAAGAGAGGGTTCTTACTTAGTTTATATGTAGACTCACTTTGATCTTAATTGTGGAACAAATAGCTTTCACATTAAAGCTACTAGCTGAAAGGTTCATGAATGTGATTGAAGAAGGGACTCCAATTAATTAGGAAGATGTACAAGAAGCAAACTTTTGGCCACGGGATTTAAGATAGATTGACAAGAAATTCTAGGAAGAGTACAATTGATTTTAAAAACAAGTAGTGCAAGGAACATCGATATGAAAAGAGAAGGGATGAAGCAGTCAGGGACCTTGAAATTATACATTAGAACTATGATACAACTAGCTAGGAAAGAATTTCCCCCTCACTGGGATAGTCATTTGACTACTATCAGGCTAGCTGAACAAAGCCAAAGAAGGTGGATAAAGACAGGGCCAAGAAGAAGGTTAATGAAGAGGGAGATGTTGAAGAGGAAGAAAAGAACCAGAAAGATCAACAAGAAGAAAATGAAGAAGATTAAGATGTGTAACCCAATTTGATGTTTAATCTAGTTTTGGACTTGAAAATTATTTGTGCCTTGACAATATTTTATGTTTTATGGCTCATGGAAACTCATGAACTAGTCACTACAATATATATTATCATGGTTTGAATTTTTTCATGTGGCTCTCTATGATGTAATTATTTTTTTTGGAAGGATTACTAGTTGTGTTGTAAATGAGTGACCAACTTGGTCACTAACTATGTACCAAATCATATTTTGATATTATCTTTCGTAATAGACATACAATTCAAAATATATTCGAAAAATAACCAACCTAACTAAGATATACAAAATAAAAAGGAAAAATCATTCATCTGGAACTTTGATGGATCGGCAAGAATTATTGCTCATGCATAGTTACAAAAACTAGAGACATACCTAACTCTTTGCCCCATGAGAGAGAAAGTTGCCATTACATTCACCATACTATATCTAGAAGGGGAGGCACATGATTGGTGACATCATGGCCTAATTTCTCAAGAGCACGAAAGGTATAAAGATCTATAATGCCTTATAGAAAAGACTCGTTGAAAGATTTGACCAAACTCTTCCCCAAAAAAAATTCAAAGAACTAAAGAATAAGGCAAAAGGGAAGCCTTGAAGACTACATTAGGAAATTCCAAAGGTTACTTGTTATGGTTTCTAGAATAGTTGAGGAGAGACTCGCTTTCCTATTTATAAAAGGACTATTTGATGTCACTTGAGGTCTAGTAAGTGCCTTGGATCCAACTACACTCTAAGAGACAATCCTTAAAGCCACTCTAATGGATTCCACCCAAGAAAAGTAAAAGGATCACTCTAAGAAAATGACATCAAGAGATAAGCACTTCTACGAGAAGGAGAAGCACAATAATATGAAACTCTCTCATGACAAATGAGAAGAACTAAGGAAGAAAGGCCTATCTTTTGATTGCAGGAAGAAATGGGAAAGAGGACACACTTGTAAACAAGATGAAACACAAGAGGGAAAGATGTGTTTTTATGTGCAAATATCCAAGGGCACCCAGGCATAAATGTAATGCAAGGAATATTTAAAGAAAGAACTTGTGTTATAAATGTAAAGAAAATGGCAACTAGGACATATATGTGGAGGCCAACTACGAAAAATAGAGGCAATATCCAATCAAGAAGCAACAAGAAACCTAAGTGAAAAAAAAAGATATGGTGAAGGAGACCATAAGAGAATCCCATCAAATGAAGAGGGGACAATTAACAAATAGAGTTTTGTGGAGGAACCAATCCAATAATCACAACACCCTCATAAAAATGACAGAAGAAACCTCTTCATAGAACCTCAAGATTTCATCGTTAAGTAAAGAGTGAATACATTCTACTAAATAAGAAGGATCTAATAATAGTACATATATTGGCATGTGTATACTTCATACTTGGTTCATGCTCAATGTATTTTCAAGAATGATGCTTAACAACTAAGAGAATAAAAAGAAACAAGAATTTATTCATAAGAGAACATTATGTTTAAGGTCATAGATGTGTGGCATGCTTCTAGACAATATATGGAAAGTTTGCCCTTATTTTGTCTCATGATTACAATTGATGAGAGAAAACTTGTCTTAATATTACAAACCTTGGGAGGGGGCTGATATATTTGATCATATAAACCTAAAGTTGCTTGAGGACAAGCAAATTTGGGAGGGAAGGACTGTGATGCCCCCGATTTGAACAACTAATATTTCTTCACAAAAGGCCCAAATGATGAAATTGTCTTACACGATAAGACTTCACAATTTCATGGAGGAAATCATTGATTTATTATAGTCAATCTTATATCGATTAAAGACAATAAAGATCAACCCTCACCATTAATCTCTAGCGATGGTGAATATTTAAGAGTGATAACATATTAAGGGTGTGTAATAATATGAAGAGGCATGCCAGTTGTTAGGAGGAGACATCACAGTTTAGGAGGGGATGCCACCACTCCAACAGTCGCCCCTTATTGAGTGGTCACCACTTCTACACATAATGAAGAGATATAAGTAGTGCACCTCCAACAGTTAGAAGATCATCAAACCAAGCACTTAATACTTGATAAGGCACTGAATATAAAACATATTGATTAATTAATACTATTTGGTATGAATTCCTTTGTATATAATAGAATGGATGTTGGATTAATGAATATACTTCTACACACTAATGATTGAGAAATACATTGTTATTATGATTATATCCACAATATCCATTAAATTGCATTTAATTTGTGAAATTTTGCAACTTATTTATTTTATGCTAAGTATATGTCTGATACTAGAATCTTTCATACTTTTTGAGTACTTCCAACCATGGTAGAAGGGAAGTAGGCTTGCAAGAGTGGTACAGTGATGGGGCATTCCTCTAGGTATGCCACCTCTATAAGGGGACTAGATGGTTGTGTGTGGGCAAGGGGTTACAAAGCGTACTACCCTTGGGCCTAGAGGATATGGCTTCTAGGGCAACCTATTGTAACCTCTTTCCCCTATCATGGTGTACCAATACAAGGAAACCAAGCAATAGAGAGAAGGAAAAGGATCACAAGATGAGGGGGAACGAAAAGTGGATATATGTCCTAGTGCCATGGTAGGGGCAGGGTGGGAGAGAGAGAAAAGAAAAAGAGAGGTCAATTGCCCTTCGAGCCATATAGAATTCATGGTGGCAAAAGGGGAAGACTGAACATCGACAACCAAGGCATGGGGGCAATATTAAAACACTTTCAATGATGTTGACCTAGGAACGCCAAAGCACAAGTAGTTGTGAAATGTAGTGGATAGCTCAAGCAATGGGTGGGACGCAAGCAATTCCTCATATATGCAAATCAATGAATGAAGGTGAAGATTCAGCTACCTCGAATAGTGAAGATTCTACCCAAGCAATTCCTCATATTATGCAAATATTATGCAAATCTGAAATTCCTCATGCAAATATTATGCAAATCCAAAGATTCAATGAATGAAGGTGAAGATTCAGCAATTCCTCATATTATGCAAATCCAAAATGAAGGTGAAGATTTTTCCTCGAATGGTGAGTGTGTGAAATTACCTCGAACGGTGAGTGTGTCATTTGATCTTGCTAGGGGTTGAGGTCAACACGGAAGCCTGTGCAGGATTGAATGCACAAATCACTTGCCCTCTTTTGTTTTGTTTTTTAAGTAATGCCCGTTGTCATCAAAATTTCGACGAACGCGAGCACTTTTTTGAAAAAAGACAAATTTCATTGCTAATGCCTTCTCCCTCAAAACCAAATGTGAAATTACTATCAAAATTCTGACGAATTCAGGGTTTTTTTCAAAAAAAATCAAATTTGGTCACAATATACCTTCTCTGTCGGAATTCTAGACCTAATGTATTAGTGAAATGTAAGACCACAAATCCACAAAGCATGCCTTGCATATTTGTAAGGTATCCAAATGGTATTAAGGGTTATTAGTTGTTCCACTAGAATACAAACAAGTTATTCATTAACACGTGTTCTTTTTTAGAGGGCTTTTGAAGCTCCAATCATGTTCCTTTTCCACATCCTCCCTTGACAATAGAGTCACTTGGGACTCGATAACACATATTTTGAGGATTCAAATCCCACACAAGCAAATTTCTGATGATGATTCTTGCTCCAATTCAAATGTTGAGATTAATGAGGAAGATTCACCTCCTTACTCTCCTAGACATCATTCAGAGGTTGATGATTTTCTTCCAAATTATTTGCTTTCAAGCATACTTTTGGTTTGACAAACACTACAAGTTGCAAGTGATAGGGTTGAGGGGATCCATTAAAAACTAAGCAAACATGTTCACAATTTCAAAGGTCTCCACATGTCTTCATTGCTATTACTTCTGACACAGTCTTTTCAAGGGGTTTTTGGTATCCTAAAGTGGAATACATCTATGTAGGAGTATAGTTTCTTGATCAAGAACCACAGTTGAGATCTTATCCCTCTTCCCAAAGAAGAAAATTTGTTCAATGTAAGTGGACTATCGAACAAAATATATAACAAGTGAATCATTGGATAAGCATAGATAGAGAGTTGCAAAGAGTATTTTTCTAAGTTTCTAGTGTTGACTACTCTAAGATCTTGGTAACTTAGCAAAGATAAAATTCATCCAACTCACACTTGTTATCACTACAACAAATCAATGGAATATTTTCACTAAATAGATGTGTAGAGTGTTTTTCTTTATCAATACCTTGAGGAGGACATATACATGGAACAGCCATAGCTTTGTATAGGATTCTTCTTTGCTTTGCAAACTCCAAAAGAGTATCTAGGGCCTAAAACAAACCCCTTGGTCTTGGTATGTGAAGATTAATTCCTTCCTTCTCACACTTAGGTTCTTTCTTGCCATTCAAATCCAAATGTTTACATGTTTTAGCATGATGACTCGGTCATAGATCTCTATCTTGATGATCTATTAATCACAGATAATTCCTCATCCACCATTGTAATAGTGGAAACTATAATCCATGACAAGTATTCATGACTAATCGAAGTTTGTTGCACTACTTTCTCAAGATGAGATATCTTAGTCTGTTAATGCATAAGAGCTTTGGTAAGATAAATGATTGAATGAGAGATAAATGAAGTCTCTCATTCAATCATTTATCATATCGATAATTATGATAAAACCATCAAGCAATTAATTCATCCTTGATAGCCATTCTATATTTGCATATGGACAAACTATTGATTAATCATACTATGTATCTTCCTCATGTTCATCTATCTAATGAATCTTGTATTTAGATGAATATCGATTAAACTTAATAATGATGACACCAATTAATATATTATCAGATTGCATATTATATTAGATCGGGTTGCATATTATATCAAGGTGCATGTAATATATATCGGAATGCATATCGGGTGGTATTATGTTAGTCACTGATAGTTATTGGTGTGTTAGTCTACATCGATAGTTATCGGTTGTCAAGGCTAACACACCGATAACTATCGACTATTAGCATTGACAGTCACCGATACACTATCGGGTGTTAGTGCTTGGTAAACATCGATAATCTTCAGTCATACTCCACACTGATTGGATTTACGTAACATGCTATTTGTTAGTATAAACAAAAAGGCACGATCAAGTAATGTCTTGATCGGTCACGACCGATCAAGGCATTGCTTGACTGTGCCTCATTTGTCATATACTTATAGTAAGTGGCATTCTTGAGATAGGATATAGAAAATATTAAATGTTCCTCTCATCTGCCACAAGCAAGAAGATAGTTAGATATATATAATAAGAAAGTAATAATACCAAATTAGATACTAGAATATAACTTGCATATTGAATGTAAATTGAACATCATTTAGATGGTATCAGAGCTGTAGTTAAATCGAACCTGAGGCTGTTCAATTTTACGTAAAATTCAAATCAAGTATATATTCAACATCACAATCCTATCAATGGCCAGCGCTATCAGATTTGAAGATAGACTTGCAAGAAGTGACAATTTCTCCGCATGGAAATTCAGAATTCAAATGATACTAAAAGATAACAAAGTTGAATCATTCGTAAAGACTGAATCCAAAGAACCTGAGAATGAACCTGATCAAGCAATTTGGAGAGAAGGAAATGATAAAGCTATCAAAATAATAGTTGGTGGGGTAAGGAAAAATATTATGCCCATTATAAAGAAACACGAATCAGCCTTCAACATGTTCAAAGCACTTGAAGACGCTTTTGAGATATCCAATGCTAGTAGAACCTTGGCTCTAAAAAGAGAGATAAATCATATAACCATGATGAAAGGAGAATCAGTCAATGCCTACTTCATGCGGATATCAAACTTAAAAGATGAACTAGCAACCCTTGGATATGAGATCCAAAGCAAAGAATTAACCCTCATTGCTTTAGATGGGTTACCTAGTATCTGGGAAACGTTCATCCAAGGCATCAGTGCAAGGGACAACTTTCCAAAATTCGATAGACTAAAGGCTGACTGTCTCCAAGAGGAATCAAGGAAAAATAAGAAAGGAATCAAACAAAAGAATATAGATGAAGATCTTCAAGTTCTAACTACGAACTCAGATAGAAAGGGCAAGAAGAAGCAATTTAGGAAGAGAAAGAGTCGTCATGGCAAGAACTCTTTCAAAAAGGACCTCTCTCAAATTCAGTGTTACAGATGTAACAAATTTGGGCACTATGTTGCCAAATGTCCAGAAAGAGCTAAACAAGCCACATTTGCCAAATCAGGAAAATCGAAAAGGGAAGAGGACTCCGAAAAGTATGTGCTCTATTCAGCACTCACACATCAAACATCAAACAAAGTGAACTCCTGGGTAATTGATAGTGGCTCATCCAGACACATCACAGGATTCAGAGAAGTACTAGACTTTATGAGAGAGGGAAATGATGAAGAGGTAACCATCGGAGATGACTCCACACACCCTGTCAAAGGAGTTGGAAACTGCACCATCAAACTGAAGTCAAGTGTATCTTTACAACTTGAAGGATTACTATATGTTCTAGGCATTAAGAGGAATCTTGTCTCAATATCAGCACTAGAGGATAATGGATATAGAGTGACATTCATGGACAACAAAGTGTTGGCTTGGCCAAAGAACTCATCTATCAAGAAAGCTAGTATAATTGGTCAAAGATAAGGCTACTTATATGATATATGCATAGAGCCCAATTTAGCCCTAATTCATGAAACTACAGATGCCAATGAAATCTGGCATAGAAGACTAGGCCACCTAAATTTTTGAGCTTTATCATCAATGGGAGACCTTGTCATAGGTCTACCTAAGCTAAAGTAATATCATTCAGGGGCATGCACAGGATGTGCCCTAGGCAAAAATACTAAGGGTGCTTTTCAGAGTAGTACTAGGAAAACAAGTGAAGTCTTAGAGTTAATTCATTTTGATGTATGTGGACCTATGTCTGTAAATTCATTGGGGGGTTTTTTGTATTATGTGATATTTGTCGATGACTACTCTAGGAAAACCTGGATCTACTTTCTGAAATGCAAAGAATCAGAAGAGATCCTTAATAGGTTTAAAGAATTCAAATCATTGACAGAAAACTACTCAGGAAACAAAATTAAAACCCTTAGAGCAGATAATGGGGGGAATACACATCAAAATTATTTAAAGAGTTTTGTAAAAATTCAGGGATTAAGAGGGAGTTAACAATACCTTACAACCCTCAACAAAATGGGATAGCAGAAAGGAAAAATAGGACAATCGTTGAAGCTGCCAAAGCTATGATTCTTGATCAGAATCTAAATATCAATCTTTTGGTAGAAGCAACCAGCACTGCAGTATACATTCAAAATAGATGTCCTCACTCTCATCTTGAAGACAAGACCCCTGAAGAAGTCTTTACAAAATCAAAACCAGATATAAGCCACCTTAGGATTTTTGGATGTCCAGTGTATATTCATGTACCTAAGGAGAAGAGATTAAAATTACAACCCTCTGGAAAGAGAGGAATCTTTGTAGGATACAGTGAAACCTCCAAAGCCTACAGAATATATATACCTGGCCAAAAGAACATTGAACTAAGTAGGGATGTGATATTTGAGGAAAACTTAGCCTTCAAAAGAGCCCAAAGCTCTCTAGATCCTGAATTCCATATTCCTAACCCCGGCTTAGATAGAGATCCTACTCCTGAGCTTCAGAGGGAGAATCCTGAAAAAACTATGAGTGATACTTTAAGTCCACCTAGAGAAAACCTCAAGAAAAGACCACTATGGGCCACCAAAACTGTAGAAGAAGCTTAGAAGTTTTCTGCTCCCTTAGGAACCTTCAGAGAAAGCAAAAGGCTTAATAAATTTTCTAGCTATGTTGCCCTTATGAATGACCTCTCTAAAGTTGAACCAAGCAATGTATCAGATGCCATGTCTGAAGAGTATCAATCCATTATGAAGAACGATGTTTGGGAGATTGTTCCTAGACCAACCAAGAAATTTGTGGTTTCATCTAAATGGTTGTTCAAAATCAAACATGTTGCAGACGGCAGTATTGAAAAACACAAGGCCAGATTTGTAGCTAGAGGCTTCTCACAAAGGGAAGGAATAGATTATGAAGAAACCTTTGCACCAGTTGCCAGGTATACCTCAGTAAGAGTTGTATTAGCCATTGCAGGAACAAAGGGATGGAAGGTACACCAAATGGATGTTAAGATAGCTTTCCTAAATGGGGAGATCTTAGAAGAAGTCTACCTAGAGTAACCTGAAGGCTTTGAAATTCATGACATAGAGTCTCATGTGTGTAGACTCAAGAAAGCTCTCTATGGGCTCAAACAGGCTCCCAGAGCATGGTATGAAAGAATAGACACCTATCTCTCAGGATTAGGTTTTTCAAAAAATGATGTAGACCCTAATCTATCTTACAAAAGAAATGGAGATGATATGCTAATATTGATCTTATATGTTGATGACTTATTAATCACAGGAAGTGATCAACTTATAAAACAATGCAAGAATGATCTATCTAAAGAATTTGATATGAAGGACTTAGGATTCCTTCATTACTTCCTAGGATTAGAAGTATGGCAGAATTCTGACAACATCATACTAAACCAAGGAAAGTACACTTTGGATATTTTGAAGAGATTCAGAATGCTAAATTGTAGACCCATGACCTCTCCTATGGAAACCAACTTACATAAACTTAAAGAAGCAGCAGCAGAGTCACAACCCACTAATTCTACTCAATACAGACAGATGATTGGGTCCCTAATGTATCTGGTAAATACAAGACCAGATATTTGTTATGCAGTCAATGCTCTAAGTCAGTTTATGTGTGAACCAAAGGAGATACACCTAGTTGCAATGAAGCACATTATGAGGTACCTACAAGGTACTCTAAACCTTGGTCTCAAATACAAGAAGGTTGAGATAGACTTACATGGATTTACAGATTTAGATTGGGCTGGAAGTGTAACAGACAGGAAAATCACTTCAGGGTGTTGCTTCAGTCTAGGTTCAGCTATGATATCTTGGATCAGCAAGAAGCAGTCTTTTGTAGCTCAAAGTTCCACCGAGGTAGAATACATTGCAGTTTCTATGGCTTCCCAAGAGGCAGTATGGCTCAGGAAGTTGCTTGTAGGATTGTTTGGAGAACCTATGAAACCCATTGTTATACAATGTGACAATCAGAGTTGCATAAAACTTTCAGTAAACCCAGTATTTCATGATAGATCCAAACATATTGAGATTCCATACCACTATGTGTGAGATATGGTAGATAGGAATGCAATCCAACTGGAATATGTTTGTACAGGAGATCAAACTACAGACATTCTGACCAAACCCCTTTCTAGAGTGAAGGTTGATCACTTCAAAAAAGGTTAAGGTATGATAGAAAGGTAAATTGCTTTGTAATCTATATTTGAATACCCATTAGATGTTTAATATGTAAACCTCTTTGTCATGTTAGGACAAATTTTTGAATTCTATCCCTTGGGTTCACATCTAAGAGGTGACGATCTCTCAAGATAGTGAACGCTTGTATGGGGACATTATAAGGTGACGATCTTATAGTGTCCAAACCAGTTATCATGTTGGATCTTTGGTATGTCATGGATGTGCCATGATTGTGTTGTGATAAAACATTTGTATAAAAGTGTTAGTGCACTTATCACAACTAGGATAAGGTGAGAAATTAATCTTTCTCATATGATTATCCTTAAGTATTGCGTGTAGGCAATACTGATATCACATGCTTAGGTGATATCTTGTCAATTGCAAGATTGATATAATGAACTCTAGTATCACGTGTTAAGGTGATACTTCATACCAAATAATTAGGTGGTATGATTCCCATGGATGACTAAAATGATCACTATCACTTAAATTATGATTCTTGAATATATTGTCTACATTCATCTTACCTAGCTAAGAGGGAGTGTTAATACATGATAGATTCGGTAAGATAAATGATTGAATGAGAGATAAGTGAAGTCTCTCATTCAATCATTTATCATATCAATAACTATGATAAAACCATCAAGCAATTAATTCATCCTTGATAGCCATTCTATATTTGCATATGGACAAACTATTGATTAATCATACTATGTATCTTCCTCATGTTCATCTATCTAATGAATCTTGTATTTAGATGAATATCAATTAAACTTAATAATGATGACACCAATTAATATATTATCAGATTGCATATTATATTAGATCGGGTTGCATATTATATCAAGGTGCATGTAATATATATCGGAATGCATATCGGGTGGTATTATGTTAGTCAGTGATAGTTATTGGTGTGTTAGTCTACATCGATAGTTATCGGTTGTCAAGGCTAACACACCGATAACTATCGACTATTAGCATTGACAGTCACCGATACACTATCGGGTGTTAGTGCTTGGTAAACATCGATAATCTTCAGTCATACTCCACACTGATTGGATTTACGTAACATGCTATTTGTTAGTATAAACAAAAAGGCACGATCAAGTAATGTCTTGATCGGTCATGACCGATCAAGGCATTGCTTGACCGTGCCTCATTTGTCATATACTTATAGTAAGTGGCATTCTTGAGATACGATATATAAAATATTAAATATTTCTCTCATCTACCACAAGCAAGAAGATAGTTAGATATATACAATAAGAAAGTAATAATACCAAATTAGATACTAGAATATAACTTGCATATTGAATGTAAATTGAACATCATTTACATAGCCTACTTCCAAAATCACCATTGCACAACCCAAATATACTACAAATTTGTTCTAGAGATTTTATATGTTTAAATACAAACTTCATTTGACTCCCTTTCTTTTTGGATTCAAACTTGAGGATTATTGTTTTTCACCCTTCATTGATGGTACTTTGTACCAACAAATTGTTAGAAATCTCATCTACCTAACTCACATAAGACCCAACATTCAATATGCGATGAGCATGGTTTCATTATTCATGTAGGAGCCCCATGAAATGAACTTGAAAGTAGACATGCAGATTTGCTATAATCAAGATACTCATAGTTTTGATGGCTAATTGAAGTTGTACAACATGGTCCCATAATTCGTGTAGGAGCCCCATGAAATAAACTTGAAAGTAACCATGCAGACTCACTATAATCAAGGCACTCACAGTTTTGATGACTAACTGAATTTGCACTAATTTCTCAAGATGAGATACCTTAGCCTACTTCCAAAATTGCCATCACACAACCCAAGTATACTCTAGATTTTCTCTTAGGTTTTACATGGTTGACCACAAATTTACTTTGACTCCCTTTCTTTCTGGACTCAAACTTGAGGATTATTGTTCTTCACCCTTCATTGATGACACCTCGTACCAACAAATTGTTGAGAATATCATCTGCCTAACTCACATGAGACCCAATATTTTATTTGTGATGTGTATGGTCTCATAATTCATGTAGGAGCCCCATGAGATAAACTTGAAAGTACTCATGCAAATTCACTACAATCAAGGTACTCGCAGTTTTGGGATTTGATACACAACAAGCATTAATATCAACTTGGCAAGCTACACAAATTTAGATTTGGTGGCACAAATCTAATTTGAGTTAAAAAATTTTATCTTGGTTCAAGTCTTGTTTGTTGGTCAAGTAAGAAGCAATTTGCTATTGTACGAGCTTTATTGAGGTTGAGTTTTAAACTACTATAAATTATGCAACTAAGGCTATTTGACTTTAGAATATTCTCTCCAAGTTTGGTATTCAATTCAAATGCCATAAATCATATTTTGTGACACCAAAGTGTTATTCAATATACCAAAACCTGATCTATTATCAACAAACCCAACATATTGAGGCCCACACGCACTACATTAGAGAGATCATTCATGTACAAGTCATCAATCTTTGTGATTACCTAACTTTTGAGTGCATTGTTGGCATTTTTACCAAGCCCTTCATAAAAAGCATTTATCTTCATCTATAAACTTTTTTAGGAGGTGGGTATGTGCAGGATCATGGTGTGCCAAAACAAGCCCTTAAGTGGCAATGAAATTTCAGAAAATTAGAGTTATGCAACTTGACATGAAAATTTGAATAAGTTGTAAACATTATTTAAAAAATATGTAAGAAGAGAATATATAGAAAATTGATTGTAGTTTCTAAGCTACTAGTTGTTTTTTGGAAGAAAAAAAATCCTATTTGATGAAAATTTCAAATTTCAATGCAGTGGTACTAAAATTTCAGGAAAAAAATAAGAAGTAGACGTATGTCTGACCACCCTAATTACAATCAAATCTTAATATTTTTTTATAACATTTATAATATAAGTATTAGACTCATGTCCGGATGTGACACATATATTTTTTTTTTTTTAATAAATTTAATAATTATTTATGAATTTTTTACTACAGCTTTTCAGAAATTCAGAAACTCCTACATCTAACCACCTTAACTTGGTCAAAACCTTATGAAATTTTTATTTATTTTTTTTCCCTATAGTAGATGAAGCATAGGATGTGACGCATGTTTCGGTTTCAAAAAATGTTATACCGTTTGAAAGTTATGAGTGTTTTTCAATCAATATATCAATCAGGACTATTGTCAGAATTCAATTAGAAAATAAATAATATTTATTAAAGTCGAAATAAGACAAGCCTTATATTGTTGGAAAGCTAGGAACGTCCTTAAAAAACCCTTTTCATTTTATCAATTTTGGTTACAAAAAAAGTCGTCAGCCACCAGTGTAAAGTCTAGAATATCAAGGAATACTGAAAAACATGTTTTTTTCAGTTGACTTTCCAGGCTTGTCACTTCCAAGCTAAATACCAAAGCAATCCTGAGCCGAAATTTAATTTGAAAATTTGACTACAAAAATCAGATATCGGATAAAATCGGATATCGAATTTTATCCAATATCCGATTTTAGTACAAAAATTTATGGTCCCCAAACAATTTCCCATTGCCATCATTTATTTGGTAAACTACCACATGGCAGAAATCTGATATCCGATTAAATTGGATATCGGATTTTATTAGTCATGTTTTAGAGAGAGAGGGAGAAGGACAGAGAGAGAGAGAGAGAGAGAGAGAGAGAGAGAGAATATGACCCCTAACGACACAATTCGGTGTCTTAAGGGGTCCTATGGTGTCTTGGGACACCATAGGACCCCTTAAGACACCAAAGCATGTTGTTAGGGGTCATATGGTGTCTCAAGGGGTCATATGGTGTCCCATGAACCCTTATGACCTCTTAGGACACCATATGACCCCTAATGATACCATATTGGGTCGCTTTGGGTCATATTGTGTCCTAAGGGGTCATATTGTGTCCTAAGGGGTCCTATGGTGTCCCAAAACACCATATGACCCCTATGGACACCTTACGACCCCTAACGACACCATAGGACCCCTTAAGACACCAAATCATGTCGTTAGGGGTCATATTGTGTCGTATGAAGACACAATATGACACCTCTTAGGACACCATATGGAAAAGGGGTCATATTGTGTCATAAGGGGTCCTATGGTGTCCCAAGACACCATATGACCCCTATGGACACCCTATGACCCCTAACGACACCATAGGACCCCTTAAGACACCAAATCATGTCGTTAGGGGTCATATTATGTCGTACGAAGACACAATATGACCCCTAACGACATGATTTGGTGTCTCAAGGGGTCCTATGGTGTCGTTAGGGGTCGTAAGACACAATATGACCCCTAACGACATGATTTGGTGTCTTAAGGGGTCCTATGGTGTCGTTAGGGGTCATATGGTGTCCATAGGGGTCATATGGTGTCTCATGAACCCTTATGACCTCTTAGGACACCATATGACCCCTAATGACACCATATTGGGTCGCTTTGGGTCATATTGTAGGGAAAAGGGGTCATATTGTGTCATAAGGGGTCCTATGGTGTCCTATGAACCCTTATGACCTCTTAGGACACCATATAACCCCTAATGACACCATATTGGGTCGCTTTGGGTCATATTGTAGGGAAAAGGGATCATATTGTGTCATAAGGGGTCCTATGGTGTCCTAAGACACCATATGACCCCTATGGACACCGTATGACCCCTAACGACACCATAGGACCCCTTAAGACACCAAATCATGTCATTAGGGGTCATATTGTGTCTTACAGGGTTGTAGGACACAATATGACCCCTAACGACATGATTTGGTGTCTTAAGGGGTCCTATGGTGTCGTTAGGGGTCATACAGTGTCCATAGGGGTCATATGGTGTCCCATGAAACCTTATGACCTCTTAGGACACCATATGACCCCTAATGACACCATATTGGGTCACTTTGGGTCATATTGTAGGTAAAAGGGGTCATATTGTGTCATAAGGGGTCCTATGGTGTCCCAAGACACCATATGACCCCTATGGACATCGTATGACCCCTAATGACACCATAGTACCCCTTAAGACACCAAATCATGTCATTAGGGGTCATATTGTGTCTTACGGGGTCGTAGGACACAATACAACCCCTAACGACATGATTTGGTGTCTTAAGGGGTCATGTGGTGTCGTTAGGGGTCGTATGGTGTCCATAGGGGTCATATGGTGTCCCATGAACCCTTATGACCTCTTAGGATACCATATGACCCCTAATGACACCATATTCGGTTGCTTTGGGTCAAATTGTAGGGAAAAGGGGTCATAATGTGTCCTAAGGGGTCCTATGGTGTCCCAAGAGACCATATGACCCCTATGGACACCATACGACCCCTAACGACACCATAGGACCCCTTAAGACACCAAATCATGTCGTTAGGGGTCATATTGTGTCTTACGGGAGTCGTAGGACATAATATGACCCCTAACGACATGATTTGGTGTCTTAAGGGGTCGTATGGTGTCGTTAGGGGTCGTATGGTGTCCATAGGGGTCATATGGTGTCCCATGAACCCTTATGACCTCTTAGAACACCATATGACCCCTAATGACACTCTCTCCTTCTCTCTTTCTCTCTCTCTCTCCCTCTCCTTCTCTCTCACTCTCTCCTTCCTTCTCTCTCTCTCTCTCTCTCTCTCTCTCTCTCTCTCTCTCTCTCTCTCTCTCTCTCTCTCTCTCTCTCTCTCTCTCTCTCTCTCTCTCCCTCCATCCCTCCCTCCATCCCTCTCCTCTCTCTCTCTCTAAAATATGACTAATAAAATCCGATATCCAATTTAATTGGATATCGGATTTTTGCAATGTGGCAGATTACTAAATAAATGGCGGCAACGGGAATTTTTTTGGGGACCACAAATTTTTGTACAAAAAACCGAGAAAAAAAGGGTTTGTGGGCCATTCTGTAGATTCCAATAGCCCACAGTCTGCATATATTATTTTTTCTGTCGAGGATCACGGGTTTTCAGACAGCTAGAGACAAATTTGTGCTTTTGGGAGATTCTTAAAGTGAAAACTTACATTGTCAATCATGAAGGAGCATGTGTGGAGATAAATGGGGAGTAGTAGTCGTCGGAAGTCTAAACGCAAAAGAAAACTTTCAAATGACCAAATTGAAGTGTATAGAGAAAGAGATAGAGAATGTCATAGGAGGAGAAGACAAGGTATGTTAAATATTGCTAATGTTACTTCAACTGAAGAGGAAATTGAATTTGAAAATGTGCCACAAGTTATTGAAAATGAAAATGTAGATTTTGAAAGTGAAAATTTTGAAAATTTTGAAAATGTTGAAAGTGATAATGAAAATGCTCAACATGTGGAAAATTTTGACATAGGAGGTGAAAATGTGGAAAACTTTAACATTGAAGGTGGAATTGCTCAACCAAGTGAACCATATGTAACACCTAATTACTTTAGAAATGAAGACCCTCTCATGGATGAAAGACAAATTCCAAATCCAAGACCTTCAAGAACCCCAAAATGGTTATTTGAAATCAATGAGAACATTATTGCGAATCTTGAAGGCAAGAGGTCAACAAGAATTGTTCGATTGTGGGCTACACAACTTTTCAACCAAAATTTTAGCAATAAGACATTGACCGAGCAATGCCAACTCTTTGTTCAATTGCTAAAGATGATAAAGATGAGACCATTGCTAAACAAATTGAAGATTCGTATGAACAAGAAGATGGAGAGAAATTCTATTATTGCAAAAAATCTATTTGATGCTCTCAATTCTATTGGAAAGAATACCAAAGAAAGAGATAAGAGAGCTGCTCGAAGAGTGATTACAACCTCCTTAGTAAGCCATCAATTGAGGAAGGCTCGTCAAATGAGACAAACTTGTGTTGATTTTAACATAAACCGTAAAACTTTGGATAGAGCACTTGCACGAAGACAAAGACTTGACGATCCACTTCAACAAGATACATGGGCATTTGGTGGGAGGCCTCCATGTGTTGATAGAAAGTTGACCGACAATGTGAAGGAAGAGATTCAACAATTTTGGCACTCTAATTCTAGAGTGTCACCCAATGTAAAGGACGTTTTGAAATTAAGAATCGGCAACTGAGACCGCACACCGCATCCCAAACATTTCTTGGAATCAAGCCAAACAATGTTGTACAAAAAGTTTTGTGAATTACATCCAACTTTGAAAATATCACAAAGGGCCTTTGAATCTTTGAAACCATTTTATTGTGTTCCTCTTAAGATTTGCAATACCTGTTGTTGCAAGTACCATGTGGAGTTTTCAATGTACCATGAACTTTTATGTCATATTCGTTCTATGATGCATACTAATGAGATGTTGCAGGGGTGTGGTGCAATGCTATTTCCAAGATCATCAAGAGACTTGCAAGATCTATTTTTATGCCCTAGAGATGATGGCTGCTATTTCTATAGAAATGATTGTTTGAATGAGAAGTGCTCAGAATGTGGTGGGTTGTCAAAGTTTGTTTCATGTTTTCATGAGGGCAGCGAACACGAGTTTGGAAATAATTATGTTGAGAAAAAAAGATATGAGACAGTGAAATATACTTTGAAGAGTGGAGGTGAAGGTTCTAGATGCGAATTAGTCTCAAGAGAAGTGAGTATTGCTGATTTTATTTTGGATTTTAAGGAAAATATTTTCTACAAGTATGCAAGGCACACCCATAGGTCTCAGTGGTTGGATCAATAGTTCAGGATGTGTAAGAACTCTTTCCCAATTGGCACTATTGTATCGGTGGTTGATTTTGCAGAGAACTATACATTGCAACCACAGAATGAGGTACAGTCTCAGTACTACAATTCAATCCAGATTGCTATTTTTGTTCACATTACATATAGACATGCTCCTAATAGTACAGAAGAGGACAGGAAGATAATCAGGGAGTATCATTTTTATATGAGTGATGATAGATCACACTCCTCTGAGTATGTGCAACATTCTTTCGAGAATTTTTTTGAGTTCTTGCATGAGAAAGATATTGCAATTGACCGACATATAATATGGTCAGTTAACTGTACGGGTCAATTCAAGAATGCCTGTATGTTTTATTGGTTGAGTAGAATGCATGTGGAGAGGTGTATACCTCATATTTGGTGTTTTTCTGAGGCGGGGCATGGGAAGGGAGAGCATGATGGAGCAGGTGCATGTTTGAAGAGAGCTCTAGTTAAGGAGCAATTGAGGATTTCAGGTGCAAATTTCTCTGATGCACGTTCTATTGTTGATTGGTGTAGTTCAACATTGTCACATGGAGGTAATCTTGATTCAGTAGTGAGCAGATTCTTTTGGTCGGTTGAGGAGGGAACAGTGGGAGATAGATTGGATTGTCAAACAATTAAAGATTCTTCAAACATGCATTCATTTCTCAGCTCAGATGCAAGTACATGGACCATTTGGACACGAGTATTGGCTTGTTTTTGTTAGAGTTGTGTTTGGTGTGATTGGGATCAGTGCGAGTCAAGTGAGTGGGTTGATACGTGGGTTCTCCACTATCTAACTCCTTTATCTCAAACAATATCCTTGTCAAACGATGACATGGAAAGTTCACTTGAGTATGATCATCTATCAGATCTTGTACAGCTAGGACATGTTTTTGCAGTTGTTGCACCGCAAGGGAATGAAGAGAGATCATAATATTGGTTGGCACAATGTGTACAGGGAAAACAAAAGCTAACACAACCAGTGACAGATGATGATGGGTTCACATATCCTACAGGTTCAGTTGTTGTTGTGGGAACTTGGTTGCGAACATACATGATTAGAAAGAATGGCATACCTGCATTTGAAGACTATGAGAGACACAAAACCATTATAATGTATTCACACCTTATTATAGCTACAAATGTCAAGTTGTTGAAGCATCAAGCAAAACCGAAGACCAAAGAGCTATGGACAATGACTACTGTTGATCATGAAGCAATACTAGATACTCTTAAACAAAGAGATGACCCTTCAGGCACACTTGAGTAGTAGGTCTTTAATGGTGCCTTATTTATTTATCATGCATTTCATTTCAAACAATGATCATTAAACCTTAATGTTCAAGTTTGTTACGTGTATATTAAGGATGTGTTCAAAATGTAGGTCTATTGATGAACGTTTTTTTTTTGGCAACACAGTTTTTGCATGCACATAGCGAGTACACTCGATATAATTGGAAGGGACGTATTTTTGCAACACGATTTATTATCATGAATTTGATGAGCTTTACAATTTTTGTTATTAGACAACACTATTTGATAATTTTTTATGATATAATTATCGCATAACCTTTATGCTCATGAAGGTCTTTTTTGATGATATACAACAGTATCACATTACGATTTTTGTGTCAACATAGTGGGTTTTGTTGATATAATTCGAAGGGACGTATTTTTATGGTATATAATCCCACCTTTTCATTTATTATCATGCATTTCAGTTGAAGTGATTATCATAAATCCTTTATGTTCATCCATGCATTTTATGTGTAGACTAACAATTCTTAAAAATATAGGGTCATGCTAGATCATTCGTCGTTGACAAGACCCTCTCTTGGTGATGGTACATATTCCTTTGTGCATTAATGAGATTAAATTGTGGGTCTTGTCATCGTTTATTATCATGAAGGTGATTCAAATGCATGTGGCCAGGACACATCTGCAGTGGATCAAATTGTCATGACAGATGATCTATTGAATCAAACATTTGACATTGATAGTCAGGTAAATAGGTTAATGTTGGGCTTTCAACATCAACGCCTACTAGTCAAGGTGGTCATTGAACTTTCACTCAAGTAACCTTGTCTATTTTTATTCATTAATGGTTTATAAAATAAAGTCAATTAGATTTTGGCAATTGAATAACATTGTTTCATTTTTAGACGTTGACATCAGATGCACCTAGTATTCTCTCCACAATGGAGCATGGTGTTCTTTAGTAGTAGCATCTTTGATTCTTTTGACAGTAGTATGAGTCAAATTAGTAAATTTCTAATTTGATGCTTCCCACAGGGCTTTGCAACTTCAGATTGTGAGTGTGCCCCTGTTACAAATGAATTGTACTTTAATCGACATAGATGGTCTATGATGGCTTTTTTGTAAGACTATATGGTTTTATTACATATATTGTACTTTAATCGACATATAACAATATCCAAGTGGTGGTTGGCATGAGCTTGAATATGGTAAGTTGTATGCATCTTGAAGTTTAATATAATATGTTGTATACATCTTGAAGTTGAAATTTGATTAGACTTTGTCAACATTTGATGAATCATAAATGTCATTTCATTATTAATCTTGTGAGTGTGAGGTGTAGGAATAAATATCAATTACTTTGAAAGTCGTGGATGGTTGTCCTAATATGATAACCACTAGATGGTTGTGCCTTATGAAGAAAAGATGAACAGATAATAACTAATTGAGAACATCAATTCAAATCCATAATATAGAGGATGCTAATAACATATCTTTGTATATTTATTTTTTCTAATAATGAAATAGGTACAACTGTATTGAGATAAAATGAAGCTTTTCTCTCATATGAAGATGTCACATTGGCAAATTGGTCTTTATTATAATACACAACACATAAGTAAAATCAAAACGCTCTCGTCAAATCCTTCCATATTCTATGTTAACTTGTGACTCATTAGTGTATGCTAGGAGAGGGAAGAGTGTGTGGCTTCAGGGTACAGTTTTGGACTTGAACCATATTGCATAAATCTCAAGGCTTCAACTTGATTATCATTAAAGGTTTCTAATTGTTTACAAAATATCCCTTCATATCCCTTCATGGATGTCACATGCATAGGGTATGACCCCGAGCGTCGGATCGAGTGGGGGGGCAAAATAGGAGCATGCATAGGGTAATAATGCCTAACTGGACATGTCGGAGCCGATGGTTCATCATCGCGATGAGCAGAATGAGAAATCGGCCACGCGACAACATTCGATTGAGTGAGACTGACAATTTTTTCGCCAACCGAAAAATTGCTACCCTAATAAAACCATAGGGAAACTTGAAAAACTGAGATAGGCTTTTGTAGGGACCCCTCTCATGACCCTGTAGATTCAAACAGATCATTCGTAGGTGCCATGGATTCCAAGTTAGGGCCCACCAAAGTTTGACAATTTTGAGCACTTAGGATGCTCAAGGGATGACGTCGGTAGGGTATGACCCCAAGCATTGGATCGAGTGGGGGGGTAAAATAGGAGCATGCGTAGGGTAATAATGCCTAACTAGACATGTTGGAGCTGATGGTTCGTCATCACAATGAGCAGAACGAGAAATCGGCCACGCGACAACATTCGATTGAGTGAGACTGACGATTTTTTCACCAACCGAAAAATTGCTGCCCTAATAAAACTGTAGGGCAACTTGAAAAACCGAGATAGGATTTTGTAGGGACCCCTCTTATGGTCCCGTAGGTTCAAATGGATCATTCGCAGGTGCCACGGATTCTAAGTTAGGGCCCATCAAAGTTTGACAATTTTGAGCAATTAGGGCGCTCAAGGGACGACGCCAGTAGGGTATGACCCCAAGCATCGGATCGAGTGGGGGGAAAAAATAGGAGCATGCGTAGGGTAATAATGCCTAACTGGACATGTTGGAGCTGACTATTCATCATCGCGACAAGCAGAACGAGAAATCGACCATGCGACAACATTCAATTGAGTGAGACTGACGATTTTTCCGGCAACCGAAAAATTGCTGCCCTAATAAAACCGTAGGAGAACTTGAAAAACTGAGATAGGCTTTTTTAGGGACCCCTCTCGTGGCCCCGTAGGTTTAAACAAATCATTCGCAAGTGTCATAGATTCTGAGTTAGGGCCCGTCAAAGTTTGACAATTTTGAGCACTTAGGGCGCTCAAGGGACGATGCCAGTAGGGTATGACCCTGAGCGTCGGATCAAGTGGCGGTGCAAAATAGGAGCATGCGTAGGGTAATAATGCCTAACTGGACATGTCAGAGCCGATGGTTCATCATTGTGACGAGCAAAACGAGAAATTGGCCACGCGACAACATTCGATTAAGTGACGATTTTTTCGCCAACCGAAAAATTGCTGCCCTTATAAAACCGTAGGGAAAATTGAAAAACTGAGATAGGATTTTGTAGGGACCCCTCTCATGGCCCTATAGGTTCAAACAGATCATTTGCAGGTGCCATGGATTTCAAGTTAGGGCCCATCAAAGTTTGACAATTTTGAGCACTTAGGGCGCTTAAGGGACGACGTCGGTAGGGTATGACCTCGAGCGTCGGATCGAGTGGGGGGGCAAAATAGGAGCATGCGTAGGGTAATAATGCCTAACTGGATATTTCAGAGCTGACTTTTCGTCATCGCGATGAGAAGAACGAGAAATCGGCCACGCGACAACATTCGATTAAGTGAGACTGACGATTTTTTGGCCAACCAAAAAATTGTTGCCCTAATAAAACCATAGGGTAACTTGAAAAAATGAGATAGGCTTTTGTAGGGACCCCTCTTGTGGCCCCATAGGTTCAAACAGATCATTCGCAGGTGCCACGGATTCTGAGTTAGGGCCTGTCAAAGTTTGACAATTTTGAGCACTTAGGGCACTCAAGGGACGACGTCGATAGGGTATGACCCCAAGCGTCGGATCGAGTGGGGGGGAAAAATAGGAGCATGCATAGGGTAATAATGTCTAACTGGACATGTCGGAGCCGACAGTTTGTCATCACGACGAGCAAAATGAGAAATCGGCCACACGACAACATTCGATTGAGTGAGACTGACAATTTTTTCACCAACCGAAAAATTGCTGCCTAAATAAAACCGTAGGGAAACTTGAAAAACCGAGATAGGTTTTTGTAGGGACCCCTCTCATGGCCCCGTAAGTTCAAACAGATCATTTGTAGGTGCCACGGATTCCGAGTTAGGGCCCGTCAAAGTTTGATAATTTTGAGCACCTAGGGCGCTCAAGGGACGATGCTGGTAGGGTATAACCTTGAGCGTCGGATCGAGTGGGGGGGAAAAATAGGAGCATACGTAGGGTAATAATGCCTAACTGGACATGTCAGAGCCGACGGTTCGTCATCGCGACGAGCAGAACAAGAAATCGGCCACGCGACAACATTCCATTGAGTGAGACTGATGATTTTTTTGCCAACCGAAAAATTGTTGCCCTAATAAAACCTCAAGCATTCGACTGAGGTGGGGGGCAAAATAGGACCATGCATAGGGTAATAATGAATTGTATCAAGTATTATTCATTAAATGAATTGTATTGCATTGTTCATTAAATGAATTGTATTGTTCATTCATTGTATTGTTCATTGAATGAATTGTATTGTATTGTTGATTAAATGAATTGTATTGTTCATTAAATGAATTATATTGTTCATTATAAAAACAACAGTTACGATGAAATGAAATGAATTGTATTGTTCATTAAATAGCCATTATTAGTCATTGTTAATTATTGGAATGAAGATTAAAGATTTACATGATAACACCACGCACAGATGAGCAACAATGTATATGATCGAATATCAAGTTCTGTATATATAAAAATGTTGAATGATTACAAATGTATGTCCATACACAAATATGGCTTAAACGCCAACTGAAACAAAATGTATGTCTAAATACGTGAATGTATGTCCATATACAAAATATACATGCCAACTAGACATGTAAGCATCCCAAAACTATCTATAACATCCTAAGCTGTTGATGGATCATCAAAATCGATCCTCTTCGCTGCACTGCTCGGCTCTGAAAGATCCTACACAAGAAAAACAAACCACGATTAATATTAGTTATATTTTATAATTCACATTCGCAAAGTTAACATAAAAATGAACTATAATTGAACTATTCATGTTTACCTCATCTCCACGTTTTCTCTTCAGCTTTGCAGGACTCTTGATGTGTGTCTTTGGTAGAGGAGGTATGTTTTGAATATTTTGATACACAACCTACATATGTTCAGAAACATGACATTGATACAAGTTAGCATGTAATTGTCACTAATAATAACAAATTATATCTACTAATCAAATAATAAAATAATCACACATCTACTCGAGGCATCTCTTCTTCTTCTTCAGGTATACTGGGTGTAGTCACCAAGGATGTGAAGCCAAGAGTTCTCTGTATATATACACAACAAGTATATGAAACTATCAATCTATGTCTAGACATGTATAATCACTATAAGTTATTTAAACTATTCATTCAATCATATTTGCATTCAATTACCTTTCCCTTGTCTCCAATTGCACTACCAAATCCTAAATCACACTGCACAGCACTCGTGTTGCTTGTGCCCTACAAGAGTAAAGTAAGATATACATGCAAGTTACTACATAATCTAATTAATACAAATATAAACGATGAGCATGTATGTACAATAAAATACAAACGACTAGGTGCAATAATATATGTACCGTCAAGCTATCAAGGCCAAATGAAATGGCCGACAAGGTGCCCTCCTGAATCTGTCTCAACTCATCCTCGGTCATCAACTGTTAAATAGACCATGTAAATAAAAATTAGTACTTAATATTATCTAATTTATAAATATTTAATTAAAATATAACATGAACTGTGAAAACACAAATCTTACCAATACATCATCAATGTATGATGACGGTGCCTCCTCGACTCTAGTATGTGAGGACTCCCCAGGGTATCCTCTAGTCTGTGTAATAACATCTAGTGCATCATGCATCTCATGCACCTCATAATCTGCACTGCCCATAGGAGGATCAACGGGTTGTCCAACTGGACCAAAGCATACGTGCCCACACATGACACAACTATGGGGCACGCATATGTGTGGAGCCGAGGATGACGTGTCACCAGCACCAGATGCACCACTACCATCAAGAGTAGGTTGAGCTACTGACACGGCCTGAGAAACCAAAAGGCTACTCAAAGAGTGAATAGCCGATATGGTCCATGAAGCCGCCTCACAAATGATATCAGGATGTTGAACTGCAAGTGGGGGATCAACGAGAGGAGGGGGGACATATGGGCCCTCGACTACTCTGACTACCCCAGGTCTATTTTGGGGCATACCTACACCTACACCCTGGAAAGGTTGGATGTCAAAGTAGTTCACATGTTTGCGTAAAACAAACTCAGCATATAATTTTTTTATGAAATAGAAGGGGATATCAAGATTGTTGTTGGGTGGTTTGTCGAAAACCATCCACCAACGATCCCAAAAGTTTGTCACAATCCCATCATTTGTGCACCATTTGATAGAAAGTTTTTTTTTTTTTAATCTACGGGTTGACCAGTATGGGGATTGACAAACAATGAGGCGATTTCGGCTTTGGATATCTCAAGATCCATGATATCCTTATACGACAAGTCATCTGCATATTTTTCCTTCATAGAATCTCACCACAAAAGGGCGGCATTGTGCTCCTCAGTCATGGTTTCCATACTTTTTATGATTGACGTGATAGGATCAAACAATGAGTGTAGACGAGGGATCCTACGATATACTTCTGCAATCCCCCTCAATTCATTCAAATTTTGTGCAATCAAATCTTGAATTGATGGGGGGTTTGGCAAATGAGGGTTTGGTTGTTGCAGTTGTGGTTGTGGTTGGTCAGTGTTTTCATTGTTATCCCCCATTTTTAACCTAATTGAATGTAAACAATTAAATTTAGCTAACAAATTTAAACAATTAGGTATTTGATTTTAAAAAACCTAGTTTTCATGAAAAAAACCATATTTTCAATGAAAAATCAAATAAACATTAACAAAAAATACAAAAAATGAATGAAAATGATTCAAAATGATAAAATTCTTACCTCTAAATCTATTTTTTTGCAATTTTTTGTCAAAACACCAGATATCAGATTTCGATGAATTCGCACGGCCCGTGAGTTAAAAATGACTCACAGGACTGTCACTGTCGAAATATAAGTCTCAGAAAATCGGATATCCAATTTCTATACTTAAATTATTTTTAAATAACATATATAATATAATAATATATTATATTATATAATACATATTGTATTATATTATATATATTATATTATATTATATTATATTATATTATATTATATTATATTATATATAATATTATATTATATATAATATTATATTATATATAATATAATATAATATTGTATTATATAATACGTATTGTATTATATTAATATAATACAATATTATATTATATATTATAATATAATACAATATTGTATTATATATAATATAATACAATATTATATTATATATTATAATATAATACAATATTGTATTATATATAATATAATATAATACAATATTGTATTATATTATATTATAATATATAATATAATATAATATAATATTATATTGTATAATATTATATTAATATAATATTGTATTATATTATAATATATTATATAATATATAATATTATATTATATTATATTATATTATATTGTATAATATATAATATTATATTATGCTATAAAATATAATATAATATAATATTATATTATATTATATTATATTGTATTGTATTATATAATCTATTATTATATTATAATATAATATAATAATATATTATGTTATACGTATTATATAATATATATAATGTGATATGTAACATATAATATATTTTTTAAATTAAAATTACAAATAAAAATTGAATATCCGAGAAAATCGGATATCTCATAGGTAATTACCAGGCCAAGGTGTACTGACACCCAGACCAAGCAAAATGTCAACACGGATTTTCGCATTTTTAGGCAAGTGAGGAAGGCTATTTTTTTCACATCGCCACTTTTTGGCCCCCCTTGATCTTGCACTAACCCAGGGGCAAAGGCTTCTTCTACACAAGTTACCTAGTTCTTCCTTAAGGATCTTTTCTCTCCATTTGGATGTGCAAGGGTCTACACCTTTTTTATCTTGAAGAATGGAGTTCTTTCTCTTTGAATGGATTTTTATATACATGGATACATCATCAAAATTCATTTGATGGACCCATCTTCTCATCCACCTAAGCTACACTTAGGAAAGGTGTTGGTACAAATTTTTATTTCCCTAGTTGATATTTATTTTCGTGCCAACCTTTTTTCACTTTTTAATTAAATTTATTTAAATTTGATTAAATATATATTAACATGATTACTGAAAATGATGTCATAATTTACTCAATTTACTCAAACTATTTACATCATGGCTGGAATTGAGACATAATACAATGCAAAAAAATATCATAAAATGTCTAGTAGTGGAATCTCATAAAAGAATACACCTTCCACTTGAGATATTGAAAATAGACATCAAGTCATTCAAAGTCATTGTCTCTGAAAAAAATTGAACAATGCAATTTTATATAAATTTCAGCTTTTCTTTTGTTCTTAATGTTCATCAAGTTATTTTATTTTTTAATAATTCTATATTTATATAATTTTTTAATACTCATCCCCCTGCCTCTGGTTGTCCCCAACCTCCACTCATCCCCAAAACTCGAAGAAACACTAGGAAGAATTAAACGCAGTTAAAGACAAACCAACCCAATGTTTAAAAAATTATCAAATAACATAATTGTGTATAC
Source organism: Cryptomeria japonica (assembly GCF_030272615.1). Lineage (NCBI taxonomy): Eukaryota > Viridiplantae > Streptophyta > Pinopsida > Cupressales > Cupressaceae > Cryptomeria > Cryptomeria japonica. The sequence goes on along the minus strand of NC_081409.1, from coordinate 877,461,064 downwards.
GTGCACATGAAAAAGCATTTCAAAGGGCAATTTTCACACATTTCACTCATCAGAATAAAAGATTAAATACCGAATAGCAAAACATGGCAAAGGAAATAAAGAATAACATATTGGAACTAAAAGTGCAATGCAGTAACTTCAAGTTCACATAAAGCTTGGTCTGACTAATGGAAATAGTTAATAATCTTTACATGATTGTAGTGAAGACCCACTTTAACTTTTGTACCTATCAAATATCCAACCAAAAGATTCAAGACTTTTCGCTGCCCATGAGAGGGCAAACCAGCATCAATTAGTATCACCTAACAAAAATTGGTTTGTGTACAACTATAATCTCCAAGGGCAAATAATAAGGGAAGCAACTAATCTCCACATAAAATGGCATTTCGTATGATTTTCAAATTGTGCAAAACACAACGGATTTGGACGAAATTTTAAGCATGAAATCTTCATGATCTTCATCCACATTGCAACAAAAATGCAAAAAATTGCACAAAAAATCGTTGTGTTTTGCACATCTAGGGATTTTTTTAAAATTTGTTTTAGTGTCATTTTATGTGGAGATTACCCTGTTCCAATAATAAGCCTTTTCCCATGTCCAAGCTAGCATTCGATGCAGAGCAAGGCAACAAGTCCAAATTTGGCAGGTATAACTGTTGAATTTCCACGGCATCTAGTAAACTTACTATGATGCATTAAATGCTCTTCTAAGATACAATCGGCAATTTAATCAACTGCCATTCAAAGAATTTGGAGATTAGCAAGCACCATTCCATATATTAATTCCCCATCATTGACTGTAAGTTTTCATTATTTGTTTATTAAATTGGTAATCAACAAGGCATGCCATCATAGTGGTATCAAAGCCTAAAGAGATTGGGCTTGAGTTGTGTAGACAGAATGCCTCCAAGGGGAATGGGCAGAGGTGGAGCCTGAGGAAGAGGCAGAAGAGTTCCTGGTGAAGGAACTCAAGAAATGTTGCAGCATTTGATGGCCCGAATGGATGACTTGGAAAGGGCACAAATAAGGGGAACCCATGAAGATGATGTAAGTGAGAACGAAGGAGAAGAACAAGAACAGGAAGGGAATGAGGAAGTACACGATGAACCTGAAGGGTTTGAGGAGAGATTGTTGAGGACAGTATTGACTATCGGTTCTAAACCCAAGATAAAGGATACTACATATTCAAGAAACCTCAGTGGAGAAGATTTAATTGACTGGATCAATGATGTGGATAAGTACTTTGAATATGAGAGTGGCAGAGGAAAGGAGAGTTCAATTTGCCTGCACAAGACTGAAAGGCTACGCTGCTATGTGGTGGGGCTTTGTCCAATCGAAAAGGAGGAGGAAGAACAAAGAGGAGATTAGTTCCTGGGATCGAATGGTTGCTAAACTAAAGGCCAAGTTCCTTCCTGGAGACTATCAGGCAAACCTATTCAAAAGATTGTAGAATCTGAAGCAGGACATGACAGTCAAAGACCATACTGAAGAATTTTATAAGTTGGTAATTCAGTTTGGTCATAGTGAGGAAGATATGGAAAAATTAGCCCAATACATGAATGGCCTGAAGTATAGTTTGCAAGATGAACTAAGTCTCATGTCCCCTAGGAGTCTTGAAGCTTATTAACTTGCTTTAAAGGCAGAAGAGAAGTTGCAATGAAAGAAAAAGTCAACAAGAGAAAAAGAGAGGAAGAGGGTTTAGAGGAAGGGAGCAACAATATGGGAGAGGACAACATCATCATCAAAGAGAAGAGGCTGGAAGTAGTAGTGGAACAGCCAACAATGATAGAGGTCAGCACCAAAACTTCTTGAAGTTGACAAACATTCAGCTTGTGAGGATGGCATTCCCATCTTCAAAGATAGGGAAAATTGAAAATTAGAAAAACAAAATGTGACCAAAAAATGTTTAGATCGACCACACCACATCACCTATGATGATCCAACTGAGTTGACAAATCAAACCACAATTTACCCCCAGAAGTTTATAGACAAGCAAGCACTGTGTCATACATTATCAACCAAAACTCCTAGAAGCTAATTGACATCCAGCGAATGAGCACAGGCATTCCAACATCTAGGGAAGATAGAATTCTGAAAAATTAACAAAAGCACTCTAAATTTAATATTTTTTGAAGTTTCTAGCATACTCTCTATCCTACTTCCCATTTCCTATAGTAGTTAAAACAACCCACCTTCCCCAACTGAAGACTTTATAAACACATGAAGCTCTGGATGATAGTGAAAGCCCCTTGAATGTTTTATTGAGGTGTGACGAGATGATTTCACCTATAACAGACAACCTATTTCTTCGTAAATGCATAGGCCTAATGCCTTAGCATTGAATGTCTACACTCTAAATTTAGTATTTTTTGAAGTTCCTAGCATACTCTCTATCCTACTTCCCCATTCCTATAGCAGTTAAAACAACCCACCTTCCCCCACTGAAGACTTTATAAACACATGAAGCTCTGGATGATAGTGAAAGCCCCTTGAATGTTTTATTGAGGTGTGACGAGATGATTTCACCCGTAACAGACAACCTATTTCTTCGTAAATGCATATGCCTAATGCCTTAGCATTGAATGTCTACACTCTAAATTTAGTATTTTTTGAAGTTCCTAGCATACTCTATCCTACTTCCCCATTCCTATAGCAGTTAAAACAACCCACCTTCCCCCACTGAAGACTTTATAAACACATGAAGCTCCGGATGATAGTGAAAGCACCTTGAATGTTTTATTGAGGTGTGAAGAGATGATTTCACCTGTAACCTAAGTCACCAGGTTCGGCCGAATTTCATCCTTGAAGTTCAAAATTTGCCGAACATTAAAATATGCAATAAAAATCGTTGAAATTCATTGAAATTCGTTGAAGTTCGATTGGCCAAAATTCGTTAAAATTTGCAAGAAACAAGCAAAGGTGGTTTTTTGCTGTCGACAGATAACCAGTTCACTATTGCCGTCGGGAGGTACGAAGGCTGCATGTCAATGGTCGACGCAATGCTTGCCACCGGTAGGGTTTTTAGATGGCCGCATCAGGAGAAAGAGGATATAGGTAAATGTTAAAATTAAAGAAACTTCGTAAAGTTGCCCGATAAATGTGAACCCTTATTAAATATTTAATAATATTAGACATCTAATATAAGTTGTTGCCGGATGTAATGGTGTTGCCCGATAAAATGTTAAATAATATTAAAATTTAATATAAATGTTAACTAATAATGCTGTTAATATATCAACGTTTAGTATAAAAGTTATCAGATTTAACATTATTAAAAATTAAATATTTTGAAATATTTAATTCAAATTTTTAATTATTCATATATAAAATTTGATAAATTTAAATTAAAATATATAAATTAAATATTGTTTATTCTGATATTTTTAAAAACTCAAATTTATATAAACAGAATTTAATGACGATTTTCTTTTCGAATTTTTACCTCTTTTCGAATTTCATCCACGGTGAATTTTTGACAAAAGAACATCTTTGCAATCACGAAAGCTTATGTTTCCTATGGTTTATATTTTATAAATATGTCATCTTTTGGTAATGATTTCAAATCTATTTATCAATGTTAAACTATTTAGACAATTTTATAGATATATTACATATATTTATTAAAAAATTTAAAAATTACATATGACGAATTTAATTCGAAATTTATACATTTCGAATTTTCTCCTCATCAAACTTCTTCGAATTTCAAAGCTGTCGAACTTCGAATTCGAACCTGGTGACTTAGCCTGTAACAGACAACCTATTTCTTAGTAAATGCATAGGCCTAATGCCTTAGCATTGAATGTCTGCACCAAAAATATAACTGGACTTTTGTTTACTAAAAAATCCAATGTGGCTATATTCAAAAATAATGCAGGAAACTTCAAATTAAGGCATTTCTTCTCAATACAAAAGAAAACGGAACGTACCTAAACTTGCAGAATTGATGCCTAGAGAAGAGACAACGATCTCTGAATCACCAGGGAGCACCAGAGGAATACGGTCCATTTGGCATTTCTGCATTAGACAATTGAAAATCTGATTTCTTAACAATTTCATCAGTATCCCTTAAGTTTCATTCTTGACCAATTTCCTCTACTGCAGGGTATCTTGACATAGCATCTGATAAATGGCTGCAACCTGTCCATATTTGCTTAAAGTTAAACCATACTCCAGATGGAAATCTCTTTGGATGCACTAGCCAGATGGCTATTAAAGCAAAAAAGGCATGGAGGCTTGATATCAAAAACTGCAAACCAATACATGCTAAACTGACTACTGTGTTGAGGATGGTGAAGAAAACATAGAATATAGAAGTTGTAGGAACCAAAAGCAGAAGAGGTGTAAAAACAAGGGATCCAACAACAAGCTGCTCCACACTATAATCAAAACTGTCAATTCTAGCATGACGAGGATTTCTTTTCCGACCCCTGTTTGATCGATATTGTCATCAGCCCCACAAGATATTCTAGTGGAATCAAATGTTAAAAACTACATTAGCAAAATAAATTTTTAGATCGTCTATAAATCTAAGGAACAAAGACCTGAAAAGTCGAGACAGAGCAGACAATGCTTGAATTTGATGCAAATATACTAAGTGCCAATAACCAATGCAGAATGGATATGTGGAATGTTAAAAGCAAAATAACATCTTTAAATAAAGCAGTTTGTCTTGCAAAGCCAAGAAAGATTCCACAGACAGCAAACACTTTAATGCAGGGCTTCAAAAGTGACCTAACTATATTCAGTGAAACCATACCCAGAGTTTGAGGAAGTTCAGTGTTTAGGTTGAACACTACTGGAACCCCCATCAACCAAACACAATCAGAACGTAAAATGTTTTATGTAATGCCACAGGCAAAACGTAGGACCCAATCAGCTATAGCTTCACAATGAACAAGCAATAACATCCCTGCAATGTTTCCTATGAAAATATCAACGGCAATAGCTAACCAAAAAGAATGCTTAAACGATGCAGTTCTATGAGCAACAGCTACAATCAGTTGAAACTTGAACAACATTGCCTCAAACAGATCAGGGTAAGCCTCAATACAAAAATTGCAAGCCAAAGTAAGAATTTCAGAAACCAGCAAATAAAAGATCCAAACATAGAAAACAAATAAAGAAACTTCATACTAGTTATGTCCTATAGAAAAACAAGGAGTATTGCCTGCAACCACTTTCTAAGAGGATGACAGGCCAATGCATCAACTGCCGGCTAAGGATGCGTAAATTTATTGATGTATGTCTGAATAATTTAGGCGAGTTTGTATTCGGAATGGAGAATGCTCTTTTACTTATAATCTTGGAAATCAGCTGCAAACTAACATAGAAAATACAGCAATTAATGCCATACTTGCAGCTGTCATTTTGCGCAGGATGACCATCATTCTGCCTGCCAAAAGTGTGGATTAATTACAACGTTACATAAAGCAACAAATCTTGGTAAGATATCTGGAGATAAGACATTGTTCAAAAGCATCAAGAAAGCCCAAAGCATAGTGTTATCAAGGGCTTCTCCACAAATGCATTTACAGCAGAAGGTGCCCAACATTGAAATTAAATAAAGCTGCTTACAAGATGCATATGGAGAATTTAACAACTCCTACGCTATATTCTGCATAGCAGTAGCACTATTCATTGCTAGTACAACCACATCCTGAAAACATTCTTATTCACATCAGCAACTCTTAACCGTGCATTGAGGATTTATCTCTTATGCCATATAATCTTTCAATCATTATCACAGCACATACTTTACTTAACCCATAAACGAAAACAAATTTCTGAATGAGCAAGAATGGCCGAGTATGGAAACCTGCAAGGTTAGAAAGCTCAACCATCCAATTAGGCCTCATGAAGGTTTTGCACCATTGCAAATGTTTGATGCTTTACACAAGGAACTCCAAGACATAAGAAAAATGACGACATATCTTGCATTACTGGTGGCTCATACATTACTGTCTGCCAAAAGAAAATTGAGTTAGCATTTGTGATGAAGTTAATATTTTCTCTTAAAAATCTATAAAGCGTAGTTTTAAAACTTGGACTCAAACTCAGAAAGTTAAAAATAAATATAAATTCACACAATAAATTTAAAAAGCATAAGAGATAAATTTACAGAATGAATAGCTAGGAAAATTGTTGACATAAAATTGAAAATAAAAATAAAAATAGATTTTCAATAAAATGTTGGAAAAAATAAAATTAGGATCAGCAAACTAATTATTTCCTGGTGAGTACACAGCAAAAAAGTCTGACCATTATTTGCCAGAAACTTGTCCACCAAGTTTCTGGCAAGCAACTCACCAAGCCTATTTAACTCACAAGTCATGCAACTACACAATATGTTTTTAAACTATACTATAAAGAATGGTGTATCAAAGTGCAAGAACCTGAAATGCAGAAAAGCACATGGCCAAAATTTACATACGTGTATATCAGAGGAACAAAATGGACCCCTCCCTGTGTAAGTTACACAATTCTGGAATCCAAGTTCCTTAACTGGCAAGCTCACAGTCTGACAGAACCATTCAATCCATATGCTAGTTTAATTTCTGCACTGCTGATACTGTTTAAGCAACAGGTTTCCCTTATTCCACAGACCATTCTGATCACATCCAATGTAAGTGATGGACAAATTTGTGTATCTTTAATCCCTCTTTACTGTTATTAGGTACTACTATTTTATTATCAGTTCTATGTGTCGTTTTGTAAATTCTTGCAGTCTGGATCAAAAATATAATGACCAACTATAGATACATTTGCACACTCCTGCAAGTTAATAGGCATTTGAATCTGTGTGCAACAACCAATGATGGCCTGCAATAAGAAAATGCATACTGAAATTAGTGATTCAAATTGCACTATCCACAAAAAGTAAAATGAATATAAATATCATTGTTGCAAAAAATAACACAATATTATTCTGTTATAGTCACAAGGTTCGAATTCGAATTCGAATTCGACAGCCATGAAATTCGGATGAAATTCGACAAGGGAAAAATTCAAAAAAAAAAATCGGATAAAATTCGTCTTCTATAATTTTGTTTATTTTTAAATATATGTATACTTCTAATAAATTATCAGAATAGCGACCCTTGTTGGAGAAAATCCGAGGGCAACCCAGCAGTTGCAGACACCCATGACCCAATAGATACAAAACATATACAAAGAATACCCACGACCAGCTGAGTTTTGTTTAGAGGCAGATAGCAGTACTTTATAGAGGAAATTCGATTAAATTCGATTTTTTTTATAGAAGTTTGAAATTCGATTAAATTCGAACCTCATCCATGAAAATCGCCATATCTTGTGACTTAGTATTGGAGTGACAATTCCAATGAGGTCCATTTTCACAATTTTCCCCACCGTTTTTGCTTAGGGTTTGAATTTCTAAGTTAGGGCTATGGGAGACTCCTGGGCATCCTTGAGAAATCCAAGATCCCAGTCAGGAAAGAACGAGCAAGAATTCCAATTCCAAACATTGAGGAGAACATTCAAACTCCAATCATTTAGGCTTCAAGGCAATCTAGTTCTAGACCCCATGAATCCAAAGTTCAATTGCAAGTGAGAAGAAGAATTTACGACATCTAGAATTTCCTCCCAAAATCCAACATCAAAGTCAAAAGGAAAAGACTCAAGGAATGGCAGTCGTCGATAAGGAAAGATATTCCAGGAAAGTGAATTCCCAAACCCATGTACATGGAAAGGAGAAAATGATCAAGGATAATTTCAAAAGAATTGATCAAAGTTAGAACCTTGGTCCAAATGATGCAATTTGGGAATATACTCCATCACAATCAGTCAAAATGGAATATTCCTCATGATGAGTCACTGAGTCCACATGGCGCCTAACATGCTGAGGTGATGCCCCATCACCTTCTCTGGCCAATCAAATGTCTCCAAACCATCACGACCCGATTCATTGCTTTTGTCGCCAAAGACAGGGATAGTGGGCATGCTATTCTAAGTGATGAGCTATTAAATGCTTAGTGGGTGTGCTATTCTAAGTGATGGGCTATTAAATGTTTAGTGGGTTTGATGCCTCATTGTTGGTGTAAATTATGCCTCATAATTACACTTAAGTTGATTTAAGGTAATGCATTTCATAGTAGTTTGCATATGAAACACATAGGGAAGTGTGCACATAGGGAAGTTGTTTGTAAAAAAAATTCCACCCTTTGTGGTCTTATCTTGTTGTTACATTCCACCTTCAGTGGGTGATCCACCTCTTGTGGAATATTTATTATTTCTCCTACCTACCCTTGTTTCTCATTGAGCCACATGTCATGATTGTGTGCTCACATATCCATATGGTCTTGCCTTTATAAGCAAGCTCATCTACATTGCATGTAATTTTTGATGATCCAGTTGATCAATATTTTGCATCTTGATTAGAATACAGTTTATTCTTATCAATATATTGTCTCTCTTATTGTGCTATTCATTGAGCTTTTGATCTTGGCTATTTTTAACAAATTTTACATGGTATCAAAGCCATTAGGGCTTCATTGAGTAGTCTTTTTGGAGACATTTTAGAGCATTCATTTTTCGGATCTGAGGAGATGCGCATTTTGGGGGCATCTTACAGAGATTTCGACCTCACCATTGAGTCCAGGAAGCTGTTTCCATGAAGTTTGAGTATAAATTCGCCTATTTTTTGGTGAAAGTGCATTTCGGGGCTTTGAAGGAAAAATTTACCAGTGGTTAAATTTGGATTGCAGAAAGAGAGACAGTGTGATGCTTTATTCTACAATGCATTCTGGTTTCTTTATCACAGCCTTCTTTAAAGTTTGTATTTAGTTATGAGAAGTTGGATTCAGTTGAGAGAAGATAACAAACTTGTTGCTTTAATAAAGTAATAAAGTAAAAGAAGTTTAAAATGGGTTTCGGTTAAAGAATAACTTAAAGACTACGGTTGGATTAACTTCTTACCAACCTCTAACTACTTTAACCGATACAAACCTCTCTTTCTATTGAAAGAAAAAGCTTTAAATATTTTATTCTTTGGAATTCAAAGGGTGCGGAGAGTACGTGTTTTTTCTGGAAATTCTTGGGGATTGCCTAAGACATTTTTTGTAAGGAAAAAATATAAATTGAAAGAACTGGAACAAAGTGATTACAGCACAAATGAGAAGAATATAGTTCGTGGAACATATGTATATCCTGCAGACTACTTGGTGAGACCGTATCACTATATTATTTTGAATTATTTCATTATTTAATAATTCAGAATTGTTATTAGTTCTTATACATGACAGTGACAGATTGATAAAAGTGCAGTTGACATCTATTCTGACAGCATTGAGACAGGATCATAGGAGTTTGGCAATAACTTTCAAATTTTTTTTCTCATTCTGAATTTGACTTGCAGAGATACAGAGGTTTTTTGATAAGTGTTTTCAGAATATCACTTTACAAATATATAGAGACACTCTCAGACCATTTTCTTACAGATACTTACAGATATTTGGCATAAAAGTCAATTTCAGATTTTCAGTGTGTTTTTACTTTCAGTTTATTCGTAGAATTCACTTATGTTTCAGATTATCAAAATAAGTTTGTATATTTGATTCTAAAGTGACAATTACTTCTATTAATTCTAAAGTTGGTGCTCTAATAATGATTGAGTTGGTGCTCAATTGAGAAGGGATTTGGTGATTCCTTGGGTTGGTGCCCTAAAAGTTTGTAAAGCATTTCAATTGTGAAGCTGGATTAGGACAGTAGATCCTAGCAGCGTTTCTCACAGTGGTTTTCCCAAATTGGATTTCCACGTAAAAATCTTGTGTTTTGTGTTCTTGTTGTTGCACCACTTTCAGTTTCAGTTGCTACATCTTTCAAAATTCATTTTGAAGTAAATAAAAGTTTTTGAATTGAATATTATTAAAGTGTTAAGTCTACTACTGATTCAACCCCCTCCCCCCTCCCACACCCCCTCTCAGTAGTAGTTTAGTGTTCTACAAATGCATGTCGAGTTTATCTATGTTTTGTTTCATAGAATTCTAAGACAATGCCAAGTTATCCATGAGAGTTTAATGGAGATATTCCCAATAGCTAAGAGTTGAATCAACAACCTAGAAGATAGGATGTGAGAGATGGCAAAGGTTGGCTATACACAACTTCATATGGCATCATCATGGTGGAGGACTAATAAGAGATGTTGTCCCACCAATCTACAAGGTGTAGCCAATTAACCCAATAAGTGTTGTTTCAAAGGAAAGCAACGTACATAAATCTCCAAGATTTTATTTACTATCTATCTGACCATCAATTTGCAAGTGATATAATGAGCTCATTTTCAGATGTGTTCCTTGCAGTTTGAACAGCTCCTACCAAAAGTTACTAATGAAAAAAGGGTCATGGTCACACACAATGTAAGTGGACATGCCATTGAGGCGAAAGACTTGATCAAGGAAGACTGGAGCAAAAGTGGGGACTTTATAAAGATCAACCAATGAACAGAATGGGCTTCAAGAAACAATCAACCACCATAAAAATGACCAATTCACTACCTAACTTAGACAATCCCTCAATAAAGCCCATGGAAATGTTTGTACATACTACACTCGAATTTGGCAATTGCTATGGAATGCCCAATGTCTTGACAATTTTTCCTTTGTGATGCAAGCACATATCACATTCTACAACAAGTTTTTCGACATCATTTTTCATACCAGCCAAGAAGAAGATTTATTTTGTTCTTGTTTAACTATACATGAGTGAGAAGCCCAAATGCCTTATGCAAGGGAGCATATAATTCCTATAAGCATACTTGAACTACTAACAAAAAAAAATATTTTTTTTTTGCTACACAAGTTTTTGCAAGTTTAACTCACAAGTTGTAGGGGATTAGTTTTGGAAAGTCCAAGTGTCAAACATGTGACAAGAACTGATTTGAGGAGAAACTTGTACATGTCATATTTTTGCCAAGTTTTGCAAGTTTCATTGGGTTTTAGATTTCAAAAGTTTTTTAGGTTGTTGAGCTTTGTGAAGTTTTTGCCCAATTTTCGCCGAGTCAAAAAATATTTTTCCTATCAAGTCGAGTCTCAATATGCAAATTGTGCTTGTAACAACCTGTCCTAAAGAGCAATATTTGTAATAAGTAGAAATCACCATTTATAACTCAAGTATTGGCCATCCCAAGTGAAACCAAAACCAAGCTTAGTGGTGGGAATGGTTACTAGCTAATGAATAAGTTATTGAATTGGTGCATCCCACTATTACTCTTGTTGGACCTCCTACAACCAATGTGGAGTCAGTATCATTAAGGCACATAGTGTCTCCTAGTCTCCTAGTCTCCTAGTCTTCAAATTTTGAAAATGGAAAATCTGCCACCATATTCCCCTTCCCCCTTTTGGAAATGACTTCATAATCATGGCCTAATAATTTGGTGAACTATTTTTGTTGTTCTAGGAAATACTTAAGACCATAGATTGTGGACTCTTCCAAAACTCACCAAAACTTGGGGGACTCGTGAGTCCCAGAGCTTGTTGAGTCCCATAGCCACGAACTTGCAGGTTGTGGCTTAGCAAGTCTAGTTAGGGACTTGTCGAGTCTTGGGGAGGGACTTGCACAAGTTTTGGAGTCGGACTCACGAGTCCTAACTCAAGACTCTAGACAGTGAATATACACACCCAACAAACATAAAAATTGGTTTTTATTTTTATTTTTTATTCATTTCTTTGCTCTTGGTTGCCAAAAACAAGTCTGCATATTGAAATAGGGTTGGAAGAAGAGGAGAATAGGAGCACACGAGATCGAAATAAAGCCAAGTGATTTTTCTTCTCTTTTTTTTTGGTTTTCTTCGATTGAAAATCTGAAAAATCTTGAAAATTAGGGGGAAATGCTGGCAAAAAATTTCCATTTCCCTTCTTTATCTATTTCCTAGTATTTTTAGCTTGTTTTTAAAAAAAATTTTAAAAAAATTCAAATGATTGATTATCCTTTTTTTTCTGATTTTTTGTTTATTTTTACATGCTCAAACAACAATGTCAACTTCAAGGCCATATAGAAAAGACCCTGCATGGAAGTATGGGATACTAGGAAAAAAGAAGGGAGATGTCACTTGCACTGAATGCAATAAATGGATGACAAAGGGAGAGGTCAATTGCATTGATTAACATATTGCATTGCCAAAATACCTAGACAAAATGTGGACATATGCCCTGCATTGACTCCAATGATGGTTAGTGAGATGAAGGCCCTTCCTACTAATTATGAGTTGAAAAAAGAAGAAAGACAAAAGATTAAGGACACACTAGCAGCAGCAATGAATCAGAATGTATCCACTTCTATGCCATTGATTCCCTTGGTAGCTCAAGTCCAAGCATCCGTCAACCACATTCTTCTTGTGGTAAGAGTCCTAAGGGTTTTTTTTCTACTCCTAGTGCTAGCCAAATTCCTCCATCAGGACCGAATTACTTTCTTCCACGCAACGTTCCAGGAGCACAACCTTCACTTGAAGGTAGGGGATGGAATATAGAAAAACATCATGAAGCTAGGATGTGAAATGATAGTCTATTTATTGAATGATTACAAATGGAGACGAAGTCTCCTTATATAGTGAAATAACTAAGAAAGAAAACAGAAACATTCTAAAACAACTAACTGGTAAATTTAGAAACTATATAAAAGACTAAATATTCCTAAATGGCATAAATGACCATTATAAGGTAAACAATCTAATATTATTCTAATACCCTCCCCATAATGGTCAATTTATTAACTAACCACCCTACACAAGACAAAATCTTTAAAACGCAGAGAAGGCTAACTCCTCTTCAGAATGTTCTGCAACATGAGCCTACTGTTGAGACTCCCTAGTTGGTCTTCTAATCAGCCAACCACTTTCTGCAGAACCTCTAGATATGACCAAGCTTCCCACAATAGTGATAGGTGAAATTCTTCTTGGAACCGTTCTCAGATGTGCACTCTCCTTTCTATTGAGTGGACTCATCTTTGCCTTTATCCTTGGCAGTAAACATCTGTTCCATACTGACCATGTCACTATTGCTACCAAATTGTTGTCTCCACCGAACTTGCTACAATAGCTTAGTGCACAACTCTTCAAACGTCAAGTCAACATTAGTGGAGGTAATGTTGAGCGTCTCAATAAAGTGTTCATAGGAGCGTAGTAGACTCTTCAATGTAATCACTACCATGTCCTCCTCTTCCATCTTGCGACCAATGGCCACCAGTTGATCACATATATCCTTGATCTTTATAAGATGCTCCTACAGAGACATCTTCTCATTCATCATCATTGAAAACATGTTCTTCAGAAAAAACGCTTGGCTCTTGTCTGACGTCTCATGAAGATCTTTCGGATGTGTCCATATCTCCGCAGTTGTCTTGCCAATTGGCACCTCTAGAAGCGTTTTGTTGGTGATTGATAATTTCAACAACATAACCACTTCTTTATTACGTTCATCAAACTTGTCCTGGTCTTTGCTCACCACTATAGGACGAGTATACGTACCCAAAGCAATCTGATCGAGACACTGGTACTCAAAAATCGAGAGCATCCTCTACTTCCAGGTATTGTAGTTCTAGTCGTTGAACCGCTGATTGGCCTCCAACAAGGTGTTGGTCAACAATGCCATCCCTCTCGTTTTCTTATGCACGAAATAACGAGGTCAAATGCAAACTTCAAAATCTGATCAGTCAAAAAAAATTCTAGCATGAATCCCAAGACAAATTTGCACAGAATACAAAACTTCATTCTTTTAGGAAAAAGTGTAAAACCCTTTTTTTTTTAAACATATTATATTCTTCAGTTTTCATAAAAAAACTGGTACACCTAGCACAAATTTAGAAATCCCTGATTTTTCATACAAAAAAATCAGTCTAAAATTAGAACCACCCAAATCGATAAAACTCTAACTTTGCATCTGGAAAACCCAAGTAGAAAAAAAGCGTTGCAGAGACCAACAAAAATGCTTTTAGGGGGCAAACACAATCTTGTTGCAGGGCAAAACAATCTACAAACCCTCCTTAGACTTAGAAACCCACGATTTTTCCCAACAATAGTGCAAAAAACTCGAAAACCCAAAAAACCTCAAAAAAGATCGCAGGTTTTTTTGAAAAAATGAGACTACGAGAGCAAAAAGATGTCAAGCAAAGACAAAATGACAAAAAATATGACCAGAAAAGTCGCCCAGGCACATGGGAGGCAGGAGAAAACCCTTGTCACAGAAAGAAGACCCGACCAACAAAAAATTGCAATGAAAAATGAAACCCTCGCACACTTAGAAAATCATGCGGAAGAAAAACGCAAAGAACAGAATAGCACCCACAAACTCGCGCAATTCGCTAAAAGGAGTCGCGAAAAATCCGTGGTGAAAGAAAAAACGAGGTCAAATTGGCACAGCAGAAACCCAAACGTCACGTGGGTTGCAACACAGAAAAACCAGCAGAGAAAAACGTGAATTTCGTCACATGCCCATGGAGGGCTGAAAAACTCAAACACGGAACATACCCAGTCACTGCAAAAAAATCACCCCTGAAACCCAAATCATGAAAAATAGCCTTTAAAACCCACGAAAAAATCAGACCCATGATTTTTGAACAATTTCTGGAAAAATCCTGAGCCCTTTGTGCGTGAAAAACAGGTAAAAATCCTACCAACTCGAGAAAAAACTTCTGGAAAAAATGCCCACTTTTTTTCCTAAAAATACGATCAAAAAACTTTTGAAAAGAATCCAAGTAAAGAGCACAAATTTCAAAAATTCGCCGAAGAAAGGTTTTGCTCTGATACCATGAAATGATAATCTATTTATTTTATGACTACAAATGGAAACGAAGTCTCCTTATATAGAGAAATAACTAAGAAAGAAAACAAAAACATTCTAAAACAACTAACTGGGAAATTTAGAAACTATCTAAAAGACTAAATATTCCTAAATGACCATTATAAGGTAAATAATCTAATATTATTCTAATAGGATGGTAGCACCAAATTTTTGGTACTCTAATAATTTACCTTTCAATGTGGCGAACAGCCCATGTTGGGAAGTGTTGATGTGTATTTTACGCACATACGAACACATAATAAAATACCAAAGTATTTTACCCTCTCTTGAACAAAATCACCTCAGATGCTGAAGGATTGATCTACTAAAATGATTCCAAGGTTTCTACGATCAATTTTTGACATGTGGGTAACTCAAAGGCTTGATGTGATAATGTTGTTTTCATTCGGCGGCTTACAAAATTGTTCAATATGTAGACTTCTCATGAATCGGATTTGGAATAGGGATGTTGATAACTTAGGATTTGGCAATGAAGCTCTTGGTTCTAATCTAACAAAGACTTCTGAAAAAAAGGAGCAAAAGGAATAAGGTTTAGGAATTCTATTCTAAAGCCTAGAATGTAAGCAAAGGGTGAATATGATTCAATGGAGTCCTACTAGACAAAGTATCATCATCAAATCAAACAATTTTGACACAAGCTTAGTGCAATCATCTAAGGTGTAATGCAAAGGTGTTCAAATCATTACCATCAAACATTGATACCATTCAAGTTAATGCATAACAATGGACATATAACAATTGAAGTTAAGTGCACATAAAATTCCAGTTGACCGTGCAAGGCACACTTACAATCAGCAAAAGGCTAGTAGTATGGACTAAATGAATTCCACACAAATGCATTCAACAAATCCTTTCATTCAATCTAACAATACTTGAAAGCAAATTCTAAATCTAATTTGGAGGCAATGAGAACCACAAATGCATACAACACTTAAACAAAAATCACCATCAAGTCGAACAATGATTTGTATTCAATTATGTAGCATATACTGACAATTCTCAAAAATCTCAATCTTACAAATGAGAGGCAATGGGATTTATATAGAGCCTCAAAAGAAATGAATGGTCAAGATTCATTTTGAATCAAGGGCCAAGATCATGCCAACACAACCCTAAAGTTGCCCTAATTAGGGTTTACATCAAAAATGGAGCCACCAACATAGAGCCTAATAAAATAATGCGTAATCATCAAGTAAGGAATCTTCTAGAAGATTCTGCCTTGCATCTCTCTCTCACAACATATTCCAGGAATCTAGCCAATACAGAATCTAACTCCTCCATGGAAATGCTAGGCAAAGTATCCTGCTGCAGAATCAATCACATCTATGATCCAATGCATCGGAACAAGCATCAAAAGTGTTTTCCCAATCAGCATAAGCTTTTGCGAACCATGGACATGAATCAGCAAGGAAACCAAATCATCTATCTAATTCTTCTTCAAAGAATCCAACTGATTGAAGTACATCAACTTCATTTTATCTCTCAATTCTGCAGAGTGTGACCATTGGCATCACCAACATCTACTCCCAATAATTCCTCAATAGATGCAAGGATTTTTTACTGTATCTCTTGAATTGATCCTTCCATCTCTGCACAATCCTTGGTTGCGTGCTCATAAGTGGATTTCTTCATGGCCAATGAACAATACTAGTCATGGAAACCATATCTATCACCATCATGTACGACCCCTTCCCTGATCAATGTAGACATAGGAATCCTTTTCAAAACTCTAAGGCAGGGAATAGTCTTTTTCTGAATAGGCCGGAATTCATCCCAAACTTCCTCTAGATATTGTATATCCTAAATATAAGCATTGTTGTCCAATCAAATGCCTGGATAAACTGAGTAAGGAAATCATCCGGTTGTTTCTTCACATTTTCAATCCATTTTCCCAATTCTGAGAGTGTATCACTCGTTGCCTCATAATCAGTATGAAGTCCATGATCAACTGCGATAGGGGAAACAAAGGCGAGATTCTCGTGCCTCATCCCTACAATATACTCCCTGAGTCTAATATTATCTTCTTTACACTTCTCTTTTTCTTCAATCTCCCTATCCACTCTTGCATTGATAATTTGAATTGTATCATTGAGTTCCTGGAACTCTTTCTCTTTCGTAGTTCGTCCAAGGGAAACCAAAGTGATCTGGAAATCCATAGGAATAGCATCCTCCATAATCACGTCACCAATAGGGGCAGCCACCTGTGCAATCCCCATTCTAGTTTCATCTCTAGCTATGTGTGAAAGTATCTCATCCCTCCTAGGCTCTCTCTCCTGATTGCTCCTGGCTAAGTAATCAATATCATCAATAGGTCGTGCTTTTATCATCTTCTTACTTCAGCCAATCAGGAATAGCAGTCATCTCCATCCCGTCATCAAGACACATCTCTCTATCAAGTTCCTTCAATGCTGATATAACATCATCATCATCATCATTATCCTTAGTCAAGTCATACACATTCTTCCCCAAGCTAACCTCCAAAAGGACAGTGGGAGACCCTAGCCGATCATCATCTTCATTAGGTGGTGCGAATGTGGCTATGGCATGCAACCAATGAGCATTATCTGGTATAATCACCATGTTGGAACATTGTTCAAATTCCCTATTCTATTCAGGCATATCAATTTCCTTGATTGATGAGAAACCGAGGGGAGACAAAGGAACACTCGACTTCTGCTTCTTCCTCTTTACATTTTCAATCTTCTTCCCCCTAGCCTTAGTTTCTCCTGGTGTATTTTTCCTTCTCTTTGGAGCTTGACTCTCTTCATCTGCATAAATCCTTATATCACTAACTATCCTCTAATCATCTTTGGAAGATGAATCCTCCTGTTTCATCTTCTCATATGTGAAGATAACATCCATATCTACTAATCTGTTCATTTGCTTGTCTACCCATTCTCTGGAGAAACTTATCAATTCATTCAAATCTGTCACCTCCTGTTTCGACCAACTACGCAATAGGATAGCCTTCTTCATTTCATTTTCATATTGTGGATGAGTATGATCACTATCATCCAATATCTGATCAGAAATGAGAAAGAGTTCACGCTTTCTCATGAAATCCACGAACATCCTGGACCACATTCTTCTTTTCACTACCTACTCATCAATTAAGTTGGGCCAATAATCTTCAATGTCCTACTTGTGTATGAATCTATCTCCTCTGATCCTTTCAACCTTCTTATGTGGATCAAATCTTTCTCTTTTCTTGTATGTTCCGAGACAATAGAATGCTAGCTCTTCAATCATTGTACTAGCTACAGCAGCAAATTGGCACACCTCCAATGTTTTTCCTATGGAAATAGGAAAAGTCATCCTAGTTCTATGCTTCTCCTTCTCGATGAAAACATATTCTAGAAGCTATCTCACCGCCTATAATAGGATCATTTTGTCTATAGGACACCTAGGAAGCTTGTATGGTTCGGATTGAAATCCCTAAATCCTTAGGTATGTGAAAGTGGGAAACTAAATCTACCACAATCCGTATTGTTCAATTAATTGTGTTGCCTCTTTGGACAACCTCTTCTAGATTTTGCCTTGCTCCTAATATACATGGTGAATGCATCATTCACCCTCCTGTAATCTTCAATTCTATATATGCTCAACCGTGGATAACATTCATAGCTTCAATATTGTCCTTGTCCATTCCTGACTTCACCTCTGCATATTAATCCTTTGTATGTGACTAGAAATCCCAATTGTCACTGATAATTTTTGACCAATTGATCATTGTTCCTCTCAGACAATCCTGGATAAAATAGAACATCCATCCTTCATATATTGCACCTTGTGGCATCCCCATCACTCGGTTAAGCAGGAATACTAAATCGCTATATTCATCCTTCAAATCTATGCACATGAGTGTCTTGGGAGCCTTGGAATGATGAGGTCTCGGCTCAATCATCCATTCCTTGTTCACAACGTTCTTCCATTCATTTGCCTTCAATTTGTACTTCGCTTCATACTCATCCTTTGTTCTATCCTTCATGCCTGCACTGCAGGGAATTCCAAACACTTCGGCAATCGCATCCTTGGCAAGGTAAGCAATGGTCACACCTTTGGGAGTCTTGATCATTCGGGAGAGAGGATCGTAATGCCTTGCGCATTCCAAAACTAGCTCACTGCACTGAATGGATTGTGGAAATCCGGCGGCCTGATAAATGCCACCCTTCATGATGTTTGCACAGGTAGGAGAGGGAATTTGGTCCTTTGTCCCAAACATCCTTTGCTGTGTCTGCCCCATATTCAGGAAGTGCATGTTCATATCTATGATCTCCTTCCATTTGAATGACAATTTGGATTCCAAATAGAATCCCTCTTGGACAATCTTCTGTTGCTCCTTCCGAACTCCAATTCTGGATTTCGACATTGTACCTGTACGAAGCTGGAAGTCAATAACTTTGGAAAAGATAACTATTTTTAGAATTAGATAAGTTCTGATTTCTAATTATTTAGACACTTTGTAGGAATGGAAATCAGGAATTTATCAACATTTCTAACAAATTCTGAAAATAGAATGTAAGCATGATAAGAATAGGGTCAAAACCCTCATAAAATCTCTAGAAATCATCATTTTCAGACTTAACTAGTTCTGAAGACATTGGCAGACTCAGAAAATTTATCAAAAATAAAGGTCATAGGAGTATACCAAATCTGGAAATGTCTTAGGAAAGGTGTGAAAAGTCTGATTTTCACTCTAAAAATGTTTGAAGACACCTTCCCAAGGTCAATAATGGCTGCCCAAAAGTCTGAAGACAACCTGCAACATTTAAAATCAGTCACTAAAACCATGTTGCAGCCATGTCGAATGGAAATGCATGATGAAAATAAGTTTCCCAAGGTGAATATAGTCAAATCTGGGCATGAATGGAGGGCTGGTAGAAGAAAATTACTAAAGATAAGTCTAAAAAATGAGGTTTCAGACTTACCAACACCTCAAATAATGATGATAAACTCAAAAATAACCATAAAATGTCATAAAAATTTCTTCCCAATGAAATCGCCCAACGAGGAAGGTGGCTGGAAATGAGGTTTGGTTTGAGGACAGCCTGCAACAATGGTGTCTCAGACCTACAACAGCGATACCAACCTCTAAAAATGTTCAAAAAAACTTCCCAAAACAGTCCTTAACCAAAATCGCTTTAGGTAAGAATGAGTTGGGAATGAAATGTCAAGTCTGAAAGGTGTGTTCCCAGCCAACAATGGAGTCCAAGTAGCGTCTAGCAATGGTGAAATTTGCAGATCTGAGAGTAATTGCAGCAAACAACAACAATGGCAGCCAAGGAAATGTCTCGAAAATGGAGGAATTCAACCTCCAAACCAAAATCGCCCTACTCCAATAATGGCGCCACCTCTAAAAATCGCCCAAGGCAAAAATTTCGCCCCTCAAGCTTGCTCCAATGGCCCTCAAAAAATATCGCCCAGGTCTAATTGGGTAGAAAATAATCTTCAAACACAAACTTCAGCTCCAATGGTGTCACAATGACACTCCACAAAAATTGCCCGGCTGGAGAAAATCGCCCAACTCAGCCACTTAGCAATCAACATTAGCAAATATAATAATATTATAATGCTAGCTAGCCTCCTTAAACTTGCTTTCACCTTGAGTTTTCACCACACAAGCAATGTGGAATAAAACGTTGCTTTTTATACTTGCCTGGAGAAAATCGATTTGCTTCTAGAAGTGTTAAATCATTAAATGATCATTGCAAATCATTAATTTAATTGTTATTATTGTAGACATATAAAAATGACCATATTCCTAAATGAATATTTTATGTTCATTTTTCTATTTGATTAAATCCAATTTAATTAAATTACCCACATTCCTCTATTTAATTAAGTAAATTACTCAATTTATTTAAATTAAATTCACTATACCCATTTAATGAATAAATCATTTTATTCAATAAAACCCCCCTATCCACTTTTAATTAAATTCAAATTTAATTAAATAGTTATCCTAAATTGAATAAATCTAATTTATTTAATTTCTCCAAATTGCAACCAAATTGAATTAAATTACTTTATTTCAATTAAATCCTATTATCCCTCCATCCACTTGCAAAATCCCAAACCCCTTTCTAATCCTTTCTAGAATCTTCTAATCGCTTCTAATTAACCTAACCCCTCCTCTAAACTTTGTCACATCCCTAAGCAAAGGGAAGTCACTTCTCAAAATCTCAAAGTCTTTGATAACCATTAAAGGCTTCAAGTCTTCAACCATTTAATTCCTCAAAGTCTTTGATAACCATTAAAGGCTTCCAACTTTCAACCACTTAATCCCCCAAAGTCTCCAATAACTATTAATGGTTAACTCAAACCCTCTTACATGGTTAAAGAATTTGTTTTAACTCAACCTTCACCCAACCCAAGGGTCTCATCAGGCCTTTAATGCTTTGACCATGATTATCTCTTAATCATTTGCACAAAGGTTTATCTTTGGATTAAGTCTTAATCCATTGGGTAAACCTAACTTAAGCTTGACCCTTACCCTCTAGATAACCATGAGGTCTTCTCAGGCATTTAATCTCTCCAACCCCTTCTCTCAACCCAACCCTATGTTGACACTTGTCACCATTTCATTGGTGAAAATTACAAACATGGATCCCCAACTTTCAAACTCAACCCTTGAACAACTCTTTTAATCCTGACCATCCATTGCCCTGTTTTTGCTATAAATAGAGCTTTCATTCCTCCATTTTAAATATCCTCCAAATTCGTAGTATCACACTTATGCTCAAATACATTCAAGCTTTCATATCTCATTTTATGCTCATCATTTTAGCCTCTTTTAAATCAGGAATTAGTCTAAATATGCATGTTTAGAATAATTTCTTTATCATTTTAGCTCAATCATAGACTAATATATCATGTTAGGATAGTATTTATACTAACCTTATAATCTTATAATCTAGTTTATTGCATTTTAAGATCATGCATAGCTTAGGATGCATCTCATACTAAAATCTATCAAAGCATCCCTTGTTCTTGCATTTGCCATCCCTAAACCATTTTGCTCAGTGATCTGAGAGCAAAAACATTGGTTTGAGGGACATTGTAAGATAGAGAACCATGGGACCAACCTTGGGAAGCTGAGTAATACTTCATTACTCCATAGCTTGCACCAAGAAGTCCTGTGTGTGTGTGTGGACAGATATTTTGGAACATTTTTCACATATTGAGTTCTATCGACTTGTTTTTCCCGCATACATTTCTGGTGCCCACCGTGGGGCTCGAACCCACGTATCTAATCGGTTTTGAAATATAATCACTTTTGCAGATCCGCGGGAAACAGGAATCAATGCGTGGGAAACATTCCCTAGCGCATCTGGTTAACAGTCTAGCGCATTCCGCTTACTGTTTAGCACGTGGGGTCTATACTCTAGCGCGTGAAGACCTTTCCTCAGCGCGTGACTCCCTCTAATATTTTCCTGTAGGTCTTAGCGCGGAAGAAAACCAGAGTAGCGCCTTCGGCGCACAGAGTAGCGCATCCAGTAAACAGCATAGCGCATTTGGTCCACTATTTAGCGCGTGGAGTCCATCATCTAGCGCGTGCCGTGAATAAATTAGCGCGTCAAATCACTAATTTTTGGAAGAGAACCAGAGTAGTGGCTTCGGCGCACAGAGTAGTGCATCCAACAAATAGTGTAGCACGTTGATCCTTAATTTTAGCGCATCGAAGACAGAAACAAAAATAAAAATTAAAAAAATTGTAACCGAAAATGAAAGTTTAGACTTGTGGAAGTCCACCAAATCATCTAACATTTTTTTTTTCTGGTTTGCTTGCAGGATGCTAACCAAATTTGTTGCAGAAGGGAGCGTAATCTTAGAATTTTTAGATGGTTAAGATTTTCTCTAACTTAGTTAAAGTTAGTTTAAAATTTTAAAAATATTTTTTTATTCTTAAAATTGAACTCACTTACTTCTTTGGGGCTATAAAAAGAACTACTATCAAAAACCTTCTTTGCTTTTATAGGAGAAAAACATTTCATTTTGGGAAGCTATAAAAAGAACCAACAAATTTTTACTTTGGCAAAGGGATTTAAAAAGAACTTCACCATCATTTGGTGCATAAAAGGATTCACTTCAAAATTTTGCAAAGTCAAAGAATCACACATGTCCAGAGTCATTTACAACTAAAGAGGGAAGATCTTCCCCTTTTGATCAATTTCTTTTGTTGACAAAACATTGAATTTATTTTGTTGACCAATTCCTTTTCATAAATCAGAAAATCATTGCCTTGAAAGGATAAAATAAACACCATGTTTTTGTGGAGCAACATGTCCACATAGACTTTTAGCAAATCACTGAATTGAAAGGCTAAAAAGAACCAACTTGATTGCTTTATCTCGAAAGTGGAAGGAATATGCTCTCCCCTTAACTGGGTGATCAAAAATTTAGACCACTCTTACAGCTTTCTTTACTTCAAGCAATAAAACCTTTAGCAGGCCTGCCTTCCCGAGGAGTTGGAATCAACTCTTAAAGCCGTTTATGGCCGGTGTAAAGGGAACGACCTAAGTAGAAAACGGCTTTGATGCCAAGAATTCCAACCCACTATAATCAAATGTGGAAAGTGACAAAAGTCCTTTTCAACGGTTGCGCGCAGTGATTAGCCTTCCCCTAGTATCCTCGAGATACGTAAAACCTTTATTCTAAAGGTTGGGAAGCCTCCTGAGGGAGTTTATCACTGACGGCCGAACAGGAAACCTGATTACAAACCATAGAAATAGAAGCTTTGAACCGAGTCAGTAACCAGACATTTATAACATCATAGTGCAAGGGTGGGGAAGAATCCGCCCCCAAGATTACTCACCATATATCTCCCAAGATAACTACTCAACTGTGAAGCGATTCACTTTGAGTTAATTTCTGTCAAAAAGCAAAAAAATGGGCGCCCTCTAGGGGGTGACACGGCTGTTTGAGCTGACGGAGTATCGAGACTAGTGGGCTATGATGTTATTTATGACCCTTGACTAAAGAGTCTTTCTGAAGTGTATTATTCGTATCCAAACCTGTTAAAACATTGGGGATTTGAATACATCCTTGCAGAACATACACTTTTGTTAGATTAGGCAAAATGGTTGTACTTTTTATGCCATGCTTATATTTATTACTTCAGAATAACATCCATCAAACTTGAAAAATTCACAACAAAAAATTCAAAATTCACAAAAACCAAACCAAAGAAAAAATCAGGGCAGTTTAGCGCATAAGAGCAACTTCTTAGCGCGTGGAGTACTTCTGTTAGCGCATCCAAACCTCAAGTTAGCGCGTCGGTTCCAAACAATAGCGTTTTATCCCAAGACAAATCAGTATTGAAACGTTTTAGTGCATCAGAAAAACAGTCTAGCGGGTGGAAGCAATAGCTTAGCGCGTAGAAACAAAAAATTAGCGCATAAAGTCCAAAAGATAGCGCGTGACGAACCCAGGATAGCACATAGGTTTTCTAACTGTTAGACAACAATTTTTTTAAACAGTCAAAACTTTAGCGCGTGTCTGGGGGCAGCCTAGCGCGTGTGGTTATTATTTTAGCGCATGGAGGAAATTCAGTAGCACATGTAGACTCTGTTCTAGCGCGTGATCCAAAACAGAAAAACAGAGAGCAAAACCGAAGAAAATTTTGAAATTTTCAAAAACATTTTTAGAAGCCTTTTTTCATCAACATCATTTTTCATCAAACCAGAGTGAAAAACAAACCATTAAAACTATTTCTCAAGCTAAATTTGTGTCAAAACGAACGTTGTCAAAATCCTAAACGAATCGCGGGATAAAGGATGTCTCTCCTATCATAATCCAGAAACTTCATCATCAGTATCAACAGAATCCTTTACCATCTTACGGATTTTATCTCACAAACACCACTTGTTAAAATTTTCAAATTGTCAAATCAAGTTTCCAGATCGGGAGACTTCTATCCATATCATTTGACACGCTTTGTCGTGAAGGGGCATCTAAACCTTCACTTTGATAGAGTAAGATTTGAAATTTTCAAAAACAAGAATCAACTGAATCCAAACCAATCAAAGGAAACCATTGATCACTCATGCATGACTAATCTCCTTATTCTGAGAAGAAAGAACCTCTATCGTAACATCACGTTGAAGAAACAACCACCTAGTTTTTCCAAATTCATCAAGAGAAATAAGTTTTTATACATCAATCGTCAACTCTTCAAATCTCATCGGGTATTCCTTCATCACGTCAAACGGTATATCCAAAATAAATCTAGCGAATTTGACAAAGAACCTTTGAAGACAAGAGCATACTGTCAAAAGTCTGCTTTTAATCAAACCATAAACCGCAGTGGAAAAATCAATCCCGCATTCTTGCCCGACGAGTGTATCACTTATAACGCATCTCGACCAGAACCACCCACCCCCGAACAACATATCAACGAGGCTTTTGCCCCTTTCATCACTGAGAGTTTCTACTAAAATGCTTGTTACTCGCTCTCAAAGAGACAAACAAAGCGAGGCACACGCTGAGTCTAGTATGAACCGAAGATTATCAAATCCTTTTGAGGTTCCACCCTTAGAAGAACCTGAAATTACTGAAGCACTTCTTCGGGAATGTCAGGAAAACCCTTCATTCCAAAAGCTTGTAAAAAAGCTTATGGAAAATGACAAAGAAAAATATCTGCTCATGCTTACAAGTAAAGGCGTTAAACTTCCTAAAGATTTAGACCCAAACATCTTTAAAACTGGATCTCAACAATATGCATATCAAGAACAACAAAGAGAAGAAGAAACCCGTAATTTTGAACAACATATACCTGAGCAACACATTCCAGAACAACGCATACCAGAAATGCATATACCTGAGCTAGAAACACCAGAGCAAAATATACCATTTACCACACCTTTTCAGCTGAGAACAAATACAAGGGAAGAACCTTTCCCTCGACAAGAACATATACCTTTGGCAGCCCTTACTCAACAAATGCAAATGTTGCAAAGGCAAATACAGGATATGCAACAAGGGACAACAGTGCGGTACTCTTTAAACGAAATCTGTCCTTACCCATTTGATAGAAGATTGAACATGGTGCCTTTTCCTCCAAACTCAGACGTTCCCAAATTTGATAAATATGATGGGAAGAGTGATCCCCGAGATCATGTTCGAGAATTTTGCACACTGAGCCTTGAATTTGCTCATGATGACACCTATTTGATGAGGTTATTCCCCAGAAGCTTGGGAGGGCAAACCATGGAATGGTTATCCAAAATTTCGCCACTTGTCAGATCATTTGATGAATTGGTTAACAAATTCATAACCCACTATTCCTAAAACATCCAACGTGCCATAACCATGCTAGATGTTTGCAACACCAAACAAAAGAACAATGAAACGTTCATGATATTCCTTCAACACTGGCAACGTATGGTATCCAGATATCCTCGAGATATTCCCGAGAAGGAGAAAATGGAAATCTTCATTGATAACTTGAATGGCGAAATGAGTTACAGACTAAAACTTCAATGCATACCATCTTTTGCTAAATTGATTGAAAATGGCATTCAAGTAGAGGAAGCATGTGTCAAAAAGGGAACACTCAAATTTTACAAAGAGGTAACAAACTCATCAAACTACAATAACAAGAACAACACCAACCTTGACAAATCTCGATTTTGGACTCGAAACAAAAATGAAGGCAACAATGAAACACATGATCCCAAATCTAAACAACCAGTGCTTGCATTATCTGGAAATCCTCAAAACACGAAAAATCTTAAAAATGCTAATACAAATGCTAACACATATACACCAAACACTGATCAAGGAAAACTCAACACAAACAACACCAACGATACTCAAAGCAAAAACATGAATCCAGGACCTAACAACAATTCACGCAACAACACGAACAATTTCCAAAAGCGTATCTTCACACCACTGGGACAATCATTAGAATCTGCATTCAGAGAACTTTTGGCAAACAAGATTCTTTCTTTGCCTCCAATCAGCAACTATGAACCCCCAATCAAACCACCTTGGTGGAATGATTCACACTATTGTGATTTCCATCGCAACAAGGGTCATAGAACAAACGAGTGCATGAGATTGAAACACATAGTACAGGACATGATTGATCGAGGTGACTTAACGGTGGATGGTCTCAAAACAAATGGTGATCACGGAGCCTTCAAAAATCCTCTCCCAAATTACAACAAAGATGGAGCATCAACTTCAGATGATACATGCGGAGCTCGTATTAATCACATCTACAACAACACCATCAACCACATCTCAGCTGAAGATCATCAAGTCAACGTCATCACCATCTGAAATAAGCATGATCATGAATCTGTCAATGTAACACCCTGAACTCAGAAATATGTCTTGAAAGGACATACTGCACCTACAACTACCACACCAAAAATCCAATATGACTTGGTTAGCCAACTACGCAAGACTCCAGCTCAGATATCTATCCTGGAATTATTGAAACTATCACCAAAGCACAAAGACATATTAGAACAAGCGCTATTGGAAACAAATGTACCTCAAAATCTGGATATAGACAAATTTCAAGCCATGGTCGCCCATATGACAGGACCTCATAACCTCACCTTCTCAGAGCATGACAATACTTCCTTAAGTCATCCGCATAATACTCCTCTCCATATTGAAGTCATTGTTTGCAAACACCGAGTAAAAAGAGTCTTAATAGATGGAGGAGCCGGACTTAATATATGTACTTTAAAGCTTATCCGTGCATTAGCCTTCTCAGAAGAATCTATTGATCCCTGCAAAAAGATCACCATAAAGGCATATGATGATGAGGAAAGATCCTCTAAAGGAACTGTGATATTACCTATTCAAGTGGGACTAATACAAAAGGATACTGTATGTCAGGTCTTAGACATAGACCTTACCTATAATATTTTATTAGGGCGACCTTGGATACATGAAATGCAAGCAGTACCTTCCACATATCACCAGTGTGTAAAATTTCCTTATGACGGACAAGAAGTATCCATATCTGCTGATCACAATCCATTTCAACATTGCAACGCAATGGGGGCAGCCCAAGACAGTTTGGTTCCTCATAATAGAGAAAAGCAACGATCTTCAACATCAGATCCACAAACAGCAAAATCCAATTCCTTATGGAGAGACTTCAAACAGAAAATGCAAATCCAAGACCAAGGCATGGGAGAATTCTCTTTGAAGCCTTTATGTTTGGCCAAATTGCCAACATCACCTAAATCTCATGGATCGCCTACTACATCAACACATCTGGTCACTCAACCCATCACCAAATTTGATGGTACCTTCATCCAATTGGGCACTCTAGCACATGAATCAGAAGACAAGGACGTTCTTAGCTGGTTATACAAAGATGAGGAAGAAGATCATAGAGCAGCCGCTCTGGACATTGTTCTACCAACACACCTATATGGAAAAGGCTACTTAATCATGAAGCAAATGGGATATGGCAGTAAAGGACCTATTGGGAAACACAAAGAAGGAGTCACTGAACCTATTGATCTTCCTTCACAACCTAGTAGAAACAAAAAAGGATTGGGTTCTAAACTCACGTTCCTATTGAAACAGCCACCACACACAACCACAAAACCTCAATGGAAGGTAAAGAAGAAGTACAAAGAAGAATCTTGGCAGGAAGCACTCTTTGAATCAGCAGAAACAATCCGCAAGGCACGGGAACGTCAGGATCAGAAATTACATCAGGAAAAGCTTCTAAAACACAAAAGGGCCATATCTGCGGCAGTAGCTCATATTCAAACACCAATATCTCAAAAAATAATCATGTCATCTCCAGATACCGTTATTCCTCCCCGGCGAAGCACAGTCTATGAACAAATCCAGAAAGTAGAAGACAGATCTAATATAGAATCAACAAAAACCATCAAAATGGTATCCATCATCAAAGATTTATTTTTACCATACAACGTACCTGTTTACAGCACAGATAGAATCTGGGATGATGCCTATGAGATAGATTCCAATGAATATGAATGGGGTACCTGCTCCAATGCTCCTACAGATATCCCTAATGATACTGATTCTATATCTCTTTCTCAAGAAGAACATAATGCAGAAGATAGACCTCTTGAATTTGGACCGCAGAATATCTATGACGCCATGGAAAGCGAACAGAAACATTATGAGCAAGTCTATGTAGAGGATAATACCATTGAAGATCTCGACGAAATCCTGGACTTCTTTAAAACCAAGAACAATCACGATGAAAACTCTGTCCTAACACTCACAATAGTCGAACTTGATCCACCCAACGATTCCTTACCGCTTGTCTTTCCTGACCTCATCGACTGGGATGAACCTGAAATCCATGATATACTAATTTTCCCAAATGATGAATCTATTATCCATTACCTATGTACCATAAATCCAGAAATAGGCTCTACCAGTGAACAAAATAACGATGTCAACAAACCAGGGAGTGCCAAGTCTCTCAGTCGTAAAAATGAACCAAATAAAAAATCTGATGCTGAAAACCAGTCAATGGCAGCTCTAGATCACAAAAAAGTAAAAATAAAGGACGCATCTAAGGGTGAAAACCTTTTTAAGGCACCTAACGATGGGAGACTTGACACTCTTCCCGAGCACTTTCATGAGCGATCACCCATTTTGATTGAGCCCACTCAATCAATCAACATTGGTACCACAGAAGCAGCCAGAAACATACACCTTGTAGAATCCCTGACAGAGGAAGAAAGATCGGCATTCATCATCTTCTTTAAAGGACAGCAAATTAAATTTGCTTGGTCATATGCTGATATGCCTGGAGTGGATCCACACTTAATCATGCATCACTTGTCCATCTCTTCAGAAGTTAAACCAGTCAAGCAAAAGCTACGAAAGATGAATCCATAGGTGGCACTCATGGTCAAAACTGAACTAAAGAAACTATTAGATGTCGGATTCATCTGACCCATTGACTATGCAGAATGGATTTCTAACATCGTTCCAGTATCAAAACCAGATTGTAGTATCAGAATATGCACTGACTTCAGAGACGTCAACAAAGCTTGTCCAAAAGACGACTTTCCTCTGCCCAATATCGACATCATTGTAGATCTCACAGCAGGCCATGCAATGCTCTCACTAATGGACGGTTTCTCAGGCTATAATCAAATCAAAATAGCTCCTGAAGATCAAGATAAAACAGTGTTCACCTGTCCTTGGGGAACGTACTGTTGGAATGTTATGCCTTTTGGCTTAAAGAATGTAGGGGCCACTTATCAAAGAGCAATGACAACAATCTTCCATGACATGATGCACACATTTATGGAAGACTATGTGGATGATTTACTAGCTAAATCCTTCACCAGAGCCGAACATCTCAGCATCCTAACAAAGATCTTTGATCGATTGGAGAAATTCCAGGTCAAGCTCAACCCTAAGAAGTATGTCTTCGGGGTTACATCAGGCAAGTTACTAGGCTACATAGTCTCAGCTAAAGGTATTGAAGTAGATCCAGCAAAGATACAAGCCATTATGGACATGCCACCACCAAAGAATATCAATCAACTCAGATCTCTACAGGGACGACTTCAATCAATCAGGCGATTCATCGCTCAGCTAGCAAATAGAAGTCTACCATTTAACCATTTGCTACACAAAAATGTACCATTCAAATGGGAGGCCAAGTGTGCAGAATCTTTTTACCAAATCAAACAGTACCTGATGAATCCACCAGTTCTGGTACCACCAGTCGCAGGATAGCCTCTTATCTTATACATCTCAACAATAGATATATCACTGGGGGCACTATTGGCACAAGAAGATCAACAAGGGAAGGAACGCGTCATATATTACATCAGTAGGACATTGAATGGCTATGAACTCAACTATACATTCATTGAAAAGGCTTTCCTAACAGTGGTCTTTGCATCTCAGAAGTTCTGACATTATATGCTAGCACATACCATTAGGCTAGTAGCAAAAATTGATCCTCTCAAATATCTACTCAGTAAGGCAGCTCTTACAGGCCGATTGGCTAAATGGGTCATGATTCTCAGTGAATTTGACATCCAATACACAGAAAGACAAGCCATCAAGGGACAAGCAATTGCAGATCAGTTGGCTGAAGCACCACTACCAGGCAAACACATCATGGAGATCGAATTTCCAAATAGGGACATTCTTGCTCTTTCTACTAAACAATGGACCCTATACTTTGACGGATCCTATACACAACATGGTTCCGGTGCTGGCATTCTGTTCATCACTCCTGAAGGACACACTATCCCAAAATCATATAGGCTTATGTTTCCATGCACAAATAATGTGGTTGAATATGAGGCACTGGTCATAGGCATCAAAACGACCGTCGAATGGAAAATCACAGAGTTAAAAGTCTATGGCGACTCGCAACTAGTCATCAATCAAATCAACAACAATTATCAGACCAAGGATGACAAGCTACTACCCTACAAGCGAATGGTGGATGATTTCAAACAGTATTTTGTGCACATCACCTTCGAGCAAATACCAAGATTAAACAACAAAGCAGCCGATGCAATGGCTACTATCGCTTCACTACTACAAATTCCAGAGCAACAGAGTCGTTACGAGTTCCTGGTAGAGCAACTGTTCTCCCCCGCCTATGACCACTCTGACTCCTAGGTTATCTATGCCTTGACTGGTTCAGATTCTCCGTTATATGGACCAATATACGACTACCTCAAACACAATATCTTACCAATTGACCAATCCCGTAACCAAAAATGTAACTTTATCCGACAAGCTGCCCATTATACCCTTACCGCTGACACTTTGTATCGTCGAGGTCTAGATGGTACTCTTCTTCATTGCCTTGATCGTAATGATTCTGATTCTGCTTTACACGAGCTTCATGAAGGTATTTGTGGCACACATTCAAGTGGTACTACTCTTGCTAAAAATCTTCTACGAATGGGATACTACTGGCCTACAATGGAAAAAGACTCATATCACTTTGCCAAGAAATGTCCTAAATGCCAAATCCATGGTAATCTCATACATGCACCAGCACAGGAAGTGCAGCCATTTACAACATCCTGGCCTTTTTGTCAGTGGGGACTGGACTTGGTTGGAAAAATTCATCCTTCATCTTCAAATGGACACAAGTTCATTATAACAACAACAGAATACTTTACCAAATGGATCAAAGGAGTTCCCATGACCACAGTGACTGGGAAACAAATTGCGTCTTTTTTCCTAAATTATCTGATCTGCAGATATGGTATTCCAAGTTCAATCATCACAGATAATGGACGACCTTTCAAAAACCAAGATGTACAAGAACTATGTGAAAAATTCAAAATCAAACATCGATTTTCTGCAACATACTACCCACAGGGAAATGGTCAAGCAGAAGCATCTAACAAGACAATACTAAAAATCCTAAAGAAAACAGTGAATGATGCAGGCAAAGATTGACATGTGCAACTTAATCCAGCACTTTGGGCATACCGAACCAGCATCCGCACACCTATAGGAGCAACACCATACTCATTGGTATATGGATCAAAAGCCATTTTACCCCTGGAGGTAGAAATCCCATATCTCAGAGTCTCTTTGAAAGGTTTAATCCCAGATGAAGAGTATCGAGTTAACCAACTCCAAGAACTTGAACTATTAGATGAAAGATGCCAACATGCTTATACTCATCTCAAAGCATATCAACAACGCATGTGCAGAAGCTACAATCACAAGGTCATTCCCCGCAACTTCAAGGTTGGTGACCTAGTCCTCAAAGAAAATCCAAGAAATCAGCAAGATCGAAAAAAGAAAGGGAAATTTGAACCTAACTAGTTGGGTCCCTATGTTATCATATCAGTCTATGGATCAGGTGCCTATTAGCTAACAAATTCTGAAGGAGATGTGCTCGACGAACCAACTAACAGCATCCATCTAAAGAGGTACTACACTTAAGTGGCCTAGCGCACGGAAAAAGCCAAAATAAGAAAAAAAATCAAAAAAGTCCAAAAAAAGCAAAAACATAAAGTACAAATAAAAACAAATGGTGAAAACCTAGTAAACAGGCGCTCTTGTGAAAGAATGGCTCCTCCATCTATATCAATACCATTTTATCCATACAAACACTATCGGCCATTGCCCAACACTTAGCAAAAATCCATTCAGGACATACTTAGCGTAGTCACTATCCTGATTTATCTATATATATCCTCTTACCACATCCCACCATGGCTTGGAAATCACTGTACATGATCATATCAAGAGGCCCACTCAGCTAGGGGCATTAACTTGTTCAAAAACTTGCAAACATTCAAGACATCACAACTATTGCAAAACTCAGATGCATGACATCCAACAAACAAAACTACGCTTCATCACAAAAACCAAAACAAAACAATTCACAAAAGTACTAAGGATGGATGATTTTCTGAAGTACTAAATGTTGCATTCTTGCATAAAAATCTTGACTATTTTTGCATTTTGAACTTTTTCAAATTTGGATTTTCTTTCTTATCTCACAAAATGCTTCAAAGCTAGAAATCAAGGGGAACTTCCAATATTTTCTTAGTCTTCTGTCTGTGAGGCGATCACTTGTACTGTGTGAATACATGCTTTGAGACGTGATACATTGAATATCATTGAAGGCCTGATTCCACTTCATGCATACAAATGATTTAATCTTGTCT
Source organism: Cryptomeria japonica (assembly GCF_030272615.1). Lineage (NCBI taxonomy): Eukaryota > Viridiplantae > Streptophyta > Pinopsida > Cupressales > Cupressaceae > Cryptomeria > Cryptomeria japonica. Next base: position 877,427,613 of record NC_081409.1, on the reverse strand, counting down.
GTTTACGCAATACGCACTCAGGTCGTCCTGGTTCAATTATACCTTGACACTTGTGCTATCTTGCAAAATCAAAAATCATGTAATTTTTTCTCAGGTCATTATGGTTCAATTATACCATTATGCTTGTATAAATTTTCAACATATCCTAAACAAATCAATGCTCAATGATGATATCTACAAAGAAAGCAAACGAATGGTTATATCGGATGGCAAATACAGAATGAGGATGCTACCAAAAACATAGTTGCATATCATTTTACAATTAGTTGCATATCATTTTACAATTAGTTACATATCATTTTACATTAATTGCATATCATTTAGCCATAGTCGCATATCAAATCATACATCTCATCTTCAAGATACATCTCACAGCATATAAAAACATACATCTTGCATCATACATTATATTATCTATTTAAAGCATTGCATCACATAAACAAAATAACCCAAATAAATGCATCCATATAAACACCCCACATGATCAAAGCAAATGGTACCGTATATATATATATATATATATATATATATATATATATATGTCTCAAAATGATCCAAATGTACAAAATGTGTCAAACACTATGTCTAGTACAAAGAATACAATACTCAAAAATACAACAGAAATCATGTCTCTCAAGTAGGACTATCCCCTGATAGAGATAGTCTCGCTCCCGATGCACCCGCCCCTAGATCCCCAGGAGGGTCTTGTCTTGGTGGCCCCGTAACACCTCGGCTCTTAGATCGCGACCCAGTATCTCGAGATCGACTAGATATCGACTATGCAAAACTCTGTACTCGGCGATCCCTGGGTACTGCAGCCTCATAGTGCCGCCTATAATACTCCGCCTCCTGAGCTCTCAACGCTAGCTCTCTCAGGGTGTCTCTCATAGGACCACCCACCGCTGCTCTCTGCATACTCGACACCACCTCCTCCGCTCGTCCCCTCCACTCTATCTCAGTATCTCGCTCAGTGGTCAACTGAAAAATCTGCCGCTGATAGGTCAAAATCTGTGCCTGCAGCTACTATACAGTAATCTGTAAGGTCCGCATCTGAGCATCCTCCATATGACCTGGGATCCGAACCCGTAGCGGTACCTGTGCTGGAGGAACCCCTCCCACTCAGCCTATCCTCGATGCTGGAGGTGGGAGTACATCCGTCCTCCTCCTCTACGCTGGTCGCCTAGCCTCCTCTGTACCACCCACTGCAGCTAACACCTCCCCCACTCTCCCCTCTCCACCGGCTCCAATAGCCAATCCACCTCTTCCCCTGTCTATCACCGCCTGTCTCACCGCTCTATCCACACCTCTATCCCCTCTCCTCCCTCTATCTCCCCGCCTCCCTCTGGCTCCTCTTCCTCGTCCTCCTCCTCCATCCTCTCCATCATCATCATCATCTCCCTCTCCCTCGTCCTCCTCCTCCATCCTCTCCATCATCATCATCATCTCCCTCTCCCTCCTCCTCATCAGAATCAAAAGCTGGCCTCATCTCATCAGGATTAGATATCCTGGCCACCGCCCGCGCAGCAAACAATCGGGCAAACTCATCAGTCATGCCCGCATCCTGAATCTCAGGGGCATAATCTCATATCTGTCCTGCTAACCCCACAAACTCCTCCACCGCCACTGCACTATCAATGGTCGGCCCCCAATCCGCCACATCCTGCCGCCGTCGTGCATATAGGCACGCTCCCTGTGGAATACCCTGCTGGCGCCTAAACTGCCTCAAAACTCGGGTCACCACAAACCTCTCGATCACGAACGGGGTCCTCCCGATCAGGTACCTGGTCATGAATACAAAGGGCATCTCCAGCCCATCCTCGGCCCACACCTCACATCCTGTGTACGGTCGTCAAGTGACCGTATCTATATCATCCAGTACTCTCCTCCAATGCTCTAGTTTGCCCAGCTTACGCTGGACAACTAGCCCCTTGTATCCATAGGCATATGCCACACCTACAGGCCTGTCTCTGTCTGCTAGTGGCCTCGCTGCTGGAATGTGCTCCCAGCACCATACCTGTAATAATGTCATGCCAGCTGACAAACTGCCATAACCAAGGTATACTACCTCATGCAGACCCCTGTATAGATGGGCCAGCATAGCTGACCCCCATGAAAACCTTCGGGCCTGTGTGACCATCTCCTCCAACACTAGCCCCCATCCCACCGAAAATCCCTTTGACTTGCGATCAGGACAAAGGAATCCACCAATGAACCCTGCTAGTACGGATGGCAGTGGTGCGTAATCCAGGTCTAGAAACTCCTACCATGGGATCTCATAGCCACAGACTGTATCATCCTGGAAAATGCGGCTCAGTGCCTCTGTCCCACCCTCCTCCGACTGCTCATATGGTAGTAGTGCCCCTACTACAGGGATGCGCAGGATCCGGTAACAGTCCTCTGGTGTGACTGTCATCTCTTTAGTGGCAAAATGGAAGGTGTTCGTATCACTGTGCCACCTCTCCGCAAGTGCTGTCAATAGCCCCCGGTTCACAGTGAACCGAGGCATATCTAGAAGGGAAGTCAACCCACATCTCTCGATAATATCAAGATCATCCTGCGACAACCACGATATCAATGTCCACGATCTGGGAAATCTCTCCCACAACTGCACCACACCCAATCGCTCCTGTCAACAAGCAAAACAAATCCAATATCAGTTTCCACATCAAAACAAAGATATCAAAATCAAACTTACATCAACAACATGAAACAATTTGCTCATCTATATCAAAGTTCAAAATCCTATCATTTCATATCAACTTGTAAAACAATTCAAGTTCTCAAAAACCATATCAAAACTTGTAACACAACTCAAGTCTCCACAAATCACATAAACTTGTAAAACAACTCAAGTTTCCCACCCATATCAGCTTGTAACACAAATCAAGTTTCCAACCCATATCAGCTTGTAACACAACTCAGGCTTCACACATTGAACTTGAAACACGGTAAGCAAACAAATCATATTTTGATCAAAACCCCACATTGATATCTATACATAACTTGAAAAAATCGCAAATCAAAACAAGTTATACCGAAGCTCATATTGGACAAATCCATAAAATCATGACAGACAGGCACAACAAATTTATAAATCGGCTCATCTCGCAAAAATTTTCCAGATGCACTAAAATAGACTCCCGCTGCGCTAAAACTCCCCCACACGTTAAGCTGTTTTTCCTACGCGCTAATCTATTTACCCTATGCGCTAGACTGGCTCTACATGCTAAATCTTTCCCCCCATGCGCCACCTAGCCTACCCTATGCACTAAACCCTACCCACGCGCTAATCTACACCTCCTAGGCGCTACCTGTTTGACCCTATGCGCTAGGTTAACCCTACGCGCTAAACCCCCTTACCTATGCAAACCCCTGCGACCCCTATGCGCTAGGTCTACCCTACGCACTAACCTGTTGACCTGACACGCTACCCGACGGTTGTCATGCGCTATTCTACATATATGCGCTAACCTATTTCTTTTATGCGCTATCCTATCTATTTCAGACGCGACCCCTAATATTCGACTTGATGCGCTACTTAAAACTTCGTATGCGCTAATCTATGCCCTGGACATGCTAAACCATTAAACCTGAACTTTGAAAATCAAAAAATGACTAAAAATGACTAAATGAAAAATCAAACGAGAGTTAAAAATGTTGAATACTGGTGGTCCATGTGTTGCAGGTCTCCGGTACCTCTGAACGCGCTCGAAACGGTGTCTATGATACGGAATAGGCATTTTCTCTGCAGACCAAATTCTCTTTCTCCAAAGTCAACAAAGCACAAATGAATCTAATTCAAGCCCTTTTCCCCCTTTTATAGGAGGAAAATGAAATTAGAGTTAGCCAAATGGACCTGTAATATGGTCGCGGTCTCCCCTATACCATAACATTTGTAACTTATCGGGAGACGAATCAATTTCCCCACATTTCACATGCACGAAATCATACACATCATACGCAACTCATCAAATTAAATCAAAAAATTTCAAAATATTGATTCATCTCTCGAGGGGGCATCACCATCAAATATCGAATCTGGGGCATCACACATCAAATCAAATCAAATCCGGGGCACGACTGGCAAATCATAAGAACGACACAAAAATTGCATTTGATCATAAATCACAAAAACACATCATTTTCTTTGAAATAACATGTGCACACACGTCACTTCAAAGAGGGGCAAAATGTAGACGTATAAAAATGACCATATTCCTAAATGAATATTTTATGTTCATTTCTCTATTTGATTAAATCCAATTTAATTAAATTACCCACATTCCTCTATTTAATTAAGTAAATTACTCAATTTATTTAAATTAAATTCACTATACCCATTTAATGAATAAATCATTTTATTCAATAAAACCCCCCTATCCACTTTAAATTAAATTCAAATTTAATTAAATAGTTATCCTAAATTGAATAAATCTAATTTATTTAATTTCTCCAAATTGCAACCAAATTGAATTAAATTACTTTATTTCAATTAAATCCTATTATCTCTCCATCCACTTGCAAAATCCCAAACCCCTTTCTAATCCCTTCTAGAATCTTCTAATTGCTTCTAATTAACCTAACCCCTCCTCTAAACTTTGTCACATCCCTAAGCAAAGGGAAGTCACTTCTCAAAACCTCAAAGTCTTTGATAACCATTAAAGGCTTCAAGTCTTCAACCACTTAATTCCTCAAAGTCTTTGATAACCATTAAAGGCTTCCAACTTTCAACCACTTAATCCTCCAAAGTCTCCAATAACCATTAATGGTTAACTCAAACCCTCTTACATGGTTAAAGAATTTGTTTTAACTCAACCTTCACCCAACCCAAGGGTCTCATCAGGCCTTTAATGCTTTGACCATAATTATCTCTTAATCATTTGCACAAAGGTTTATCTTTGGATTAAGTCTTAATCCATTGGGTAAACCTAACTTAAGCTTGACCCTTACCCTCTAGATAACCATGAGGTCTTCTCAGGCATTTAATGTTTCCAACCCCTTCTCTCAACCCAACCCTATGTTGACATTTGTCACCATTTCATTGGTGAAAATTACAAACATGGATCCCCAACTTTCAAACTCAACCCTTGATCAACTCTTTTAATCCTGACCATCCATTGCCCTGTTTTTGCTATAAATAGAGCTCTCATTCCTCCATTTTAAATATCCTCCAAATTTGTAGTATCACACTTATGCTCAAATACATTCAAGCTTTCATATCTCATTTTATGCTCATCATTTTAGCCTCTTTTAAATCAGGAATTAGTCTAAATATGCATGTTTAGAATAATTTCTTTATCATTTTAGCTCAATCATAGACTAATATATCATGTTAGGATAGTATTTATACTAACCTTGTCATCTTATAATCTAGTTTATTGCATTTTAAGATCATGCATAGCTTAAGATGCATCTCATACTAAAATCTATCAAAGCATCCCTTGTTCTTGCATTTGTCATCCCTAAACCATTTTGCTCAGTGATCTGAGAGCAAAAACATTGGTTTGAGGGACATTGTAAGATAGAGAACCATGGGACCAACCTTGGGAAGCTGAGTAATACTTCATTACTCCATAGCTTGCACCAAGAAGTCCCGTGTGTGTGTGTAGACAGGTATTTTGGAACATTTTTCACATATTGAGTTCTATCGACCCGCTTTTCCCGCATACAGTTATTTTAAAATAATCATCAACAATTGTAAAAACAATTAAATTTGGACCTGATTTATTAAAATTTTCAAAGTTAAATCAACTTTTGACCCCTAGGGAAAATCATCCTTATCTGGACTAAAAATCCATATAGAACTTATTAAAAACCATCATCATCGCCTTGGGGGCAAAATCGACCCCTATTGGGATAAAAATCCCAATGAAAATTCAACATACTTGCACAAAAATGTCTCTAGGGGAAAATCGCCATCCATCTGGAATCAGAATTCCAACTTCATTTCGTCATTAAGCTCAAAAAACCATCTTGGGGGAAAATCAACCCCTATCTGGATAATCATACAAATCAAAAATCTCATTGAAACTACCTTGGGGAAATTCACCCATCATCAGAAATCATTATCCACACAAAAATCCTCCAAATTTGATCATGAATAACTCTGGTAAAAAATCAATCTGCATCAAGAACATGAATTTCATCCGCATCAAAATCATCTGCACTCCCAGGAGAAAAACATGGGACATGTTGATGTGTGTTTTATGCACATGCAAGCATCAGAATAAAATACCAAATTACTTTACCCTCTCTTGAACAAAATCACCTCAAATGCTAAGGGTAAGATCAACTAAAATGATTCCAAGGTTTCTACAGTCAGGTCTTGACAAGTGGGTAACTCAATGGTCGATGTAAATTCATGTTTTCACTTGGGGACTTACACAATTGTTCGAATCAACTTTGTATATCATGAATGTGGAATAGGTGTGCTGATAACTTAGGATTTATCAATGAATTTCTAGACTTAATTCTAACAAGACTTTCTAAAAAAGGGAGCAAAAAGGGAATACGGTTCAAGAATTCTATTCTAAAACCTAGAATGCATTAAGTGGGGAACAAATTCAGTGGAATCAAACTAGGCAAGGTCTCATCATCAAGTCGAATAGATTTTGCCACAAGCTTAGTGCAATCATCTAAGGTGCATTTCATAGATTTTCAAATTACTACTATCAAACATTGATACCATCCAAGTTGATGCATAACAATGGACATATAATAATTGAAGTTAAACTTGTATAAATTTCCAATTGACCACGCACAGCGCACTTACAATCAGCAAGAGGCTAGTGGTATGGATAAATAGATTCCACACAAATACATTCAATGAATCTTTCATTCAATATAACAAACATTCAAAGCAAATTCTACTCTAAAATTCTAATCTAACTTGGAGGAATTGAGAACCTTGAATGCAAGACAACACTTAAACAAAAATTGCCATCAAGTCGAACAATGATTTATATTCAAATATGCAGCATCTACCAACGATTCTCAAAAATCTCCCTCTTAAAAATGAGAGGCACTAGGGTATATATAGAGTCTCATACAAAATGGATGGCCAAGATTAAATCAAAATCAAAGGCCAAGATCATGCCAACACAGCCCTAAAGTTTCTCTAATTAGGGTTTACATAAAAAATGGAGCCACCAACATATGGCCCAATAGAAAGACACCTTATCATCAAATAGGGAACCTTCTAGAAGATTTCGTCATGCATCTCTTTCTCTTTCAGCAAAATCCAAGAATCTAGCCAATACGGAATCTAACTCTTCCATGGAATGGTTGGGTAAGGTATCCTGTTGTAAATCAATCATGTCCAATGCATCCGACAAGTCCTCATAAATCTATTTTGGAAAGCTCTTTGGTGACTGTTTTATCATGTTATGACATAAATAATATACTCTGTAACTGTAATTGATACTGCTACTCTTAGCTAGAGCTTTTGATAATGTTCTAGGTGCTCTTTGTGTAGAAGCCCTAGCTAGAGCATCTTTAGTCCTAGTTCTTTATTTGCTGCACCCAGCAGAATGTGTTTTCTGGCTGCTTTGGCTTATATTGTGTAACCTGTTTTCTTTGTTGACTATTATACAAATAATAATATTAAAACAAACCTCCAAAAAAAATTAAAAGATCTATCAAGTGGAAATGATCTAAAATGAAAAGTAAATGTGTGACGACTAAATAAAATTATTATTAAAGAATATAAAAGAGAAAATATGTGTATCCTCCATTTTAGGGATTGCAATATGGATATGCTTTGAAATGCAGGATCTTCAGCAAATAGTAAAAATTTGATTTAAAATGCCAGATAAACAAACAATAATTGTGTATAGTCTTCTGCCATTCAAAGGAGTGCAATCATTAAGTGGTAATGTTGTTTTAATAGTAGCAATAGTCTGCAAAAAATCGCAGGTGTTGCCGATCAATTCTCCAATAATTGGGTAAAACTCATTGACTTAGGTCAACAATTTTTTTGGTGGATTAATCACTATTAATCGCATTGTAAATCGCGATCGAAACTTGCCAAAAAACACGTTTTTCATTTCCTACAAAATTGATGGGAAAAAACCCTAAAATTCGCGTGTCGCAAGCACATTTTTTTTATAAAATAAATTTTAATGGTTGCATTTAAGGGTATTTCGTGTTTTTAGGGTTCGGGTTTGATTCTCAAACAGATTAAACAAACTTGCTCTATTTTTTTCCGCTTTCTAGGGTTCGAGATTGATTAAACGAATCTACACATAAAATGGCCACGCTATTGCAAGCATCTGTAGTGAACGGTGCTATCCACTCCATCGTTGAAGTCATTGAAGTCTTCTGGGGTAGAGAACCAAGGTAGGAAACAATTTATTTATAGCCCCATTTATTTATGTTTTCCTTGTGCATTGCACTGGGTCGAGTGGGAGTCAGATTAATGGTTTAATCGAATTAGCATATTATTTTACATGTATATATTATTTCATTTTATTAATGTAAATATATAAATAAAATTTTACAGTTGTGTTGAAAAAAAATATATTATATTTACATTTTTAAATTTATATAATATTTGTTATTAATGTTTTTTATTTATATATTTAATATTATTTTATTATACTATATGTTTATATATTTTTCATATTATTTTATACAATATTATTTTTTATTTATATGTATCTTTTATTTTATTGATATAAATATATAAATATATTTAAAAATTATAAATATTGATATAATTATATAAAATTATATATTTATATTGTATAAAATAAATAAATTATATATATAATCAAAAATTGTATATAATTATATATTTATATTGTATAAAATAGATAAATTATATATATAATAAAAAACGTTTGAACAGGAAACTTCCAGAGACATCCGGCTCTATAAAGAAATGCCTCTTAGTAGGATGTCGCCTATATTGATGAGCTTGGATAATGGCACACTTTGGAGAAATCAGTTGTGTGAATTGTGAAAGGCATGTGGGCGCCCAAATCCGAAGTCTATTCGTAACAGAGGAGTATGTGTATGAGGCAATCCAAGGGCTGATGGGGATTACTCTAAATTTCGACATGCATTGGTGTGATGCACTCATTTATGAAGCAGTGGTGCTTCCCTTAGTTGACATCATTGACTCAAGGGAGCGGTCTGTTGAGCTGATGTGGGATTTTGTGAAGCCGTCCGTGGGGAATATTGTTGCCAATGGCATCCTCGACTCGGATGAAAACACAAAGGTTAGCATATTAAAAACGTATTTCCAACCCAAGTACTATTTTCCCTCTGATTCTAGTGAGGATGCAAACAATTCCAAAGAGGAAGAGGTGGAGGATAGGTCGGATTCTGAGAACAATGATAAGGGCAACACAACGCAAAGAAGATTGGAGAAGGCTGAGGAAAGGGAGCGAATGAAGACCTTCGTGGAAAATGCTTGGGAGATATTCAGGTGTGCGGTCTTGAATGGGAACATAGATCCCTTCGAGCGCGTTACTAACTCCGACGAATGGTGGTTCCATGCTGCCTCTACTATGAATGTTATCAGCCTTGGAGAATATGCAGCTCTGATTCTCCAAGCTCTTTGGGGTGAATAACTGCTCTGCACTTGGTCACTGCCCTGTCTCTGTATATGATAGTCATTTGGGTCATCTGCTCTGGCCTTTGTCTCTAATTTTTGTGTTGTTATCAAATTGTAAGGTCGGGTCTTAGGGTAGTTTGGATGAATAGATTCACCCACCTTTTGTCATATGTGGGTGATGATACTTGATGTAATTTTCAGTATTTTAATAGAGGGCACTATCCCCATACTTGATAGCACTTACCTTAAAAAATAAAAAATAAACGTTTAAACTTAGTTGTTTAACAATGTTATTTATAATTATATATATATATAATAAAAAAATTTCAATAATATTTTTTATTTTAAATATTACTTGTTGGTTGTAATTAGGGCTGGCGGATTCCAATTGCCTTGGGCAACATTGGACTCCGCCTCCTTAATATAGGGCCTGGCCCAATACCTTTCGGTGCACCCAAAAAGGTTCCACGCTTCACTCAAACCCACTCGCCTCCTTGATAGGGCCGACCCTATCTCACTTCACCTAAAAAGAAATTAAAATAAATAAAAGATCTAAATGCAAAGAAGGCCGACATAAATAAAAAGGAATATGACTCATATAAAGATGGCGTATACTTCTCAATATCCACATTCAATTTTTATGCACATGCAAAACATATTTGGTGAAGGCGAAATTAATAGAAGGGAAAACTGGTAACAGCGAACTCCAATAGAAGGTAGTAGATCTTGAAATAGGAGGCAGCGAACTTCACCAGATGGTAGCAGATCTGCAATAGAAGACAACGAACCTATTTAGCAGCAGATCTCCAATTGAAGTAAGCGAACCCTTGAAGGACTTCATTGAAGGACTGTAATCTACTCAAGGTGTTGTTACCCTTGTTACACTCAGAAATTCCAATGAGAAGGACTGCAAATCATAACCTCATCAGCAACCTAATTGTGAAGTCTTCTATCTCTTCTTTGTGACTGCAACCTCTATGCTCCAGATAAGTGTGTAATATTCAGTTTATAATCATAATCAGATCTGAGGATCCTTTGGCTGGGTTTTTCCTCCTAGGAGGTTTTCCCAGGGTAATTGTGTTTTGTCCTTGTGCATTTCATTTCATTTCATTTCATGCTTAAGTCTGGAAAACTATAAGTTAATTAACCTAGTTTAACCTAATTCTGATTTTCCTGAGTTTATACAATCTGAAAGTACCAAAATTAACATTACTAATATTTAAAATAAAAAATAAAAAAGTTAAATAAGGTGAAATTAATCTATTTTATACAATTAATGTGTTTAATTTTTTTTTATTTTCTTAAAATATCTCTATGCTATCCGTTAAATATTAAAAAAAAAAGAGTTTTTGATTGTGTTCACAGCCTTTGTACTCCCAAACGAGCAACTGGATTGCAGGTTTGGATCCCATCTCTATCAGGGATAGGATCCCCCCTCTTGTGGTCCCACTATTACTAGGTTCAATTAATGCCTAGACCTAAGCCAAGAGTTCAATAACGCCCTCTGCAAATTATCAAAAAAAACCATGTATAATCCTCCACCTTGTCACCCCCACCTTACTTTCTACAAGATATAAAATAAGGACAAACATAAAATACTGCAGAAAATGATCCACGTGCAAGGTTGGAAATTCTGCTCCTTAAGGCGAAAAAAATAATAGCTCGAGCAAATTGGCGTGATCAAATGTGGCAAATACAAGTATGAAAAATTGTGTATATGCCCACCTACTTTTAGGGGCATACACAATGCATATGCTTTACAAAGTGACCTGCACAAATAGCTTAAATTACATCTCAGTTGGGGAAAAAATATTATGTTCCAGTAAATAGGTATTATCAAAAAAACATCAAATAAACATATAAAAAATAATGTATAATTCTCCGCACCCTCCCATCCTCTTGTACAAATGTACCACACAAACTGTCTTTTACTCCCCCCCCCCGTGTTTACAGTATAGAACATGTGCATACTACAAAAAGAGACCCACAAACATTGCTCAAAATACAGTATTTTAGAGTAATTTTTGAGTCTGATAAATTCCACTTAATCTTAAACCTCGAGTAGGTATAGGAAAATTGTGAGCATAACCTTCGGAATCACACAATGTATATAATGCCAAAACAGTAAATTCGGGAGAAATTAGAGTCTGAGAAAACCTGCGAGATATAAAATCTGAGTAAGAATTGGAGAACTGTGAGCATGCCCTTGTGGAAAATGCACAATGTATATATTATGTATATATGGTGCACGAATATGACTCGAAAGAAGGCGAATTAGAGAGGATTCGACTCTTGAGAGAATCTGCATGATAAAACTTGAAATAAACATAGAAAAACTGTGGGCATGCCCTTCTACACTATACACGATGTATATACTGCACAGAATTACCGGCTTGAAATGCAGCCTATTCAAAAAAAAAGTCGGCTTCAAGAAAAAGGGTATAAGCTAAAGCCTCATATAAACATATGAAAGTGTACAAATGTCCCTTTCGGAATACACACATTTTATTTGCTACACATAGTGACGGGCATTCCATAGTCATACAGCGCATTTAAGAAGAACTGGAATCTGATAAAATAGGCATGACCTAAAACCCTAATACATATGAGAACTGCACATATACCCCTTTGAGTATATATACGATGCATATAATTCACATTATTGATTTAAGGCAAGATTAGCATACCTGCAGATGGGTATTGGTGGGATGTGAATCGGCTTCTACCAAAAACACGGATGTTGCCACCACAATATCAATGGAATTGCGGAATCCAGGGATTACCCACCCCAACAACAGCATGACCTGGGGAGAACCATCTGCCGCCAATATATGCTTTGGCCACCATAGCCTGCACTGCAATCTACTACCTCCTCCTCCTTTCTCCTCTTCCATTAGCCTAATCGTTAATTAATATTTCTCATATGTTTCTGGGTTTTATATCATCATATCCAGGTCTGGAATTTGACAGGCAAAATGATCGTTTTTTCACTTTTAAATTGTATTTGACAACTTAAAAAATTAGTGGAATGTATCCATTGACATGTTATTTTTTTTTTAAACCGTATATATGACACTTCAAATTATAAATAAATCGTAAAATGTTTATTTAGAATATTTTAGAATGTTTATTATAAAAATACAAATTTATTTAGAATATTTTGAAATGGAAGGATTTAGAATATGGAAGGATGTAGTTGTTTCTAATTTTATAATATTTTAATATGATTTTTTAGAATAGTTCTATATTTTTCATATGAATTTAGAAACTTGTCATAATTGAAATGATAGAATATAATTGATAAAATATTTTAATATGAATTTTTACAATATATTCTATTTTTTTATATATGAATTTAGAAACTTAGTCAGTTTAATTTTTTAAATATATTTAATAAGATTTTTATAGAAACTTGTCATAATATATATAATTTTAAAATTCTAATGTTTATTATTACTAAATTAGTATTTATTAATTGATTATCATTTAATGTTAATATATAATATATATTAATGTATTAATTTAGAAACTTATTTAGTAAATTTAATATTTTTCCATATATTACTGATTTATCATTATTTTCTCATTAAGATGATGATTTTCATTTCTTTCCAAGAAAGATGTGCATTGCATTTTGGTGTGGCTTCAATCTTCTACTTTTATATTTTTTTTGATAGTTAATATTTTTCTTAAAATGTCAAATGAAAGGCATTGAAATGACTAAACCGTCATCAAAAATTCATATGACAAGTAGGGGTGACCGTCAAATTCCATTCTTGATCATATCTATGGGCTTCCTCAAGGATCAATTGGTAAACAGAATTCAATATAGGGTAGTCGAACACTAATATTACAGCAGATTTTTTAGAGGTATTCAATTGATGGAAATTGTCAGAATGAAGTATATCATTTACTAGGTATTGATATATTAAACTACCGAAAACACCCTAAATTGCAACGGCCACGGGATAGGTGTAATGGCAAAGGTTGCATACTCCTAATCATAGATTCCAGAAACGAGAAACGCAACGAGATAAGAAACCAGATATTTATAGGTTGCGTAGAAGAAACGTATACATAAACTTTAATTATAATTTATAATAAAAAATAAAAAATGTGGAAAAAATTTGAAAATTTGAAAATTTGAAAAACAATTTAAAAAATCATTTAAATTTAATTTTATTTATAAAATAGTTTATATTTATAGTGAAGGCGTGCATTATATAAAGTTGAGTAGCTCACTCGAAATATCAAGGGTACAAAGTGCTTTAAATGGAATGCAAGATGATTGAATATATCTGATCTAGGTATCCAATTTTTACTGGATTCAATGTGAAATGATTTGTCTTGCACCGTGTAAAGATAGGTTAAAGCACTATGGGACTAGGGACATGACAAAATTTACATTAATTTTATATGAGGTGTCTATCGTCATTATCATCATTATTGTTAGAATGTGTCTTTTGCACGTCGTCAATCCCCAAGCATTTAATATTAAACATTTAATATTCTTCTTGACATCAGTGTATGATCAATGACGAGGCACTTGACCCACCACTTGTGTGTAGTAGGACTCGAGCATTCCTTTTCCTTCACCATTCATTATACCAAAGAACAAAATTGGACGCAGCTATTTTGGCTCCAAAACCATTGTGTAGTTCATGGTTAATTCTTAATCGTAGTTCCTGAAGCTGAGTCATATTGGCAAAATCCTCTAACTTCATGAATTCGTCTCCAACGGAAAGATCAAAGGGATATGATCGCAATGTTCTCAAAGAGACCAACTTTGATATTCCCTTTGGCATGCGACTAAACCCCTGGCATTCTAAATGTTGAAGACATTTAACTTCATTTATCCATACTGGTATGGAACAATGCGAAGGCAGAGCGAGAAACAAAAGACTTTTTAGATGTCTCACACACTCTGGTACCTCTCTAATAGATGTATCCTTTAAATTCAATAATTTGAGGAGTTTCATCTTTCCAATGCTTTCAGGCAATGCAGAGATTCTTGTCCCGCTCAAATCAAGAACACACAGTCCTCTCATAGCGGTAAACAAATTTGTCGGGATGCTTAAAATTTCCCGATTCCTAGACAATGAGAATTTGCGGAGACAAACGAGATGGCTCTGTGAGATTTCACCATTATTTATATCTTTCTGGCACAGTAATATGCGACAAAAGTCGCCAATTGCATCTTTACAGGCTTCCTCAACTGAAAAAACACATTTATTAGTCCCTGCCTTAAGCAGGGAACTAATGTTTTCACCTCCAGCATTAGTATGCTTTGATAATTGTGCAAATTGAAAAATTTAATCTTATATCAAAGTTTCATTTTTGTTCTTATTAAACTATTTTAAAAATTATTAATTTTTTGATCAATCATTGGCTGTTTCATTTTTTGTTGGGGTTTATTTATTTTATTTTTGAAAATATTTGCTATTATTATTATACAAGATATATTGCAAACTAGCTGTCAAATTGAAATTTTAAAATATTTGTTTACCCGTGCAGTACATGACAGATAAAGGATTCATTATTTTTACATTAAAGAGTGCAGCTGGCATTGTAAAAACACTGGGATAGTCATTAAAACAGTCGGACAGTGTTAATGTTTATGGCATTTGTTTCAACTTCCATTACTAGCTTTCTGGTTTGAGTAAGGGCAGTGGCGACCTGAAATAAGACTCAATCGAAGGCAAATAGGTGTTGTAGAGGAGGGGAAGACATAGCTTTTAGATAGGTAAGTAAAAAACTGTTACAAGTCTTTCTGAAAATTTCGCAATTTGTAAATTTGTTCTTATTTGCCAGTGGTCAAAATCTGCTATTTGTGCACTTTTTTAATATGATATTTTGATTCATTGGCATTCACATTTTTTCTGCTTGTTTTTTGAACACCCAATTTAGCTTTCAGTTGAGCCCCTGACCTGGGAATAGCGATTAGGGCTAGGTTACTTTTAGATTACAATACTATTTTTTGTTAGCGGTTTCGAACTGTGGATTTGGCCATTTTTTTGAGGTTTTTTCTTTGGGTGAGATAAAGTTTCGTCTTTTCTAAAATTTTTAGTTCATTTCAAGTAGATTCGAGGGTTTTTCATTTTTCTAGTTGTTTTGTTGACCAATTTGCAGCAGAATTTAAATCATGAGATTTAAAAGCTAATACTAATAAGATCTTTCGAGTTTTGAGATTTCATTCTCCAGATCGGCTATCGTAAACGGTTTTCAATTTCAGCAGCAGATTTAGATAGCTTCAGAGAGGAACCAATGCTGTTCAGCATTTTCCTCTCCCTTACCCCAGAACTCAGGGTACGTCATAGATGACCCTCCTTGAGTCGCTACCATCCCATTGGGCGTCAACCCTTCCTAGATAAAACCACTTGGACTCGGCTACGCAACTAAATTCTACTGATTCGGTGCTGAAAATGAGTTAGTGCTCCCCTGTCCTGTACCAAATCTCCAGAAGCTCCAAATTATTATCTCTCATTCTTGCAATGAAATACCCTTCATTCTAGCACTTATCCCTTCTTTAACCTGCAATTTTCCCCCTTCCAATTAGCAGAGCAGTTAGGTCATTTATAATAGCTATCGGTCAGTTGGTTATTTTGCAGTTTACCACCAATTGCTCTTGGTGACAAACGATAGCTGCCCGACAGGGATCCACTTATTCTATCTTTGAATTTCCTCTTTGATTCGCATTCTGCTTGCTGAAATAAGTATATTATATATGATATTATGCCATCACTTATTCGCTCATTCATAGGCGATTTTGGGTTCATTGTCATTGCCATTGGTCCAAAAACTGACACTGAAATGGGCTCTGCTCTTGCCGGCCATTGATTCCATTGCACTGAGATCGATAGACAAATGTCACAACAAAGAATTAATTTTGCACTGGTGAGGCTCAAGGGATACAATAACCTACACTTATTAGGATGCTTCAGTTTAAAGTTGTGCAAAGCAGAAATTCTTCAGCAGACTTAGAGATTGCACTTAGTAACAAGGAGAATCACCCCAGCCAATAGTTACTGTACACTAGTAAGATTGAAGGGTAAGATGTTAACTCACACTTATTACAATGCCCAGTTTCAAAGATTGGATGGGCAGATATTCTCTAGTAGAGGGAAAACCACATATTGTGAGAGACCAGGGCATTGTGATGACATGCAGATTGAAGGATTTGCCTAAACTGCACACTGAAACATGTCAGGTGATTGAGACATGATCGCTAAAAATCGTAGATACCAAAAACCCGTCACAAAAAAACACATCTTATAGTGTTCTCAATTTAATTATAATCCCACTACACCAGTGCAATCAACTACGTAGAAACACAATTGCAAATATAAAACTCATTAACACCTAAACCAAATCCCAAATCAACCAAAACAAAAGTAAACCAATTCCTATATTAAAGCTCAATTACCAAATTTATACCCATTCGGATTAAATCACTACAAAAGAAACTCAATTCCTCATCAGAGCTTACTACTAATTACACCAATTCCAATTCACACAACACTCGCCTTTTGTCTGGCAGACAATATTTACTGATAGGTCTTTCCACTCAATATTATTATCAAAATTTATGAGTTTCATCTCACTAAATGTTCTTTTTTTCATTTTACATGCAACCCAAATGTTTCTTTTCTCAATGCTACTCAATTGTATTAGGTTTTTAATTACGTTGATGTATCAACATAGGGGCATTGAAAATAATAAGAGAAATGTTAGAAAAGTATTGAATAACTTCATGTTTTCCTGTGTTGCTTGACTCCCAAATATCGTATAAACTGAATGTACAATGATGATTGCCTTATGACAGCATTTTGACACAAAGGAATCATTGGTCCAATCAAATAAATTCTGACACTATATGCATCTCACAGACAATACCTGTGTCATATGAAGAAAGGACTTCCTGCTACCTAAATGTTACCAATATAGTTTAGTTAGGAATATTTTTTTGTGAATATTTAATAGTTATTATTATCCCTAAAAACTTCTTCTTGAGAGCTTATGATTAAGTTCTTTGAGCCTATGTTCATCAGGTTTAACACATTTATAACATGTAGCTTGTGTATTTTATTTTAGTTTTCCAATTCAGATTAGAGTTACATTTGTATTTATTAGTTAGGCTTGTGCTATTTTTCTAGCAGAGAGGATCATTATTTGTTCCAAAGTTTCAACACTTGTATATTTTCAACATTTTCAAGAGATTGTTCATGTCCAAAACTAGGGACTTGCATCTATTTTGCTTCAGTTTTATTTTTAGAAATTTGTGTTCAGTTTTATTAGAAGTTTTAGTTGAGTTCAGAACATGCAGAATTCCTTTCTAGATCTCACATGCAGAGAACATTTTATTATATAAATTGATTTTTTTATCTTAGTAAAAAGCTTCATTTAATTTATATTGAAATCTAAAAGTTATTATAATTATTTATATCTTTAAAAAAAATTATAATTAATAATTAAAATAAATAAAAAATACTATATATAAATTTAATAATATGAGTGATTATTATTAAGTATATATAAATTGAAATAAATAAACGATAAAATTACAAATCAATTTTTCTTTTCATTTTAGTAGGTTTCATTTTAATTTAGATTTAAGTCTGAAATTTGTTTTAATTTTTTTGTCTTTATATGAAATTACAACTAATAACAAAAGTAATTTAATTTAACTTAATTTATAGCTATTTGTTTCATTATCTACCCCTCTTTTTTTGGAACAAGCACATGAAAATGGACTCCATCAACCAGATGACAAACCTCAGAATAATACAATTTAAAAGTTCAAGTAAGAATAATGCCTGAAATTCCTCATCGATAGTTGCAGGGTATATACATTTAGTACTAATCGATATTATCTTCCATTAATAGCTCTTGCATTGTAACCACCGTATTTCTCCACTTTCAAAGCTAAAACACCTTAATTTTAGCTGCAACTTGTAAATATATGTTGTCAACACTCATTACTTTGGCAATGTGTAGCTAATTTGTCTCTACACTTCTCTCAACATCTCTCAACATCTCTCTTAACTCATCTCATTTAACCTCTTAAATTTCTGTCTGATTCTCTTCCCTTACTATTCATTAATAGAAAGCCATGAAATTGAAATATATGTTTAAGACCAATTAACTATTTTTCTCTGAGTACTGGGATTTTAACATTTTGGGAAGACAATATTTATGGACTTATGATAAACCCAAACACTTCCAGATTGATCTTCAAAGCCATCAGCACAGTCAAGAGTTTGTAATATAGATCCAATAAATGAGCTGTAATATCCTCAAGGTTCTCTCAAAGACTTCAATATTCATCAACCACTGCTACTCCACATAATTTGTGGACTCCAGCATCAGAATATGATATTTATCATCAGTGCATGTACACAATTTCAAGTTTCAAAGTAGATAATCTAAATTGTCCATCTACTGAGAATTACATATTTTATTATCAAGACAAAGTACAAGAACCAATATTAAACACGCTCAGAGAAGTAATATCAACATTGAATAAGAACCATATAAGAAAAAAAAGCATACATATATTCAAAATTCATTTCTATTCGTTTTAATTTAAACAAAAATAATTATATACTGGAAATAAGGTGTATGTGGAAAAAAATTTGTCCTATCGCTTTCAATTTCATTGATATATAGAGGAAAAAATAGTGTCACAAAGGATGATAGCTCCATGATAATTGAAAACAAGATGGCTTTGAAAAACCTGCCTGCAAGCTTTACAAATAGTTGACTTGGGACGAACCTATAAAAACCCCTACGAATTTTTCCTAGGTTTGCCACTAATCCCTCTCAATATTCCGTCAAACAGTTTGCTTGTAATTGGTCTAATAGGGTTTGATATTCAGTTTCAGAAATTGCAAGTGTTGTTCAAAAGTGCGTATTAAGTATGTTGCTTATTAATAAAAAGTCCAGTAGAATCATAAGCATGGATATAAGAAATGCATAATATTTGAGTGTGAATATAATTGTGTGCCAAACATTTGAATGCCACTTGTAACATTAAAATCGATTGAATAATATTTATTTCCATGGGATGAATGAAGTGGGGTTAAGAGAAGAACCCACGCATAGCTATAGTCTCCTCATAATGACTTTTTATGGAAGCAAGTGTTTATCACTCTTTTTTATAATGATAAATATTAATTTTCATAACTTGCTACTGAAAGTAGCATCCTCAACAACTTTGACAAAATTCAACTCTTTGTTTTTTTGGTAAAAATTTGTCTATGAAGTGTGCACATGTTGCA
Source organism: Cryptomeria japonica (assembly GCF_030272615.1). Lineage (NCBI taxonomy): Eukaryota > Viridiplantae > Streptophyta > Pinopsida > Cupressales > Cupressaceae > Cryptomeria > Cryptomeria japonica. Next base: position 877,407,777 of record NC_081409.1, on the reverse strand, counting down.
TTTCGTCTTCTTTTCCATATTCTTAAATTTGTTTATATGATACAAAATTGTTCCAAATTTCAACTACTCTCAAACTTCTATAAATAACATTTCAATTTTCTTAGTTTTGCAGGTTCGCAAAAAAGAAGATGAAAACAATCAAAATTCAATTTCTTCCACTACTTGACAGCTGGATATACCAATAATATTCAAAGCAACATCTATATTATTTTTGTTTTGTAAATAACCAGTTAACTGTCTCTCACAACAAACATTCGATATTATGCTTACTTTTTGTAAATGCAAATTTTGTGCATTGTTCAGTTACATTCAGAACACGCATAGTATTAGACACCATACTTTCCAAACTGTTTTTCAAATTACATTATATGAAGAGAAAAAAGTTCCTACTATTTCAAATAAAAGCTCACCCAAATTTATAAAATTTATCATCTCTCTGTGTACTTGAAATATATATTTTATAACAAAGATTCTTGCAATCAGTAAAATGAGAAAAGCCGTTGCCTTTTCATATATAGTATTGTTTATTTTTATAATTTTTTACATGCTCAAAGTAACTTTATACTACTTAATTGTTCTCAACACTTCACTGCATTGCTAGCATGTTTTTAGCTAAAGGCAGGGACTTATGTTGTCTCACAGCTCTTGTTTTGTCTTGATATCTGTATTGCCAAATCAAGCAACAAATCATGAATTCTACAATATTTGGTTACCTTTGATATCTTGATTTCAAAATGACACGCAGCTTTCGCCAGCCTTAAATCACACACTAAGGGTGGGGTCTCATGGAAGGGGGCTTCCTAAAAAATAGAGCTGGAGCTGCTGAGCTTTTTAAAGAAAATTTTAAAGCTAGCGGTCTCATGAATTTTGTTTTGCACTTCAGCTTAAAAATTTCAGCGATTAACTTAAGTTTAAACTTCTAAATTTAAGTAAATTGGTAGTAAACAAATTTAGTTTTTATTCTAAAATTTATGTAATTGACAAATGGCATAACTAAGCTGTTGGGGCAATTTCTAGCCCCACCCCATTTTCGCCAACTTAGATTTTCAATCCTAAAAGGTAGGGGCTCTATTTTTTAGGAAAAGATTCTAATTAATCCCGTAGCCAAAAAATATTTTTTTCATGGGACCGCCTCTTCCTTAAAAATAGAGCTTAAGCCCCCTCCATGGTACCCCACCCTAAGCTTTGACCAGATGTAGGGTCCGCTTAAAGCGTTGCCTTTAACAACGTCCATTTCCGTTTTCTAAGCACTTTCGTCGGAGTCCGTAGTTCTTCGTGCAGCACATAAATTCAAACTCAATTATGTCAGAGTTGTCAGAAGTTAACCGCAGTTAGCCGCACAACGCATAACCAAATGAAATTCAAACTCACTATTCCCACGCTGGGGAAGTTTAGTGGATGCTCGTAGAAAGTTGGATGGGCTAAATGTTCATGCTCTTTTAGAAGATCGACTACCACAAGATGAGAGTACGACATTACTAAGGCAGGCTGAATTTCTTCTCAAAATGGCAAATAACCTAAGACAAAAAAACATTTGGCCTTTCTAAAAAAAAATTGTTATATCATGCATTTAAATAGAAATTTAATTGTTTGTAGCAAATGTAACAAGTCTCTACATGGAAATAGTTTTGTCATACTTTAAAAAAATGCTCATGCTCTTTTAGAAGATCGACTGCCACAAGATGAGAGTACGACATTACTAAGGCGGGCTGGATTTCTTCTCAAAATGGCAAATAACCTAAGACAAAAAAACATTTGGCCTTTCTAAAAAAAAATTGTTATATCATGCATTTAAATAGAAATTTAATTGTTTGTAGCAAATGTGACAAGTCTCTGCATGGAAATAGGTTTTTCATACTTAAAAAAAAAAATTAAACAAAGATGTTATCTTGCCAAGAAGAAAAATAATTAGATTGGAATTTTGATAAAAATGAAAAAATGTATATTTTACTTTGTTTTAAATTCATTTATAATTGTAATTGTAAATTTGTATATTCATATCATTCTCATTTAATTTTAGATCTATTTTAAAGAAATGACATAATGCAATTTCATAATGAGAAACTTACATTGAGTTGGATTCATTTTCCTATCTTTCATTTCTCTCTATTTACACTCATTTTGATATATTTGAAAAAAAAAATTATCTATATAACACATTTGTATATGCTTAACATTTAATATACCTATTATTGCCCACATTTCTAGACACTCATTCCCCACATTGATATTAGTTCAAAAATTAAATATTTATTAGTTCAAAAATAAAAAATAAAATATTTATCGGTTCTCATGGATTCCTCTACCAGTTAAGAGTTGATTTAGTGTACATTTGTGTAATTAATAGTTATGTACTACTATTTAAAGGCATTCAATATTCATTTGTCAATCAATGTGAATTTTGTTTAAAAATCCTATGCATTATAAAAATAATAATTTGAAGAGCACTTTTACTTTGGAACATTGAGAAGAACTTAATTTTGCATCTAATCTCTAGGACATTTACAGGATTGAAAAATAATGTCTCCATTCATTTTCATGACCATAAAAATACCAAAATCAAAGTAGTCAACCTAAGAGAACTTGGCCCTTATGATTTGACATTTTCTCCTTGATATTTTCAAATATTGTCAATCTTTATTAGTCAAAAAAGAGAAAAATATGTACAAAATAGTAAAACTACACATTATACTAAATATATACCATGCATTAGGGATCAAATTTGCACAATGAATAATCAATCTATAGCTGTAAAATCTCAAAACTAAATAGAATTCTAGTTGTACACATAATCTTAGCAATAGAGTAGTGAAGGCATCTATTTTTGTGTGTATTTAAGTGAATGAGATCAACATTAGATGATGATTCTTCATCATTATAGTTAACATAGATAAGTACACGTATTTCCTTTGCATCTAATTTTCCAAATTAACACTTTATTATTGGAAAATATTATATTCATTCACATTTAACTTTACTTTGTTTAGGATTTTCAAATATGATATAATCCTAATTTTTGTTTAGGATTTTCAAATATGATAATCCTTATTTTTATAAAATTTCTAAAACTATGATGTCATGTAAGAGTTAATGAGAAACCCATAGGATCCAAGGATCACCTTCAACATACAAAGTATTTTACACAAGATAGAAGCAATAGAAATATTTTGAATCCATAAAATAGATCAGATGCATATAAAATGGTGTTTTACAAATGAGATAAACTAAGGTCATGACAAGTGTTGTAACCTCATGATATGAGATATAAAAAGTAAATGAAGTAAACCTTTAAAGTATGCAAGTGCGAATAGGACTTAAGACAAAACTAGTTTGGTAAAATACCTTTTCGCACTAACACTCCCTTAGTTGCAACTTAGGGAGAGTGATAAAATATGCATAGACGTAAGGATGGATCTTTCTTATAAGGCCATGTTAGATATTCATGTATAAAAAGGTCCGATAAACAAAGTAAAGAAGGAAAATCATTGGAAAAAATCTCATCCCAAAGAGAGAAAAGATGTAAATAAACATGTACAAGTGATATAAGGAAGGAATCAACAAGGATCCTGAAAATATACCACTTTAATGGAGAGAGAAACTCAGAAGACCGCATGTGAGAAGCAAAAAGGAGATATAGAGGACGCGGGTCTTAGAAAGCCTGTTAAGTGGCGAATACTGGAAGTTGATTGGGATGAGCATGGTGTTAAGCAAGCAAAGTCTAAAGGAAGCATTGACAACATCGATGGAAATTTAAATCATTGCCAGTATATAGGAAAGGATGCCTCATCCTGCGGTATTGAAATTGACCTAACCGAAAACATCGAAAGTGAAAAACTAATCTTTGAACGACATGTGATTATCGCAAAAATTATAGGGCCAAAATTATCAAGAAAATATATTCCCACCTGGGTAGAGAATCATTGGGGGAAGCACATAATGATAAAATTCCTACCCAAGGGCTTCTTCATTGCTGTTTTTCCCGAAGAAGAAGATATAGATCACATCATTAGCCTTCAAAACTGGTTCTTGGATGATCACCCATTGTATATTCAGCCCTAGTCTCCAAACTTTGACCCTACATCGCTGGCAGTTTATGATAAACCAGTATGGATCCGATTGTACAACCTACCGATAGAATATTGGAGTGAGGCATGTTTGGAAACGATCGGAAGATCCCTTGGTACTTTATTGGAAATTGACGAAGAGATCATTCAGGGAGATTTATACACATATGCTAGACTCAAATTAGCAGCCGCGAAGACAATTCCCTCTTCGGTTATGTTACTCACTGTGGATGGTGAATGGAAACAACACATAGAAGTTGAAAAAGAAATTAGCGATTGCTCTAGATGTGGAAGTAAATTTCACAGTGCTCACAAATGCAGGTTGTTTGTGAGAAAGGCCTTTAATCACCCACACAAAAAACCAAAACATGTATGGAAGGCAAAAGAGAAAAATCGAGAACCTGAAACCCTGCTTTTAGAAGGCCCTAAATCCATCAACATCGGTGCAAACCAAGATGTAAGCACATAGATTCCCACACAAGACATCACATCGGATAGCAACATCATCCCAAATAATGGCATGATGATGAATCCAATTGAATACCCCACAGTTGAGGAGGTTTTGTAGGAATCAGATTCAGATACATCTGAGTCAGTTAGTGATGGTGATGATCTGAATATAGTGGATCCAAGATACATCAACCAGTCAACAAATATTGTCCTTGGAAGAGCGAAAGGCACAAGAGGGAGGAAAAGTCACAAGACGGTTGGGAGCAAAGGGCAAATGAGAAGGGCATTGTAAGTATGTTAAAATTATTGAATCATGCCAGGGGAGGTAAGCCCTCCCTTGGGGGAGGATGAGGCTCACCTCATGGAATGTCAGGGGCCTTTTGACCTCTGACAAAAAATGCCTAGTCAAAAGAACTTCGGCCAAGCTTGATTCAGAAATATATATTCTATAGGAAATAAAGCTAAGTAAGGAAAAGGCAGTTGAGTTCATCAAATATTGTTTTAAGTGGGAAGGCATTTTTCAAGATGCCAGAGGTTCGGATGGGGGCTTGGGAATCATGTGGAACCCCTCCAAAATTGAAGTGCATCCCATTGCCTCGTTTGATCACTGGATGGTGTGCATCATTGTCTGCAAGCAATCCAATATCTCTTATCTGTTATTCAACAACTATGGACCTATTAAGACTGAGGAAAAACTAAAAGTTTGGAATGAGGTCTCCAACCAAGCTAGTCTATTGGAAAGAGGCAAGGTCATAGCTGTTGGTGACTTCAATGCTCTTTTAGACATTGATGAGAAGGTGGGTGGTCTCTGGAAACCTTCAAAAGTGATGGATGATTTTAGAGAATTTGTATCTAACTGCAAGTTGGTCAATATCATACCTAATAATGGTAGACTCACTTGGACTAATAGAAGGCTAAACTTTGCCAATATATCAGAAAGGATGGACCGTTTCCTGGTGGGTGAATGGTGGATAAGTGGCAACTACTCTTTAGAAACTGAAATTGTGCCTCAAATTGGATCAGATCATTTACCACTATCTTTATCCATTAAACTCAGGATACTCACAGTCATAAGAACTACTTCAAATTCTTAAGCATGTGGTGGAGGGATGAGAAGTTCCTTGACAATCTGAAAAAAATGGTGGCATGAAGGAAACATCTACTCTGACTCCCCTAGCTTTAAATTTGTCAAAAGAATTCATTTCCTGAAAAGTAAAATTAAAGATTGGAACAAGGTGTCATTCAAAAATGTTTTTGTACAGAAAAGTAGAATAGAGGAAAAACTAGAAGAAATTGGCAATCGGGTAATGCAAATTGGCATGACCAATATGGAGTTCGAATTGGAGAAAACACTCAAAGCCCAGTATTTGGAAATCTTGAAGAGGGGGGAACTATATTGGAAAGATAAATCTAGGGAACTTTGGATAGTTGAGGGGGATCTCAACACTAATTTTTTTCATGCTTCTTCTAAGGCTAGAAGGATCAATAATAAGATATGCTCGATTAAGGATGAGAATAGGATTTTGAAAACCTTGGCTACTGATATTGAGCTAATTTCTCTCAATTACTATGTGGAAATATTGGGCAGCACTAGAAGAAAATTCGGGCTCAATACCAATAGTTGAGGAAGTCATTAACCCCCTGATTACTTGCTCTGATTGCGATATGCTACTTGCTCCTTACTCATTGGAGGAAATTAAACGTGCCACATTCTCACTTCATTCCCATAAGGCACTTGGACCAGATGGCATAATGGCAGAGCTTTTTCAAAAATGTTGGGATTTCATGGGCAAGGATATTTGGAATGTGGTTGAAGAATTCCAAAAAAAGTATAGGTTTTTGAAAGAGATCAACCACACCATTATCAATCTTATTCCTAAGAAACAGGATTGTGATCCCATGTCTGATTTTCGCCCAATATCATTATGCAACACCATCTACAAAATAATATCAAAGGCAATGGCTGAAAGATTGAAGAAGTTACTACCAAAGCTAGTATCTGAAAATCAAAATGGATTTACTCCGGGTAGGGAAATTGTGGATAGCATCATCTTGGTATCAGAAGTCATACACTCACTCCATAAAGAAAAATTGAAAGGTATGATTTATAAACTAGATGTTGCCAAAGCCTATGATAAGGTGATTTGGAATTTACTTTTGCACATCCTTTCCAGATTTGGTTTCCTAGTTATATGGCTTGAATGCATAAAATTTTGCATTAGCACAGTAAACTTTTCAATTCTTATCAATGGTAATTTGAGTGGGTTTTTTGGAGCCACAAATGGTTTGCGACAAGGAGATCCATTATCACCTTCACTCTTTGTTCTCATGGAGGAAGTTTTAGGGAGGCTAATAAAAAAGAGGCATAGTGAAGGCATTTGGAAAGGAATCAAAGTTCATGAGCAATTTGAGGCAATTACACATTCCCAATTTACCAATGATACAATCATATTTGGTGATGCATCCACCTAGGGAGCTATAGTCATTAAGAGCACACTTGAGGAGTACACAATGGCTTCGGGTCAAGTTATGAATAAAGAAAAATCTCAGTTGTTCTTCTTTAACACTAATAAGGTGACCCAGGGAAGAATTGCACAACACTTGGATATAAAAATTAAAGAGCTCCCGATCAAATACTTAGGGATTCGTATTAACCAAGGATGCAGACAATCCCAAATCTGGGATGATGTTATTGACTCATACCAAACTAAATCAAAAAATTGGAAAAATAGGTGGCTGACCCAAGCAGGTAGATTTACCATGATCAAATCAGTTTTATCAGCCATTCCAATATACAATATGTCCTATTTCAAAATGTCGTTCATTGCAAAAAAAAGTCTAAACAATATACTCAAGAAATTTGTTTGGGATGGGGCTAAAGATAACGGAAAAATTCGGCTTATCAATTGGGATACATAATGCCTAATCAAGGAAAATGGGGGAGTTGGTTTAAGGAAAATGGAGCTACAAAACTCTGCCCTTGGTTTTAAGCTCTCCTGGAAGACGTACAAAGAACCTCAAAAACTTTGGTGCTGACTGTTCCAAAAGAAATATCTTGACTCGGAGGACCTTAACCAAATTCTCATAGTGGCCAATACAGAAAGGGGCTCAGCTATGTGGAATTTCTTATGGGATAGCAGACACATTATCACAGAGAATATTTCGTGGCAGATTGGTAATAGTAGAACTGCATTGTTTTGGAGAGACTCATGAGACGGGTTTCCATCTCTCTTTGAATCATTTTAAGATAAGGGGTGGATAAATCTGGTTGAGAACTGTATAGGGCAACATGTATGCAATTACATGGAAAACCACAAGGACATAAATGGTATGAGAATATGGAAGAAAATCAATATTGGCAACCCTTCATTATGTGAAAAACTTTGAGAAGCAATAAAAGACAGGAAAATACTAGCCTCTAGTGAAGATGACAACACTTTTTGGTGTGCCTCGAAATCTGGGGAGTACAGTTCCAAACTTGGGTACGAAGTTCAAAGACAAAGGGGTTCCTGTGATGCCTAGCCGCATATATTATGTTGGAATAATAAAATACTATCAAAAGTAGGGGCTTTTTTGTGGATTGCTTTACATGGTAGAATCCTCACTGGTGATAGACTTAAAATTATTGGCATCTCGGGTCCCAATCATTGTGTTATGTGTTGTGTTGACGAAGAAACAACCAACCATCTACTCTTCAGTTGTCTAGTGGTAGAATTTTGTTGGAACTGGTTCCTTGACCAAATCAATTGGACTATGGCTAAAAACGAAAGGCTTTTTGACTTCCTTCTTTCCAAGCCAATCAGATAGAATTCAAAATGGAGTGATACATGGATGATTGGTCCATCCATGATTGTATGGCACATCTGGAAGGAGAGAAATAGAAGAATTTTCAAAGAAGCATCACTGTCAAATATAATGCTGGTGGACAAAATAAAAGTTGCAATCGAGGAAGTGATAAATGGCAAGATACTAGAAGGAGGCCCTAAAATATACAATAACTGGGATGCCTTAATGGAAAAACATTGGGCTCTTAAGGAATCAGGTATTTATGTTCCCCCCTCGAAGTCTGTTGATAGAAACTCTTTCAGATGGAAGGCCCCTCCAAAGGATTGGACAAAACTCAATTTTGAGGGTACCTGTAAGGGGAACCCTGGGGAGTCTGGTATTGGTGCCATAATCCGAGATGAACAAGGTAATATTATATATGTTTTGTTTGGTGGCTTTGGAGTTGCCACAAACAACGAAGCCGAAATTCGTGCACTAGAGGTAGGATTACGTCTCTGTATTCTGCATGGGATCTCTTGAATCATTATCGAAGGAGATTCATAGATTATTATAAATGGGATTACTAAGTCAAGTTTTAGTAAATGGTTGCCACTGATAAATGACCACCTTAAATCAATCGAGTGATATGAAATTGTGCATGTATATAGAGAAGGCAATCGAATGGTGGACTACCTAGCGAATCTTGGGGTCGGACGAAATGATTATCCTGTCTCTTTCAGTTGAGTCTCGACTGTGGAGGATATTACAAGACAATTCTTGAAGGACTGTCATGAATCCCCATGCCAAGGTGTCGGGTCCAGCTTTATATGGATTAGCACCCCAACTTGGGCTATAGGTGGCACCGATATATGCTTTAGAAGTTTAAAGAGTCATATGACTCTGATTGTTGGGATGGATGGAGTCTACATTCTGATATGGATATCCAAAATTTGGCGGTAGAAAGATTCATCACATGGAAAAGTTGTGGTCTGTCCCTTGGGAAGTACCGTCTGTAGTTTGGGACACCCCATCACTTCGAGAGTGCTTTAGTTCAAAGTTAGATTCTGATAGATATTAGCAGAGCTGTAATGACTATGATTTGTAACTTCCATCTTTCTATAAGTGCTCTCCAGAAGATATGTAACCCAGCAGTCGAATGTGCTATTTTTAGTGTGGTGTACATAGAGGTAAGGTTGGGGCGGATGGCTCATTTCGGAGTGGTTAGTTGTGTCAACTGTGAACATGTGCTGGGAACACAACTAAGAAACATGTTTATCACCGAAGATCACGTTTATGATGCTATACATGGGCTAATGGGCATCGCTCTCAATTTTGAGAGACATTGGTGTGATGCAATCGTGCTGGAGGCGGTCCTTATGCCCCTGGTCGATGTGATTGATTCTAGGGAACATGCGATCGAACTCTTTGATGGGTTTGTGAAGCCATTCATTGCAAACAATGTTGCTAATGCCATATTAAGTTTGGATGTGGGAGTCAAAGTGAGCATTTTGAAGGTGTATTTCCGGTTTGAAAATTACTTATCCTCGGAGATGGAGGAGGAAACTGAGGAAACATATGAAGGAAGTAGTGGTGGCTCAGTTGGCAGTGATGCCATACGTGAGATGGCCAGATGGGAGGTATGGAAGGCAGAGCACGAGCGAATAAAGGCATTTGGGGAGAATGCATGGGAAGTGTTCAAATTTGTTGTGTTTAACGGGAACATGATGCCTTTCTGAAGACTGACTAAATCTGATGATTGGTGGCGTCCTAAGAATTCCACCCGCAATGCTATCAATGTATGTGAATTTGCGGTTGTGATATACCAAGCAATTGGTGGGCAAATGTAATGGGCTTGTTGGCTATGGGTCTGTGTTTAAATTTTGAGATGTGATTGGATATAAGGTTCTCTAGCTTGGGAGTCTATAGTAGTGTCTTGCAGGCACAAGCTAGTCTATTTTGATGCTTGAAACGATATGTAATCTTATTTTTCCAGCAATATAGGGAGCTATCCCCATTAACGATAGCACTTACCTTTAAAATAAATAAAAATTAAAAAAAAAAAAAGAAAAAAGAAAAGGAAGGACTCAACACAACCCCCAAGTAATAGTTCTATCACTAATTTGCAATCAATGTTCCCTTAAAGGATAGAAAGAGAGATTATGTATACCTCCTATAAAGTATAATCTCCTACAATGGTGGTGGGTGATGATTGTCCAAGAATTTTGAACAATATTCTTCCCTTAGAAAGAAATAAAATCAAGTAGAGATGCACAATGTATTCCCATGAAGGAAGAAAGATCATGATGTATGATTTTCTCTAAAGTTTTCTCAAATCCCTCCATACAACTATTAAAGTATTCTAAAACCAAAGCAGGTACATGCCTAATTAATGAAAAGGATGAAAAGAACCACGTGGAAATTGATATAAAACAAGATACAAAGATGATTGTGGTTTGAGAACACCTATGATGGTGTTATCATCAAAGAGGTGGATTCCATCAATTGTGCTCTTAATTGCATCTAAGCCTCTAATAAATGTTTGATAAGACGCATGAATACTCAAAAGAATTTATACTTTGCATATTTATAGTGTATATGATTTGTAAATCATCTTTCTTTATTATTTATATAACTACTTTATTATTTTCACTATATTTACATAACTACTTTATTCCTAAGTAATATAATGTGCAAGTATTTTTGAACTACCATAGAGTTAGAGATCATTACATATAATCTTTCTTTACTCCTTAGCATATGGTTCACTAGCCTATATATTGATTAAAAATAATGGAATAAATCTTTTGTATCTTTTTAATCCTATAATTAGACTTTCAACCTCCATAAGTTCCCTAATAGAAATATTAATTAGGGTTGGATAATGTTAGTTGTTTCTAATTCTAAGTGCATATAGAATGATGGAATGATGAAAATTCTTACAAAATGGAATTTAACAACTCAAACCTACAAACATACATTAAGTTTCCTAAAATCATGGAGAGAAAATGTGGGAAGTGAAGAATTTAAGAGTTTCAACAATGGGTTTATGGAATTGAAAAGTAATATATAATGATAAAAATACAAGATTTTGAGATGATAGAGAATATAATAATATCCTTATGATAATCTAAGTAAACTTAGAAATGAGAGAGAAAGGAGATGGAAGGGAGGGGAGAGATTCAAAATGAATACAATTTTAATATCACTAGCTCAAGGAATTTGAGAAAATATGTCTTCCCTAAATAATGAAGAGAACTTTCCTCCATAACAAAACTATCTTTGTCAACATGTATTGATTCAACAATAATGGTTGATCTAGGATCATGCAATCTTAGAAGACAAAATACAAGAAATCATAACATTAATATGATATATACCACTTATAAAAATTATTATGAATGATGGATTGTAGCAATGCCATGGGTTCATGACAGAAAACTATAAGGAGGATTTAAATTTTAAATAATTCACATTAACCAACATAGAATTGAATTTCCTAAAACCTCTAATATTTAAATTCCTATAAGAGTGGAGGATGGAAGCCTGATAGTGTCTAAGATGTCTATTTTTAGCGACAAGGTTAGGGAATGTTGGTTGTAAAATTGAAATACCTTAGTTGTGTGGCCATCATTGACGTCAACTTAGATATAGTCACCTCAATAAGTGGTACATGCTAGGAAGATGATATTTTTCTTTAAGTAATTTAACATTCAAATTTCTAATATTGACACACAACCTTATTTCTTCATTCTTCTTCCCAACTAGAACAAGGTTTAAAATCTATTTTGAGTGTCTAATTGCTTTAATAATTTTCCCTTTATTTTGTTGGGTATATACACCAAAACGGGGGACAAAAAATTGGTCAAATTTACCATCAACACAAGTGTTTTATATCGTGCTCGCATTTTGTCATTCATAAAAGAAAAAGGATTTTTTGTTTTAAATGTGAGCCCATTATAATGCACTGACATTTTAACTTTCTATGAAAGCCACCAACCTTTATGACTTTATTTACCTTAAACATCCAAAGGTATGTTTTCTTTAAAAAATACACAAAAAATATCTAGTTAGAAATGAAAATTTTCTATGAGATCATGAATCTTTTCATTAAAAAAAGCAATAAATTAATTAGGTTATGTGTTTATTTAGTGCAACTTATAGGATACCTATACTAATATTAAACAATACTTAGCACCTTCTTCTCCTTGTGTACTTAAAAAATTTCATCTTACAACATAATCCTAACATAGTATAGGTCCATTTGTATATTTCCAATGATTGAAGCAATCCATTTTCTAGATAAAAGAATGATCAAATTAGATGGTTAATAAAAAATAATTATATCCATTAAGAAACATTTCTTGGGATATGTGGCCAATTGAACGTCCATATTATTAACAATTTAAACAATGTGTTAAGTTTGTGAGTATTAATGAAGATGCATTTATCATAGAACTTAGTATCTTAGACCCTAAATGTTTCATAGTTGTGAGAGGCATTATGTGACTTGAAGTACTAGAGGTTAGCATGAAGTTACAAGCAAGCCACTTATTGTCCATGACTCCAAATAATTGAGAAGGATTGTGTTTCTACTTGACAACATGATTATTCTCCTTTGAATTGTCCTTCAGATTTGCAAGTGATGCATCCATTTTTTTTTAATGATAATCATCCTCTTGTTTAATGGTTTCTATAATGGATCTTTTCCCTTTTTTATTGTTCCCTCTTTAGGAGTGTCAATCTTGATATTATCCCCTGTAATGTCTTTCTTTCTTTAAACTCGGTTACTTTACCCTTGGTTCTACAAAATTGGTTCTATCTTTTGGAGAGTTAGGTGGAGGTTAAAAAATTATGAATAATCAATATTTTGGACACTTTCTTGATCCTTGGGTAAAAATAAATAAAATTATTTTGATTTAGTAAGGACCTCCTTGTTTGTGATTTTCTCTTTTGATCAAATTCACCATGGGTAACTATTCAATCAGACACCACAATTGAGAGATAGTACAATCTAGGGGTAAATGAATCTCTTTACTTGAATTCATCTCAATCTAGGAGTATTTATTTTGTCAAAATCACCACAACCAAGGGTGTCTTATCCAATGGATTCAAGGGTTGCCACTCTTCTTAACTCTATCATATGCCATATTCATGAAGTTAGTTGTTGCATTCTTTTGTTAATCCTAACGCCATATCATTTGTCCTACAAATTTCCAACCATGAATATGCAAGAGTGTTGATGCTTGAATCACTTGAGCTCATCCAAATATATGGGTTTTTGGAATCAATTAGCTTAGAGGTCTGAAGAGAAAAATGGTTACAGTTTTGTGTTTTTAGTGGGTAATTGCTTCCTTCCTCCCTAAAAATTTGTTGCTCTATAGGTTGAAATATTGTGTACTAGAGTTTTGAAAGGTGTTATGTTTCATTTGAGATCAGTAGTGTTATTATTTTATTTTATTACGATTTTATGCATGTTCTTTGACAACTTGTGATAGATGATTTCGCCACATCCTCTATGTGAGTGTTATGGTGGAATCTTAGATGCTTTATTTGGTTTTACATTTGAACTTACCCATGTATTGGGAGTTCCAAGATGCACATATATCCTTTGTTGGATGTTATCATTATACTATAGTATTGAAGCTCTTTAATTTTTTTGTCACATGTTTGTGTATTTGTTATATATGGGAGGACTTATATGTGCAATATAGTGTATATGTATGGACTTGTTATAGTGATTCAGTTGGATATATTGTTGGCAAGTGATCTACTTGTGATAATAAGTATATATTATTTTTAAGGTGTGGTTAGTTAGATGTGTTAGCTCAAATAATTATGGTTATTCTAGTTGTTGGTGAGTTCTTGCTAGCTACTCAAGCCTATTAATTACTAAATTAGATTTGGTATTTATGTTTGGATATTAAGTAGAGGAAAGATTATGTGATGATTAATTTGTCATCACCTTTGAATAGGATCCTATATTTCATGCGTAGGTATGATGAAGGATGAGAGGGCTCTTGATTATAATGGTAATCACCTTGGTTATTGTTGCATGTATCCCGGTGGAGGATATGGATGTTTAGATGTTGAATGTTGTCTACAAGGATTGCAAATTCAAAATTAGCCAGTGCAGTGAGTGTGACTGGGTAGAGTTAAAGAGGACTGCAACAGAAAATAAAACAGTGGACGGAAGTAAAACGGAATAAAAATCCTGAGAGAACAAAGTAACAACTGGACCCACGAGACACCGAAGAAGTCAAACCTTAGTGTGTGCTCTTTAAGCCAGCCCCTCAGCTTCTTCCCATAGTTGAAGTAGACAGAGATAGGAAAGAAAGTTGATATAAACAGTTCCATGCCGCATCCCATTGGCCCTCTCCTGTTGGAATAAAACCTTCCCCTATCCACAAATTTATCAGATAGTCACAATCTATCTTCTCATGCTCGAGAAAGAAGGAAAGATAGGAAAAACAGGCTTTAAGAATTGGAGGCAAAGAATCATAACTCACAAATTTTAACAGGGCGACGAAAAATGAAAAACCGGTAATAAGGCAGATTTGGGAGTGACATTTAAATAGGTGAGTTGTAATAGGAATGCCGATTGTTTTGCTTGGAAAATAATGTCGACGAGATTATTAGTCAACTATTTCTCTCTAATGTTTCTGGATTCTTCTCTTCTAGAGGGACGGAGCAGCCTACTAAATGCTTAATTCTATGGTGGACCAATAAATTGCGAAGGCTTATTCAAAGAAGGTGCAATGATGTTTGACAAGTCAAAATAAAAAAATAGCCCTAGGAGGATTGGAGATTATTGGTACAGATAATAGGCCTTTTTAATTATGTTATTAAAATATGATTGGTATAGGAAAATGACTTGTGATTTAAGGGTATACTATTATATTCTAAAGATGTTAATATTTGTTAACAATAGATATCAAGTTTCTACAATTCATGATATTATTCAACTATTTTTAGATTAGATTCCGTGTTAATTTTTTGCATCAACGTTTCAGATCATACTCTATGATCCATCATCAACTGTTTCATTTCTGCATGCTCTCTTTCATCCCGATGATGGATTACAGAGTGTGATCTGAAAATTTGATGCCAAAAATTAACACACAATCTAATCGGGAAACAGTTGTATAATAGTTAATATTTGTTATTTATTGGTTTATTTTTTTCTAAATTTTGTTAATTTAATTTTCGAGTATCTTTTTAAGAAGTTGGATAAATCTTTTGATACATTTGTTTGAATTTTTAATTTTTCCATTGAAAAGATATCAACATCTCTCTACTCTACAAATATTCACTTGCTATTTGCCAAATTTTCATTTTCTAAAGAAAGGTTATAGGTTTGAATTTTCTAGGGGTAGGGTAAATATAACACTTTTTTTTTTTCTTTCTTATAAATAAGAGTTTGAAGTAGTCTCATATGATGTAAGTTACCTCTTGTCCCCTTATCTCTCTATCACTACCAATATCTCCCTTTCTCTCTTAATATATCTTTTTCTCTCCCTCTCTATTGCCCCCTTCATATTTTTATGTCTACTCTCTATTTGTCTCTCTACTTATCCATGAATCTCCCTCTCCCTCTTCCTCCTCTCTATGTATCCATCTATCTCTATCACAAGTATCTCACCATCTATATCTCTTTATATCTATCCATTTTCCTCTATATCTCTCTATGTCTCTCTCTGAAACTTCCCTCTATCTTTGGACGTGTATGCCTCTCTCTAGCCATCCATATTTATCCCTCTCCCTCTTCCTAGACATCTACATCTATCACTTCGCTTATCCATATTTGTTTGTCCATATCTCCCTCTATCTCTAGCTCATTGTTTATCCATCTCTTTTTACCCTTGTATATCTCCCTACCAATCGACCACATTACAACACTTGTATGCAAACAAATAGACAAAAAATTTCCTTAATTGACTTTCCAAACCTCTTCATTGTACCCATTGCACACCAAGGTGCAATCACTAGTATAAATTATTTAATAATATTACATTCAAAGGGCTAATTAATGTCTAAAAAACTATTTGAAAAATGAAAATTTAACAATATCACTTTCAATTTTAAATAAATTAATGTCTAAAAAATTGTTTGAAAAATAGAAATCTAAGTGCTAATTGTGCAAGTAGGTAGGAAAAAGCCTAACAAATAGGCAAAATGCAAATGAAAAATTATGCATTCATGAAATAAATGAATGTCATACTTAAGTCCAATAAATCAAAAATAAAAAATCCCCAAAATAAATTGGACATCAGTAATGTTCAACTCCTAGAAATCAATAAGGAAAAAGTCAAAAAAATAGACATTTTCCTCAAATTTCATTTAAAGGATTGAAATATTGGTTGGATGGTAAAGAAACATTCCTTCTTAAATGAGAAACCCATTTTAGCCGTTGAAATATGAAATGACACTCACAAGTCATGATTGTGGTAATAAAGCTCTGAATATGCAACAAACCAATAGTCCAATGGTGAGGTCCCTTTGGTTTCATTTGGCAGCACTCCTAGAGATGTCAAAGGTGGCCTACTCACTATCAGCTAGGCAACATGTAGATTGGTATTTTCCTCATGTAGGCTAGCTTGGTTTGGCTTGGTTGGTTTTTTCAGGGAACTTTACATGTCACACCTATAATGGTCAAAGTGTGGTGGATTATGTTATAAGCTCAAAGAAACTTATGACAAGTTTTATAGATGTAAAGGTGAAGAATTGTCCCATAAAAATGAAATCAGATCATAGCCCAATATATGTAAAGATTAGCATGTCAAAAAATAACCACACCAAAAGAAGATACAACAAATATAAAAGAAAGAGGTCACTCAAGGTACAATCCTCTTGATGCATGAAAACCAAGAAACCTTTCAAACAATGCTAAAAAAAAAACTACATGGAAAGGGAGCCAATGGGTTGGCCAATTCAAGCAAGGAAGCAATAGAAAGTGTCAAGCTGACTTCAATAATCCTCATGGCACTCAACTCATGCAAAAGGTCTAAACCTAAAAGAAGTAGCAAGAATAGATTTCCAACAAATCTGTGGTATGATGAAGAATGTAAGGTAACAAAGAAAATGGTCAAAATATGGGGCAATAACAAGGAATATGTAAAACTAGTAAGAATGAAAAAAGAGGATTATATGCAAACAAGAAGAAAAGAGTTGATTTCGCTTGGTAGGGACAATCCAAGAGGTTTTTGGGAAGAGTTGCAACAAAGAGGTACAATCAGAGAGAATTTAACATCACAGATCTTCAATGGCTAGAATATGCAAAGCAACTATATGAAAGAGTGCAAGATAAAGATACCCCGTCAATAATCAAGTCAATAACTAACCTCTTCTCTTCAAACAATATAAAAGATGGAATTAAAAAGCTTGCATTGGGTAAAACTCGAGACATAGATGGCTTACAAGCATAATACTTAAGATGGGGCTTGGAAATCATCAAACCTCACATCAAAAGAATATTCAATGGGGTCATTCAAAATGGATTTCCAATAAATTGGATAACTAGTGTTTTCATCCCTTGATGCAAGGTGTGTGCCCTTGGTCTCTTTGTGTTGTGTGGTGCAACGCTTGAGTTTGTGACATGGCTTAACCACCTTCTATGAATTCTCTAAGTCTATTGGTTGTATCGAGCATTAACAGGTTGATCTTTTGGTGAAACGACAACCGTACTTCTAACAAGTGGTATCAAAGCCTGGGTCACAGGTTCAAACCCCCTCGCTTTCACTAGGGGGGATTGTTGCAAGGTGTGCGCCCTAGGTCTCCTTGTGTTGTGCAACACAATGCTTGGGTTTGTGGCATGGCTTAACTGCCGCATGTAGATTCTATAAGTCAAGTGGTTGTATAGAGCATTAATAGGTCGATATTTTGGTGCAACAACAACCGTACTTCTAACATCCCCTTACTTAAGAGTGGTGACATCAACAATCCTTCCAATTATTATACTATAGTGATCAATCCTCTTTTTGGTGGGAGCATGATAGAAAAATGAATCATTATTTGGATTAAAAAGTAGGGAAAGAGGACGAAGGGGTAGGCAGGCTTTAGGTTGAAACATTCTACCATCAACCATTGCATTACGCTCAAACACTTGATTGAAAAGATTCAGGGCAAACAGGAAGGAGAGATCTTTTGTTGCTTTGTTGATTTCAAGAAATCTTTTGAAATGGTACCTAGAAGTAAACTATAGAGTAGAATGGAAGAATTGAAAATTCCAAAACATTATAGGGATGTTGTTCATAGGTTGTATGAGTAAGTCTGGGGAAAAATCTGAACCAAACAGGGATTATCATAATACTTTGGAAGTGGCAGTGGGGTCAAGCAAGGTTACCCATTATCTCCTACTTTATTTGGGTTATACATTGACAAATTAGAGGAATGGATAGGCAAGTTTGGTGGTGGGGGAGTTTGTTTGAATAATTATGTAATAAAATTGCTTCTCTATATTGGTGATCTTATTTTAATGGCAAAAACAATAATAGATTTGAAGGAACAGTTGAAGGCTCTAGAACCTTTTTTCCATGAGGTAGGGATGTAGGTGAACACTAGCAAAACTAAGGTCATGATATTTACCTTGAAGAGAAAGAAGGTTCATAGGGGAATTTTTTTTAGGGCAGCCTCTTACAAATGGTCAATGAATACAAATGCCTTGGCATTAACTTCCACAATAAACTTAGTTGGGAAATATGTAAAGCGAAAAGAAACCAAGGAGGATGGAAAGCCTTATACTCATTGAAAAATAAATGTAGAAGAGCTTATCTATGGGACTGGAAAACTAAGAAAACTCTTTTTGGCCTTCTTATGGTTCTAGTGGTACTATATGGTTGTGAGGTTAGGGGTAGCAACACTTTAGTAAATAAATCGAGGTAAATAGAGAGATTAAAAAAATATTTAATTGCAAATAGCCTCAAAATTAACTCATCTATATCATACGAGATTGTTCTAGCTTAAAAAGGGGTTTTTCTTATTGAGGCATCAGCTATGGGATGACTGCTAAGTTATGTAAGAAGATTATAGAACATGGAGATATGTATCATTGGCCAAAAATAGAAACAAAAGAGAAACTAAAGAGAAGGAATAGTACATGGATGAAGCAAAACATTAAATGGATGAATAAATGGGATATTAGCATAAGAGATTTCCCAAATAACAGTAAGGAAATAAAAAAGTATGTGCGAGAAAAATTTAGAGAAAGCATGTGGACAAGACAACTCGAGAGGAAAAAGGAATACTATATCAAACATTTCAATCCCACACATGACCATACACAAAAGAATTACATAGGAATGGAAATAAAATGGAAAACAAAAATTCTAATTGTTCAAATAAGAACTAGCTCACATCAACTTAGATGTGAAATTGAAAGATGGATGATACCTAAAGAGGAGTGGGCAGATAGAAAATGTAGATATTGCACTCAAGGAGTGGTGGAGACTAAATGGCATTACATCATGGAATGCCCAACTTCCAAGGATATCTAGTTCAACTACATTGACATGCTAACAATAAACACCTTGAACAATCTATTTGAAGAGGAAAAGAAAACAAGAATTACAGATTTCTTGATCAAATTACACAATAGAAGATTCAAGACGTTGAAGGAAAAGAAAAAAGAGGTTTAGCAGACACAACATTTTGGTCTTTGCATGCTTTTCTTTGTTGGCTACCCATGGGTCCCATAGGTTGTTTGGCCTCGTCAACGTTATTAAAAGAACTCATTCATTCATTCATTCTACATTTACCAAACTAGTTTTGTTATCCACTCAATAATGGAGGGGCTTTACTCTTAGGGCAAGACAAATTTCCCTAGTTGAATTTAGGTTTCTTAGCTCACTCTCAAACTAAAAATATTTAAGATGGTAAGAATCAGATACTTAAGTTTTAGCTACACTTTTTTTTTTCTATTAAATATAAGAGGTTCACAATACAAAAAATAATACCATCAAGAGTCTCACAAACAACAATACATCTAAAAGATAGGTCTTGTTGCCCACCTCAAAAATAACTAGTCAGGAGCGAAAAGTCCTATTACATTAGAGGTATATCAGAGATCTAAAAGCACCTATACACATACATATTGCAGCTCATTACATTACATAAAAGGATTAGTCAAAAATTATTTCTCCATCCGAGGAGCTAGAATCCCCCACATTTTCCACCCCTGTTGTCCAACCTTGTGAACCATCAAACCATCTCAGGACTTTATCCCATAGTATGGGGTCAAGATATAGATGCATGAACGCTTCAACCACTAGGATGTTTTGTTCCAAGCTTGATGACCTCTAGCATTATGTTTGTTGAGCTCTCTTATAAAATTTTCTAGGCCTATCTCAAAGGGGAATCTATCACTGAATGATCTGGACCAGTTGAAGCCATGAGAGACCTCCTGTGTGAACACTCTAGTAGATCCATCTTGCAACATCCTTTCAAAATTCCTCTATGAAATCCTCATAGCTACAGTTATTTGCACATCAATATCCTAAAAAATGAGTCTCCTCAGAGACCCAGTAAGGTTTCTGTCTCTACCATTAAAAATGTTATCATTCCTATATTTCCAAATAAGCCATAATACTTCAACAGAAAAGACAGACCAAAATATGTTAGCATATTTCTTTAAGATTTGGATATGACTAAGCACAACATCAAGGATATCAATATTACTACCAATATATAGTGTGTCAACTTGGAATTTCACTTTAGAGTATACCTGCAAGTTGTTAGTTTTCAACAATAATAAAGATAAAAGCTACAGGAAAACTCCAAATTTAACGAATGAAACAAATAAAGGAGTACAAAACTTGAAAGCTTATACCTCTATCCTGTTGTCTCATTGTGTCCTATCACCATTTGAACTTGGTTGCATATGTTTTGCTCTCAGACATGCATTGTGGTTGCTTCCAAGATGACAATGATGAACAAACTGATAACTAGATGTTGATATGATAAGCTAAATGATTATGCAAAAGCTATATGAAAATGATTAAGCTAAAACTCATGGATGCAAGATATCTATTAGATTACTATTAGCTCCAAAATGCTTAGGAAATGCCCTTTTTATAGATTTTTATGAGCAAAAATCACATGTGGCAGAGATCAATAGTTGAGATTAAATCTTGCAAGATTGATGGCTATGAAAATATTGGTTGGGATGTGAGAGAAAAAGGAGGAAGATGTTCCTCCTACACCTGTAGGATGGAGGAAAAGGTGGAAGGAGAAGGCAAGTGTTAGAAGGCTCACCTTGACTAAAGTTGAAGACTTGAGAGAATATATGATGGTTGGAGAAGATTTAGGGATATGAGGACAAGTGGACTCAACTCCCTCTCAAGATTTAGGAATGGTGGAGGAAATATAGAATTGGTTGAGAAATGTGTGTACGTACACATTCTTTTATTTATGAATTGGAAGTTGAAGATAAGTGATCAATTAATATTTAAAAATATTAATATCTTTAGCCACATAATTGATGAGTTGGCAAAAGAGGAAGTGATATGGAGATGAGATGAGTTGGATTTGGAGATTAAATAATTAAGAAATTATTTAATTGATGAGACTATAGAAGAATTGGATAAGGGATGATTAAATATTACATTTAGCTAATATTTATATATTTAGGTCATTTAGGGTGTTATATTAAGGTATCTAAGTTGTCTTGAGAGACATTTAAGGCATTATCAGAGTATATATAGTAGTTAGTGGTTAGTTTATTATTATGGTATTGCAAATTATGTTGTTCTTGGAGACATTTGGAGGTTTGCCCCCTCGAAGCGACTTATTCTTAATTATTATCAAGTATTTGGAGAATATTTCCTCTACCATGCAATTTGTTTCATTACATGGAAGGATCAAAAGATATTGAGAATAAAAATGTTCAATTCCTAGGTACTTTACATTGGCTTGAGAGACATTAAAAATCCCTAAATTTGATGTTTTTTTAATTTCCCAAGTCTTTGCAAATTTTCGGCCAAGTTTGAGTGTTGTCCAAGCCTGGATAAAAAATCAACTTGCCACGTTTCAATGAAGTCTATGTCTTGTAACACTATTGTACATTATGAGAATGGACCTGTTCACTTTAATTAATTAATAGAAGAATAAGCATTAAAGTGAATTAAATAAATTAATCTTTTCAAATTAATTATTTAATAGAGGAATTAACATTAAATAAATAATAAATATTTATTTAATTATTCATAGCCAAATTTGAGTGTATACATTTTTCCCCTCTTTGAAATATTGTTGGAACAACATTGTTTCAAAGAAAATCAAGTCTCAACATGTTGGTGATAAAATGCCAATAGTGTGCCCCCTCGGGAGATTGATCGTGAAATGTTGAATTTTTTTGGGTTGAGCGATAAATCTCACGATAAAATTATGAAAAGATCTGGTTAAAAACCCTTGCAAATAAATTTATTTTGAAAAAAATAAACTTACCAGTCTCCTCTTTTTATAAAAAATATAAATACCCCTCAAATAAATCAAAAAGTTAATAATATAATTCAACTTGGGCCCATTTTGACTTCATTTGCCATTTGTCTTTTGGAGAGATTTGTGGAGAGCTGACTTGGCGTGCTAAGCTACCAGGATGGTGGTCCCTTATGAGAAGCATCGATTCGAGAGAGTTTGAAGGTATCAGTGACCCATAGTGTATGAACCCCCGATAGGTACCCTAGACTTGTCCTTGTTTTCTAGTTTGTACTTTTTATTTCTTTGTTTTTCGCATTATAGGATAGTTTTCGATTTTTCAAATTTTGAACCCTTTTTTTCGCACTTTTGCTCAAAGTTTTAGTGCATTTGTTAGGTTTATTAGCGCATCCATTTTAGTCACACATATACATTGAATTTTCACGCTTATGCACATTTTGTTCACGCATTTGGTTTTTTAACACTCTCATTAATAGTATTCACACTTTTGTCCTTTTTGGTCATGCATACACATGTTATTGTGCATTTACCATGTTTGGTCATGCTTTTGTACATTTTGGTCACGCATATGCATTCTTTTGCGCTTTTGTTAGGTGCAGTCACACATTCATGTTTTGCCTTAGCGCATATGTTTTAAATTAGGGCTTTTTGATTCTTTGTGATGTCAAAGTCAATCTGATTGATGATGATTTGATGATTTCGATTCAATGTTGATATAGATAGATGATTTTCAGTTATGATTGATAGATTTGACAACCATGATGAATGGTTTATTGATTGGATAGAAGCTCTAAGAGACAAATTTAGTCTCTGATGAAGAGCTGATAAGTTAGGCAACTGATTTTGATCATAGATTAATATCATGATTCTCTGATATATAGGATAGATGAATTGATTGGAAATGATTGACTTAAACAAGTTGTCTACTCAAACATGAGAAATTATATGTTCTCCAGTGTCGGGAGAAACTCTTGTCGATGCATCACTTAGTACTTGATTTGAGTGTAGCACATCTGAGACACATAGATCAGTGTGGTTTACGACATCTCCTGTACATCCCTGTTATTAGGATGAATAGAGGATTATTGACAGATTTGGCAGAGAGGTGGCACAATGACCACAACACTTTTCATTTGTCGACCGACGAGATTAGTGTTACTCTTGAGGATGTTTATAGGATTCTCCATATTTTGATTGTTGGTGAGCTCGTCTAGTATGATTATCATGAGATGGGGGGACTGCAGCATTCAGGACCATTTTTGGTGATGATTCTATTGATGGTCTAGAGGTCAGATGGGAGGATATGTTGATGCATTATGACACTCTCCCTTGTGTCTTAGCTGGACTAATTGACAAGTTTCTCATCCCAGATAGGAGATCTCGAGGATAGCAGTTGGTTGGGGTAGGATCCTTTAGATCATGATGAAGCATAGGATGAGATATGCTTGTGGAGTTTGCATGCTTGCTCATTTATATCATGATCTTGATCAGGTTGTTTACGATGGTGCAACCAGTTTGTCTTCTAGTTGCACTCTCTTACAGGTATGGTGTTGGGAGAAAATAGCCATCACTCGGTCATTTCATGATCAAGTTCAAGGAGATGGTCAGCCCTATATTTACCTATATCGTGGCATGATTACCCAACACAAGCTAGGTAAGCTTGAGTACTGGCGATGGGTGTTAGATACGATAGATTTAGTTATTTGGTGACCGTATGTTGATTGCAAGGCATAGTTTGATGATGCTCGGTCATTACCTGTGATCATGCAGAGCAGGTTTTTGATTGGTCATACCCCATTTATTGTTCAGAGGTAGCTTATTCAACAAATATACAGGCAGTTTGGTAGGCCACGTGGTATGTCGTAGGGTGTTTCCTTGTATGCTCGATCATACAAGGACATGAGAGATTAGGGGCCTTCTCTTTCTTTTGATCCAACATATGTAGAGTTCTTAGCCATGCCCCTTGTTCCTTTTTATTTATGACCACATGTTTTGGATGTTGGGACCACTAAGGAATATGCTAGATATTTGGCAGAACATCCTTTTCCTCGCATTACAGATCCAATTGATCCTCCACCTAGCTCAGGAGATGAGGATGAGGACTTTGATGACCCTATAGTGAGGAGGAGGAGATGGAGGCAAAAAAGGGCATCTCGGGGAGTAGGCGGGGATGGAGAGGAGGGGGATGACGATCGAGGAGGGAGGAGAGCAGGATGGGCCAGAGTCTGAGGAGGACCTTTTGGATGGATTGGGAGAGGAGAACCATCACTTCCTACGATAGGCAGAGATGTAAGTAGGGGTGGACTAGCTAGAGGATTACCACTACCAGGCGTAGATAGAGGTAGAGGGACGGGTAGATAGATGTTGGAGGAGTGGCTCAGATAGAGGGAGAGGTGTACTGATTGACTTTGGTCAAATTGCTCCTAATCCAAGTGTACTGGTAGCACATAGGGGATTTGATGAGAAGTCTAGGAAGGATCTCGAGGGTACTATGTCACTAATTAGGTGCAGGATTACTAGAGTTGCAGAGGTACAGGCTCTAGCAGGTGGTGACACAAGAGAGGGACAAGTGGGTGGGGAGATGAGTCAATGCAAGATGTTCTAGAGGCTCAGGACTAGGATGAGATGGGTCAACTGAGAGGATAGGTTGCACAATGCACAACTCAGTTTCAGGCTCTTACTCTCGAGAGGGATATCACCAAACATGAGAGGGATGCTACCATTGAGAGGTATGGTCAGGAAGAGAGCATGTTAGACTCAATTTAGCAGGTTGGCTCAGGTTCTCTCTCAGTCGATATAGTTAGATCCTTGGTTCGCACTCGGAAGGAGATTTCACACTGGCGTGGATTATATGAGAGTGTGGTTCCTCCCAGTCAGAGAGAAGGAAGCTATGTCTCCACACAGTGACCATCCAGACTGCAGACCAAGAGTGGTGGAGTTATGGGGCCACCTCACTGAGACTGAGATCCTGAAGTAGGACCATCTGGTAGTGCACAACCCTCTCGATAGAGACATACTGATTTTGGTGGTAGTATCACATGATGTATCTTTAGACTTGATTTTCTCTGATGTTGTATCATGGGACTTGTGTACACTATGATTTTTTCAATATCATTATATACTTGGATAGTTTATGATTTATGATGATATGCAGAGATTGATGGACTCTATATGATGTTACTCTATGATGTGTACTACATGCATGATGATGTTGTTATGATGATTTTATTTATGATGATCTATATGATGACTACACATGATCTATATGATGATGATTCTATATTTGATTTTCTTCTCAGATGTATGCATTTATGATGATGACATGTTTCTATGATATGATTTGATTTATGAGATGCTTATAATGATGCTATGATGAGATGCTTTGTAATATACATGTGATGCCTATTTCATGATGTACATGTATATGATGTGTCTAGATACTATGATGCTTATAAATAAAATGGTATTTATAAAATGATGAAAATGATACTAAATGCTTATAATGATGATATGATGAAATGTTGCCAATGCAAGTTAATTTAAACACAAATGAACCTAAATGATTAATAAAATGAACCTAATGGATTAATGTACCTAATACAATTTACAATGATTGATGATTTAATGAAATCCACCTAAAGAAATTAATGAAATTAATAATGAGATGATCTTTATAAAATGCAAATGAATCTAAATGAATGAATGCAAATGATCCTAATATGATTGAATGCAAATGCAAATGTTTTTGTTTGTCCAAGTATACTCAATCATTATTTCAACTGTTGATCCTGAATGATAAGGATGCTTATAATGCAAATGATAATAAAATTTCAAATGCAAAGACCTACCTAAATGATATTGTCATCTTTTCCACATTTTGGAATAGTGCTTCAATTCATCATTGAGCTTTTAAAATATTGTAAGAAAATACAAGCACCTAGGTACAATTACACCAAGATGACCTAAGTATTTCTTACATGGATTTTGATTTAGCAAGTTAATACAAGCATCTAAGTATAAAGAACCAAGATGACCTGAGTATTTCTTGCATAATAGACAAGGATTATCCCCTTTCATATATGACTTGGCATGTCCTCGATGATCTTTTTGCTGATCATGTCCTCGAGTTAGGGTACATGATTAACGAAAATCAAGATACAAACATTAAATCATGTGTGTCACATGTATGTTCTCTTAATCAAAATAGATATAATCATCCTAATTAATGATTGTTGATATGAATTGCCACTTGCTTGTTGAATTTTTGAAGTTTGAGTTTCATGATTCGAATTTTGTCTACGTCCAGATTTTGTTTTTCTTTGTTGTCTCACTGCTTGTTACCTGTTTCAAAATCCAAATTATTTTTGGTTTTTCCTAAGTTTTCTGATGTTTTTATTTTTCCAAGTTTCAATGTTGCCCCCAGCTAAGTTCAATATTTTCCCCAGCTAGAAACAAACTTTATTATGGATATACAATGATTATCAAAACATGGTGAAATGCTTATGCCTGATTATGTACAAAGGCCTTATTATGAATATGCACAAATGTGATGGATGGATGTGAAAAGAGATGTGAACTCATAGATAGAAGAGCCAATAGACAGATAGTGCCCATTTGCCAAGTTTTCACCATCTGTTTTTATTGCATTTTTCCTTATATTTGATTTTTTTTCACTGTTTTTGTTGTTTTCATTGTTTTTGTATTTTACTCTTTTCTAATTTTTCACTTTTTTTTTAAATTTTCTATTTCTTCATACATAGAACTTTTTCAGATGCATGGTATTAGTTGGTTCTTCAAACCATTCACCCTCTGGTGTAGATAACCTATATTCTCCAGATCCGTATGTAGGTACTATGATATAAGGACCCAACTAGTTTGGTTCAAACTTTCCCTTTTCTCTTTGTCTTGCTGGTTGCATGGATTTTCCCTTGGAACAAGATCTCCCAACTGAAATACCCCAGGCTTAACTTTATGGTTATAACTTCTTGCCATTCTTTTTTGATATTCTTTTAAATGGTCTAAATTATTTTGGTGAAGTTCTTGTAACAAATCAAGTTCTTGCAACCTTGATACTCTTTGCTTCTCATCTGGAATGAGTCTCTTCAATGAAACATGTAGAGATAGTATCTCTACTTCAATTGGTAAAATTTCTTTAGATCCATATACAAGGCAATATGGCGTTGCTCTAGTTGGTGTACAAATGCTAGTGCAATAAGCCCATAGAGAAGGATTCAACTAAACATGCCAGTCCCTACAAGCCTTGTTAAATGTATTCTTCAAGATTTTGAGGATTGTTTTATTGGATGCCTCAACTTGACCATTCCCTCGAGGATAGTATGGTGTCGAGAACCTATGTTGGATTTGAAATCGCTCACATAGTTCTTGCAAATCTTGATTTTTGAAGGTTCTTCCATTATCAATGATAATAGAGATGGGAATGCCATAGCGATAGATGATGTAATTAAGGATGAAGGATACAATGCTTTACTATCATTGATGTTAAAGGCACTGCTTCAATCCATTTAGTGAAGTACTCAGTTGCAGTCAAAATGAATTTGTGTCTATTTGAAGATGAAGGATTCATCTTTCCCACCAGGTCCAGTTCCCATTGAGAAAACGATCATGATCCTGCCAAAGGATGCAATTTTTGTGCCGGTGCATGGATAAGATTACCATGAATATGACATTGTTTGCACTTTTTAATGTATGTGAAGGAATCTATTTCCATAGTGGGCCAATAATAACCCAAACGAATAAGTTTATTAGGCAGCGTAAGGCCACTTGAATGCATGCCACAAATACCTTCATGGAATTCTCTGAGAGATTTTTTGGATTCTTCACATTCAAGACACCTTAGGAGAGTGTTATCCAAACCTCATCTATAAAGGATATAAAAAATAATGGTATAACGAGCTGATTGATAGATAAAGTTTCACTTTTGATTTTAGGATAGGTTTGGGGGAAGGATATTGTCTTTTAAGTACATATAAGTTTGGTTATATAGTGATGCATCAATTCTGGATATATTATAGATGATTTGGACATTATAGGAATCAGGGGTGGGATAAAAGATTTCTTCCACTAGGAATTCATAATGCTCTTGATTTTCTTGAATTTGTATAAGAGATGCTATTGTCACCATGACGTCTACTTCTTTATTCTCTTTACTTGGAATCTGAAGAAATGTGATTTCAGTAAAGTATTTCTTGAAATATTCAACCAGTTTCTTGTAGGGCATCAACTTATCATCCTTGGTTTGATATTCATCATTTATCCGGTTGATAATTAGTTGTGAATCTCCATAGACATGTAGTACTTTGATATTCCACTCAATAGCTATCTTGATCCCAATGATTAATGCCTCATATTCTATAGTATTGTTTGTACATGGGAAGCACAACCTGTATGACTTAGGAATAGCGTGACCCTGAGGTGTTATAAATAAAATTCTTGCACATGATCCATGTTGTGTGTAGGAGCCATCAAAGAACAACTCCCAAGTCTTCGTGTTGATAGTGAGGACATCTGCATCAGGAAAATCAATATGTAATGGTGCATCATCACGCAGGGGTGCTTCGGCTAGTTGATCTACAATCACTTGTCCTTTTATAGCTTTTCAATCAACATATTCAATGTCAAACTCACTTAACACCATGACCCATTCAGCTAGTCATCCTATTAATGTTGCCTTGCTGAGCAGATATTTTAGATGGTTGATTTTTGCAATCAACTTAACAGAATGTGTGAGCATATAAATTCATAATTTTTGAGTTGTGAATACCATTGCTAGGCATGTTTTCTCCACTATTGTATAGTTTAGCTCATAACTAACCAAAGTCCTACTGATATAATATATTGCTCTTTCTTTTCCTTCATTATCACGTTGTGCCAAGAGAGCTCCTAATGATACATCTGTAGCTAGATTTAAAGCAACAATGGTTTTCCCTTAATTGGTGATGCTAGCACTGGTGGATTGACCAAGTATTCCTTTCGAGGCACAAGAGGCAGATTTGGAGGAGGTAGGAGTTCAACTACATTCACAGGAAGATGCTACAATTGCCAAGATATTGGACACCCAACATTCAAGTATCTAGAAAGACAAGATTCATAATCAAGAGGTGAAAGAAGAAGTGAAAAGAGGGTTCAATTAGTGCAAGAAAAGGAAGGTGAAAGTGTAAACCCTCCTAGTCATGTTTGTGTTTCAGAAGTTGGAGAAGCATTGATGCTGAGAAGAACACTCTTGAGGACATCCAAGGACAAGGACATTACACAAAGGAGAGAACTCTTTAGGATCAATTGCAAAAGCAAAGGTAAAGTATGTAAGTTACTAATAGATTCTGGTTCAACAAATAATATGGTGTCTAGGGAAATGGTGGATAAATTGAACCTAGAAAGAATTCCTCATCAAACCCCTTACAAAGAATCTTGGGTGAGTGATAATCAATCACTTTTGGTAGATGAATAAGCATACGTTGACTTTTAGATTGGGGAATATAAGGATAGGGTCTTATGTGATATTTTGCCCATGGATTGTTGTCACCTACTTTTAGGAAGGCCATGGGAATTTGATAGGCAATAATTATATTATGGATATGCTAAAACATACACCATCAAGAAGGATGGAAGAAATTTTGTGTTGACATCATTACAGGAGAATGCTAAAGTAAATAAGGCAGCCAAGGTCATCTTGGTGGGTAAGAAAGAGTTTGTGAAGATCAATGAAGAAGAGACAAGAAAAGTTGAAGATACCTCAAGGACTGAGGTTGGCAAAGACCAAATTTTGAAGGTGGTTTCAATTTTTAATGGTGGAAATTAGATGGTGGTGCCTAAGTTTGATCCTAAGAAGGCCAAAGAGCAGGTCTACAAGCAGCCACAAGGTGGTTGGGAGAGGGAAGATGCAATCCTAGTGGAGACTATTATTTGTCCTCTCAAACCAACAAGAGTTGAAGGGAAATCATTCACCACCATAGACACAATTCAAGGATCATAAAATGAGGTTTTGCATGTAGGTGTTCAAGCATGGAAGACAGTAAAGAAGGACATCAAACAAGGTGTAGGTCTGATTACAATAACCCAATCATGGAAACATGCACAAACAAGGCCTATAATACTAGGCATGAGTTTTTTATTCCATGGAGTAATGTTCTAGACCAGAGATCATGTGGAATACATGGTGGACCTGAGATGAAGTGTGGAGCTAGCTATTGCATTAACTCATGGGCATGAGTTTTTTTCTAGGCCAAGTGTATGGTGCAGGAGCACCTAGCACAAGATGGCCACTGTGATGCCAATTTGGTAATAGGTTAAGGTTTTAATTTATTGTAATGTATAAGGTATTAGAAGATCATCTTTTATGTAATAAAGGTCATTAAGATCATTATGTGGTGTTTTGAGTCCTATTAGGGGTCATGTGACACAAAGTTGTCAAAATTGACACTATGTTGCAACTATGTATCAAGGGGGTCAAGTGAGGGTTCAATCATTTTTTAAGGCTTATTATGCCTATTATGACCTATTATCAATTATTTCAAGTCATAAAAGTCCTAATTTAGGTCCATGGTTAGTTTGGGTTAAAAATTGTCATTCTAGACACAAGTTGCCAATGCAACTTTTTGGAGCAGCATTAGTTTTGTTACATTTTGTTAATGTAAGATTTAAAATACAGTTGTAACCATGTAAAGATGCTTGGAAAACATTTAAATAGGCCTATCCTTGACCCATATGGGGTTTGGAGAGTTGAATGATATGAATAAAAGGAGAAAAAACAATAAAAATTGGAGTTCTTACAATTTATGTGTGTTCTGAGACGTTACCATCTGATTTTTGTTATTTTTATTTGTGAAAACTTATTTATTGGCATTGGAAATCAATTGGATATGTTAGAGGAGTTAATACTCAGTAGTTTCCCTTTTTTTTCATTGAATTTCATTCTGATTTGTAGAAGTTATATCAATTTTAGTAAAAACTATCAAAACCCTAGTCTAGGGTAACCGGTGACAATTATAAATGTATTTGGGGTCACTTCCACATTGATAACTCCATTCCAAGGCATGGAATGACCCTTTACAGAATACACCTTGTTTTTATATTCCTTTCAAGGTTCCATGAAGAGGTTGGCACGTGCTAGAGAGGACACAAAGTTTGATTTTGTGTCTTAGACTGTGATGGACAACATGTTGTTGGTGTTTTGAGGGTGATCCATGTTAGGAACCGATAAGGACAACTGAGAGGGGGGGGGCGTGAATCAGTTTGTTAACCAGTTTTCATAAATTATAACCCAAATGCAAATTATTCCAACTTAAACTTAGCGTCGGTAAAACAAATTAACAGTTATAGCAGTATCGGTATAACTTAATGCATGAAACAGAAAGAGAAACAACATCCACGACACATGACACAAAGATTTATATGTGGAAACCTGGTAAGGGAAAAACCACGATGGGAAACCTTACCCATAATCAGATGATACTATTGCAGATAGTATGTGTATACAAATGGGGTTTGCACATGCAGAAAGGCCAACTACCTAGAGCTCACTGCTCAATCACAAAATAGGAGTCACACTAACTAAAATTGGATGGTTAAATCCAATAACAATGTACTGCACAAAATAGCATCTACAGTACTGGATGCAGTACTAGTTTAAGCTCTCAACATGAGTGTCAATAACCTTCCTTCAGCCTTCAAATAATGTCTGCGTGATTCGCACAAGGATTTTCTCTTCTACTCTTCAATATACACTCATACAATTACCATTCCATACCATGTTCTGATATTCAATAAGATCTTACTATCATTTATACAAAACCTAAGATCACATGATGAGGTCGGCTCACTAAAGATATTACAAATAAATCAGTTACAAATAAGTCTCAATATGTCGGCCCAATACAATTACATAATATTTGATCAATAAACCATCTCCATAATGTGTCGTGCTGATCTGGAATAGATATCACGTACCTGTCCATAACCTAGACTTATCTGCCGATAAAGGCAAATCTGTCAAGCTGATTAGACCAATAAGCAAAACACCAAATCCAAAATTCCAATCCATGTCTTCAATATAACCAAATGATCTCTAGATGATAACAAGTCATCATCACTGCTAGTGAACAATATATCCTGCTGGTGAACATATACCAGTGACTATGCATAAGCCAATATCCATGTTGGGACCATAATGTGTTGGTGCAATAGTAAACCAATATAACCATAGTGCCAAATCAACAATGTAGACCTCCAAGAAGACAAGTGTTGACATCAATGACAAAACCAATGCAACACATGATGAAGTCATCCATAATACCAACAATCTCCCCCTTTGGTATTGATGGCAACACTAGATGGAAAAACATCTAAGTGCCAAAAATAGAATGCCAAAAACCAATAAGCCAACAATCTCAAAAGATAGATCAATACAAAGTTTGTTACAGAACCAAAACCAAAATACATCCCTCCAAGAATATATCTCTCCTGCAAGGAATAATGTTTTTCCATAGATATCTCTCCCCCTTTGACATCAAATGCCAAAGCAGTTAAGAATAAAAACATAACATACAACTAACTACTCCCCCTGAGCAGTAGCTCTCCTCCATCAAAGCCGGAAAAAGATTTTGTTGTTAGTCCTTAACGGTTTGATGCCAATCTTCATCATTCAAGTCTTTGCCAGTGGGGAAATTACCCCAAGCTGCTCTCTAAGATATTCAAATGTTTCCTTAGGCAAAGGCTTTGTAAAGATATCTGCAATTTGCTCTTTATTATTCACATAAACCAATCTTACTTCATTTGCTTCAACATTCTCTTTCACAAAATTATACGTAATAGAAACATGCTTTGTCTTAGAGTGAAATACAAGATTCTTTGATATATCAATTGCTTCTAAATTATCACAATAAATGATTATTGGTTCTTTGCCTTTTACCTTTATATCCTTCAACATTCGCTTGATCCATAATACCTGAGTACAATTAGTTGTTGCTGCAACATATTATGATTTTGTTGTAGATAATGATGTACAAGTCTGCTTCTTGCTTATCCATGAAATCACTCTTCTTCCAAGAAAGAATGCACCGTCAGTGGTACTCTTTCTATCGTCTACATCTCCTGCCCAATTTGCGTCTGTATATGCACATAAATCAAAATTGTCATCCTTAGGATACCATAAACCAAGATTTGATGTGCCTTGTAGGTACCGGAAAATCCTTTTAACTGTTGACTCATGATTTTTTTTAGGATTGCTTTGAAATCTAGATACAATACATACTGCATTCATTATATCATGTCTGGTTTGTGTCAAATATAGTAAACCTCCAATCATAGATGTGTACCTTGTCAGATTAATAGGAGTTGAATCATCCTTCAATGTCAATTTATTAGTTGTAGTCATAGGAGTACTTACCGGTTTAGAGTTTTCCATACCAAATTTCTTCAAAAGTTCCTTCAAGTACTTTGTTTGACATATGAATATACCTTTATCAGTTTGTGAAATTTGCCAACCTAGAAATTTTTTTTATCTCTCCAAACGTAGATGTGTTATGCTCAAATACACAATTGCTAAATAGGAAATAAGGACAATCATGAATTCCTTAACTATCTAAGCAATTCAAACATAAAGCCAATGTAATAGATGCAAAATAGAATTAAATTAAGTAATATGAAACTCCCTATTATGCATCATAGCTTCCATTGTTCTTCTTCTCTCTCTGATATGATGGCTCTTAGATATTGCACTGTTAACCTGCAATTGACATAAAGATTCGAAGTTCATGATCTAGAGTAATTGTCCAAGATTGAGGAGGATTGAAAATGGAGATTGAATGCTCAATTTATAGATTTTTGGATGAGATTGATTGAAAGGTGGAACAAAATGATCAAGAGGTGGAACTCAGGTGAGCTCACATGTTGATTGATAGTTGAACTGCTGAATTGGAGGTGAAACAAAATAGATTTGATAGAATTTAGAAGAATTAATTAAATGAAATTAGAACTTACAGATTTGGAAATAGAAGAATTAATTAGCTAATTAAATAATTTAAAGAAACTATTTAATTATTTTAGAAATGGATTTTAATTAAATAATAAAGATTATTTAATTTAAAGGATTAAATCATAATTAACTAAATAATAAATATTTAATTAATATTTAGAAAAGAATTAAATGATTAGATGATCAGAGATAGAAATTGAATAATTAGTAATTTATTTAAATAATAAAGATTATTTAAGAATTAATCAGAATTAATTAGATAATAAATAGTTAATTAATCTTTAGAAAATGGTTTAAAAGGATTAAATGATAATAGAATAGGAAACAGAATAATTAGTAAGATTATGAGGAAATACGAAATTAGAAGAATAAGATTAATTAACTTAATTAAATAATTAAAGAATTATTTAACTAATTAGATGAATAATTAGTACATGATCAATGAGACATTTTTAGGTGTCTACATTTGCCCCTCTTTGAGACAATGTCGGAACGATGTTGTTTCAAAGATAAAGAAAAAATCTGCCCTAGTATGCCCCAATGACGCTTAGGGTTTAATGACCCCTCGAGAGATTGTTTGTGTATTAAAGACATGAATGATCTCTCGAAAAAAGAAGAATGTTAGATGAAAGAATAGTTAGTTGATTAGAGATAGAGATAGGTGATGTGAAGATGATAGTGAGATACAATATGAGAGAATGAACCTTAGAATGAAATAGAATGATGTTAGATGATAGAAAATGATTTAGAAAGAGATGATGAGAAAAGAATCAACAAACTAGCAAGAAGCAAATGAGATGAAAATGATTGAATGAATCGTGAACTTGTGTCATTATTTATTGTGCAATATATATTCATCACTGAGCCTTATTATTGAACAGTGGAGCTTAGCACATCAGGGTATAAGGAACCAAGATGTAAATATATCTCATTGAAGAAACAAACACATAGCAGACAAGGAGTGAACAAAGAAAAAGATAATGCCCATCATGGCTCCTCTAGTCACTTGTGGACATCCTTGAGTAGCATAGGAACATAATCTGTTGCCAAATGATAAAAGACAAAGACTAACCCGAACAAAATTCAGTAGCTATA
Organism: Cryptomeria japonica; assembly: GCF_030272615.1. Taxonomy (NCBI): domain Eukaryota; kingdom Viridiplantae; phylum Streptophyta; class Pinopsida; order Cupressales; family Cupressaceae; genus Cryptomeria; species Cryptomeria japonica. The sequence continues at coordinate 877,371,987 of NC_081409.1, read as the reverse complement.
TTGACCTTGTGCCTTCGTTCTCAGTTGCTTGATGTGATGGTTGATAATGTCTGATCTCAGAAAGTTGTGGACCCCGTTTAAGACTAACCTATCTGATTGAGTGTATCCTCTTCTGTTTAAGACAAGATAATGATCACTTTGATATGGATATGATATGATTGATAAGATAGTTTGATTAGTTGATTGCAGATGTTTGACTAGATAGTTGTATCCTTTGTTAACTTCGTGCAAAGCGTTTGCTGGATATCTGCTAGGGTATTTGTTTCTCGTAAGACATTTTATTGCATGTTTTTTTGATTGATTGATTTTCGATTGTTTTTTCTTTTCCAAGAGCTTTTTTGATTTTTTTAGATTATGTGGATTGATATTTGAATGTTTTTGGTTGAATTTTTCAAGACATTTTTGCAGATGTTTTTGGATTTTTTCAGGATCGTATTTGAATGTTTATGGCTTTTCAAAGGATGTTATATGAATGTTTTTGATTGATTTTTTCAAGATTGTTTGCAGATGTTTTTGGTATTTTCAAATTTTCCACTATTTTTGGATTTTTTTGAAGGACATTATATGATTTTTTAGGATTTTTTTCAGGACTTTATTTGATTTTTAGGATTTTTTCAGGTTCATATATGATTTTGAGGATTTTTTTCAGGATCGTATATGATTTTTTGGATTTTTTTCAGCTATTCCCCCAGTGTGCAAACCTGTATGACATGATGATCTGCAAAATGCATGTCGAGACAATAAATTTTTTACATGATCTATGTTAATGCAATATGCATGATGAAGATGCATTTCCTATTCGAACAAAGTTGATTGTGTTTGTTGTATCATTTGAAATACACCAATTGAATTGGAGGTGCAAAACGTTTCATAGCTAAGCGATCAATCGATCCCTAAGGTCCCTTGGAACATCCAAATTATTACACTTAGTGACTAGGATTTACAAATGGAGACGCGGAAAACTTCCCCATTGATTCTTGAACCTTTGATCTTCTTTTGCACATGTGTGTGCAGATGAGTTAATTATTGCTCTTGTATTCACTAAAGATCCTTAGCATCCTATATGACTAGCTACATGGATTATCCTAACTTCAAAAGCAATAATTTCTCTATTACCAATAGGCAGTTCATTGGTCTTTGTTTGAAGAGATGGGAATGCATCACAAAAGTCCTTATATCCTATCAGAAAAGACTATAATTTCTCAAATATTTCTCCGTTGCCAGTAGGCATTCATAGCCTTGATGGAGTTATTTGCATATTCCCATAGTCAAGCTTTTTTGTCGCAATTATATATCATTTCTTTTTTGCCTTGAGATGAATATTTGGCATAGCTCTTTTTCTTTTTATTTTCTTGCCCTGACTTGTAAGTAGTGAAACCTACTTGGGTGTGATAATTACAGCAGCGCTGAAGTAGAATTTTAGATTTTTCACTAGTCATATGATCAATTAGGTGTCTAGAATGAATTAGATATCTTATTAATATGTTTGAGATATAACAATTGATAGATTTTGGGTTAACAAGTCTCAAATAGTGAAATCACTACCCAACCATAAGTAAAGTGTCGTGACAGGGTAATGTTGAAAATGAATGACCTTAGGACCTCGAAGAATTCATGTCCAAATATCTAAGAAAGGAGATGACCCTTGCTTCTCTTAAATGCAAACAAATGATAAACTTGGACAATTGCCTTGTTTTATGGGTGCTGCTATATGAAAATGCAAAAACTTTTGAGAATGCGACTTCTGAATATGCCGTGTCTGGAAAGAAACTATATGCAATGCAATGCTTTGAAGAAAATGATATGCAATGCAAAAAGTAAAACCTAAACTACACAACCCTTAGGTATAATATTGTTTAAGGTGCATGTTATTCATAGGGTCTGAGAGTTTTGTGTAGGTAGTTCATTGGTCTTTGTTTGAAGAGTCGGATAAAGATGTCTTTTCCAATAGGATATAAGGACTTTGTTAAGTGTACATTTTCAGCATCTCCAATGTTGATTTCCTTAGTTTTGGATTTTGTGGATCATCAGATGGAAATCCATCTCTGGAACCCATGAATTCAGCTATAGCTTTATTATTTTTAAAGCAATCCAATTGTGGTAGATTCTCTTGCCCCCAGTCTTTCAAGTGTGGGTATATGAGGCAAATAGATTCTATTTCTGAAGTTGTGACATGAGTGGGTCTTATGCTTGTTTCTATTGATGGACTTGAAGAGGATGATGAAGCCAACCAAGTATTGATCTAATTAGCCGGTGTTATGCTTGTTTTTGTCACTACATTAGCATTTAATGATGGCACAAATACAATTGTTGACAAGTTGCTCTGTGTAATATGATCCGGATTGGCGATTTCATTGATAAGGGGTTCATGAACAACTTGTGTAGAGGGATTGGGATCATGAGGGTGACTAGGAGAAATGGTAAGTTTGTTTGAGAGGGAATATTGTGAGAGAAATGGAGGATTATGACATGGAGATGAAGGGATGGAGGGACCTTGATCAAAATTTGGAGAAATAATGGGAGCTTGTTTAGGACATGAAGGTAAAGGTATGATTTGATCTTGGTTTATAAAGGGATTATTAGGAAGGATGGAAGGGATGTCTTGATCTTGCTTAGGAGGTGGATGTTGGATGGGACTTGAAAGGACACTTTGTTCTTGAGATGGAAGGGTTTGATTATGAATGGAATAGAAAAGAGCGAGGGGATCATCATAAGATTCTTGGTCGGTGGGATGTTGATAAAAAAATGGGTAGGATGGAAGGGTTTTTTCTTGATCTTTATTTGTTTCAGGACTCATTTCTTTTATTTTTGGATCATCCTCTTGACACGGGGAAGGAGTTTGGAAATGCATGGGAGATTCTTGGAATTTTTCAACACTTTGGCTTGATGAAGAAGGATTTTGAATGAGATCCTCTGAATCATGATTTTAATTAGATTGGATTTGTGCAATGGATAGCCCTTGGGAGGTTGTGTTATTAGATAGAGATGACATGGATTGGTCTTGTGTGACTTCAGGGGATGATGAAATGATGGATAGATATGGTTGATTTAGGATTTGGTTGAAAGGGATTTGATTTTGGTTGAAAGGAGTATGATTTTGGGTGAAAGATGTTTGATTTTGGTTGAATGAATTTTGATTTGGACTTTGGTTGAAAGGGGTTTGATTTTGATTGAATGAATTCTAATTTGGACTTTGGTTGAAAGGGGTTTGATTTTGGTTGAAAGAGATTTGAATATTGGGTTGGTGTGAATTTTTATTTGGACTTTGGTTGAATGGGGTTTGATTTTGGTTGAAAGATGTACTTTGAATGTTGGGTTTGTATGACTGATATAGTGTGTTGAAAGAAAAAGAAGGTTTACATGACTCTAATGTTGATTGAACTGAGGTAGGACAAGAATGAAGGTTGACATGTTTGAATGGTCTCACAAGAATAAGGTTGGATTGATACTGATTCCCTTGTGGTCATCACTTCTCTCATCATATTTTCTAACCAGCCCCTATGGTTGTTAGGACTAGTCATGTCTATCACTTGTTGTTGCAAATTCTTGATCTGTTGAACTAAGGTTTCTATGGATAGTGATGGAATAGGAATGGAAGGGATGAATCCTCCACCTTCCCTACAAAATGTATAATGCCAATCCATGATGTTTGCTTGTTTGGTTCGGACCTAGGATCACAACATGTAAGATATTTTCTCCATTTCTCTGAATGTGACAATGTTTGATTGAACTTGACAAACTTGTTTGAGTTGAGGTTAAGCTTGATTGATCCTCTGATTGTGATTTGGACATTTGGAGTATGACTTTCTAGGATGATTATGCAAATGATGATAGACTAAGACAGACGTATATGAAGTGTAGACAAGGACTTATATGAGGACTATAATGAGGATGATTATAAGGACATAAATGAAGACTATGCAAGGACTTAGGATGATAGTAAGGATGTAAATGAGGAATATGCAAGGACTTAGGATGATAGTAAGGATGCAAATGAGGACTATGCAAGGACTTAGGATGATAATGAGGATGTAAATAAGGACTATGCAAGGACTTAGGATGATAATGAGGACGTAAATAAGGACTATGCAAGGACTTAGGACGATAGTAAGGACGTAAATGAGGACTATGCAAGGACTTAGGATGATAGTAAGGACGTAAATGAGGACTACGCAAGGACTTCGGATGATAGTAAGGACGTAAATGAGGACTATGCAAGGATTTAGGATGATAGCAAGGATGTAAATGAGGACTATGCAAGGACTTAGGATGATAATAAGGACGTAAATAAGGACTATGCAAGGACTTCCTATGGTCACAAGTGTGTATAGCTTTGAGTTTTGATGTTTCAAAAATGGACTTTATTTTCAGTAATTCTGTGTATAGGATAAGTTTCGTGGTTTCTTCAAGTCTGAGAACAATTGTTTGGAGGTAGATATAGCTGACTGAATTGTTTTTTCAAACAATCTCAGAGAATTCAGAGATACATAGGATAGGGCCTGAAAGAGTCCAAAGAACTAACTCAATACTGGTTTGATACAACGATACATAAAAAAGCACATAATACAATCTTAGGCTGGAAAGTGGACACCATTTAATGAGGCCCCTGCAACAAAATACCAAAACAAGATAGACAAATAGAGAGTCTGGCAACACTGGCTCCACTCCACAACACACACTTCTCGGGCATGCCAGTCTCTCTTACCCCGAAGATCCGAAGATCTTATCATCGAGGGATTTTTGTTTCATAATGCAAGGTACATGAGGGGTATCTATGGGGTATGATACACACTCTCAGAATCACTGAATGTAGGATTTTGGGCTACTAAGTTGGTTCTTATTGTAGGGTTTTGAGGGGTCCCGATCCAACGATGAATTCTCAGAGAAATTCACTTAAGACTTTAGCTAAGCTTATTGGTATAGGAAAGGCCCCCACATACATCTAATTCACTCAACACTCTAGTCGCCTGACCAGTATATTTATATAGCGTCTCAAAAAACCTACTTGAGCGTACGCTGGGAGAGATGATATCCCCAACGCATCCCAATTTGAAGTACTTCTGTGGGGTGATGAAATACCTAGTCAAAGATACCCCTCACTACGTGGAATAAAATAAAATTGGATGTCGTTGTCACCTCCTTCCTTTCTCCCAAGACCCCGAAGGCGGGTTGGAAAGTTAGTTAATGCAACAGTAGGTCCACCCCAAACATGATAAAAATTCTTTACCTTAAGAAAACTTAATGTGATTTAATCTAATGCAGCCTACTTCACGTTCATTTTATAGCCCAAATCGAAGTGTTGAATACGCATGTGCATGTCCATTTTTAACACCAAATTGAAATATGAAGCCATGCATGTCAATTTTAACTGTTGCTGATTTTAAGCCCAAATCGAAGTGTTATACATTCATGTCAATTTTAACCAATGTTAATTTTAAGCACCAAAAGATGAAGTGTGAGATTGTGCATGCATGTCCATTTTAACCATTGTTGATTTTAAGCACCAAAAGATGAAGTATGTGATTATGAGTGCAACTGATCTAATACTAATCCGATCCTTTCTGTAAATTTTCCACAGGCTACAACCAGATGATTAACAATAAAATCAAATGAATAGAAAACAAATAATTAAAAATTGACAGAAGTGAATGCGTGATAATACCTACCTGATTGTGTGACTCTCCCTAATCAATTGCATAATTCTGTCAGGTCGAATGCGTGATTCTGACAGAATGATTGCATGACCCTAACTGATCGAGTGCATGATGATAATAGGACAATTGCATGACACACAGGAAGATGACTCAAAAAAATAAGGATTGAAACTAAACTTGATCAGAAACCTACAAAACTAATTATGAGGCCCTAGCTAGATCTCTCATCATCCATTCAATGTTAATTAAATCATATTTAACTTGATACGAGAGAACTAAGTTGTTGTATCTATCGAAGGTTAGTTGATCTTCCCAATCTTGTATCTTCTTTTTAGCTTGGAGAACCCTTTGATAGCGTTTGACTTGTCTTCTTTGTTTCTTTGTCCTTCTGGCACTTGAAATCCTAAATTGTACCTTACGTGCCATAAACTATTAAAACCAAAACATGCAATAAAAATAATTTGTTTCAAGATTTACTCAATTTCATGCAAGATTAAACAAATTAGAAAACAAAAAAGAAATGAAGATGAAATTATTAGAACAGAACAATCCAAAATGAATGTGTAACAGTATCAGATCGGTTGCATGACCCTGTAAGGCTGATTACGTGATGGGTTCTGCACGAATACGTAATCTTGTCTGATAGATTGTGTAGTTTTGTCTATGCGATTGCGTGATGATGCAACCAGGAGTGCATGACGAAGAGATCTGTCTTGAAATCTGTGCAAAACTTGACAAAAAGGAAAAAATATGTACGATCTGCAAAAACAACATAGAAAACAGGGAGGGTTAATTAGTTGTTGTTCACGTCAGGTTCACCAAAATGTAGCATGCTCAAATACACCATTGCTAAATAGGAAATAAGGACAATCACAAATTCCTTAACTATCTAAGCAATTCAAACATAAAACCAATGGAATAGATACAAAATGGAATTAAATGAAGTAATATGAAACTCCCTATTATGCATCATAGCTTCCATTGTTCTTCTTCTCTCAGTGGTATGATGGCTCTCAGATATTGCACTGGCAACCTGCTATTGACACAAAGATTTGAAGTTCGTGATCTAGAGGAATTGTGAGGATTGAAAATGGAGATTGAATGCTCAATTTATATATTTTTGGAGAATATTGATTCAAAGGTGGAACCGAAAGATCAAGAGGTGGAACTCAGGGGAGCTCACATGGTGATTGATAGTTGAACTACTGACTTAGAGGTGAAACTGAATAGATTGAATAGATTAATTGAGTCAACTGAATGAGAAAAAGCCAACCGAAGGAAGAAAAAGAATGATTGGAGGAAATAAAGAAGATGACCAAGAGAACTAGAAGATGAAAATAGAGACTCGAGAAATAAATGATTTAATTAATTAATTTAGCATGTGCTTGCACTTTAACTTAGATTTTCAATTTAATCTTTGCATGAAATTTATTCAAATAATTGAATTTATTTTAAATTCAATTTAGTAATTGAATATATTTAGAACTTGACTTTGATTTTCAATTTGGATTTTGTAATCATGCACATATAATTGAATTTGGAAGAATTTAGAAGAATTAATTAAATGAAATTAGAATTTGGGGATTTGGAAATGGAAGAGTTAATTAGTTAATTAAATAATTTAAAGAAACTATTTAATTATTTAGAAATTGAATTTTAATTAAATAATAAAGATTATTTAATTTAAAGGATTAAATCATAATTAATTAAATAATAAATATTTAATTAACATTTAGAAAAGGGTTAAATGATTAGATAATTAGATATGGAAATTGAATAATTAGTAATTTATTTAAATAATAAAGATTATTTAAATTTGGGAATTAATCAGGAATTAATTAAATAATTAATATTTAATTAATATTTAGAAAATGGTTAAAAATGATTAAATGATGATAGAATAGGAAATGAAATAATTAGTAAGATGATGAGGAAATACGAATTTAGAAGAATGTGATTAATTATATTAATTAAACAATTAAACAATTATTTAATCAATTAGATGAATAATTAGTACATGATCAATGAGACATTTTTAGGTGTCTACAATAGACATTTCAAATTCTTCATGCATCTTATTAGCAAAGCCTTTACATATCTCTTCTTCACCTCCAAAAATGATATCATCCACAAAAATTTCAATAACCAAAATAGCATTATTGGTAACTTTGTAATACAAATTGTTGTCAGCATTACCTTTTGTGTAACCAAGCTTCAAAAGATATTTATCCAATCTAGTATACCAAGCTTTGAGAGCTTGTTTTAATCCATATAAAGCTTTCCTTAACCTGCAAACCATATTCTTATCTTTTGTCAATGAAAATCCATCAAGTTGTTCAATGTAAACTTCCTCTTCAATATCTCCATTCAAAAATGCACATTTTACATCCATATGATAAACTTTATAGTTCTTATGAGGTGCAAATGCAAGAAATAGTCTATTTGCCTCAATTCTGGCTACTGCTGCAAAGGTTTCATTATAATCTAATCCTTCTTTCTGTGAATAACCTTTACAAACTAATCTTGCTTTGTTCCTGATTACTTCACCATCCTCATTAAGTTTATTTATGAATACCCATTTAGTTCTGTAGTCACATAAATCTGTCCACTTAATTAAATGAATATTTAGTATTTATTTGATTATTTAACCATCAATCAATAATTAATTAAATTAATATTTAATTAATTCATCTTAACTCTCTTCTCCTATTAAATAAATAAATTATTGAATTTATTTGATTTAATTCACTTAACCAAATTTAGACCATTAATTAAATAAATAAATCATATTTGTTTAATTAAATCTTCTCTCACATTTAAATAAATTAATATTTATTTAAATCCCCCAAAATCCCATCTCTCACATTTAAATAAATTAACATTTATTTAAATCACCTTTATCCTCCACCCACTTGCATTTTCCTACAAATGCAGTTGCACAACTATTTTAAATAAATTATTTATTTAAAATCCTATTTATCCTCACCCACTTGAAACCTTTAATGGTTCCCCTTAAATTCTTCAAACTTAATGGCTTCCCTTAGAGTCTTCTTAAGACTTTAATGGTTTCCCTTAAAGTCTTCAAACTTAATGGCTTCCTTCTAGAGTCTTCTTAAGCCTTTAAAGGTTTCCCTTAAAGTCTTCAAGCATTTAATGCTTTATCTTCCTTTTTCTCATTTAAATTAATTAATATTTATTTGAAATGCAAATTACATCATTTAATTGAAATGAATGATTTTGTTTTAATTGAAAATCCCAAAATTCCTCCCACTTGCATTCTCCTACAAAATCCACTTGCACACCTAAATCCCTTCTAGATTCTTCTAACTCCTTCTAATTAGCCTAATCATATCCTAATCATTGTCACATTCCTAAATAAAAGGAAGTCACTTCTCAAAAACCTCCAAAGTCTTCAATAACCATTAAAGGCTTTATGTCTTCAAATGGTTAACCTCTTAAGTCTTCCAAACCATTAAAGGCTCTTACATAACCATTTATGGTTAACTCACCTTTTACCTTTGGTTAGAGACTTTCCTCTAACTTAACCATCCTTTTGACTCATGGGTCTCTTCAAATCATTTATTTCTTTCACTAAGGTAACCATTTAACCCTTGCACATTCAATTATCCCTTGGATAAAAGGAATATCCATTAACCTAACCCTAACCCAACCCCCTAGGGTAACCATCATGTCCCCTCAAGCATTTAATGCTCCTTATCTCTCCTCTCAAGCCTCCTCATGGTGACACTTGTCAACATGGGATTGGGTTGAAAGTCTCACATGGATTGAATATCTTTCAATCCTAACCCTTGTTAAGATTGCTCAATCTTAACCCTTCATTTCCCCATTTCTTCTATAAATAGAACCCTTCTTCTCAAGCAAAGAAGGAAGCATTAGAGTATTGTTGTTATACTGGTATTAGCATAGAGATTTTTCATAGCATCACTATCGACACTTACATAGAATTTGCTTATCATATTCAACCATCTTGAATCTCCATATGGCATCCATGGCTAGTACTAAAAGCTGAGAGCTACACTCATGTGGAACTTGGTGAGGGGAGAAACAAGGGCGAAGCATCAAAGGCATCATGGAAGCATCTTCGGGAGGCTCTTCTCCTTTCTTTTGTTTTGTTAAACTTCTTTCATGCTTTTTTGAAATCTCTTTTGATATGTTTGGAATGGTTTTTAGTTCTTTGTTTTGGTTTTATGGTTGAAACTAACTTATTAACATTGAACTTTGTTGTTGCCTTGTCCCCATTTCCATGACATCAAGTTCCAATTACATTTTTGTCTTTAGGTCAGGGAACCAATGTCCAAGTATTATTCTTTTCAATTTATTCTAATTCATCTTTAATTGCTTTTATCCAATATTTATCTTCACATGCTTCAATAACAAATGCTGGTTCAATTTGAGAAATTAAACATACATCTTCATTTGCTAGTCTTCCTCTAGTCATAATACCTTGATTCTTGTTTCCAATTATCTAATTCTCTAAATGATTCAATCTCACATACCTCGGTTTATTCTGATTTATAGTCACAGGCTATTGTTCTTCAGTCACAGTTGAGTTCTCTGATGATGCCGGAGTGACTGAATCTACATTCTGTATCGGTGCAATCTATGTCGGTTCATTTATAATCATTTCTATTGTTGATTCTACAGATCTTGATTCTCCTCCAAAATGTTCATCTATCTTCACATTAGTACTCTCAATGATTTTCTGCAATCTTTTATTATAACATCTATATGCCTTACTTCTAGATGAATAACCAAGAAATATTTCTTCATCACTTCTAGGATCAAATTTGCCAACATACTCATCTCTCCTAATATAATATTTGCTTCCAAATATTCTAAAGTATTTAAGAGTAGGAATATGACCAAACCATAGTTCATAAGGGGTCTTACTGGTTTCACTTTTGATGTGAACTCTGTTGAAAGTATAAACCGTTGTATTCACTGCTTCTCTCCAGTACACATGAGTTAAATTTGCTTCCATCAACATGGTTCTTGCTGCATCCAGAATAGTTTTGTTCTTCCTTTCCACAACTCCATTCTACTGGGGTGTTCGGGGTGCTGATAGTTGTCTTTTGATTCCATTCACTTCACAAAATGCATTAAATTCTCTAGATGTAAATTCTCCTCCTTGATCCGATCTCAAACATTTTATTTTCTTGTCGGTTTTATTCTCTACCATTGCCTTGAATATCTTGAATCTTCCAAAAGCTTTTGATTTCTCCCTGAGAAAAGTAACCCAACACATTCTAAAATAATCATCAATTATTAGCATAAAGTATCTATCACCTTGTAGACTTCTTGTTCTTACTGGACTACATGAATCAGTATGAATTAAATCAAGAGTATTATTGGATTTTTTAGTAATGCTCTTAAATTTTGTTCTAACTTGCTTTCCCATTTGACATTTCTTACATACCGGATTATGAGGTTTCACAATCTTAGGTAAATCCCTTACTGCCTTAGTTGAACCGATCTTTACAATGCAATCAAAATTCACATGAAAAAGTCTTTTATGACATAACCAACTTTCATAAATGTGTGCAATCAAACATGTCTTATCATTGGTATTCAAATGAAAGATGTTACCTTTAGTCTGATTATTGGTTGCAATCTCCAATCCAGTTCAGTTTATGATTTTGCATTTTCCATTCTTGAATTGTAATTGAAATCCTTTTTCCACTAACTGACCAACACTCAAAAGATTATGCTTCAAACCTTCTACATAATAAACATTGTCAGTATTATGCTTACCATTCAAAGATATAGTGTCTTTTCCTTTGATTAAACAAGCTTTATCATCTCCAGACCTTGCTAGACCTCCATGAATTTCCTGAAATGATATAAATTTGCTTTTATCACTAGTCATATGATGCGAGCATCCACTATCTATAATCCATTCATCTTTTTCATCATTTTTTGCTCCCAGTACCCACTCTACCGGTTTGACAATAGGTGTCGGTGAATCTTCCTTTAATGCAACAAATGGCCATCCACTATCTGCTAGATCTTCATCTGAGTCACCTGTGACACCTTCATCTGCATAGTAACATGACTTATCTTTATTTTTCTTAAATATGTATCTCTGATATTCAGGGTTAGGTTTATATGTTCTTCTTTCTTCCTCCCTTAGTCTTGCATGTCTATTAGGACACCTAGAAGCCATATGACCAACTTTATTGTAATTAAAACATTCGAAAGGTGCTTTACCTTCATACTTACTTCCCGCTGGACCTTTAGGCATCTTCCTCACAAATAGTGCTTCAAGTTCTTCATTTTCTCTTCTCATATCTTCAAGTTCTCTTGCATAAAGTGCTTTCCAATCAATTTTGTCAGATGATGATGGTGATGTTGCTAATGATGATTCTTTGAAAGCTAAATCAGTTTTAACTGTAGCAACAAGACCAAACTCTTCAAGTTCAAATGCTGAAAGTTTTCCAACCAAAGTATCTCTAGAAACTGATGTATTAGGCATTGTTCTCAACTCATTAATAGCAGTCACTGTTATTTTGTAAGTCGGTGGAAATGCTCTTAAAACTTTAGAAACAATTTCATCTTCACTTAAAGATCCTCCACAACATTGTATTCCTAAAACGATTTCATTAACTCTTTCCATAAATGCAAAAATTCTTTCATCTTCTTCCATTTTTAAATTTTCATACCTGACCCGATAACATTCCAGTTTTGCAATTTTGATAGTGGTATCCCCTTCATTCAATGTTTCCATTTTATCCCAAATAGCTTTAGCAGTAGATCGATCTAATAATCCCATGATTTGTCGATCTAATAATATGCTCAGAAGTGCTTCTCTTGCTTTGCAATCATTCTCCAAGTCCTTGCCCAAAGTCAGTGGATGTAGTTGATTCATAATAGGAGCAACATAGCCATTCTTAGTAACATCCCATATATCTCTTCCAATGCAGTTCAAATGTGTTTCCATTCTGATCTTTCATATACCATAGTTAGTTCCATCAAGTTTCAGACTGTCCTTCCTAAAAATATTTTTTGCCATAGGATCTCCTCAAGCTATTAGGCTTCTGCAAAAAGAGGAATTAGCTTTGATACCAATTATTAGGAACCGGGAAGGATAACTGAGAGGGGGGGTGAATCAGTTGTTAACCACTTGTCATAAATTATAACCCAAATGCAAATTATTCCAACTTAAACGTAGTGCTGATAAACCAAACTTAAGTGTCGGTGAAACAAATTAACAGCTATAGTAGTACCGGTATAACTTAATGCATGAAACATAAAGAGAAACAACATCCACAACACATGACACAAAGATTTATACGTGGAAACCCAATAAGGGAAAAACCACAATGGGAAACCTTACCCACAATCAGATGATACTATGACAGATAGTATGTGTATACAAATGGGGTGTGCACATGTAGAAAGGCCAACTGCCTAGAGCTCACTGTTCAATCACAAAATAGGAGTCACACTGACTAAAATTGGATGGTTAAATCCAATAACAATGTACTACACAAAATATAATCTCCAATGCTGGATTCAGTACCGATTTAAGCTATGAGCATGAGCGCCAATAACCTTCCTTCAACCTTCAAATAATGTCTGTGTGATTCACACAAGGATCTGCACTTCTACTCTTCAATATACACTCATACAATTACCATTTCATACCATGTTATGATCTTCAATAAGATCTTTCAATCATTTATACAAAACCTAAGACCACATGATGAGGTTAGCTCACTAAAGATATTACAATTAAATCAATTACAAATAAGTCTCAATATGTCGGCTCAATACAATTACATATTATCCGATCAATAAACCATCTCCATAATGTGTCATGCTAATTTGAAATAGATATCACATACCGGTCCATAACCTAGACTTATCTGACAGTAAAAGCAAATCTGTCAAGATGATTAGACCAATAAGAAAAACACCAAATCCGAACTTCTAATCCATGTCTTCGACATAACCAAATGATCTCCAGATGATAACTAGTCATCATCACTACCGGTGAACAATATATCCTACTGGTGAACATATACCGGTGACTGTGCATAAGCCAATATCCATGTCGGGACCACAATGTGTCGGTGCAATAGTAAACCAATATAACCATAGTGCCAAATCAACAATGTAGACCTCCAAGAAGACAAGTGTTGACATCAATGATAAAACCAATTCAACACATGATGAAGTCATCCATAATACCAACAATCCAGTGCAAGAAGGGATTTGAAAGATTGGTGAAGTCATAAAAGGGGGTGTGGGGGTTTCCCAAACATGTTCCAAGTGATTGGTGACTAAAAGAGCCAACTAAACAATGAGGGTTTATGACTGTCCCTGTGGAAGAGCATTGACTGTCATCGTTTTACAGTGAGTAGATTCATTGAATTTTGCAAGGTTGAAGTGTGATTTTTTGTTGCATTTGAAGACAAAAGAGTGAATAGAGGAGTCCTCCTACATCCTGGATATGTTTGGTGTTTTATCAAGGGGAAATGGTCCATGCAAGAAAGACTGCTCACATTGGTGTTTGTGACTAGTGTCACCACAGTGAGTGTTCTTATGACCTTTAGGGTGGAAGGGAGAGTAGAGAAAGATAGTTAATCTTTGAGGAGGATTCATTTCAAAAGAACCTTGATGTTCCTTAGTTTGTTGAGTATCCTTTTGGCTACATGTGTTGTATCTATGGATCGTTTGGAGACCTATTAGGAGTTGAATTTGTGTGAGGGGTTTTGAGAGTTTGGTGTAACCTAGTTGTTGGAAGACTCAAGGTGACCTTGGGCAAGTTAAATGAGTCTATTTTGATGTGTTTTAGTGATTGGAGAAGATTTGGAGGCATGAGTCTATTCTTGGGGTGTTGTAGCCTTATGAGCACCTAGTAACCTTGTGAGGCTTTTGTAGCTTTGTGAAGAGTAATCACCTATTTGAATAGGTGATTTGGGAGAAATATCTCCCCTAGTTGGTTGTGTATGTGGTTGCTCTGCATCACCAAGCTTTCTAAATTGATTTAAAAATAGGGGATCCATAGGGTCTAACCTCGAAATCTCTAGCAATTGTATCACTTAAAGCCAATTCTCTCCAAGTAGGGCTTCTTTTAGGAGTAGACTTATTTATATTATGTCTAATCAAGACTTTCCAAGTCTCCTCTCCTTGCAAAGCTCTAAAAATACATTTATCTTTAAGGGAGATTCCTTGGCATCTTAGATCCTTGAGACCTAGACTGCCTTTATTTCTACTCATATTGCACAACTGCCAACTCATAGTATGTCTTTTCTTGCCTCCTTTATCGTCTAACCAGAGAAAATTCATGATCATCTTTTGGATATGAAAAAATTAGTAATTACTAAAAAGCCAAGCTGAAGTACAATAAATGTTGTATGAGGAAATAATTTTTTGACAGACTTGCACCCTCCTGAGAGAGAAAGGAAATGCTTGTTCTGTTTTCTAAGATTCTTGTCAATTTTACTTTTAATCCATTCCCGCATAGTTATTAGGTTTGGTTCAATAGAAAAAAGAATTCCCAAGTATTTGACTAAATGATTAGGTCCACCCCATAAGAGAGAATATTTATTGGATGAATCGAGGGGTTGCATCTTCCAACCAAGTTACTCCTAAAATCTTCACAAAATATATCAATTTTAGTGATTGATACATCTATGTTATCATCTCCCAATCTAGCAAGGATGACAGTGTCATCTATAAATTGGATATTAGATAAATATTCTCAATTAGGTAAAGTGATTCCCCTCACCTTAGGGGAACTAGTTGAGTCTCTCAACAGGTAATACACGACATCAACAAAAATTGCAAATATAGCAGGTGCTAAGGGGCATCCTTGTCTAAAAGACTTGGATATGTCAAAGTTATTTAACTTAATATCATTAATCTCCACATATGCCTTAGCATCTTTCATTAATAAATTTACCATTTTGCAAAAGTGTCCAAGGATCCCTTTACTTTCCATTATCATATTAACAAAGATCCATTATATCTTGTCATAAGCCTTCTCAAAGTCTAATGACAGTAGAGCAGTATCATGTCTTGATTCTCTGTCCCAATGCATGGCTTCCCAACATGTAAGAATATTTTCAAGTATGTATCTCTCTTTGACAAAACTAGTTTGTGTAGGGCTGATTACCTTGGGCAGGAGGCTTTCCAACTTTTGTGAAAGAATCTTGGCTAAAATTTTATATGACACATTAAGCAGAGTAATGGGTATCTAGTTCTTAATTAATATTATATCCACATCCTTAGGTATCAGCTTGATCAATCCTTTGTTGATATATTCACCCAAATATCCCTTATCCACAACTTTCTAATACACCTACATCAGATCCTCTCCAATCTATTCAATGCACTCCTTATAGAATTCAACTGGGAGACCATTAGGTCTTGGTACTTTCCCATTGCTAAGGGATACAATAACATCGTTAATTTCTTCCAATGAGAGAGCTTGATTTAATTTCTCAACATCTTCCATGTTCACTTTTCTAGGGATGATGCTTGTCAAATGCTCTATATCCCTTGCCTTGTTCAATGCATTATCCTCTAAGGAGAACAAATTTTGGTAAAATTGAGCAAAAGAGTTTAGAATACCTACTTGATATAAAATAATATTACCATCCTCCCAAATACTATCAATGTTAACCCTAGCTTCTGTAGATTTCAATAGCTGAAAGAAGAATCTGGAAGCTACTTTTTTGTGTTCTATCCAATTTAACCTTGCTCTCATTTTGGATCCCTAAATCCTTACATTTTGAATCCTCCTTAGTGAATTATTGGTTTGGCACATAATATCCACAACCTCAGTGTTTGAAGGATTGGTCTGTAAGATTTATTCTACTTGGTGAAACCTTAGATAGGCCATGGTTTGCTCTTTTCTTGAGTCCTTGACTAATTTCTTACCTATGGTTTGAAAGAGGGCCCTCCATCTGTACACCTTCGAGGTCCAACCCTTGATGGGGTTGTCATGTTTGACAAATAAATTATTAAACTGTCTGATGATAAGAATTGTCTACATAACATCCTCTCTCCCAAGAAGGCTAATGTTAAGGGCAAAGGCATTCCTTTGAACATCTCTTCTCGAGGGCAACTTATTACAGGAGATAACAACCTGAATGGGGTGATGATCTAAGAGGGTGTATGGAGTAACATTTAACTTAGGTCACTCACTATCCTTACAAATACTAAAGAACTCTTTATTAAAATAGAATCTGTCTAACTTGGAGTAAAAAAAATCAATTTTTTTACTTCTCTTCTGACTGTTGCACCATGTGAACCAAATACCTTTATACTCTCTTTTGCATCCTGCCAAAGGATCAATGAGATTGAGCTTATTAATCATTCTGGTCCAAAACAACTTTTCCTCCCCCTTCTATTCAAATATACTTCCCCTCACTTTATCCACAGGGTTCTCTATCATATTGAAGTCTCCCCCAAGGATCCAGGGGATATTATCCAAATAGAACATCCACCTCCAAAAGTCCATCCTGCAAATTTATACTCATTAAGAGCATAAATAGAGCACACCCCAAACTCCATCTCTTCATACTTCATAATAACCCATACCAAAGTATTACATGGCAAGCAACCCCACCTTAAAACATGATCAACCCATTTCTCACCGAGTAGGATAGCTGCTTCACCTATACCTCTAGTATGCTTAGTGGCAAAGTGCCTAGCATCTCTCTATTAGGATTCCCAAAGATATTGAGAGGGGGGGTGAATCAGTATCTAACTGGTTTATGGATTTTTTGAACTTATTAAATAAATTGCATTCCAAAATAGTGTACTGGTAAACAAGAATTAATGCAGTAAATAAGAACAGTAACCACAACATAGAAAGCACACCATAACACAATATTTTTAACGAGGAAACCCAGTGTGGGAAAAACCTCGGTGGGATTTGTGACCCACAATATTCGCTCACTGGCCAATAAGTGAATATTACTGATACAATAAGGGCTTGCACATGTAGGAAGGCCAACTGCCTAAAGCTCACTACTTAAATACAAAAAGAGAAGTCTCACTGACTTACAAAATGGATTAAGTAAATCCAATATCATGTACTCCTTTGGTTCAGCATCTGATATGCTAGGTTTAGTACCGGTTTAAGCTCATGCAACTTCCATAAACCTTATTCCAAACTCTGCCTTAATATTCACATATTACTTCTGCAATAATCTAACCATATCCACACATCCTAAATGATCTACAAGATCTCATACTTATATGAGTCCTATTACAATTCACCTTGTTGGCTTACAAAAAGATTTTACAATTAAATACAAAATACAATAAACAAAATCCCGTCGGTAAACATCTTTTGCCGCTGTCGCTGCTGCTGTCTGTGCCTGTGCTAGTGTCTTCCAATGCCATAGGATTGTAAGGTTGCCATCAATGACAATACCTTCAATCACCTACAATATCTCATTGGAGTGTGCATTTGCCAACAATCTCCCCCTTTGGCATTGATGGCAACACTCATGAGAAAAATCCAAAAAGTGTTGTCCAAAAAGATCTGCCAAAACTGTCTTACCAAAAGTGTATCCAAAAATGTGTGCTCCCCCTAAGAAGTGATGTTTTCTACTAATCATTTTTCTCATCTTCACTACTCCCCCTTTGGCATCAATGACAAAAGTTGTCAATTAATGTCTATTGAGTGTAGTTCCTGTCTGGATCCCTGTAACTGGTGGGTTACAATCTGATATAGATCCACTAATGCAAAATTTAGGCTATTACTAAACCTATCACTTTCCTTTAGTGTTGCTTCAGTGCTCTGGATTATACCAATGAGTATGTGCATTTTCTCTTCTAGTGTCTTAAGTCCTAGAACAAGAGCCTCAGAAATCTCTTTTCTCAAAGAGATAAGGATATCTAGTTTAGGACCTAGTCTGCATTTTAGTTCCTTTGCCTTAAACTTTAAGCTCTCCTTATCTTTTTCAAGTTTTTCAATTTTCTCTTCATAGCCGGTAATTTCCTGTTCTACTACCGATATGGAGTCTAATGAACCTATTAAATTATCTGCAATATTATTGATTTCCTTCTGTGCTTTGCTGATCTCTTTATCTATATCCTCTGTCAAAATGTTTGTCTTGCATGAATCTCTGTACAATTTCTTGAATTCCAAAATTGTCTTACCTAGTACTAGTAATAATGTATCTATATGTTCCTTACTCTTCTTTACTATCTCCTCAAGGAATTTTTCCTTCTTTTTATTCATTTTCTCTCTGAAAGTCTCCTCATTGATCTGATCAATTGTTAGAAGATTGCCTGTTATATACTTAGACAATGTGTATAATTGGTTTAAAGAATCTTTGTTTTCTATGTTACACTTGGGTGAAATCATCTTCAAAATTGGTATGGTGTCATCAATTGCCTTATATACAATTGCATTGCAATAAGTTATTTTCTTAATTGAATCAAGCAATACTTCTGTTACATTAATTGGCTGGAATTCTATCAGTGAAGAACCAGATGATTGACCAACTGTCTTAACAATCTGTAATCCATTGGTGTGAGGAACCTCTTTGCTTATAATGACCTCTGGTAGGTCAATTTGAGTCTGTATTTCTATAAGCAAGGGTTTAGGTTTCTTAGAGGATGTTGGTGGCACAGTCTCTGTATTAATCTTTAACTCATCCTTCTTCTCTTCTGATTTCTCAGTGTGTACCTCATTCTGTTTCTTAGAGCTTTCTATTGTCGGTTTTTCTGATTGTGACTCTATGTTTTCTACTAGTTTCTCTATGTTTACCTCTGAAATGTCTACAACTGGTATCTCAATAGATTTTTCATTGCTATCATTTGCCTATTGCTCAGTAGATACATCAGTATGTACACTAGTGGTATCTGCCTTTCCTATGTCCAGGGGGTTAGTTGATTGTTCAATTTGTTTCTCAACCCCAATTTCAATGTTTCCAACTATATCATCATTATTTGTCTCAACTGTAATGTCTTCTGTCGGTGGCTCAGTTGCCATATCTCTCTTCTCACTTGATTCCTTATCAACTACAATGTTAACCTCTTGCGTGTCAATATTCATTGTATACAACTGTAGCGTCCTAAAATTGTGACACTTGCAATTTCGACCGCATTTGGGTCTTCATGATGGCGACGCAACACTAAACCTGAATGGAGACCCCGAAACTTGCTCATGACACTGAAAACTGCATTTTCTTGCACCCTGGCCTGAACCTCCTTTGCACCCTGCTGTCCCGGGAGGTGGGACCAGAGCGCCCAACGCCCTGGTCCCTGGGTCCTATTTTGGGCCCGGTCTCTTTTGGACTTCGGGTCTTTATGTTTGCAAATTGGAAAATTATCTTTCCTGGTCGGCCTAAGGTCGGGAAAATCAGTCTATCAGCCCTAATTGACAAGTATATAAACTACATTTTCCTCTTTCATTCGATATGATGGAAAAAGCATGGAAACTATACTCAAGCATTCAAGCATTCAAGCATTCCTTCAAGCAATTGATCATTCTAAGTCTCCATTCAAGGCTAAGTGTTGCATTCAAGACAAGGATTCAACCATTGAAGAGGAGATCACTTACAACACATTACATGCTACAACATACAACATACAACAAACAACAACATCTATACCTTCGCACATAAGGATACAAACATCCTTACAACAAGGTACTAGTACTTGTTTTACATTACATTTACATCATTTCTCATTTCTTGGTTAATTCCAAAACCGGGGTTTGACCTAAGGGCAAACCCCTAATCCCTAACCCCCCAATCATCTTTGCTTTTCTGTGTGTAGGTTGCAGGTACGCGGCTGAAATTGAAGATCTGGAATCCTTGTGTAGAGACGAACAGATCCCCCTTCGTTTCACGAATTTTTCGGAGGACCGTGTGCATGCCGGGCGCCATCGTCCCGTCAACTTTTGCTCAAATTTGTAGGACAGCACCGTCTCGACATTTTACTGCTAATTCTAGGTCCGCAGCTTCATCCTATATCCCTATCTCAGTTTATAAGCAAATCTTTATCACTTTCTATGCATTCCTAGCTTAATTCTTCTATCAACATTCTTTACAAAAGAGGGTAGCCTTGCTTTCTTAACCCTTGAAACACATTTAGCATCCAATCTTGCATTGTGTGGGATTGGATCTTGTGGGTTTCAACCCCTCTTTTGAATGTAAAGTCTCTCCCCTAAGTGAAAACCATCAACCCTAGTGAATCTCCCTTCTCTCTCCTTGGAGTTGGAAGAGGGGAGAGCAACTAGGGTTTGATTGCGATTTTCCGCTTTACATTTTGGTGAACCCGACGTGAACATCCTTTCTGATTATTCATAATTAGATCTGAAAATTGGATTCCTTGATTACATTTCCATGTTTGATCTTTGGCAAAATTTTAGAGGTTAATTGCATAAAAACCCTAAATTTTCTTTTTAAGTAATTAAACTTGTGAAATGTTTAATTGTTAATGCTTGTTTTAGATCTGCCCTTCTATTACAAATTATCAATTCATATTTGTGCTTTGATTATGAAAATTAAGTGGTTAAGTGTCAAAACCCTAATTTTTAAAACCTTCTTGATTCAACCTTTGACTGATAATTTCACTAATCAAAACATCTCCAAATCAGCTGTAACTTTGGATTCCGCAATAAAATCACAATATCTTTCATCCCTGAAAATTTGAAAAAAAGTTGCGAGGACCGTGTGCACTTCGAGTGCCATCGTCCCCGACATTTTTTCCGAGATTTTGGGAGCGAGATCTTACTGTATTTTCCTGCTAAAATCCAGAATTTTGGCTGATTTTATCAATTTTAACACCTTCAAAATTACAGTCAAAGTTGGTTTAGCGATTGCTTGGATTGAGGCTTCTAATCATTCAAAAATTGTTGAAATTGAAATTTGTGTCAAATTTGTGTTTCTTACTATCCTAAATCTGAAAAGTGTGTTGGCATTCATTCGAAATTTCAGTGATTCATTCAAATTTTTGCAATTTGTGACTTTTGAAATTAAGTGTTTAATTACAACAACTTTGATTTCCGCTTTCAGAATTGAATTTTGCGTGAAATTGAGTCAACTTTCAAATTTTAAAACTTGCATTGCTTTTGGTATTCCCTCTAAAATCATAAAATTCAAAATTTCAGTTTCCCTCTCTTTTTCAAAATTCAAATTTTGCATTTTTTGGTAGGGTTCAATTTGGAGATTGCAACTTTAATTTGGCCTATCTACAGATCGTAAAATCACTCAATTTTTTCAGGTTAGCTGTAAAATCATCATAACTTTCATCCCTGCAAATTTTGAAAAAAGTTGCGAGGACCGTGTGCACCCCGAGTGCCACGGTCCCAGACATTTTTTTCTGAAATTTCGGGAGATTGTCCTGATTGTATTTAACAGCTTAAATCTGGAAGATTGGCTGGTTTTACTGAAATTTGCTACCTCTAAAATTCAAAATCTTCTCTCTCTCTAGTGCATGAGTTTTACAACAATAAGTCCTACCTACACTATTCCCGTTAGACGAAGCCTTAGAATTAAGTCCTTCCAAGGTTTAATTACTGAGGAGATGGAACCTAATTTGAATGGTCTTTTTAACGAGGACATGGGTAATTCCTCTAATCCTCTTAATGATGAAGAAGCTCTCCATGAGGTTTCTGTAGAACAACTTTCAAAATTGGATAACCAATTTGACGATTTTCGACAATGGATGTCTCAAGAATACCCTAATAGTCAAGCTCTTCCTTTAATTGAGGGTCTAAAACATATGCTTCAAAGTGATAAGAATGGAATTGATATTTTGCGTGGTATTGCACACATTGTGGATTCAAATGTGATGCCTATGAAAAGTTGTGCCGAAACCTTAGGTTATACACAACCTCCTACTCAAGACAATCATTCTATTCCTTTGACGACTCCTATTGCTAGTATACCTACTTTTACATCAAACATAATGACTACTTCAACACAAGATATTCCTCCTATGATCACTAGTCATGGGGGCAATCTCTCTTCTTCAATTAACCCTCTTCCTTCATTCAATCCAACTTCTTCATTCATTCCTTCAATGAGTGTTCCTATTATATCACCACAAATGAACATGACGCAAGGGGGCAACTCGTTTAATCATTCCATTCCTCCTTGTAGTGTTCCTCCTGTCCAATCATCTCCTATAACTAACTATCATAGTGTCCAACCACCTTACTCTCTACCTTCTTTCAATAACATAACACCTCCATCACAATCTAACACGTCTAATATGAACTCTTCGACTGAAGCGACCATTAACAATCTTGCACAAATTGTCTCTTCTTTACAGCAACAAATTGCCTCTATGAATCAATCTAAGTTTAGTGTGCCCACATTTGACGTTGCGAGCCCACTTTCTCTTGACATTGTTCGAGCTATCCCCCCTAAACATGTTGAAATTCCACATTTGGAGCTTTATAATGGTAAGGGTGATCCTCTAACACATGTTAAGACCTTTCAAACAATATGTACTGATTTTTCTTATGACCAAAGGTTGCTTGCAAAACTGTTTACTAGAACATTAAGAGACAAAGCCCTACAATGGTATAGCTCATTGCCTTCTTATTCTATTACTTCTTTTGAACAACTTGCAAATGCTTTCATTCAACAATTTCAAAACAATATAAGTCCTAAAGTTACTTTGATTGATTTAATGCATTGCAAACAAGGTGTTAAAGAAAAAGTGACTGATTTCATTGGTAGATATTAGCATTTGTATGCTCAAATTTCTTTTCCAGTGCCTGACAATGATATTCAAAGAATCTTCATTTCTAATTTACAAAAAGATATTCGAGACAAACTCTTGTTTTCTGAGTTTACTTCTTTCCAACAGTTGTGTGCAACTCTTCACAATTATCAACTAACTGTGAGTCAAATGGAACAATCACATCCTATGGCTCCGAGTGATAAGGGTGATAGTAGTCAAGAACCATTTGGGAAGTTTAAACCGAACAGAGAGTCCATTAAATTCAATGAAAACATCATCAACAACAATGTGAATGCCGCATCAGGTGTGTCTCCTATTTCTAAGTTTTTCAAGAGAGAAAGAAAGTTTACTCCTTTGAATGAATCATTGCATAGTATTATGAATAAGTTATTGGAACAAAATGTGCTTACTCTTCCTCCTATAAGGCAAATTGATCCTGCAAAGATTACTTCACCTTATTTTGATAACAAATCTTTTTGTCAATTTCATCGTCAACCTAGGCATGATACTGAAAAATGTTTTGCTTTAAAGGGGAAAATTCAAGATTTGATTGATAATAATACTATCTCTGTTTCTGGAGTGAATGATAAAGGCAATACATCTGTAGCTCCTCCTAACCAAAATCTTCAGATTTTCACTGATCCATTACCTTCTCATACCTCTAATGCGATTGATACTACTGATTCCTCTGTCTCACCTGATGATCTTGTGTCCATGACTCCGAATGTGATTAACTTTGTAGAGCAGCAGAAAATACCTAAAGAACCTTCCAGCACATGTGATTCCAGTGAAACTATTAGAGCACCTGATGGTCCTTTATATATAGTTGCAAAAGTCAAAAATACACCTTGCCATGGAGTGCTTATTGATCCTTCTTGTATGGTTAATATCATTACTGAAGAATTTTTTTTACTTTGCAATTGAATCAAGTAATCTATGATGAAACAAATGTGGTTGTGAAACTATTTGATGCATTTTCTTCTCCTGCAATTGGTTCTATTACATTACCTATTGAAGTTCATAATAAATCCCTTGATGTGAACTTTGCTATTATTCCATCTTCCGAACAATTTCGTGTGAAGCTTGGCTATCCTTGGCTATCTTCCATGAAAGCTATTGCTTCTCCTATTCACAAGTGTTTGAAATTTCCCCATAATGGTGAAGTTGTTACTATCAATCATAGTCTCTTTAAACCAACTGAAAGAACTTCTAGCGTTCCTCTTGATTACTTTTGGCCTAAACAATTCCAATCCCTTCCTCCGCGAAGTGATCATCTTTTCAAATCTTATCAAAAGTGGAAAACAAATATGATCCTATCTTTAAGTGAACCTAGAACACCCAAATTTGACATTCCTATCAGTCTTGAGAAGGAAGTTCTTCCTTTGAAAGATAAAACTAATGTCTTTCCTCAAGAAGATTCCCAACCCATCCCTATGGATGTGACTATGCCTATGATTAATAAACTTCCTAAAAGTAGACCTATCCCTCCTCGTCATGATGGACTTGGTCTCCTTCCAAAACTGAATATTCCTCCTTTATATGGAGCAGTTCCTCCTCCTTCCTCTTATGGAGAGAAGAGACCTTCCTCTTCTCCTATTGTTCAGCCTAAGAGACCACAACCTAAACACCCAAGTGATAAGGATGAGAACATTCCTCCTCCTCAATCTTCGCAACTTCCTACTAAGACTAGACGAAATCGTTCTGCACGTGAACGCCGGCGAAAGCGTCGTCTTAGAGCTCAAACTTTGCAATCCTCAAAAACACCTTCAACAAGCATTATTCCATTTTCTCCTCAGCCGACGATTGAGCTGAAATCTCCTAAACATAAGATGCATGATGGTCTTGATCCTGTGCGAGTTAAAGATCCTATTTTTATAAATCTTGATGATGATATAGATGAAATTGTTATTCATGATGAAAATGATACTTCTCCTATTCATTCTGATAGTGAATATGAACTTGTTGATATTGATAACCATTTATCTAACGAATTTTCTAAAGCACTAGCTCCTAGACAAGAACAACGTGGCTTGGAATATGAACATAGCCCTTGTTTGGATCTTGTGATAGCTCCATCTGCTGTGTTGAATGTTCCTCCTCTAGCGTGTTCCTTGCCTTCCCGAAACATTGATCAGCAAGATTGGGGGGTAGATGACATGCTAGACTAGTTTCATTAGCATAGCAGATTCTCTCCTCCTCTCTTTCGTTACTTCTTCTATGTGTTATTCTCATTCTTCTATTTGTTGTCCTTAGTGTTGTCTACTTGAGGACGATGCAAAACATTGAGATCTCTTTTGGTCTCTCTCCTGTTGACTCAAAAGACACATGTGTTCCCTTCTTCTAGGTGACCTTCCTTGATTAGGGAATGAAGAACAATTATGCATACATACATATGATATACATGAATTATCATACAACATACTGACCCCGAGGAAAGCGAAGTCACCTCATGCTTTGCGTTTTGTGTCTATTATCCTTGGGCTTATCTCACACTTGGGGGCTAAATCCTTGCGATAACGTGCTCCTTTCTCATTTCTTATATGTATCACTACCTTAAAGCAATCACCCCTGGTGAGGCATGTGTGATCGCTTTAACGTAGGGGGGCATACATCCCGTTCATATCTTTTCAAGATACTTGAAAATTTCTTGACAAATTTAGCTTTGCCTTGAAAATTTTTGATATTTTTCTTGCATGACTCATAGTGAGGGAACCTTGCTACTGACAGTCATGGCTCTCCCTCGTGATCTTCCCTTTTACCTTTTCAATCAAAGTCGTAAGATCCTTAGTCCACTGGGGGCTTGGTGTATCTTGCCTCCTTGACGTGGTGAAAGTTTTTCAATGTTGTTTCCTTGTACTTTACCGAAAGTATGAGCGTACGCTTATACTCCCGCTAAAGTGGGGGCTAAATGTAGTGTCCTAAAATTGCGACACTTGCAATTTTGACCGCATTTGGGTCTTCACGATGGCGACGCAACACTAAACCTGAATGGAGACCCCAAAACTTGCTCATGACACTGAAAACTGCATTTTCTTGCACCCTGGCCTGAACCTCCTTTGCACCCTGCTGTCCTGGGAGGTGGGACCAGAGCGCCCAGCGCCCTGGTCCTTCATGACCAGGGCGCCCAGCGCCCTAGTCCCTGGGTCCTATTTTGGGCCCAGTCTCTTTTGGACTTCGGGTCTTTATGTTTGCAAATTGGAAAATTATCTTTCCTGGTTGGCCTAAGGTCGGGAAAATCAGTCTATCAGCCCTAATTGACAAGTATATAAACTACATTTTCCTCTTTCATTCGATATGATGGAAAAAGCATGGAAACTATACTCAAGCATTCAAGCATTCAAGCATTCCTTCAAGCAATTGATCATTCTAAGTCTCCATTCAAGGCTAAGTGTTGCATTCAAGACAAGGATTCAACCATTGAAGAGGAGATCACTTACAACACATTACATGCTACAACATACAACATACAACAAACAACAACATCTATACCTTCGCACATAAGGATACAAACATCCTTACAACAAGGTACTAGTACTTGTTTTACATTACATTTACACCATTTCTCATTTCTTGGTTAATTCCAAAACCAGGGTTTGACCTAAGGGCAAACCCCTAATCCCTAACTCCCCAATCGTCTTCACTTTTCTATGTGTAGGTTGCAGGTACGTGGCTGAAATTGAAGATCTGGAATCCTTGTGTAGAGACGAACAGATCCCCCTTCATTTCGCGGATTTTTCGGAGGACCGTGTGCACGCCGGGCGCCATCGTCCCGTCAACTTTTGCTCAAATTTGCAGGACAGCGTTGTCTTGACATTTTACTGCTAATTCCAGGTTCGCAGCTTCATCCTATATCCCTATCTCAGTTTATAAGCGAGTCTTTATCACTTTCTATGCATTCCTAGCTTAATTCTTCTATCAACATTCTTTACAAAAGAGGGTAGCCTTGCTTTCTTAACCCTTGAAACACATTTAGCATCCAATCTTGCATTGTGTGGGATTGGATCTTGTGGGTTTCAACCCTTCTTTTGAATGTAAAGTCTCTCCCCTAAGTGAAAACCATCAACCCTAGTGAATCTCCCTTCTCTCTCCTTGGAGTTGGAAGAGGGGAGAGCAACTAGGGTTCGATTGCAATTTTCCGCTTTACAACAACACCTCTGAATCAAGATTTGTGTCCTCATGTGTTGTCTCTATACTCTCAACATAATCTGTTGCAGGTGGTGTATCAACAGTTTTTGCTAATGGAGTATTAGAAGAAGGTGGGGGCAAGTTATCTATTATCTTTATGCTCGGAGGTCCACCTACCTTACCTTTACCCTTATCTTTGTCCTTTTGGTAGACTTTAAAAGTTTTTGGTCTCTTAAGCTCTTCTTGTTTCTCTTTCTCAACAAAGAATATATCCCATTTATCTGCAGTTTCTTCTGATATCTCATTAACTCTGCCAGCCATTAGTGCTACATGTCGGTGACCGGTTGAAAATACTGCCTGGTTAGCCTCACTTATCAGTTCATCAATTTCTTCTATTGAATTCACTGGGTGAACTGCAAGTAGTTTCTCTACCTTCATCTTTTTATCCAGTTCAACAATTGCTACTCTCCTTGCTTCTAACCTTCTATACAACTCATTAGGTAAATCATCTACAACCTCAATCAAAAATTTCTTGTAGATATCCAAGTGTAGGATAACACTATTTTCTATGCTTTCCTTTTCATCACTGTTAAAAGTATCATACAACTTGCTAATGTCTGATAAGTTACCATTTTCAGTTATCTCATTCAAAAGGTTTTCAAGTGGAGGAACAACTTGTTTTTCTTTCCTTTTCTTTGGTGTTAACTTCTTTGCTGGAGGCCTAACTGCCTATTGTTTCTATCTGGTTCTCTTGGGTGCAGGAGTGGGTACTGGTGAGGGTTTTCTTTTTCTTTCTACCCTTTTGAATTCTATCGGTATTTCACTATCAGAGGAGGTAGCAACCGGTGAAAGATGTGTTTCCGGTTGTAATCCTTCCAAGTCGCTCTCCTTAATACAAGTTTTATTCAATATGTCTTCCTTGATTGCTTTTGCCTGCTGGTTAAGTGAAAACTTAACTCATATGTCGGTAAAGAAGCATTTCATTTTCTTACCATCAACTGATGGTAAACTAGAATGTTTTACATTTTGTTGCCATACCCCCAAGGGATTATTTCACAGTTAGATGAAGAATCTCCTGTCGGTGGAGTGATACTCTATTATGTCAGTGGAGGAATATTCACATCAACATTCTGATCTGACTTTCTAATCCAATGTTTTGAAAATTCTTGCTATACTTCTTCAACCTTCTCTTTACCTTTCAAGCTGGTTCCTTTTCTATTTGTCGGTGATGCCTTACTTCTACAAAATTTTGCAATATGTCCAATCTTGTTACAAGCATAACAAGTCACATTATTTTTTTGAATAGCTTTTCCATATCCTATGCAGGTATGTGTTCTGCATTGATTAGATAAGTGTCCAAATCTTCCACAAACATAACATCTTACATTCATTCTATAATTTTCTGAATTATGACCAACTTTGTTGCACTTAGAACATTGACCAGTGGGTGCATTGGTGTTCTGATAGTTTCTAGATCTACACTGATTTGCTCTATGACCATACTTGTTACAGTTAAAGCATTTCCCATTAAATTTGTAAGCACTAGGTTGTCTTACCGGTTTACTGTGATCATGATTGTTTATAGTACCGAAGCTTTCACCAACTTCAAAGCCGATTCCATTAGTGTCTCCATTAGGTTTCTAATTTTTCAACACATCATCAAGTTCTTCTGAACTTTTCTTGAATTTCTCCTTGTGTTGATTTGTAGTAGACAACTCATTTTCTAAGAAATCTTTCTATCTCATGAGTTCAGTTTTATCATGCCCCAAGTGAATTATACCTATCTTCAACATATCATTTTGATGATCGAGTCTTAGATTTTCATTTCCAGCATCATTGATTCTCCTAGCCAAGTCATCTTCATTCTTCTTTCTATTTTTAGTGTCTTTACAAAATCTCATGGTCATATCTTGCATCTCATTTCTCAAAGACATGTTCTCTTGTTTCAGCTTGCTTACAAGATCATTAAGAGTCTCTTTTTCATCATCATCACTTTGTATCTTCTCATGAAGTTCTCTTCTTTTGTTCCTAGCAATAGTGAGATTTTCCTGAAGTCCTTGAATGATTTCCTGTGCAACCTTCAAATCATCTTCAAGTTTCATATTCTTCAATTTTTTTGCATCGTAATCTGCAAGAGATGTTTCTAGTTGCTTTCTCAGATTATCCATCTGTCTCGGTATCAGAATCTCCCTCAAGTTGTTAGGCTTTTAAAAATATAGGACCAGGCTCTGATACCAATTGTTAGGATTTCCAAATATACTGAGAGGGGGGGGGGTGAATCAGTATCTAACCGGTTTATGGATTTTTTGAACTTATTAAATAAATTGCATTCCAAAACAATGTACCGGTAAACAAGAATTAATGCAGTAACTAAGAACAGTAACCACAACATAGAAAGCACACCATAACAAAATATTTTTAACGAGGATACCCGATGTGGGAAAAACCTCGGTGGGATTTGTGACCCACAATATTCACTCACTGGCCAATAAGTGAATATTACTGATACAATAGGGGCCTGCGCATGCAGGAAGGCCAACTACCTAAAGCTCACTTCTTAAATACAAAAAGAGAAGTCTCACTGACTTACAAAATGGATTAAGTAAATCCAATATCATGTACTTCTTCGGTTCAGCATCTGCTATGCTAGGTTTAGTACCGGTTTAAGCTCATGCAACTTCCATAAACCTTATTCCAAACTCTACCTTAATATTCACATATTACTTCTGCAATAATCTAACCATATCCGCACATCCTAACTGATTTACAAGAACTCATACTTATATGAGTCTTATTACAATTCGCCATGTCAGCTTACAAAAATATTTTATAATTAAATACAAAATACAATAAACAAAACCCCATCTGTAAAGTTCTGATGCCAATAGCTAACAAGATGAGAGGGGGGGGTGAATCATACAAACTTAATCTTCCATAAAATCAATAGATTCAACCTCGGTAACTTATACTTCAACAATATAACGAAAAACTGCTAAACATGCTAACTCATAAACACATAATCATCATAACACATATAACACCAGATTGAATGTGGAAACCCAAATAGGGAAAAACCACTTTGGGATTTCGGACCCACTAAGAAATATACTCTTCTAGAGTATGCTTGGTTAAAAGCAAATCCTATTAAAGATTACAAACACATTGCTAGATGTGACCCGGTTAAGGGATTTCCCTCAAATCTGTTAGGATCTTCACTTTGTTAGAAGTGACCTTGTTAAAGGATTTCAAACACTCATTTAGAATGTTACCTTGCTAGAGGGTTTACAAATAAGACTGTTAAGTCCACTCCGTTAAGAGATTTTCTGTTACTTACAAAATAACAGTAGTAAAATATATCTACAACTTCACATCTAAAATGCTAAAGCAGATTCTACTTTGCTCAAAACAATCTTGTCATAGGACTAATCTTGTCCCTCTACTAGGCTCCCTACTCTGTTATTCAAACAGGTCTTCAAGATTCTGTGTGTGGTAATCACTATGTAGCATCCATGTGCTTACACTTGCCCGCATCTATTGTTCATCAATAATTCCTTATTTATAAACAATTTGCTAATCGCTGAATCTCCTTGATCACATATCCCATGATCAATCTTAGCCGTCAGATCTTCAATCTTGACTAGGTTCAATGTATCCTTCGATCTAAAAATGTTTTACCTTGCCTTGGAACTTGCATACCTTCCTAGGAACTTGTGCTAGGTTATTGCAGTTCAATCTACACTATAGATCTTCCTCCTGATTTTCCATTGTTGTAGATCCTTAACAAACTTCATGTGCAACATACCAATCATTTATTCATCTCCAGCTCATCAACGTCCTTCATTAAATAATGCTTTTATCCATCCAATGTGATCTGCCATAACTCGGTTGCAACTCGCTAAATACTAAACTTTACTCGATAGACATTTTGCCTTCATTAACCAATATCAATAACCTTAGGGTTTACCGACTTGGTTCCTTAGGGTTTACCGACTAGGTTCTTTGCTCGGGGACATAGTGTAGTATTAACCTTACAATCAACAACATATGTAGGATATCAAAACAATCTAAACATCATGATATCATCATTGTCTAACTCGGTAATAGTTGCCCATTGAATAACTTATTTCTCCCCTTATTCATCACATTCTTTTTGTGTCTTTTACTGACATCTTAATTCTCTTCAAATGAATCTTCTCAAGATATGGCAACATCATACTGAATCAGAAAATCAATTTCTTGACATCAATGACAAAATAATGTTATAAAGATAGTTATCATCCTTTTTCAGTTATATCAATAATCTCCAACAACCTTCTCAATATGCTTATGAAATATCAACAATCTCCTTCTATTAAAATGCCAACAATCTCCCCCTTTGGCATTGATGGAAAAACCAATAATTAAATGGTAATACCAATAAGATATTCAAATTGATTCGGATTCAGATTGCTATTAGACTTCTCTTGTTATCCTTGAGTTGTTAAAATCTTCTGAAGTCTTCTCCCTTTTTCAATAATCTTCTCCCCTTGTCATTAGTCTTTTGTTATCTTCTTCATTTAGGGCTTTACCTATTTAGTCTACCATTTAGTCTTCTCCCCCTTTGACAACAATGCCAAAAAGTAAAAACTAATTCATGATTTCTTCCCCTGTGAAGTGATTTGCCTTGCTATGTATAATCTCAGTCTCGGTCAGAGCAACTTGTCTCTATTCACTATTTCCTGTATTCTATTCCCTAGTCACTTTCTTGCACACCTTTAGAAAACCTCCTAAAGTGCGTAAATTAGCATCAATCAACACATAATTTTTTGTAGATTCATCAAATTGATGCTTTCATCGAACTCTGTCAGTGAATAGAAGATAGGGGTAGGACCCCTAACTTGCTTCTGAGATACTCAAAAGTGTCTCTTGGCAGTGGTTTTGTGAATATGTCTACTATTTGCTCCTTTGAACTGATATATTCCAGCACAACTTTCTTCTCTTGAACTTCTTCTTTGAGATAATGATACTTGATAGGAATATGTTTTGTCTTAGAGTGCATTACCGGATTCTTTGAAATGTTAATGGCACTAGTATTATCACAAAATATAGTTACTGGATTGGTAACTTTCTCATATATACCTTCCAACAATTACTCAATCCATGCTATATTAGTGCAATTCAATGCTGCAACAACATATTGAACTTTTGTTGTTGACTGTGAAATACATCCTTGTTTCTTGCTAGGCCAACTCACTAGTCTTTCTCTTAAAAAGAAAGCTCCACCACTTGTTCTTTTCATGTCATCAATGTTGCCTACCCGATCAGCATTAGTATAAAATTTTAAATCAAAACCATTTCTCTTTTCATATACTAAGCCATAATCTTCAATGCCTCTCAGGTATCTGAAAATTCTCTTAATTGCTGTCATTTGGCTTTCTTTGGGATCTACAGAAAATCTTGCAACAATACCTACTGCATGTGCTATATCCGGTCTACTGTGCACAACATATTGCAACTTTCCAATCATAGATCGGTAAAGTGTCTCATCAATAGATGCAGATTCATCATTCTTTGATAGTTTACAGTTGGTAGTCATAGGAGTACTTACAGGTTTAGAATCCTCCATTCCAAATTTCTTCAAGATTTCCTTTATGTACTTGGATTGAGTAATGAAAATCTCATCTTTCATTTGCAGTATCTGTAAACCTATAAAATACTTTATCTCACCGATTAATGACATCTCAAATTCTTTGCACATTTCATTTCCAAAGTTCTTACATAGAGAATCATTTCCACAAAAAATAATATCATCAACAAATATGGCTAAGATCAATATTCCATTGTCCTCATTATTCTTCATGTACATATTGTTGTTTTCACTTGTCCTTATAAAACCAATCTTGATCAAATAAGAGTGCAGTCTTTCATACCATGCTCTAGGTACTTGTTTCAGACCATATAAAGCTTTGTTTAGTTTACATACCTGATCTTTACTCTTATCTTCAAGAAATCTTTCAGGTTGTTCAACATAAACCTTTTCTTCTAGTATACCATTCAAAAATGCAGATTTAACATCCATTTGATATACCTTGAAATTTTTGAAAGCAGCATATGCCAACAAAGTTCTTACTCCCTCAAGTCTAGCCACAGGTGCAAAAGTCTCGCCATAATCTATTCCTTCTTCTTGAGCATAACCTTTGCAAACTAGTCTTGCTTTGTTGTGAATGACCTCACCTTTTTCATTTAGCTTGTTTCTGAAAATCCACTTTGTACCGATTACATTTTTGTCCTTTGGTCTTGGGACCAGTGTCCATGTGTCATTCTTCTTGATTTGATCAATCTCTTATGTCATAGCATTTACCCAATCTTCACTGTTAAATGCCTCTTTTACTATTCTCAGTTCAAATTCAGATATCAGACATGTGTTCTGTCTCAGTTTGTTCCTTGTCATCACAGGATCATCCTTATCTCCTATAATCTGACTTGATGCATGATGTCTTCTGACATATTTGGCTAATATAGGTTCGGTAGGTTCTGTATGATCTTCTTCATCATTCGGTAACTAGACATTATCTTCATTTTCTTTAGTAGTTTTCTCGGTAGGACTTCTCAGTTGAACATAAACAAATTCTTCATAATCTCCTGGTTCTTTGGAATTTCCTTCATCATTTCTTTATGCAAATTCATCAATTTTCACATTTGCACTTTCTTCTATTTTGTTAGATGATTTGATCAGACATTTAAATGCTTTACTTCTAGAAGAATAACCTAGAAATGTTCCTTCTTCACTTTTCTGATCAAACTTTCTATTTCTGTCATCTTTGTGAACATAGCATCTACTTCCAAAGATTTTAAAATAACTTACATTAGGTTTCTTGTCATACCAGATCTCATATGGTGTTTTCATAGTTCCTTTCTTTAGTTGTACTCAATTCAGGGTGTAAATTGCAGTGCTGATTGCTTCTCTCCAAAACGTTTGAGGTACCTTCTTTTCTATCATCAGGGTTCTGGCACAATCTACAATTGATCTATTTCTTCTCTCGGCTATCCCATTTTGCTAAGGTGTTCTCGGTGCAGACACTTGCCTTTTTATACCATGATCATTGCAGAATATGTTAAATTCATCAGAAGTGAACTCTCCTCCTCTATCAGATCTAAGACATTTCAGTTGTCTTCCTGTTTCATTTTCAACTATTGCCTTGTACCATTTAAACATTTGAAAAGCTTTTGATTTTTCTTTTAAAAACATAACTGACATCATCCTTGAGTAATCATCCACAAATAATATGAAATATTTATCACCATAATAAATTTGAACTTTCATGGGACCACAAAGATCAGTGTGAACTAGATATAAAATTCCTTTAGAAGTGTAGGACTTACTTGTAAAGCTTGATCTTGTCATCTTACCCATCTGGCATCCATGACACATAGCATTCTCAAGTTTTTCTAAGCTCGGTAGACCTCTTACTCGGTGCTTCTTACTTATTTTGATCAGATTATCAAAATTTACATGACAAAACCTTTTATGCCATAACCAGGTATCATCTATCTTTGCATAAAGACACTTGTTCCGAGTTGAGTCAAGATGAAATGTATTACCATTTGTTTGTGTCCCGGTAGCAGCTAACTTTCCATGCTTGTCATGAACTTTGACAATTCCTTTCTAAAATTCTATTCGGTAACCTGTGTTGTTTAGTTGTGCTACACTCAACAAATTGTATTTCAAACCTTCAACCTAGTATACATCATCACATTTAGCATTGTCAAGAAGTGTGATAGAGCCTTTACCTTTCACCGGACATGGTGCATCATTACCAAATCTTACATAACCTCCATCATAGTCTTCTAATTTAACAAATTTGTGTTTATCACCTGTCATGTGATGTGAGCATCCACTGTTTATGATCCAAGAGTCATTATTATTTATGTGAGATATTAGGGCTTTTTCTTCATACCTTTCTTCATCTGATCCATCTTTAATAGCCACATAAACAACTTCCTCTATATCTATTTCATCAGATTTATCATCGTTGGATTCCTCATCGGCTACTAGGCATGTCATTTTGTCTCTCCTTCTGAAGTCTCGGTGTCCTCTGTAGTGGTTGTCTTTCTGCCTGTTATCTCGATATTCTCTCTTTTCACTCAATTCTTTGTCAGGGCAGTTAGAAGCCATATGTCCTATTTTATCACAATTGAAACATTTTAAAGGTAGCTTTCCTTTATACTTACCTTTTCCTCTCGGTAACCTTCTAGCTAATAATGCTTCAAACTCTTCTTGCTTTTTGATTTCCTCATACAGTTTGTGCACTTCTTCCATGTTCTTGCAAAATCTTTCACTTGCTCCACTGTGATTCCCTTCAGAGTACTTACTCATTCTATCATTGTAATTGTATATGGTGAAAATGGATAACAATAATAACAAAATTGAAAGGCTAAATGAATTCAACCACCAAACCCTAGCCTAACAATCAACAAAGATCCACCATAACATATGAAGATTACCTAAGACAATGCAAATAACTCAAAATCACAAAGATTATACCATCACATGTCCAATAGGGTTTTTGATCTCCATTCTTCCTATCTCCATTGATCTTGCTTGATATATTTGCTCTCAGATTTTTGTATGCACAAGAGCTCAACAAAGAACGGAATGTGGTTGCAAGTAGGATCGTAGTGTAGCCAAGTACTCCAAAATCAGTCATTAGGGTTTGACAATGAAGAAAGCATCTCCTTAAATAGAAGACACAATAGGAAATGGAGGGTTAAGATTGAGAGGTGTAAAAAGAGAGGTCGGCTAGGATTAGAGGGTAGGTAGAAGAAATACCAAAATAATGAAAGAGGTAGGTAGTGTATGAATTAAGAGATGAATGACATGTGTCATGTGTAGAAAAAGATAATGAATTAATTAAATAAATAAAGATTTCTTTAATTAATAGAAGAAGTAGGATAATTAAATAAATAAAATATTTATTTAATTTAGGAAAGGGATAATTTAAATAAATAAATGTATTTATTTAAATGAGAAATAATGCTAGAAGAGGATAAATGAATTAATTAAATAAATAAAAATTTATTTAATTAATAGAAGAATTAGGCTTAGATAATTAAATAAATAAAATATTTATTTAATTAGACATGACAATTTTAGGTGTCTACATTTTGCCCCTCTTTGAGACAATGCGGCTTGTCACGTTGTTTCAAAGAAGATAAGATGAACTGATACAGAGTTGCCCTAGAATGGGAATGATATGCCCCCTCGAGAGATTGGATGAAAATGTCTGAAAAGATTGCAGACAATCTCTCGATAAGAAAGAAAGGCTAGAACGGACTGACCGGATAAGGTGACAAAGTCACAGAATGAAGAATACTGACTCGAGAAATGAGGGCAAGGGCTAGGCTAGGCTATAAGATAGATCACGGGCAAAAGACATCCTCATTGTCATCCACACCCCTACGAGATCACAGTGCAGAGCGAGAAAAGAGCAGCAGCAGTCAGCAGCAATGGCCTTCGTTCATAGATTCGACCGCGTTCGTCGATTCCAGAGGCCAGCAGATGCAGGAGAGCCGGTAAGTACCAGAAAACCTCCTCGTACTTTCACGCATTTCAAGTTTTTGTCATTAATGCTCAATAGGTAGCAATAAATGCGGTAGGAATAGGGTAGTTAAAAAATGCAAAAATGCGCAACCGCGTCTGTGTCCAACAGGCGCGTCTGTGTCGGGTCCAGGCGCGTCTATGCCTGGGACCGCGTTTATGAGTAATGCGAGCGCATTTGCGAATTCCAGACACGTTTGTGCGCTTTAGGGACATCTGTGTTCCCTGGCTGCGTTTATGAAGGATTTAGGCACGTATGTGTTCAGAAAGCACGTCTGTGTTGCAGAAGCGCGTTTGTGCAGTCTATAAGCGCGTTTATGAGTTTAAAGCACGTTTGTGTGTCAAAAATGCATAGTTTAAGTCATTTAGGTCAAATCGGCAGTTCTGTGATGAACATACGCTGTCGATTGGATA
This sequence comes from Cryptomeria japonica, assembly GCF_030272615.1. Classification (NCBI taxonomy): domain Eukaryota; kingdom Viridiplantae; phylum Streptophyta; class Pinopsida; order Cupressales; family Cupressaceae; genus Cryptomeria; species Cryptomeria japonica. The sequence continues at coordinate 877,334,529 of NC_081409.1, read as the reverse complement.
AGCTGTTGAGAGGATACACTCAAGCAGGTCCTCTAGGAAGACTAGGATAGATCAAGGCACTTTGTGATGAACAGGGAGCACCAAGATAGGAAGCACTTTGTGATGAACAGGGAGTGCGAATGTGAGTAACACTTTGTGATGAACAGGGAATGTCACACACGTAGTACTTTGTGATGAACAGGGAGTACCACTAGGATAATCAGCAACACTTTGTGATGAACAGTGAGTGTCACTAGGATAGGTAAGCGTATGCATTTAGGTAACAAGTAGCATTTTGTGATGAACAGTGAATGCCACGATAACTGACATGATTGATTGGTTGACTACAGGAGTATCTACCTATGCTGGAGTCACGGGAGAGATTCCCATCAACACAGAGATTGCGACCAGAGTTGTCGATTCAGGACAGGATTGCTATTGAGGAGATGGGCCTCAGACATGTGCTATATGTGCCCGAGTTTCGGGCAAACATGGGTTTGCTGACTGCACTAGCGGAGAGATGGCACTCCGAGACTTGCACGTTTCACTTGCCTATGGGAGAGATGATAGTGACCCTTGAGGATGTGTACAGGATACTGCATATACCGATCGATGGAGAGCTGATTCCATATGATCGAGATGGAGACAGGGAGGCGCTTAGACGGGTATTCCAGGATCCCAGGTTGGAGATGAGAGCAGGTCACGTGGCATGGGATACCATGACCGCGACAGGTTTAGCGTTACCAGCTGTTATTGGAGGAGCCATCAGTGGTTTCTTATGTCCAGACAGGGCTACACGGGGGTTGGCAGTGGGCTAGGGAGGAGCACTAGAGACACTGGTGACTGAGCACACCAGATATGCATGGGGGCCATGTGTCTTGGCGCATCTGTACTATGAGCTACATCAGTTTGTTTACCATGGATCAGTGGGCTTGGGCTGTGGAGTGACACTATTACAGGTATGGGCTTATGAGCACCTTCTGATCACACGGCCTATCCACTTCAGAGGCAGAGGGCAGGGACGGAGTTTTGTACACCTGTATGATATGATTACATCATAGCCTCGGATTGGTCGACTGGAGCACTGGAGGCGTGTCATAGATGACATTGATATGGTTATCTGGAGGCCGTACCTGGGGTGCGAGGAGTGGGAGGACGATGCCGTGGACCTGCCATACACATTTAGGAGTAGATATCTGATTGGGCGTACGCCCTACATACTGGAGAGGCAGCTGGTTGACAGGGTTGGGAGATAGTTCGGCAGGATCCAAAGGATGCCGCGAGGTTCGGGCATGTATGCCCGTACAGTCAGGGATCAGGCTCAGTTCGGGCCACTGTTATCATATGATCAAGCCATGACACAGATGACAGAGATGCTGCCACTACCTTGGGATATGTGGCCAGAGGTGGAGGATGCAGGGATGGACGCAGAGTATGCTGCGTATTGGGAAGAGCATCCATATCCGAGGTTGACAGATCCGAGAGAGCTGTTGGAAGGAGAGGCTGGAGGGGATGATGATGATGATGGTGGAGGGGATGGAAGCAGGGGCCGACGGAGGTGGAGAGGAGTAGTGGGGGAGAGGCGGGTAGCACTTCGGAGAGAGGGAGGACAGGAGGGAGCAGCCCAGGTGGTGAGGGGTCGAGGTGGATTGCCCCTACATATACCAGTAGCACAGGGTCCTAGAGCACAGGGACCTAGACAGGTGCAGGGACAGGGACAGGTGCAGGCTCCCAGGCAGGGTCAGAGACAGGTACCTATTCAGGCACCTAGACAGGTACAGGGGGAGGCACAGGTGCAGGCACCTGCAGAGGAGGAGCCACAGGCAGGGGCTGAGGGTGGTGATCCTGAGGAGGATGAGCTGCTAGAGCTGAGAGAGATCTGCCAGGGCCAGGCAGACGAGATTGCGGATTTGGAGCGGGAGAGGGATCGCCTCAGGATCAGGCTCCGAGATACAGAGCGAGAGAGGGACCAGGCCATCCAGCGATATACTGAGGCCGAGGCAGCTCTGAGGGTAGGGAGGCAGGCAGCAGAGGATGCAGGGGTAGGCTACGCATGTGTGCTGCGAGCCGTAGAGGAGATTGGGTATTGGAGGGACCTGTACTATGGTGTCGTGCCAGCGGATCAGCAGGCGAGGAGCTTCCATAGATCATCGCGTACAGCGACGGCTACGGGAGGGAGTCATAGGAGGCAGGCATCCAGCGGTGGGGTCATGGGTCCTCCACCACCACCAGACAGGCAGGGGGATCCTAGAGCGGGTCCATCTATAGCTCAGCGTCCATCGAGGCCAGGCGGCTCTGAGGGAGGGAGTTCATCATAGCCATAGAGGGCTCCCCTTGTATAAGTATATGTACCATTTTTGTATTGTAGACACCTGCGGGTGATTTTGTAGCCATATGATTCTTTTGACATCATTGTATCATGACACTTTTGATTATATATGAGAGATGATCCATTTTTGCGGCAGCTATATGCATGTGTACCTTATGTGATGAAATGTTCTTATGTGATACATGTTTTATGATATGGATGCTTATATGATGCAATGTAATATATTTTTGTTCTTTTATGTTGTATATGCGATGCATGATGTAAATGTGAATGTATGTAATGCAAATGAATATGATAATGCAAATGATTATTTACATGATGAAAATGTGAGATGTGCTAACATGTGTTGTATGTGGGATGTGATGCAATTGTGATATCTATATGTATGTATGAAATGCTTATATGTGATAATGCAAGTGTAACTATATGAAATGCAAATATTTTTGGTGTGTCATTATACTCAGTCATGTGATAGCAGGCTACGCGGACTTGAGAAGGATGATGGAAGTCAATCAAGAAAGGGGGATGGAAGACAGAAGATATGAAAGTGAAAGAGCTTCTTGTGCATTATCATCATTGAGCTTTATTATGGCAAGTAGGTTATGACAATCGAGGCATATGTTCGACCCAAAAAGTCATTGTACCTGTTTGCATGGAGATAAGACAGTCACAAACAAGGAATGCCCTAGTTCACACTAGACTCACAGTGTCCTCATATCCTTGGACAAGTCGTAGCATTACTAAGAGACAATCCACAGACAGCAAAAGAAAATAGGTGACGATACCCCATCCTCGCCTTTCTAGTCAAAGACATCCTGGAGATAGAATCTCTAGTCAAAGACATCCTGGAAAAGCTAAAAGATATGTCACCAAAAAAAAGATGAAATCAAAAGAAAACCAAGACTCGACACCAACATCCACTGTAGTCCTCAAGTTTAGTGTCTCTTGTCACTTGTATAAGTCTTATTTGATTGTGGTCACAATGTTTACTTTCACAAAAAGGATAGATAGCACTGAACCATATGTTGTCTGAGTCTGTTGAAAGATTTGATTTTGTTGAAACTCATTGTTGCTGCTGTGTCTCATTTGAAATTGACTGAATCCATGAAACTGATATTTTATTGTGGAGAAGATGGAACTTTATTGTGGACTGGCGATGCAGATGTTGCTTTATTGCGGATTGTGCGCGGATAGACTTGAAGAAAACTGGAAGAAACTATACTCCTCAAAACATGTGATGTTCTCAGTTCCACACCCATCACTAGACGTAGGAATTGGCCGTAGTTACAGATAGGATCTGATTTATTATGGATGGCTAACCAATCTTAGGTAGATCAATAACAAGCCATGATGGGACTAGGTAATTTTATTATGGATGAATAGGTTGTGAGTGTGTGCGAAGTGAAAGGATGAAAGTGAATCCTGAAGGAGGGAGGAGCAATGTCTCTACGCAATGGCACTGGTGACCCAGTTTTCACCATGGTACTTGCCCAGGGCGCCACCGAAGTGGTTTTCACCGTTGGACGAAATTATTTCTCTTTACTTCTTTTTTTTTCAATGTTTTTTGTGTCACAAGGCGCCTATTTGCCAGGTTTTCACCAAGTAACGATTTTTTTTGTTTTATAATTTTTTTTTTTGTATTTTTGAATTAGGATGTTCCGAAGAGCTTATGTGTAGAACCTGCAAAGGTGCATGCTATTGGTAGGATCCTCCAAGGGTTCACCTTCTGTAGTTGAGAGCTGATATGCCCCAGATCCATATACCGCTGTGATGATGTAAGGACCAAGCCAGTTTGGTTCGAACTTGCCCTTCTTATCTCTGTCTTGCTGATTCTTGGGGTTCTCTCTGAGGACTAAGTCACCTACTTCAAATGTGCGAGGCTTAACTTTGTGATTGTAGCTATGACTCATTCTTTGTTGGTAAGCCTTGAGATGATTAAAAGCAGTGTGTCTTCGTTCCTCCAGCAGTTCTAGTTCTTGTAAGCGAGAGACCCTGTAATCTTCATCGTTGATTATGTTTCTCAAAGAGACTCGTAAAGAAGGTAACTCGACCTCAATAGGCAAGATGGCTTCAGCGCCGTAGACAAGTGAGTAGGGTGTAGCTCCTGTAGGTGTGCGGACACTTGTACGATAGGCCCAAAGTGCAGGATTGAGTTGGATATGCCAGTTACGGCCAGCGTCATCGACTGTCTTTTTAAGGATTTTGAGAATTGTTTTATTAGACGCCTCAGCTTGGCCATTACCTTGGGGGTAATATGGTGTGGAGAAACGGTGAGAGATATGGAAGCGGTCACAGAGTTCACGAACATCCTGATTTTTGAAGGGACGCCCGTTATCAGTAATAATGGAAGTAGGAATCCCGTATCGGTAAATGATGTAGTTCAAAATGAAGGTAGTGATTTGTTTCCCAGTAACTTGTGTGAGAGGCATGGCTTCAATCCACTTTGTGAAATACTCTGTGGCTGTGATAATGAATTTATGTCCATTGGAAGAAGGAGGGTGAATCTTGCTTATGAGATCGAGTCCCCACTGACAAAAGGGCCAAGGAGATGCAAGTGGCTGTAGTTCTTGTGCTGGTGCATGTATGAGGTCTCCATGAATTTGACACTGCTTACACTTCTTGACAAACTGATATGCATCTTTTTCCATAGTAGGCCAGTAGTATCCAGTCTTGATAAGTTTCTTGGCCAAGGTAGGACCACTAGTATGCGGGCCACATATCCCTTCATGCACTTCTCATAACGTAATCTGAGCTTCGTCACTCTCTAAACATCTAAGAAGGGTGCCATCTAGACCTCGTCGGTATAGGATATCAGCTAAAATGACGTATCAAGAGGATTGGCGAATGAAAGTGCGGCGTTGATTGTTCAATAGATCGGGAGGTAAGATATTGTCACGAAGGTATGTGAATATGGAACCATATAACTGGGATTCAGGACCAACAACACATATCATTTCTGTAGGAGTGATCTCATATGAAGGAATCAGCAGATTATCTACCAGGAACTCATAGCAGGTCTCATTTTGTGGTAGATCAATTAATGAAGCAATTGTAGCCATGGCATCTGCGGCATGATTCTGTTCTCTTGGTATCTGCTCAAAATCTATCTTTGTGAAGTGTTGTTTCAAATCATCTACCAGTTGTTTGTAGGGCATTAGTTTTTCATCTTTTGTTTGGTAATCATCAGTTGCTTGCCGTATGACCAGTTGAGAATCCCCAAAAACACGAAGCTCTTGGATCTTCCACTGAACTGCAATTCTTAATCTAGTTGTTAATGCCTCATATTCCGCTATATTGTTGGTGCAAGGAAATGATAAGCGGTATGATTTTGGTATAGAATCGCCTTGAGGAGTTATAAAGAGTATACCCGCTCCTGCCCCATGCTGTGTATATGAGCCGTCAAAATATAGTTGCCATGGCTTCACATGTGATATTGTTAAAATTGCTTCATCTGGAAATTCTGACTGTAGAGGAACATCATCTATCATGGGAGCATCTGCCAATTGATCTGCAATTGCTTGCCCTTTTATTGCTTTTCTGTCTACATACTCGATGTCAAATTCACTCAGAATCATTACCCACTTGGCCAGCCACCTAGTAAGTGTAGCTTTGTTGAGAAGATATTTTAGTGGATCAATTCTGGCAATCAACTTAGTCTTGTGAGTGAGCATATAATGTCGTAACTTCTGTGAAGCAAAGACCACAGCGAGACATGCACGTTCGATTGGAGTGTAGTTTAGTTCATATCCCACCAATGTGCGACTGATATAGTAGACTACTTTTTCCTTGCCGTCAGGTATTTGTTGTGCTAGGAGTGCCCCCAGTGTCGTTGGAGTAGCTGATATGTACAGTAACAAAGGTTGATTTGGAATTGGTGGCATCAAGACTGGTGGGTTCAAAAGATAATCTTTGAGCGCCTGAAAAGCCTGTTGACAGTTCTCATCCCATTTGAACTTGATATTTTTATGTAGCAGGTGCTGGAAAGGGTTACACTAATCCGCAAGTTGTGCTATGAATCTTCGTATGGATTGGAGTCTCCCTTGTAAAGATCGAAGTTGACTGATGTTCCTTGGTGGCGGCATGTCCAAGATAGCCTTGACTTTTGCTGGATCGGCCTCGATTCCTCTTTTAGACACAATGAATCCTAGGAGCTTCCCAAAGGTTACTCCAAAGACACATTTCTTTGGATTTAGTCTTACCTTATATTTTTCTAGCTGATCAAAGACAACTGAAAGTATGTCCAAGTGGGTGTCTCTGTCTATTGATTTTCCCAAAAGATCATCCACATAATCTTCCACGGTTATGTGCATGAGATCATGAAAGATAGTCGTCATCGCTCGTTGATACGTGGCGCCTGCATTTTTCAGCCCAAAGGGCATGACGTTCCAACAGAAGGTTCCCCATGGACAAGTGAATGATGTTTTATGTTGATCTTCAGGTGCAATCCTGATTTGATTATATCCAGAAAATCCGTCCATTAAGGATAACATTTTATGACCTGTTGTGAGATCAACGATCAAGTCTATGTTTGGTAATGGGAAATCGTCCTTTGGACAAGCTTTGTTGATATCTCTAAAGTCTGTACATATTCGTATACTACGATCTGGTTTGCTAACAGGTACTAGATTGGAGATCCATTCAGGATAATCAATTGGGCGTATGAATCCGACATCCAATAATTTCTCCAGTTCTACCTTGACTAGTAATGCCACTTGCGGGTGCATTTTCCTCAATTTCTATTTTACTGGTTTTGCCCCTAGTTTGACTGTCAAATGATGCATAACCAAATCCGGATTCAGTCCAGGCATATCAGCGTATGACCATGCAAAGTTGACTTGTCGTTCCTTGAAGAAGCTTATGAATCTTGCCCTCTCAAACTCTGTCAATGATTGCGCCAAGAATATGTTGTGTGGAACCTCTTCTGTACCAATATTTGTCTTTATAGTCTCCTCTACCAACATGGATGATTTTTCCTCATATGATGCTGGGAGAATGTCGAGCCTTCCATCTTCGGGTGCCTCAGAGAGGTTTTCGCCCTCAGATACGTCCTTTCTTTTTACTTTTTTGGGGTCAGATAGTGCCACAGTGTGGTTTTCGCCATAAGACCCTTGTTTTGTTCTTATTTTCACATTTTTGCGACTAGAAGGCCCGACACCCTCACCAAAGTATGCCATGTTGTTGAGTTCTATGGTGTATCCTGCTTTGTGGTCTCCAGGGGGAAGATCATCTCGAATGCCAAGATAGTCGACAATAGCTTCGTCATTTTGAAATGTATCAAATTGTGTTGGTCCTTCATGATCCCAATCAATGAGTTGGGGGTGAACAAGGGGAAGGTCATTAGTGTTTTCAGAGTTTGCTGGACTAATAGTGAAGATGTGGTTATATTCAGGTATGTCAAGGCAATCGTCGAGGTCATCGATGGCACTCTCCTCATCAGTTTTGATTGTGAGCGAATCCAAATTGTCATCACTAGTAGCGCCTTTTGGGACCGGTGTCCTCATCCTATGCGATTTCAACCTAGGACCTTGAAACGAAGACTGTGCGGGATCCTTATGGGTTGGTTCTTGGCCAACTCTGAACTTTCTGTAAAATTCCTCCTCCTCTGTAGGTTCATCTGGCTCTCTGAATGTCTCGGTGAGCTCATAGTCACTGGAGGATTTGTCTGAACCCCACTCCCACTCATTAGAATCTGTGGAAGGATAATCCTCTTGTTGAACTTCGGCAACTTTGATTCGCCATGCCTCTTTTGTTCTTTTATTGTGAATCTTGGAATTCAAAAAACCGAGTCCCTTGGAGCGTTCCCTTCTTGCAGTTAGCTCAGGTTGTAAGGGCTCCATGACACCTTCTTTGCGTAACCCGAGAGGGCTTTTTCCATCATACCCAAATTTTTATAGAATTTTAAAGCCTTTGCCATAGTTCTCATAGGGTATAATAGTCTGATCATGTGCGTCCTCTTCAATATCTTTATAAAGCATTTTGTATAAATTTTCTTCTTCTAGTTCGCCCCATCTTTGAAAGGTGGTAGGATCCCATTTGAGTATCATGATGGAGATTTGCTTGTTAGGATGTGGCCTCCCATATTCTTTTGGGGAGCTCAGGACTTGTCATAAAAACATTGTCTGATTCAGAGTGTATTCTCCCATGCCTTTGTCTTGAAACTTGCCTCTAAGTTCACCTTGTTTGGATGTCGAGGGTTTTAATGACTCAGTATCAATGTATGCCGAAGAAGGAGTAGCCTCACGATTACTGGGAATGATAGTCTCAGTATGTGATCTCAAGTTATTGCAATATATGAATGGATTTGGATCACCATTGACTGTTACCTCGACTCCATTATGAGGAAACTTAATGCATTGATGGTATGTTGATGGGACTGCCCTCATTTCATGAATCCAAGGACGTCCTAGCAATATGTTATACGTGAGATCTAGATCTAGGACTTGACAAACCACATCCTTTGTGACTGGCCCTATTCTTAGCGGTAAGGTGACTGTGCCCTTGGACGAGCGCTCTTCATCATCATAAGCCTTGATGGTGATTTGGTTTGTAGAATTCACAGCCTTGTCAGAATATCCCAATTGTCTTATGGTACTCAAGGTACAAATATTTAGACCTACTCCTCCATCTATCAGGACTCGCTTGATTCTATGTTTATGTATGAAAGCTTCAATGTGTAAAGGTGCATTATGTGGCTGACTTATGGAGGCATCATCGGCTTCTGTGAACGTAAGGGAATGTGGAATGGATAGGTATCCCACCATGGCTTGAAACTGATCCACGTTTAGATCCGTAGGGACAGCAGTGTCTCTCAAGATTTTGTCAAGGATAGCTTTATGTGCAGGGGATATACGTAGAAGCTCCAGAATGGAGATGAGCGCGGGTGTCTTCCCTAATTGTTCTACAAGGTCGTACTCAGGCTTGATTGATAAAGGATTGGTATTCTTAGTGGAGGTACCTGGCAATGTAATCTTTCCTCGATGGGTTGTAACATGACATTCAGAGGTAGATTCGGAGGAAGATCCCACACCTTTTAGGACAATCTTGGGTCTCTGAGAAGGATTCTCAGGATTTTTGTTTTTGATAGTGATAGTAGAAATATGATTGTCCATCGAGATGTGATTGATAGTAGAATTATAATTGTAAGGTGCTCTAGTGTAATTGGCTTGATCATCTGTGACTTTGCCTTTTCCTTTGTCATGTTTTGGGAATGGTTCCTTAAACATCTCATGCTCTTGATTAGATGAATGTCCCTCAATCTCAATGTTGCCTCTGTCAATGAGATCCTGCACAATGTTTTTCAATCGATGGCAATTACCTGTCTCGTGACCCTTACTCTTATGAAATTCGCAATACTCATCATCATTCCACCAATTTGGTTTGACCTTTGGTTCATATGGGGGAAAATCTGGAACTATGATTACCTTGTTTGCCACAAGCTTTTTGAATACTGATTCAAGTGGTTCTCCCAATGGAGTGTACTTCCTTCGTGGTTTAGAAGTTGTTTGAGTGTTCACCTGATTGCTGGTAGAACTTGATCCAGAAAAGACGAACTTGGGTCTCACTGTGTTGGCATCAACAACACCATCATTAACTGTGTTCTTGTTCTTGTTCCAAAATTTTGGTTTGTCCTTTCCTTTAAAGTCCTCTTTGTTTTCTTTGAATAGCTTGATAACTCCTTGTTCAATTAAGACCTTTTCTGTTGCTAGGCCCTTTTCAATAACATCCTTGAATGTAGACAAACAAGCTTTCCTGAGATCATATCCAATAGCCTTGTTGACATTTTGAGTGAACATTTCTACCATTTGTTTTTGCGGGATTTCGCAAGAGCATCTGCTAGCTAAGTTTCTCCATCTTTGTAAAAATGTTGCGAAAGATTCTCCTTCCTTTTGTTTTGTATTGCACAAGGTAGTAACTGAGACATCTGTTTCTATATTGTAAGAGAAATGCTGAATGAATGCCTCTGCTAAGTCGCCCCATGACTTAATACCAGGAGGTAATTGAGAAAACCATTCCATAGCTTGATCTCCTAAGCTCTGTGGGAACAACCTCATCAAGTATGTTTCTTCTGCCGCTACCTCAATGCAAGCTGTGAAAAATTGTCGTATGTGTGCCTTGGGGTCTCCTCTCCCTCTATATTTGTCAAATTTTGGCGTTACAAAGTGTGGAGGAAATGGAGGCATTGGAATGCTCTTATCAAAGGGATAAGGACATATATCTCTCATAGTGTATGTAGGTTTTGATGTACTCATGTCCTCCATTTTCTTTTGTAGATCCCTAATTTGTTGCTCCAAATTATTCTTGGGAGGGGATTGATTTCTTGTAGCATACCCCATGTTTGAAATGCCCATTTGAGGAGGAGCTTGTTGCATGTATGGATGATACTGATCGTAGACATGTCCATATGGAGGTCTATATTGTTGCGACATATATGGAGCACTTGGCATAACTTCATGTTGAGGGACTCCATATCTGTTTTGTGTATATAAACCATATTCAATAGGCCTTTCATTTTCCATTGTGTTGCCCCCAATTTTGACATGAGGTCTCCTTGTGTCAAAATTTTGAGGATGTCCTTGAGTATCCACTTGTTTTGATTGATCCACACCTTGAGCATGTGTTTGAGCATAAGGCCTCCATGATGGTCTTTGAGTGTAAGTATCATATGTTTGAGCTTGTGTATGTGGGATTGCTGGTTTTTGAAGCAAAACTGATGGTGACTCAGGCATCATATTCGGTCCTCTATTTCCTCCACTATTTGGTCTCCTTTGATCCATGTTGAGTTGAGTTTGCTGTGAGGGTCGACTTTCCATAAGTTGAGATAAGTCAAAATCATGCGGTATTTTAGCTCCACTATGTGCCATCATGTTTAAAAAGTACTGTCGATCTCTCCTCATTATCTCTTCAACCAATCTATTGAATTGAGGATTCATTATGGATTCTTCTATGTCTGCTGATAGTATTGAAGAATTGTCAACATTGTCATTGTGCGTAGCATTGTTGTTTATAGTATTTATGCTTTCCACATTTGGATTATGTCTATAAACATTCATGTCTGGTAATGTAGTGTGCTCAAGATTGTAGAATAAATCATTGTCATACTCATAAGAACTCATGTTTACGGATTCTTGAGCTTCTTTAGCTATTCTCCTAGATTTTTGAAGGCGGGTTTCAACCATGAAATAGGTGTTTGACCAATATGTGAGAGACTAGATGAAAAATGACAAGAGTATGGAAGACCAAGGGTTGTATGGAGTGTAAATGAATCTTGAGGTGTACTTGCAATGTCCAAAGTGTAAGACCAAGTATGTAAGTAGTAGAGTAGGTGTGACTTCCAAAGAGAGGATAGTTTCTCTTGATGAGGTAAGCTGACCTTGACTCTAAGTAAGACCAAATGAGACCCAAAGGTAAGAAACCTTGATGAGGGACCACTTAGCAAAGTGTTGTTGTATGTGGTGTGTTGACAAAGTATGATGAGGACAAGCAAGTGACCTTTTGACTCAAGTTTAGACAAATGTGACTGTAAAGTGAGATGTGAAGCAATGATGGGCTGTGTGAGACCCAAAGACAGGTTGAATGCTAGATGAAACCTGAAGAGACAACCCAGGAAGCTCAAGTATGCCGAAACTGATTTTCTTTTGTTTGCTAGACTATTAAAGTTTTCAATTCCTGACACAGACGCCTCTATATACTTCACAGACGCGATTCCCAGACACAAACACCTCTCTATTTGACACAGATGCTGTTGAAAACACAGACGCTATTCTGCCCTTCACAGACGCGCTTATATGACGCAGACACGGTTAAAACAGACACGGACGCGTTTCTGTAACCTTAGTGCAATTTTTCCAATGTGTGAAGTTGTTTTGTTGTGACCAAATCCGACTGTTTAACTGTTTTTTCGTGACAAGAGGACACAATTTTGATGACCCAATGTTTGCAAATTGTTTAGACTCCAAAAGTGTGTTGTTTGATGTAAAAAGTTTTGCATACACTTGAAGACACAAAAGACACAATGTTTTGTTGTTTTGTCTTGAATGTTTGAGTGTTTAGCATAAGACAAGCACAAATCTTAGGGCTAGCCAAGACAATAGTTGTTGATCCCACATAGGGTTTTACCCCTGAGGCTACGCTATTTAGAGCGGATACTTAGATGCTTGACCTCACTGGCTCCACCCTCGGCACTCACTTCTCGGGTCAGCCAAGCATCAATCCCCATGAAAACTCCCCATGGCGAACTTTGTATCTCTACTAAGAACCGTATGTGTGTGGGCCGCTACCAGAGGTCCGACCTCCTGCCTCAACAACTAGAAGGATTTGGGCTTCTAAAACAAAAAGGTGCTAGTAAGGGCATCCGCTCGTGTGGCCATACATGTGGCACTTTCAGCTCTGTAAATACAGAAGGCTCCCAGCCGGTAGGGGTTACGCCCTACAAATGATCAAATAAATTTGATCAAACGGGTTTATGGGGAGACATAGTGTCGGTATGAACTAATCAGCACACGTTATCCATAGTTTTCACCATGAATACATTTGATTATAGTGGTTCGGAAGAGGTGGGTTTTCCTCGCTACCACTTGGGTCATTCTCTTCTCACTAGTAGTCCTAATGACCACACGGGAAGATAGGCCCTCTAAAGATTGAACAAAAAGAGCCTATTGCTCAAGACACAAAAGACAATGATTCAATTTTAGTGCACCAATTGAAGTGTTTGCTAGTCTATGAAAACAAGGCACACAACAAAACTACAAAACCCTAGCTAAGGCCCTGCAACAAAATTGTTAGTAGTTTGGGTTGTTTCAAATGATCACCCCTTCCTGCAAGCACACAAGTTAGGTAAATTTTAGAAAACTCAAAAAGACTTTGTGAAAAGGGGCCTTCAACAAAACGTTTTTTGCCTCCAAAGCAAGCTGCACAAACTTGGTTAGCTAGATCTGCAAGGGTTAGCCAAAAATAAACCAGATCTGAAACTCTAAGCACAAAATCCGAAAACCCGAATCAAAGAAAATTGACAAATTCACAAAATAGAAAACACAGATGCAGTTATACTAGACACAGACGCGTCTGTATGACACAGACGCGGTTCTGTAATGCACAGACGCGCTTGGATACCGCAGACGCTATTCCCGAACACAGACGCGATAAGATCAATCACAGACATGGTTTTAATTCACAGACGCGGTTCTAGAAACCTGCAAAAATAAAATATGGCAACAACACAGACACGATTCAAGATATTGCAGACGCTTCTGAAACACAAAAACGCGATCCGAACGCTCGCAGACACGGAAAAACCTAAAATGTCGTTGAAAATTGTCCGATCTGCAACTTCAAAAATGCGAAATCTGCAACAAAATGTTAAATGCAAAGGGACAAGCGTCCCACCAGGCGTGCCAAAATGTATATGGTGAAAATGGATAACAATAATAACAAAATTGAAAGGCTAAATGAATTCAACCACCAAACCCTAGCCTAACAATCAACAAAGATCCACCATAACATATGAAGATTACCTAAGACAATGCAAATAACTCAAAATCACAAAGATTATACCATCACATGTCCAATAGGGTTTTTGATCTCCATTCTTCCTATCTCCATTGATCTTGCTTGATATATTTGCTCTCAGATTTTTGTATGCACAAGAGCTCAACAAAGAACGGAATGTGGTTGCAAGTAGGATCGTAGTGTAGCCAAGTACTCCAAAATCAGTCATTAGGGTTTGACAATGAAGAAAGCATCTCCTTAAATAGAAGACACAATAGGAAATGGAGGGTTAAGATTGAGAGGTGTAAAAAGAGAGGTCGGCTAGGATTAGAGGGTAGGTAGAAGAAATACCAAAATAATGAAAGAGGTAGGTAGTGTATGAATTAAGAGATGAATGACATGTGTCATGTGTAGAAAAAGATAATGAATTAATTAAATAAATAAAGATTTCTTTAATTAATAGAAGAAGTAGGACAATTAAATAAATAAAATATTTATTTAATTTAGGAAAGGGATAATTTAAATAAATAAATGTATTTATTTAAATGAGAAATAAGGCTAGAAGAGGATAAATGAATTAATTAAATAAATAAAAATTTATTTAATTAATAGAAGAATTAGGCTTAGATAATTAAATAAATAAAATATTTATTTAATTAGACATGACAATTTTAGGTGTCTACAGTAATCATCAGATTCACCAATATGACAAGAACTGAATGCAGATGCTACTTTATTTACCGAAGACCCACTGTTATCAAAATTACTTAACTCAAATGCATGTAGCTTACCAATAGTAGCATCCAAAGAAACTGACATATTTGGTGCAGACCTCAATTCATTGATTGTAGAGACTCGAATGGCATAAGCAGGTAGAAGGGTTCTCAACAACTTACTTGTTACATCCTTTTCTTCTATAGTTCCTCCTACTCCTTTAATTTGATTGACAGTCTCCTTTAACCTTGTACTGTATTGGCTTATGTTCTCACCTTCATTCATTCACATGGATTCAAGTTGTCCTCTTAGACTATCTACTTTTTCTCTTTGAAAATGTTCATCACCACCATACACAGATATGAGCTTGGTCCACATTGCATTTGCATCATTACAGCCTTCTAGATCATTAAACTCTGAGTCGGTCAATGTTGATGTTATTTCAATCATAGCTTGAATATGTTCTTTCTTTGCCTTTATCTCTTCCAAGGTCATTGGGTTGGTGCTTGGTGGTATGTAATCTTTCTCCAAATAATATGTTGCATATTCTCCAATTCCTGATAAATGCAGCTTCATCCTTTTCTTCCATGTGGAGAAACTTGACTTGTTCAGCTTTGGTGCATCCCTTTTATACATCTTCAGATCTTTGCCTCAAGTACCTTTAAACTTTTCTTCCAGAGTCCAGAGCTCTGATACCAATTGTAAAGTTCTGATGCCAATAGCTAACAAGATG
Source organism: Cryptomeria japonica (assembly GCF_030272615.1). NCBI lineage: Eukaryota > Viridiplantae > Streptophyta > Pinopsida > Cupressales > Cupressaceae > Cryptomeria > Cryptomeria japonica. Next base: position 877,319,290 of record NC_081409.1, on the reverse strand, counting down.
AGAGGGCGGGGGGGTGAATCATACAAACTTAATCTTTCATAAAATCAACAAATTCAACCTCGGTAACTTATACTTCAACAATATAACCAAAAATTGCTAAACATGCTAACTCATAAATACATAATCATCATAACACATATAACACCATATTTAACGTGGAAACCCAAATAGGGAAAAACCACTGTGGGATTTTGGACCCACTAAGAAATATACTCTTCTAGAGTATGCTCGGTTAAAAGCAAATCCTATTAAAGATTACAAACACGTTGCTAGATGTGACCCGGTTAAGGGATTTCCCTCAGATCTGTTAGGGTCTTCACTTTGTTAGAAGTGACCTTGTCAAAGGATTTCAAACACTCATTTAGAATGTTACCTTGCTAGAGGGTTTACAAATAAAACTGTTAAGTCCACTCGGTTAAGAGATTTTATGTCACTTACAAAATAAGAGTAATAAAATGTATCTACAACTTCACATCTAAAATGCTAAAGCAGATTCTGTTTTGCTCAAAACAATCTTGTCATAGGAATTATCTTGTCCCTCTGCTGGGCTCCCTACTCTGTTATTCAAATAGGTCTTCAAGCTTCTGTCCTCGGTAATCACTATGTAGGGCCCGCATCCATTGTTCATCAATAATTCCTTATTTATAAACAATTTGCTAACCGCTGAATCTCCTTGATCACATATCCCATGATCAATCTTAGCCGTCAGATCTTCAATCTTGACTAGGTTCAATGTATCCTTCGATCTAAAAATGTTTTACCTTGCCTTGGAACTTGCATACCTTCCTAGGAACTTGTGCTAGGTTATTGCGGCTCAATTTGCGCTATAGATCTTCCTCCCGATTTTCCATTGCTGTAGATCCTTAACAAACTTCATGTGTGGCATACCAATCATTTATTCATCTCTAGCTCATCAGCATCCTTCATTAAATAATGCTTTTATCCATCCAATGCAATCTGTCATAACTCGGTAAATACTAAACTTTACTCGATAGACATTCCACCTTCATTAACCGATATTGATACCCTTAGGGTTTACCGACTTAGTTCCTTAGGGTTTACCGACTAGGTTCTTTGCTCGATGACATAGTATAGTATTAACCTTACAATCAACAACATATGTAGGATATCAAAACAATCTAAACATCATTATCTCATCATTGTCTAACTTGGTAATAGTTGCCCATTGAATAACTTATTTCTCCCCTTATTCATCACATTCTCTCTGTGTCTTTTACCGACATATTAATTCTCTTCAAATCAATCTTCTCAAGATATGGAAACATCATACTAAATCAAAAAATCGGTTTCTTGACATCAATGACAAAATAATGTTATAAAGATAGTTATCATCCTTTTTCAGTTATATCAATAATCTTCAACAACCTTCTCAATATCCTTATGAAATATCAAGAATCTCCTTCTATTGAAATGCCAACATTGTTGGCCAGGGTGTCAATAAACCTCTTTTGCCGCTGCCGCTGCCGCTGCCGGTGTTTGTGCCTGTGTTGGTATCTGCTCATGCCATAGAATTGTAAGGTTGCCATCAATGACAATACCTTCAATCACCTACAATTTCTCATTGGAGTGTGCATTTGCCAACATTTTCCATATGCATTTCAAATTAATGTCCAACCAAAAATCTACTGCTTTTAGTTCTTGCAACAAAAGAATGTCCATGTTTTTGTACAACTTTAATTTAATCTCTCCACTACATATTTCCTAACAGGGGTTTCCAAAACCCTTACATTCCATGATGTAATATTCAAATCCATTCAGTTTCTTATGGGGAGGTTTCCACATGTGCCTGAAAGCTAGCATAGCATTTGGGAAGTTTATCTTTGGGTTTTTTCCCCCCTTTAGAGCCATTGGAGGATCCACTTGTTCTGCCTCTCTTCTTTTTGAAAACAAACTCTTGATTAACACCTAATGGGGGAAAATTGGCAATCTTTTTGGTTTTCTTGTGTTTTCTAGAGCCCTTTTTGGATTTAGCCATCTTATCTCTGTAGTCCTTCATAGCTTTCTCCATTAGGTCATCCTTAGATTGACCCTCATACAGAACAATGGCCCAAGAAACATTTTTTTCATTGTTCTTATCTTTCACCTCCATAAAGTCAATTTCCATATTCATCAAGGGGTCACTACTAGTCATAGGGGCAACAAACTTACAAATCTCATCCCCACCACTAGTGAATTTGATGCCAAAATTGAAAGGGGGGGTATGAGAGGATCCAGAAGGAAGATTCTTCTCAAGCAAAATATCAAAGAAACTCTAAATCTTGTGGCCAGCAAAATATTCCATATCCGAGCCCTTAGAGTGTTTTCCATCCTTTCTAGGAGGGGGCGATATGGAGCACCACTCAGTCCCCACCCCACCAAATTTAAATAGCACCCCACTTGTATTAGGGATAGGATGTTCAAGGGATCTTCTCCTATCACTAAAAGTGAGCTTCAATGGGGGGGAGAAACTTCCTCAATCCTACCTCCCTCATCCTTAAACTTCAAACCAAAATCCAAAATGCCTTGCACCCTATGGCAAGTTTCATTCAACTTTTTAAACTTTTCCAGGATAATTTATTTTGGATTGATATTTTTTATATAATTGGGGGGGGGGTTAGCAAATTCAGATACATCACGAGGATTTCTAAGATCAATAGGGGAAAAAGCACCAACCGAGGAACAACTCACTTTTCTAATCTCAACACATAGGGCATCCAGCTTGTTCATCACATGACTAACCATTAGTAGAATCAACAACATCAATAGGAGGATCAGAAAGAGCAACCAAAAGTGGTGATGAAGGAATAACACATGGTTCAGAGTCTAGGCTCACAACAAGTCAAGGTTTTCAATTAGTTTTAGAGTCAACAATTTTGTTAGGCTTCTCAATGAGAGAACAATTTTTCTTGAGATGTCCCTCTCTTCTATAGAGGAAACACGCGTTTATTTTTTTATTGAATAAATATAATTTTATAAATATAGAATGCAACTATAGCTTCAAGAATGGATATCACCAAAAAAATACAATTTAGCAATGATAAGATTGTTCTAACATAAGTAGCAAACTTACATCAATAACGTCATCATAATTTGCTTCTACTCAAGACCAACAACAACATAGAGAATTTGAATAACAAAAAAGAATTGATCAAAATAGAGAAGTGAGTCATCAATTTTGCAAGTAGGATCTTAATCTTTGTGCCATAGGGATCCTTTTGCTCTTCAAAAGTTGCTTTAACTAAGTTTTAATTTGCTGAATTTGAAAGTCCAAATTTAAATTCTTTGTGATGTTCACCTAAGGATGAGAAAATATAGAAACAAAATAATATAAAACATCAGAGTAAAGCCTTCAAAAAATAACCTCCTAGTGATAATTATAAATGTTAAATATTAATTTACATCTATTTATCCATAAGTGCAACAAAATAACATGTCTAACACCATCAAAAATTACATTAGCATGCAATTCAAATCCAAGTAAGGCCTCTTTCCGACCTAGCTTGTGTTCAAAAATAGCAGGCAAGTCATTAGAAATGGAGTTCCACTATTTCTGGCAAATGAGCATCTCCAAAAAATATATATCATTTTTTTCATTTTTGTGACAAAATGGACAATTATCAAGTTGGATCATAATACAATTCAACCTATCCCCAATGGGTAGTTTGCAATGTAATATCTTCAAGGCCAATAACTAAGCATTCAAACTGATTTTTGTTCTCTAAATTTGAGTAGATAATTTTGACCAAAACTTTTTACGAAACCTGCACTTCCATTTGATATTGAGATGAAGCTTCAAACGCAAGTTAGGAAGCAACTGCAAGTATATTTTCTTTAATATAAAAGATAAGAGAGGATAGGATGACAACCATAACTTTGTACAAATTGTAATGGATGTGAGTACACAACTTGATAGGTAATTCCACCTAGACCTAGGATTGAACAAAAATAAACATAAAATATGAGTATTTTAGAAACATTAAAGCAAGGGGTTGCTCCTAATACAAGATATGTCTATTCCACCAAGTGGACAAAGTGGAAATGCTAAATCCATGTTGAAGATAAGCTTCTCTCCATTTCAAAGAAATGACATATATGTTGTCAAGCTTTTTAAATAAATTAAAGTGGAAAAGAGGATTTGATTGAGAAAAATGAAGCATGAAAAAATTGTCTAACCATCCCATAAACTCCCATTTACCTTTGACAAAAGAAAGGTTAATTCTATTTTGTGTGAGTATCTTTCACAGTTCCTCACCTTTTACAACTCTAATAATCCATTTATTAGCTAAGCAAACCCCTTGTCTTGTTGGATCAATTAACCCCAAGCCACCTTTATGTTTAGGGTAAATGCAATGAGACCATGATATACATATACATAGGAAAATGAAAGAAAATGTTTCTACTAATTGGGAGCACATAGATAATGGAAAGGATTTGTCAAATGGAGGCTAGATTGATTTTAAAGATAAGGACTTATTTTTAGGTGTATAGATTTAGTTGTTTAGTTTTTTTTATTATGTTTTAACGTTATTATGAGATTGCGATTGATTGTTTTAGTTGTTAATTTTTTGGAATCTTATTAGCTTTATTTCATAAAAAAAAAAAGATTTGTGGCTTTTTTATTCATGTTTTAGGTCTACAAGAACTAGGTTATCTTTAATGCATCTACTAGTGTGGAAGATGATCTATTTTACATTTAAGTTAGCAAATAATCTTTTCTATTTCTAGTCCCATCATCACTGATTTTCAAAAATTATAGAATTCCTTAAATATTTCATTTCACACCTTAGTTCAGATGTTAAATTATGAAATAATTGATCTGGATTAGTTCCACTCCCACATATCTAAACCTTAAATTTTCAAATTCAAATTGTCCTCACTTTTTTCATTTTATCATTATTGGTGTCCCCTTTTTTATAGAAAAGGCACTTACTAAATGTAGTGGGTTCCATTGTCCAAAAATAGTAACTCAAGGCCATGGGGCAACTTTGGTAAAAAATAGTGATAAAGTGCAATTTCCATATTTCAGACAAATAAAAATTAAATTAAAATATGAATGAACATTTAATTTTTTTTGGCGTGGGGTCTTTTTGGGGGTTTTATGCATATGTTGGAGGAATCCATTTAGTAATTGTCCATTATAACTGATGGAGTTGTTTGGTAATGACAAGGGATTTTTTGTGTGTCACCATTTGAGTATGATTCTAGATGCAAGGAGTGGAATTATTGGACACCCATATTGGGCCATTGGTATACTTAACACAAAAATGGTCATTTAGACAAGTATGGCATTTTATCATTTGTTCTCACAAAGTTGATTACTTGTGTTTCTTTTGTGGTTGGTAAACCATTAGAGTTGGTATCTTGTGGATGAGATGCCTATACATTTTATATGATCTAAGGATGAGAGGTCTTGGATTACAACAAGTAATCTCATCTAAAGGTTGCATTTGTGTAGAAAGAATTTGCAGTCACAATAGTTTTCAGTGCTTTCACTGACAGAGTTTGTTGGAGTAGTTTTTAGTGATCCAAGTTTGAGGTTTGGTTTGATTATTGATTTTGTTGTAGAATAAGCTATATTTTTTTCCTTTTTTTGCATACTCTCTTCCAAGTGCTAGTATCAAAGTGTGTAAGTTTGGATGGTTTACAGTATAATTTTGGGCTTTGGGATGCCCTACACTAAGTGAGGTTATCTTGTTTTGTGTAGTTTTGCAGTAGGTGATTTGGATTTGTTACTGTAAACAACTAAAATTGTTCTGACTAATTAAATAAATATTTTTATTTATTTAATTATTTTATCCTAAGTCTTCTATTAATTAAATAAATATTTAATTAATTCATTAATCCTCTTCTAGCCTCTTCCTTACTTTTATTTATTTAGATTATCCTTTTTCTAAATTAAATAAATATTTTATTTATTTAATTGATCCCACTTCCTCTATTAATTAAATAAATATTTATTTATTTAATTAATTCATTAGCCTTTTTTAACCATGACATATGCCATTCATGTCTTAATTCATCTCTTAATTCTTCTCTTACGTACCCTCTTTATCATTTTAATTATTTCTTCTACCTACCCTTTAATCCTAGTCGACCATTTATCTTTACACCTCTTAATCTTATCCCTCAATTTCCTAAGTGTCTTCTATATAAGAGGATACTCTCTTTCATTTTCAACCCTAATGAGCATTCTAGTCAATCTAATCAAGGTGTGTAATCAATCTTATGCAATCAAGTCTTCTACCAACCACATTTTCATTCTTTGTTGAGCTCTTGTGTACACCAAAAATATGAGAGAAAATATATCAAGCAAGATCAATGGAGGTAGGAAGAGATGGAGATTGAAACCCTACTAGACATGTGAATGGTATATTTGATTTGTTTTTGTTGATTTGCATGGTCTTAGGTATATCCATTGTGTATGGTGGATTGCTTTCATTGTTAGGCTAGGGTTTTGTGGTTGGATCCATTTTAGTCTTTCAATATTGTTGTTTCCATTATCCACTTTTCACCATATACAGTTACACAAGTTGTTGCACATAAAAATTATTTGTATTAGACATGAAATATGTAATAAAATAAGAAATTATCATTAATATGGTCTAGAGTTTAATATTTTGTCATTTCTGTGTTATTGGGTGAAATTAGATGTGTTAAAATTGATAGACCTTTGTATGTAGATTTGTGTTGGATATAAAAAACTAATAAATATATGGTACACAATAGTTAAAAGTCATACAAATGAGGTTATTTGTTAATATCTACCTATATGTTAATTTTGGGGAAGTTTTTTATTTGATTTGGCTATCATATTGTCAAAATTGAGTGTATAGAACTAGTGTTGGATATTGATGATCCTTGTAGGCATTTTAGTTTATCTTGAAAAATAAATTCATAAGGATTTGAGCATCATATTTTTCTTAATGTTTGCTTAAGTTTATTTTAATATAATCAAATTGGAAAAGTTTTCACATGGGACATTACAATTATGAGCCAACTAAAAGGTGAATTGTGAAAATTGCATGCTAAAATTGTGCATTTAAAGACAACTCTAAAATAAAATAATTATATTACATAACTAAGAAGTACATTTGTGAATTAGATTACAAGTGAACAAAAGAGATTGCATCAACATTAAATTGTCATTTGAGGAGCATACCACAAGCTTACATGTTATTCTTGACCTTGGTTTATTTTTATCAAATCAGTCCATGTCCAAGGGTCTAATAAAAGAGAACATGGACCTTGCAATTCAACAAATTCCTCAAATTGTATTTATAAATACCACTTATCCTTGCACAAATTATTTAAATAACCAAAATTTAGGAAGATTAAGTTTCAATCTACAAAATTACACTAGATTAGATATACAAGTATAAGTTCACATATGCATGTTAGGTTTATTTCCACTCATAAATATCACTTCAACACTAAGAGAAGTTATTCTAGACAATACAAAATTAGATTATAGTTCAACTATAAAGCGTAAAATTCTAACAGTTGACAAATACATTACTAACATATAGAAACATCTACATTGATATAAAAGTGAAGTAATTATACATTTATTTGAATATTTAATTCTTAATAATATCAGTTATCAATCTAGACTTTCTCATTAAGCTAACTAGTTATTTAATTCCACTAGATTAAATATACAAGTTATAAGTTCACATATGCATGTTAGGTTTATTTCCACTCATAAATATCACTTCAACACTAAGAGAAGTTATTCTAGACAATACAAAATTAGATTATAGTTCAACTATAAAGCGTAAAATTCTAACAGTTGACAAATACATTACTAACATATAGAAACATCTACATTGATATAAAAGTGAAGTAATTATACATTTATTTGAATATTTAATTCTTAATAATATCAGTTATCAATCTAGACTTTCTCATTAAGCTAACTAGTTATTTAATTCCACTAGATTAAATATACAAGTTATAAGTTCACATATGCATGTTAGGTTTATTTCCACTCATAAATATCACTTCAACACTAAGAGAAGTTATTCTAGACAATACAAAATTAGATTATAGTTCAACTATAAAGCGTAAAATTCGAACAGTTGACAAATACATTACTAACATGTAGAAACATCTACATTGATATAAAAGTGAAGTAATTATACATTTATTTGAATATTTAATTCTTAATAATATCAGTTATCAATCTAGACTTTCTCATTAAGCTAACTAGTTATTTAATTCCACTAGATTAAATATACAAGTTATAAGTTCACATATGCATGTTAGGTTTATTTCCACTCATAAATATCACTTCAACACTAAGAGAAGTTATTCTAGACAATACAAAATTAGATTATAGTTCAACTATAAAACATAAAATTCTAACAGTTGACAAATACATTACTAACATATAGGAACATCTACATTGATATAAAAGTGAAGTAATTATACATTTATTTGGATATTTAATTTCTAATAATATCAGTTATCAATCTAGACTCTCTCATTAGGCTAACTAGTTATTTAATTCCTAATAATTTTAATTATCTAAATGAGAGATGCAAATGGAGGATTTGGCAAAGACGGAGAGATGAAGTGAGGGAAATTAATGAAAAAATAATGCTTCAGACCAATCTAGGTTGGTGATTCGTGTGAGAGCTAAGCGTGGAGGTCGTGCATTCCTCGATATACAATTTAGTTGGAGTGTGCAACAAGTTTATTAATGAATCATGGAGGCAAACTTCTCACTGTGGACGATGAAGCAGTAGTTGGCTTTCCAAGGGGAAATCACAAATGTGAGAACGAAAATTATTTTTTTATTTGATGACCCAATGTTATATCAAGTCATTCGTATGGTTATGGGAGAAGATTACATGCATTCTGAATTCAGATATCACACTATGCGGATATCGTTTCTCTGTTAATGGCATGGTCTTTAAAATTTGGAGACGCAGATAGTACCAGATGGACTATGATGGCAATGGTGCAGAGTGATTGGCTTCTGGGGGTGGAGGAATTCCTGAAATTGGTGATCTTAGGAAAGGTTTTTAATGCCCCCGAAGGAGAATGGTTGCAGATTGTGGATTCCACTCCTTTGTGATCGTTTCTTTTGTGGAAGGTGGGTAGTGACATGATGGAGAGGCAAGAGGAGGCTTCAATAAGTTGGAATTTCTTGAAGAACTACATCAAACAGTGGGAGCAAGAACAAGCACGACAGGTGGAGACTGGTTTGGCCCTAGGCAGAAAAAAGCTCAAATTCTTTGTCGATGACTACTGGAATGGTCAGACAAGTAAGAAGTAGCAGTCGTGTTAGGGTGCTCCATTCATTGGTTTTTGTTTGTTTAATGGAAAATGGGTTTTAGCAGGGTTTTGAGTCTCAGGTAGAGGAGGGTTTTATGGCAGTTGGTTGGACTGTCTGGTTTTGTATATTTTGTGCATTTTGTAAAGAGCATACAATGTAATATTTCATGGCCATGGCCAAGACAATTATGATTGCAAGGTAGTTGAGGTGGGTCAAATTGAGGGGTATAGTATAGTAGGAGGGTTATAGGAATGAAAGATGGTTTAGAAAAGGACTAAATGTATATGGATATACACAAGTAAATTTTGTTTAATATTAATATAAAGTTATCTTTAACCTATCACAAAAAATAAACTGGTTATTTAGATGAGTTATTATTTTATATTAGTCTAGATATTTTGTGTAAGATGATCATTCCCTTTTGCACCTTTTGTGAACTTTACATTCTTTCACAACCTAGGGTTTGGTCTTTGTGTTTATCTCTTTATCCTCATTAAGGTTTTTGGATCTAGTTCTATGAGTGTATCCTTTTTAGATTTGCCTAAGGTTTAGATCTATATTTCTTTGTTTTTCATTATCAAATATTGATTAAGGTTTGTGCATTGATTTTCGTGTTTATTTGATCCAACCCACCCACACTTGGATGATTCATCATCATGGATCATCATAAGTTATTTTCATTGGCTAATATGCATTGATGTGTAACTACTTATTTTGATGTGTCCATATATTTTGTGACTTCCAATCCTTCCATCTTGGGTAAGTTCTCAACTATTTCTATGCTATTCATATTGATCTTACCTCTCTTGTGGCTTGTGACAGTGATGATTGTAATGGGGAAAATGAAAGAATAAATAAGAAAACATAAACAAAATTGAATACTACTCTGATTCCTACTAAGACCTACGATTGAGCAACTAAGGGATGCAATTTCAAATGGAAATTAAAAAAAACAATGCAAAACTTAGGTAATTGGATGCTCTCTTTATGTGTTTGGACATCAAGTTGCTCAAGTAGCATGTATTTGCATGTTAATGGCATGGTCTTTAAAATTTGGAGACACGGATAGTACCAGATGGATTATGATTGTCAGAATTTTAGATTGAAATAAATAGGTAATGTGGATATGATTGGAAGATAAGTGTACATTTGGAGGCATTATGGGATTAGTGAGGAAATATAGTTAAAATGTAAGGATGGATTTTAGGTGTCTATAATGAGCATTCACCCAACGAGGCTTTTCCTTATGTTATTAATACACCTTCTATGTTGGATATTGGCAAGGTTACACTTTCTTTACACATTTGTAATGTTGCTGTGGCTTGTGATGATATTCCTTTTACGTGTTATAATAGGTTGATATTGTAATGGTGTAAATTGAAACTAGGGTTTCACCAAGTAGGATAAGACCACTAATTAACCAAATTAGCCAATACATTGAAAGAGGGGTGAACCTAATAGATCTAGCCTCAATCTAGATAAGGAAAGTGCTTATGATTAGATTCATTAGTTAAAGTTTGGTTCCCTCTTTCTAAGTTGAAATTGGATTGGTAATTATGAAATTAGGTCAAAACCATGGATAATTGAAGTAAAGTGGTAGAAATGGTAAGCTATAGATGTCCCATGGAGTCACCAACTAAGATATGGGCAAAAGAAGATATTAATCTAACTTGTTCCTAGAAGTTCAACCTGATTTTTTGGGACCAAGTAGCACAGATCTGCCTTGGTCCTATGAACTTTTCTTCATCAAAAGCTAACCTATTTGTCACCATTGACTCTATCAAAATTCTCAAGTGCAACTCTCACACTTGTTTCCTACACATAGAAAGAAAGAGAAAGTTGTTGGAGATAGGGGTTTGCCTTAAGTCAAATCCTGGGTTTGGAATTAACCCTAATTGAAATAAAAATAGAACTTGAACTGAATTGGAAAAGCTTGCCTTTTGAGGGCAAGGCTAAACTGCTTGAATGTAGATGATTATACCTTCAATAGGTGATGCAATGTTCTTAAGATAAGTCCTCCATGTGTTGATGCAATAACATGATAAATCACATAACATCCATCATGAAATCATAGATAAAACATAATGTGAAGATGCCTTGATGTAGTTTACTGCTCCTTGAATCCGATTTTCTCTTGAGGAAGATGACTTGCTCTTGAACTGATGATAATGTTATCGTAAGATTAGATGATTGAAATGAATTGAGAAGGATGCATTATTTAGGGATTTCATAATTAAAATCACCATTAGGCTGACTTAGAATTGATATATTTTCACATAGAGGGGGGTTTGAATTAGATAGGACTACCAAGTTATCCTCTTGAAATTTACAGGAAAAAGTGTGGGACCATGCCTAATCTTGACACCTTGGTCCTACCAATTTTTTTCCAAAATTCTAGGGATGCGAGCTAATGGGAATCTAATGCCAAATTGAACTTATTGGCTCAAACTATAATGCATAGGTATACAAAATATGCTTTGAGAATTGAAATTAGGGTAAGATTAAGGATAAATCAAGATGAAATGATAAAGGGCACATCTAGAATTAAAAGACCAATAAGAGTGTGATGATGTAATAAAATGGAATAATACCCATAAGATTGAATTAAATATTAATTAATTACAATAAAGGTTCTATAATGCATAGAGGAGAGGGAAATACTAAAATAGGTGTTAGGAGAGTCTAAAATTGGACACACTAATAAAGATGTACAAGCTACGACACTACAAATACTTATTCCCATATATTCATGTTCACTTGATGATGCACTATGTGATAAATATAAGGATAAAAGTCTATGTACCATACCTCATTTTTTATATATATGATGATCTACCTTGTGATTATCATTCATTTACATCTCCTGCCAATTTTATGGATACTCGTGATAATGTTTTTGTCAGTGATACACTATATAATGATATAAGACATTATGATATTAGGTTATTTGCCTTCTCACATAAATATTATTGACACTTAATTCCAAACTCTCAATTCATTACATGGTAGCATTATTGGTACTAGTAATGATTCATTGCATGGTGACTTTGATGACACTTCAATGCATCTTTACATGTTAAACATTCTTGCTTGCTAATTATGAGTTTTAGATGATGAAATCTTATGATTATTGGGATTAGATGTATTTGAGTAGCATTGTATTACACTATTTTTATTCATATTTGATTACGCTATGATTCATTTATGAACTTACAAAATGATTGTATTGCTTATTTCTCTTAAAAGATATTATGAACTTAGTTGCATTTGTGAGCAACAAATAAGAAAGCAAAAGACTAAAAAGTATAAAGAAATCAAATCTATTTCATATTAAATTAGCCTTATGTTTTAAAACTCAAATGATATGTGTAGCTTCACTTGTTGGAATGTGGATGCAACTCGATAGCATGATATTTCATTTTCCTAGTGGTACATTTGATAGAATTAACTAGCATAAAGTGTGAGATATGAAAATGATGAAAGAATGATCATATTTATAGATTTTTCTGAGAAAAATCTATTAGAAGATGAGGATAAGAATGAAACAAATAGTTAACTAAATTGATTGTGGGGTCAACTTGACTAAAAAGGAGAAAATTTACAAGTATATTGAAATGATGAGGAAATAATATTGAATTATTCAATTTACTATTTAATAATTGAGAGTAATGAGTTTTCATTCGAAGATGATGTTGACTTGTGAGAAAAGAAGAACTTTCTAATTAGAAGATAATTATGAATTATTTAAATAATTTAATGAGGAAGTTACTAATTTGAAGAATGGGCTAATTGATGAGATGAGATTAAGTTTGTTAATGATAATTGAGTTAACTAATTAGTGATGACTAAGTTGACTAATGGATCAAAACTGCAAATTATTTGAAAGTGGATAATTAGTTCACATTTAATTAAATTAAAAAATACTATTTAATTAAATGGATAAATGGGAAACATTAAACGATGTGATGTTTATCATAAATGGTATTTAATAGATAATAAATGATGATAAACAAATGATTAATGATTAATATGATGAATATTTAATAAATGTTGAAGTTAAGAGGAATGTTTTTCGTGTTATACATTTTGCTTATTTTTAAAGCAATGTTCAAAGTGATAAATTTTCAAAGAAAATAAAAGTAGATAAGAGAGGAAAATTAGAAGAGAAGAAGAGGATGTACCCTAGTCAAGTAAGAAATTGCAAATAAGAAAAGATGAGATGATTGAAGCTCCTTCGAGATATTATTTATGTGAAAATTAAATAGGTGAGATATTGACTGGAAAAATAGAAAATGAAGAGAAAAATATGAAAGAACCGTGATGATTTAATGATGATAATGTATTACATTTACTTTGATTTTAGCAACCTTTATTTAATATAGCAATGGATATTATGTACTAGGGTACATAATAGCACAATGATAAGGCATCCAATGCATGGGCTGACTCTCAAGAAAATAACAGAGAAAATGATACCCTTGCACTCATAAGACCTCTGATGCTCTTGGTAGATTCATGATGAGATATAAATGACATGGTGCTAAAAAATAGAAGACCTTTCCCCTAGTATATACCATTCAAAACACACCATGATATGGCATGATTTTGATGACTTTGAGTAGGCATAGTATGGGTCAAAAGACAAATCAAAGAAAGATCAAAAGATAAAAAAATATAAACAAAAGAAAAAGACAAGAAATTATCAACTAACACACATCAATACTACCTTATGCCAAGGTGTGAAAAGACTAAATGATAGATTTGGATCATGTCTGATTTCAAGATAGAAACATCTCATATAAGACAAGCTATGGCCTAAAAGAAAATCTTCATCATGGAAAATGATTATTTTAATTGTATGTTATTGAAGTAGATGTAGATATATATGGTCTTACATTAAAAGTGCATGTTTCAAGTGTATTAGTTGAAGGTGTGAAACATGTTGATGTTTGATGTTGGTTAGTGTTTATTGAAGGGGATGGTATATATTATAAGATCATGAAAATTTTAGATTAACAAAAATACACACAAGCAAGCAAGTACAACGTTAAAATGATTAAAATGATCTTTTTCTATATTCAAGATAACAATTAATTGATTGTATGATGATGGTGGTGGTGGTGGTGGTGTGATGTAGGAGCATCCCCGGTCGATGAGCAATCTTTGCATCAACCAAAAACATTTCCTTTCGGTTTTGTTCTTGTTTAGCTCATTGTGTAGTTTTTTGTGTTCTTACCAGTTGGTACCAGTAGTTGCTTTATTTTCGTGGTAGATCTTATTTTTGGTTTTTCGGTTGGTTTGTGTGCTTAATTCTAGATTACCAGTTCATTTGGGTTCTTTTTCAATCAGTTATCACTTCCAATTGATTGTTTCTGGGTTCCGGAACAGTTCTTGTGCATACCGGTTGGGTTTCCTTCATTATCGGAGTGATTCTTAGCATGTTGACCTATTTGGGGTCTTGTCTGATGTTCTTTGGCATTTGGCCGACCTTCCTACTGAACCGCACTTCTTGGTTGTTATTTTCTAGAAATATTTAATTAATTCTTAGGCCCGACCTAGTTACACGTTTCATTTTCCTGCATTGGTAAATGTAATCTTATGAGGCCGACCCAGATATGTTCTGGTGGGTATAAATATGATATTATGTAATCATTTATAGGGACAGAGGAAGTAGAATTGAAAAAAAGGATCAAGATTCGTATTAGTGATTCGATTGATTCTTTGAGTCCCGCTTAGATTGTATTTGGCTTGAAGCCTGCATGTAACCGGTTAACTGTTAGATGTTCTTTGATGATTATACGATGGTAACCAGATGGTTGTTAGAATTTCTAAAGCAATAATATGATCTATTTATGTAATCTTGTTATGGTTTCTTGTTGCTTTCGTTGTGTTACTCTTGCTGCATAAGTTGGCCAGCTCTCTTTTGAGGGTTTCACTAGTTATGGTTGCATCAAATGGTATCAGAGTTGGTTATGAACTGGCTTGTGGAAGAGTTTGTGAACCCTAAGGCATTCCTTTGGGTGAACATATCACTGATTGGAGGCAGGCTACACATGTGTTCAATAGTTCGTTGAGGAGAGGCAATTGAAACCGGTAGTCAAATCGTTGAGTTGAGGCAGTTCACCGAAGTGGAAGAGGAGATGCTGCCTAGAAGAACAAACCCTTAGAGGGTAGAGAAAATGATGGAGGACTTCAAGAATGAAGTGAGGAATGAAATCCAAAATGGTTTGGCTGGTTTGCGGAGGAATCCTGTATTTGAGGATGAGTATGAGGAAGCCAGTGAAGAGCTTGAAGAGACTAAAGGACTGAAACATGAAAGAGAAATATTCCTGAGAGTAGTGGTGCAAGCGAGTAAAGTTCATAAAATTGAATTTTCAAACTATTCCATAACACTGAACCCAGAGGATTTGATCAATTAGATCGGAGAGTTGGAGGATTACTTCGAGTTTGAGGATGTCAAGGACCTGCAAAGAGTCTGGTTGGCATAGACAAAGTTGAAAGGGCGTGCTGCTTTATGGTGGAAAGAATTGCAGAAAGATAGAGTGGAGAATGGTGAATTGAAGATCACCCTGTGGAGACAGATGGTTGCAAGATTGAAGGCCAAGTTCATACTGGGAGACTATGAGTTGGAATTGTTTAAGAAGTTGCAGAACCTGAAACAGAGAAACATGTCTGTGAAATAATATACTAAGGAATTCTACAAGGTGATGATTAGATCTGGACATGGAGAGATGGACAGAGAAAATGTGGCGAGGTACATGTATGGACTTGCATTTAACATTCAGGATGAGATGAGTATGTTAAGGGTTTCCATAGTTGAAGAAGCTTACTGGTATGCTTTGAAGGCTGAGGACAAGGTGAGAAGAAGAGAACCAAATAACCCTAGAGGGAAGGAGAGATTCAAGGGGTAGATGAGTGCAAAGAAGCAGAAACCGGTTGAGGAAGATGAGTCAAAACCTAAGTGGAGTAAAGAACTGGAACAAAAAACATAGAGGAAAGGTAGTAGTAGTATCGGTAGAGAATTTCCCGACAAATGTTTCAATTGTGGAGAAACCAGACATAGATTCTATGAATGTAAGCAGGGAATGGCAAGAAGTTGTGTGGTAAATGAGGAACCAGAAGGTGGAGGTACCAGATCTGATTATGCATCGAAGCAAGGAGAATCCTTTATGTTCAGATGAAAGGATACCAGATCTACTCAAAGGAAGATTCTTTTCCGGACTGTGTGTAAATCAGGTGGTAAGTGTTGCAAGGTTATTGTGGATACCAAGAGTATCGATAATTTAGTATCTAAGGAGATGGTTGTGAAGCTTGGATTGAAGAACTTGAGCATCCTTGTCCTTATGGGGTAAGTTGGTGACAAGATGATCAAAAGATAGAAGTAAAGGAGTAGTGTTTGGTGAATTTTAATATTGGGCCTTTTAGGGATGAGGTCTTGTGTGATGTTGTATCTACGAGTGCTTGTCATGTCTTGTTGGGAAGACCTTGGCAGTTTGATAGAGGAGCTATTTATGACTGTAGAAGAAACCTAGTCACTATTGAGAAAGATGGGCAGAAGTACACATTGGTCTCTTTGAAGGAGAAAGAGAAGGAGGTGAAGAATCTGAACCTTGGGAAAAGTTACAGTACTGAGAAACCAGTTGTAGAGGCTATACTGGAAGGTTTGCAGAAAGATCTTATAGAGTTGTTTGCAGAGGTTAGATCGGAGGGTGACATATGTTTGCAGAATGATCTGATAGATGAGCCTGATGGACATAAGGAACCAGATGACATAAAGCTTATGGAGACAAACCGGATGAAGTCTTGTAGCGAAAGCGAATCAGAGTTGTAGAATAAGGAAGGTAGTAAATAGAGACAATGTGCAAATTTGAAACAAAGGAAGACACGCAAAGAGAGTTAGGGGTTAGAGAAGTCGGTTGAGATTCCGAAAGAGATGAAGAAGAGGATGGCAGAGAAGGAAGATGTTTGGATTCGAAATGGGCATGGGGTCTTTATCATGAATCCTTTAAAATGTTCATGAGTTGCCTCTCATGGAACATCTTCTTTCTACCTGGGGTGTTTGATGCAGGAGCATCCTCGATCGATGAGAAATATTGCATCAACCAAAAATATTTCCTTTCAGTTTTGTTCTTGTTTAGCTCATTGTCCAGTTTTCCATGTTCTTACTGGTTGGTACCGATAGTTGCTTTCTTTTCGTGGCAAATCTTATTTTCGGTTTTTTGACTAGCTTGTGTGCTTAATTCCATATTTCCAATTCATTTGGGTTCTTTTTTATGGTATGATGAATCAATAAGGATCCTGACAACTATTGAGAGGGGGGGGTGAATCAGTAGATAGAAAACTGACTAAACTTTCACCAAACTCAAAAACAACCTCCCAAGCCTATCTTGGAACTAACTGGTTCAAACATTGAACTACAAACTTCAATAGCAATGATAGTTTACCAATTCGACTGGCATATCAAAATAACAGTATAACAACTTTGAAACTCTCAAACCATTTAACCAAAACATCCAAATACTTTACTAACAAGAGTAAAAGCACATTTCAAATTGTTGTCAATCAACTTATCATATCTAAGTGGATTTAACAGTTAAGCAAATTATCCATATCAAACATAATCACAAAAACCATTCACCACTTGACATAATGATTTTGACATGGAAACCCAAATGGGAAAAATCATGGTGGGGATGAATACCCAAAAGTATTTTGAACTCTTTTGAAGTTCTCCCTATTAGGAGCCAAGCCTATTAAAGCTTTTACAAAAAGTCCTGTTAAGAATGGATCTTGTTAGGGATCGCCCGGTTAAGGGATTGAATATAATGCCCTATTAGAAGCAATACCCTGTTAGGAGTAACCTCGGTAGAGGATTTAAAATCCAAGCTAATGGATTACCTAGTTAGAGGATTTAGATAGCAATAAGCCTTTTAAAGCTTACCCGATTAAGGGATTTGACTGTTGTAATTGTTAGAGAACAACAGGGGTTTGCTGATCTGGTAAATAGCACTACTATGCTTGATTCGATCCTTTTCATGCTTCTATCTACCTTCACACATACTACAGATACACCTTCTGGTTTGGCAACCAATCACTCTTACACTTAATGAAAATTGCCAACACTACAACAAAATAACTCATCGACCTTATAAGCAAAACAATAGGTCGGTAACACATCACAAACCTAAGATCTCATAGAGATTACAAACAAATCGGTTCAAGTATGACCATTGGAATACATAGAAATCATTGCACATAATTCAAGACAACCTCAACCGCTCCTTGATCATTGCTTCATCGATTCCTGTAACTCATCACGCGATTTCTACTTCATGCAATGCACTCACTTATTCCCAAGATAAAACCGTTATCTCTACACGCCAAAAACCATTTAAAATTCTTCATATACAACATGCATACATGGAATAATCATTACCATTCATCATTTGATCATAAACCAAAATAACCAATTCACTAAGCTCCATCGGTTAGGGTTTGGCACATCAACAGGTAGGGTTACCAGTTGATCTCACTACTTCTTAAGTAATACCAATTTCCTTCACTAGCTCACCTACCAGTTGCAAAAAACACCATTACAATATTATTACCAGTTACAATTGACATCAATGACAACATAAAAGTTCATCAATGCAATCTTCAATCAAATGCCAACACCTTTTCGGTCATCTATCACTTATGGTTGACTGTTTTTGGGTTCTGGGACAATTCTTGTGCTTATCGATTGGTTTTCCCTCATTACTGGAGTGATTCTTGGCATGTGGACCTATTTGGGGTCTTGTCCAATGTTCTTTGGCGTTTGATCGACCTTCTTGCTGAACCTTACTTCTTGGTTGTTATTTTCCAAAAAGATTTCTTTAATTCTTAGGGCCGACGTAGTTGCACATTTCATTTCCTACATTAGGAAATGTAATCTAATGAGGTCAACCCGGATATGTTCCGATGGGTATAAATATGATATTATGTAATCATTTGTAGGGGTAGAGGAAGTAGAATTGAGAACAAGGATCAAGATTTGCATTTAGTGATCTGATTGATTCTTTGAGTCCCGATTGGATTGTATTTGGCTTCAAGCCTGCATGTAACCAGTTAACTGTCGAATGTTCTTTGATGATTATATGATGGTAACCAGATGGTTGCCGGAAGTTCTAAAGCAATAATATGATCTATTTATGTAATCTTGTTATGTTTTCTTGTTGCTTTCATTGTGTTACTCTTGCTGCATAAGTCGGTCAGCTCTCTTTTCAGGGTTTCACTGGTTATGGCTGCATCATGATGGTGGTGATGGTGATGGTGATGGTGACGAGGACAATAATGACGACGAGGAGGACGATGACAATGACGATGACGATGATGATGACAATGACGATGACGATGACGATGACGATGACGATGACGATGACGAGGACGATGATGACGATGATGAGAACGATGATGATGACAATGGCAATGGCAATGACGATGGCGATGACGATGGCGATGATGATGGCGATGACGATGGCGATGGCGATGACGATGGCGATGGCGATGGCGATGGCGATGACGATGATGATGACGATGACAATGACGACGACGATGATGATGATGATGATGATGATGATGATGATGATGATGATGATGATGACGAGGACGAGGACGATGATGACGATGATGAGAATGATGATGATGACAATGGCAATGGCAATGGCGATGGCGATGACGATGGTGATGGCGATGGCGATGGCGATGACGATGATGATGATGATGACAATGATGATGATGATGATGATGATGATGATGATGATGATGATGATGATGATGATGATGATGATGATGATGATGATGATGATGATGATGATGATGATGATGATGATGATGATGATGACGACGACGATGACGATGACGATGATGATGACGAAACAACATGAGGATTGGAAAATACATATCTTGATGTTGATAATGTCCCTAAAGTGGATCAAGGTTTACAACAAGGTTAGGAATAAAATGAAGGGAAGTTTTGGATGATGTGCCCAATTGCACAAAAATACTACATGGATTAGAATTATTGCATTTGGATGGATTGCTTTTAGGATTAGCTATAATATGGAAGGATGTTGGATAAATGGACTAACATTTGGCACCAATGACAAGGGAGAACCAAATCTTATGATAATGATGAAATGATAACAGATTGCTTTAGTAAAGGATGAGAGATATGAAACATGAGGACTCTAATGGTGAAAAATTAAGGTTTTCACCATTAAATATGATAAAACCACTAATTTTACTTAATTAACCATTACATTAAGGAGGAGAGGAATTCAATAGATCTAACCTCTCTAGGATTTTAAGATTTTGATCAAATTCCAGGCCTCTTGAATGGGGCTCTTTCCTCCTTAGAATTGAATTGAATTTGAATTTGTTGAAGATGTTGTAATTAGGGTAAATGTGTGGATATTGAAGATATCGAGCATAAATAGTAAGCTAAAACCATCGCGCAGAGCCACAAACTTGGATTTGATTAATGGAATATGATTTGGATTTGCTTCTTGAAATTTGGCCCAAATTGTCGAGACCATGGTGGTGGTCGCCATGGTTCTCCTAAGTTTTCGCCATCAAAAGGGGACCCTGTTCGTCTTTGTGAATTATGTCAACCCTTAAAAACATAGCTTTGCACCTCTTTTTGTACACAGTGAAAAGGGGAAAATGGTTGGGAATATGGGTTTGCCTAAGTAAAACCCCGGTTTAGGAATTAACTTTGAATGAATAAATGCAAATATTGGAATAAATAATGGAAAGATATATTTTAGATTTGCAATTGTTGATAATGATGCTTTTCTTCTTGAATGTAATCACATATGTTGTATGAAATGGCATTAAGATGATAAAACCCTAATCACACACACACATGCTTGCATATGAATGATGTAATTTTTCTCAACAATTATTGAATGACGAATATGAAGCCTTGAAGATCTCTAAAAATGATTTATGATGAATGCTTCACGGATGCAAGGATGTTATGATATGTCAACTTATTATGCTTGGAGATATGAAATTAGGTTGATCAAATGTCTTTATATAGGGGTATCTAGGTGAATTACCAATTAAGTTGACCTCCAATGGTCATACAAAGCCACAGAGATGGATTCTTGCCAAAGAGATAGGACCCTTACCCCATTTCAAAATTGGGCCCCACTAAGAGGGACCATGGCACCCAGAAAGGGGCCAAAATGAAGCCTCAATGAGAAGGGTACCCCACCACGATATCCATAACTGGGTGTACATGGCATCAAAACTAGAGAATAAGTAAAAAATGGGCCTAGATAGGTGATGAGTACAGGAAACACTAAAGTAGGAGTACAAACATGAGGTGTAAATTGACCCGATGATAATTTACGACACTACAAGGACTATCTAATGAAGGATTTAGGGTGTGATCTCTAAGGACTATGCTCCCTACAAATAATTATATTTATAAAAGATAGGGCTTATAATGTTTCCATGTAGTCATTTGCATGATATTTGATAGTGTGTGACCAAATAATGAACACTTCAATAGTTTTCTAAAGCACATTTTAAGTTTGTGATCCAATCCTTATCAACATCAAGGTTAAGAAGGTAGATCGATATAAATGATATGCAATGCATGCACAGTAATTTCATAACAAAATGTGTGATGGATGAGACAACTTTCCCCTAATAGTAATGGTCCAATAAGATAATTGACCTTATACAAGATGCCTATTTATTAAGTTTTCATCATGGTACTAATCCAAAGAATCATAAGATTTGTTGTCACTATTGTATGAAATATTTCTCTTTATTTTTTTCTCTTTTTGATTGTTAGGTCACGTGATGTATTTTTGCTAGGTTTTTATTGTGGTGACTACCCAAAGGTGCCATAGAAATAGTTTTTACCAAAGGGTAATTTTTTTGGTATATTCTTAGAAAATATTAACCTTCAAATGATTATTATTTGTTCTAGTTCATTAAGTGGTGTTGATGTAGATGTTGATGCCATGAAATTCCAATAGTGACCTATACGAAGGAGTTATTTTGTCAAGATCATGGCACTTGTATACAACATATGGACGTTATTATAATCTTTGTTGATACTAGGGTTGGCCTTACTTGAATATCCATATCATGATAGAGTACCATGAGTGTCCTTATGATAAAGTATTATTGATAAGATGTGATAGATTATGAGTTAGGATATTTCGGCTTTAAGCGAGATGCTAGATTGTGATGGGTGATTATAGATGTTGGTCAATTATTTAGCATTTTAGATGTTTTTATTTTTTTCTAAACTTGGGATGACAAGGAATGGATTTTGGATTTTGGATTGGGATAGTGTTTAGAACAAACACTTGTATACACATTTCATGATGGGATAGATATCCATTTTCAAGGAGGAATACCTTTTTTCTTATGGCTCCATGTTTTGACAAACTATTTGTTGGAATCTAAAAATATGAATAGCCCATAATACACAGTGAAAACAAATAGAAATAAAATTATGAATGTAAATAATACAAGTTCAAAATAACAACAAAGAGTTAATCTCGAAGAGAGAAATGCAAATGCTAAAGAAGAAAAATAGCATTAAGAGAATGCAACATCAAGTAGGTGCAAAAAGATACAATACCTAAGACTAGTTAGGAGGTGAGTATATATTAAAAATGAGAGAGGAAAGAGGTGGAAAATACAACCAATGGGAAGAGTCCTCCTACCTAAAATAGAAAAGTTTAACTTTCATGGAACATGTTGACACCTTTCACCCACTCACACTAATACTTGCATTACTAATAAATAGCAAGCTTAATTATAAGTATAGGAAAAACACAGAAATAGGAAAATAAAATAACCAACTAGGAAATAAATAAAAAACTACACTAACACCCGCCTTTAGCATAACTTAGGTGGGTGAAAAGATGATAGGTCTCGACAAATGAGGCCATGTTAGGTACCCATGTACTTGAATGATTCCCCCAAAGAGAACACCCCCAAAAGAGAGATAAAGGAGGACTTAAAAGCCTTCCCAACGTGGACACTTGTGTTAGTGAAGATTTTGATGAAGATGTCTCCAATTTGATATGATGTCGAGCATTACCTAAGATCAACGATATTGTCATCCAATTTGTGTTGTCATTTGATGATGGACCAGATTACAAGAGATCTATATTGCAATTTGATTGTCACAAAAGATGATTGTAGGCTTTCAAAAGAAAATGTTAAACTCAATTAGGGCATTATCTAAATCCAAATGGCATTAATAAAATATTAACTACTCCTTGATACCCAACCTTTGTATATGAAAGAGAAATTGCAAACTACTTCGCACTCGACTAACAAACTAGACCAAAACCAAGAGAAAAGCAATATCCAAAACAAGACTTGCAATCTTGATAATCACCTACCCAATTTGAATCTATGACCCACCAAGTCAAAATCAATGTTTGTTGCATAATTAATCTCATAATTATGAGTACCTTGAATATAGTGAAGAATCTACTTAGCTTCTTTCCAATGCAGCTCATGTGGCTCTTGTATGAATCGAGAGACCTTGCCTAGAACATACTACAAGTGCTCAACATAATACATTAAGGAGTGTATAATATATACTTAGTAATATATGGTATTAGGGTCATACAATTAGTTATAATATTATAAATCTAACAATTTTTTTGGTTAACTATTGTAGACACCTAAAATTGTCATGTCTAATTAAATAAATATTATTTATTTAATTAATTTAGCCTAATTATTCTATTAATTAAATAAATCTTTATTTAATTAATTCATTTATCCTTTTCTAGCCTTATTTCTCATTTAAATAAATACATTTATTTATTTAAATTACCCTTTTCCTTTATTAAATAAATATCTTATTTATTTAATTGCTCCCATTTCCTTTATTAATTAAATAAATCTTTACTTATTTAATTAATTCATTAGCCTTTTCTACCCATGACACATGTCATTCATCTCTTAATTCATACACTACCTACCTCTTTCATTATTTTATTATTTTCTTTACCTACCCTCTAATCATAGCCGACCTCTTTTACACCTCTCAATCTTATCCCTCCATTTCTTATAGTGTCTTCTATATAAGGAGATGCTTCCTTCATTATCAAACCCTCTCCTGACTACTTTATCAACTGACTACACTATGCTTTGCACTTTCATATGCGATCCTACTTGCAACCATATTTCCGTTCTTTGTTGAGCTCTTGTGCACACACAAAATCTGAGAGCAAATATATCAAGCAAGATCAATGGAGATAGGAAGAATGGAGATCCAAACCCTATCGGACATGTGATGGTATAATCTTTGTGATTTCATTTAATTTGCATTGTCTTAGGTAATCTTCATATGTTATGGTGGATCTTTGTTGATGTTAGGCTAGGGTTTTTGTGGTTGAATTCATTTAGTCTTTCATCATTGTTGTTATCCATTTTCACCGTATACATTTTGGCATGCCCGGTGGGACCCTTGTCCCTTTGCATTTAACATCCTTGTTGCAGATTTTGTGTCTTGAAGTTGTAGATCTGACATTTTTTGACAGCATTTTGATATTTTCGCGTTTGCATACTTTCGGATCGCGTTTTTGGTTTTCTGCCACATCTGTGACATCTAGAATTGCGTATGCGTCTGTGACACTGTTTCATCCTTTTTTTTTTTGCAGATTTTGAAAATCGCATCTGTGATCTCCAGTCGTGTCTGTGGGGTTTGTAGGCGTGTCTGCATCCAGAAGCCGCGTCTGCGTTACGGAGTGACATCTGTGTCTCACAGAAGCACGTCTATATCTCAAAGTCGCGTCTGCATATTGTACCACTGTTTGTGCACACTAATTTCATTTTTAGGGGTTTTTCATTGATTCAGTTTTTAATCATTCGGTTTTTCAGATCTAGTTTATTTTAAGCTAACATCTTCAAATCTAGCTAATGAAATTGGTGCAGCTTGTCTTGAAAGAAAAATCATTTTGTCAAAGGCCCCTATTTTCACAGGCTTTTGGATCTAAAATTTACCTAACTTGTGTGCTTGCAGGAAGGGGTGATTATTTCAAACAATCCAAACTATTAATAAATCTTTGTTGCAGGTCCTTGGCAAGGGTTTTTGGTTTTTTATTGTGTGCCTTGTTTTCATAGACTAGCAAACACTTCAATTGGTGCACTAGAATTGAATCATTGTCTTTTGTGTCTTGAGCAATAGGCTCTTTTTGTTTAATCTTTAGAGGGCATGTCTTCCCGTGTGGTCATTAGGACTACTAGTGAGAAGAGAACGACCCAAGTGGTAGCGAGGAAAACCCACCTCTTCCAAACCACTATGAACAACTATATTCATGGTGAAAAATATGGATAACGTGTGTTGATTAGTTCATACCGACACTATGTCTCCCCATAAACCCATTTGATCAAATTTATTTGATCAGTTGTAGGGCATAACCCCTACCGGCTGGGAGCCTTCTGTATTTACAAAGCTGAAAGTGCTGCATGTATGGCCACACGAGCGGATGCCCTTACTAGTACCTTTTTGTTTTAGAAGCCCAAATCCTTCTAGTTGTTGAGGCAGGAGGTCGGACCTCTAGTAGCGACCCACACAAATACAGTTCTTAGTAGAGATACAAAGTTCGCCACAAGGAGTTTTTGTGGGGACTGATGCTTGGCTGCCCAAAGAAGTGACTGTCGAGGGTGAAGCCAATGGCGTCAAGCATCTAAGTATCTGCTCTGAATAGCATAGCCTCAGGGGTAAAACCCCATGTGGGATCAACAACTATTGTCTTGGCCAGCCATAAGAATTGTGCTTGACTTATTTTGAACAATCAAACATTCAAGACCAAACAACAAAACATTGTGTCTTTTGTGTCTTCAAGTGTATGCAAAACATTCTTACATCAAACAACACACTTTTCTTGGAGTCATTTTGAGTCTAAACACTTGCAAACATTGAGTCCTCATCAACATTGTGTCCTCTTGTCACGAAAAAAGTCAAACATTCAGATTTGGTCACAACAAAGCAACTTCACAGATTGGAAAAAATCGCACAAATTTTGTAGAAACGCGTCTGTGTCTGACATAATAGCATTTGTGTCGTATAACCGCATCTATGAAGGGCATAAACATGTCTGTGTCCTTAGAATCAACATTGCATTGACAAAATCTCGGAAACGCGTCTATGTTAAATGGAACCACGTCTGTGTCAGGAAATCGCATCTATGCAATATACAGGCACGTCTATGTTCAGAATTGAAAACTTTTACAGTCCAGCAAACAAACACAGTCAATTTCGGAATTCTTGAGCTTCTTAGGGTATTTCTCCAGGTTTTCATCTAGCATTCAACCTGTCTTTGGGTCTCACATAGTCCATCATTGCTTTACACCTTGCATTACATTTACATTTGTCTAAACTTCAATCAAAAGATCACTTGCTTGTCCTCATCATACTTTGTCAGCACACTATATACAACAACATTTTGCTAAGTGGTCCCTCATCAAGGTCTATCACCTTTGGGTCTCATTTGGTCTTACTTAGAGTCAAGGTTAACTTACCTCATCAAGAGAAACTATCATCTCTTTGGAAGCCACACCTACTCTACTACATACATACTTGGTCTTACACTTTGGACATTGCAAGTACACCTTAGATCCAACTCTTGGTCTTCCATACTCTTTCCATTTTCATCTAGTCTCACACATCTTGGTCAATACCTAGTTCATGGTTGAAACCCGTTCCCAAAAATCTAGGAGAGAAACTAAAGAGGCTCAAGAGTTCGCAAACATGAGTTCCTATGAGTATGACAATGATATCTTTTTCAATTCTGATCATACTACATTACCTGACATGGATGCTTATAGAAACGTTCCAAATGTTGAGAACATGGACACTACAAACAACAATGATACACACAATGACAATATGGACAACTTTTCTGTACATTCAACAGAAGTGGAAGACACCATTATGAATCCTCATTTCAATCGATTGGTTGAGGAAATAATGAGGAGAGATAGACAATACTTTCTACAAGTGATGGCACAAAGTGGAACCAAGATCCCTCATGATTTTGACATGTCTCAAATAATGGAACATAGACCTTTGCAAAAAACTCACTCCAACATGGATCAAAGGAGGCCTAATAGTGGAGGCAATAGAGGACCACATCTTGTGCCTGAATCACCATCATCTTTGTTTCAAAAACTAGAGGTCCCACTTACACATGGTCAAACATATGATACGCACCTTTTTAGACCATTATGGAAGTCTTATGTGGAAAAATTTTCTCAATCGCATACCAATGCTAAGGATCAACCACCAAAGCAATTGGATATTTAAAGGCATGCTCAAAATTTGGACACAAGGAAACCCCGCGTCAAATTTGGGGGCAACACATTAGAAGATGGCATGCCTGTAGAGTATGGTATACATGGACAAAACAGATATTTCGTTCCTCAACATGAATCTATACCAAGTGGTCCATGTACGCAACATCATTATAGACCTCCTCCATATGAAAATGTGTATGATCAATATCATCCATATATGCAACATGCTCCTCCTCCAATTGGTGCCTCAAGCATGGGGTATGGTCCAAGAAGTTGATCCCCGCCTAAGAGCAATTTGGAGCAACAAATCAGGGACTTACAAAAGAAAATGGAGGACATAAATACACCGAAGCCAACATACACAATGAGAGACATATGTCCTTATCCATTTGATAAGAGCATTCCAATGCCTTCATTTCCTACACACTTTGTGACACCTAAGTTCGATAAATACAGAGGCAAAGAAGATCCTAAGGCACATATAAGACAGTTTTTCACAGCTTGCATTGAAGTGGCAGCAGAAGAGACATATTTGATGAGATTATTCCCACAAAGCCTAGGTGGTCAAGCTATGGAATGGTTCTCCCAACTTCCACCTGGAATTAAGTCACGGGGTGACTTAGCAGAGACATTTGTAGTCACATAAATCTGTCCACTTAATTAAATGAATACTTAGTATTTATTTGATTATTTAACCATCAATTAATAATTAATTAAATTAATATTTAATTAATTCATCTTAACCCTCTTCTCCTATTAATTAAATAAATTATTCAATTTATTTGATTTAATTCACTTAACCAAATTCATACCATTAATTAAATAAATAAATCATATTTGTTTAATTAAATCTTCTCTCACATTTAAATAAATTAATATTTATTTAAATCCCCCAAAATCCCACCTCTCACATTTAAATAAATTAATATTTATTTAAATCCCCCAAAATCCCACCTCTCACATTTAAATAAATAAATCATTTATTTAAATCACCTTTATCCTCCACCCACTTGTATTTTCCTACAAAAGCAAGTTGCACAATTATTTTAAATAAATTATTTATTTAAATCACCTTTATCCTCCACCCACTTGTATTTTCCTACAAAAGCAAGTTGCACAACTATTTTAAATAAATTATTTATTTAAAATCCTATTTATCCTCACCCACTTGAAACCTTTAATGGTTTCCCTTAAAGTATTCAAACTTGATGGCTTTAAAGTCTTCAAACTTGATGGCTTCCTTCTATAGTCTTCTTAAGACTTTAATGGTTTTCCTTAAAGTCTTCAACCCTTTAATGGTTCCCCTCAAAGTCTTCAAGCATTTTAATGCTTTATCTTCCTTTTTCTCATTTAAATAAATTAATATTTATTTGAATATTTATCCAAATACAACTTGCACACATTTATTGAAATAAATGAATTTTTATTTTAATAAAATCCTATTTTCCCTCACCCACCAAATCCACTTGCAAAATCTAATCCCCTTCTAGATTCTTCTAACCCCTTCCTAATTAACTTAATCCATCCCCTAATTATTGTCACATTCCTAAGCAAAATGGAGTCACTTCTCAAAGCCTAAAAGTCTTTGATAACCATTAAAGGCTTTCAACCTTCAACCACTAAATGTCTCAAAGTCTTGGATAACCTTTGAAAGCTTCCAACCTTCAACCACTAAATGGCTCAAAGTCTTTGATAACCATTGAAGGCTTTCAACCTTCAACCACTTAATCCCCAAAGTCTCCAATAACCATTAATGGTTACCTCAAACCCTCCCACATGGTTAAAACATTTGTTTTGACTCAACCTCTACCCAACCCAAGGGTCTCATCAAGCCTTTAATGCTTTGACCATGATTATCTCTTAATCATTTGCACAAAGGTTTATCCTTGCATTAACTCCTAATCCAGTGGGTAATCCTAATTTAGGCTTGACCCTTACCTTCTAGATAACCATGAGGTCTCCTCAGGCATTTAATGCCTCCAACCTCTTCTCTCAACTCAATCTTATGTTGACACTTGTCACCATTTCATTGGTGCAAATTGTGCACATGGATCCCCAACTTTCAAGCTTGACCCTTGATTAAACCTTTCAATCTTGGCCATCCATTGCTCCATTTTTCCTATAAATAGAGCCCATTCCTTCATAATCCAGATCCTGAAAACTTGTATGCATTTAGGCTATAGACATTTTTAGAGAGCATTTAGCATAGCATAACTAAAATCTTGTCTTTTTGGTAAAATCAATCATTTTAGCATCAATAGCATAGTATTTAGCTTTTCATTTCATATTTGAAGCTTAATATTAAATCTCAATCCTCCATAAGCATCCATAGTGCAAAAAGTTGTTGAGAGCTACACTCATTTGGGACTTGGAGAGGAGAGGAACAAGGGAGGAGCAACTATGAGCATCTTGATTAGCTATTTTATTCTATGTTTATATGCTTTCTATTTCATGCTTAATATCTCTCTTGATATGCCTGTTTAGGATAATCTTTTGTTGCTAACACTAGCGTTTGTTTCTTGTGCTCTTGTGTGTGTTGCTATCAAACAGATTTTCTAATCCTTTTTGCAGAGCATCATTTGGTGAACCCGACGTGAATCCAAACACCAAAAAGATCAACTTTTTTTTTTTAACCAATATCATGTTTGAATGTTGAAAATGTCACACAGGTTGCGTTTTTGACACTGTTTTGGCGTGTTTGACATTATTTTGGCGCTATTCACCCCGTTTCAGTGCTTTTGCCTTCTCTTGTCTTTCCCTTTCTTTTAGTGCATTTGTGTTAAATAGTGCCTCTATTCAAACGCAGACTAGCGATATTGTAACAAAACGTTGTACAAATCACCTTGTAACCAAAAAAAAAAAACCAAAAAAAAAAAGAAAAAAATTAGGCTTGTAGAAGCCCACCAAATAGGCGGATTTTACTAACTATTTTTCTCTTTTGTGCAGATTTAAATTAGATTAAAAAGTAGATTTATATTTTTTACTAACTTGTTTTTGAAGTTGGTTTTAAAAATGAATTCACTTTTTATTTTGGTTTAAAATTAACTTCACATTTCAAATTTGGGCTTTTAAAAAAGAATCACACATTTGTTTGGGGCTCTTAAAAAGAATTTCATTGTTCCAAGGTAAAAAGAACCACAAACTTATACAAAAACAACTTTATTTTTTTGCAAGTTAGGAAACAAACTTCGTTTTGGTGCTTAAAATCAACAAGGCAAATTTTATTTCTTGCATCAAGATAAAACTCACAATCCACACTTCCATTTTTGGTGCAAATAAAATTCACAATCAACTTGTCTCATTTTTAAAGCAATTTTACTTCATGCAAACGTGTTTTTCATTAAGTTGACTAGGATTTTCAAATTCTAGTTTACTCAAACAATTGCCTTTGAAAATTAAAAAGAACACCATGATTGTTGGAGCAACATCTCCAAATAGTTAGATCACATTGCAATGATAGATTAAAAAGAACAAGTGTTTTTCATGCTTGGCACACTTGTGCAAAGAGTTGGTCGAGTGGTCCTACTTCTAACACACACTATCCTCTCCCTTGGCTTTCGTGGTCCTAGGTGCAAGAGAAAAGTGTTAGTAACACTCACATTTTATCTTTTTAAGAGAGGCCTGCCAAGGGATCGATACTCTTGGGAATGACCTCGAGCGGTAAATCCTTCGAGCCGCTATAGAAATTAGGTGAGAGCGAAAGTTGTAGCCTTGGGTATAGCTGTTCCTACAGTGTAACTGGCTGAAAGGACAAATGGGCCCCACCACCAGTTACAAGGCTCTTAAGTGAGTCACTGCAGAATGAACTTATGTCCAAAAACATCGAACATGACTAAACACCTTTAAGTAGTAGCCCACCCATTCTATTGATTGAGGATATTTGCGATATAATTTAGTGCAAGAGCATAGATGGTTTTGCTCCCAAGATACTCACCATACATATTTCCTTGCGTAGAAACATAGCTTTTTGAAAAGTCACTTGTGGCTTGATGAAAGTGGTGACTCCCCCATCATAGGGATCATCTATTTGTTATGCTCGTGCAAGACTTAGTATATCACATCCTTACCTGCCACGGCGGGATTCATAAGGTATGTAGTACCAAAGTCGAAGAAATATCAAGATGTGGGCTAAATTTATCACAGCTGGCCATTTGACTTTAGGGATAAAAAGTGTTTGAAGTGTGTTCGTTTTAAAGACTAAGTACAAATTGAGCCGACTTCAGGCTTTGGAAATACACCTTAAAATACATCTAAAGGAAGGGTCATATACAAGTCCAAGGATTGGGTTGATCTAGACCCATACTCATTTGTGCCTTAAAGGCTACAATCTTGTGTTTGTGTGCTTGCTTTGTTTTCTTGTCAAAGAAAAATCAGAAAATCACTTCCCAAAAACAAAGTATTCATCCAACATTTCTCAAAACAACCAAACACATCAACAAAGTGCAAACAACAAAAGAGTCAAAATTTTATGACCATTCTTCACATTCTGCAAAAGAAGAAGTGTCATCAGAATATCAACTTGAAAAGGAGACCATTAAGCTCAAAGGCTTTGATCAAAAGGAGGAACTTCTTCTATCTCAATAGACAAATCTTTGTCTCACATAGAGTCTTTCTACATCGCATGCGTCTATACCTTCAAGGTAAAACAAACGAGTTTGATTCAGAATCATTGAATTGTAGAGCTTTTATGCAATATAGAGCTCTGAGTTATCACAAAAACCAAGGAGGAAAGATTAATCCCAACTTCTTCCCAAACGTCTATATCACATACAACACAGCTCGAGAAATACCACCAACACCTGAAAGGGAAAAGATAGAGTTTGTCCCATTTGTAACACAAAGTTTTTATTGAAGTTGAAAACATTTTCATCCATCATCTCACTCATACATCATCACTTCATCATCAATCCGTCCCAACTCTCAAAACATTAAGAGGTTCTTGTCCCAAGTTCTCTTTTAGATATTGCTTGAAATCAAACACATCACATCACTTTTTAGATTGTTTCTACATCTAGGATAAGCTCATCCTAAGAGACACATCTATGCAGGTTAAAACTAGTTCATGAGTGAATCCTCTCATTACTAGGTAGTCAAAATCTGTAACACATCTCAGATTTCTCTACACCTTATCACATCCAAACTCCTCAAAACAAACAAGAAATTCAAAGAAGGAATTTTGGTTACATCTACCTTAAAGTGCTAGAGATCCCCATACAACACAAATCACCAACCATCAATCTTTCATTTCATCGACAACTCATCATCATCTTCAATCAACTTCAACAACAAACTTGCAAACAAAATGGCTCAAACCCGATCACAGTCGAGACAACGAGAAATAGAAAGAGAAGAAGAAGAAGAGGAAAATCTCAATGAATTTCAAGAAGCACTTGGAGGAAATGCAGATGACGAAAACCCAAGTACTCCCACTCCTGCAACAATAGAAAGGGCTCAGCATAACCCTCTCTTTAACAGACTTTTTGACGAAATACTCAGGAGCAATGTGGATGCTCACTTCTTAAGACTTGCTCAAGAAGGAGCCAAACTCCCCTTAGACTTTGATCTTGCCCAATTAAGACAAGCATCAGAAAGACAAAGTCGCCATGAGGAGGAAGGGCGTAGAGATCCCATCAGATATAACATCCCTCGAGGTAACCCACCACCTCCTCCTCCAAATGAAATTGAGATGTTGCGGCAACAAGTCGAGAATCTCGCCCAACAACTTCATAGTGGTGTTAAGACCAATCAATTCTCACTTAATGACATCTGTCCCTATCCTTTTGATAGGAATATTTATATGCCACCTTTTCCACGCAGGTTCGAAACACCAAAATTCAAAAAATATAGAGGAAAGGGAGATCCCCATGATCATGTCAGAGAATTTCATTCCACTTGTCTTGAAGTGGCATATGAAGACACATACCTAATGCAACTTTTTCCCCAAAGTTTGGGAGGAACAACCACGTCATGGTTTTCCCGACTACCAGGTGGCATTAGAACATTTGAGGAACTCATCTCGAAGTTCCTATCTCATTACTCTTATAATATTGAACGCGACATCACCATGGCTGATCTGTGCAACACCAAACAAAAACCAGGTGAACTATTCTCAGTATTCCTACAACGATGGGGCCAAATGTCTAGCAGATGTTCTCTTCAGTTACCTGAACGAGAACTAGTTGAAATATTCATTTCCAACTTAAACGAAGAAATGGAATTTCACCTGGATGTCAAAGACACAGACTCTTTTAATGATATGATCACCAAGGGTTTAAAGTGTGAACGGGCACTCATCAAGAAAGGACTCATCAAAATCTTTAATGACCCAAAAGATGGTCCTCGCTCGCGCTTCAATAGCGATAAACCGAACTTCTGGAACAAGAACAAAAATATCATCAACGATGGAGTTGTGGATGCTCGGACTATCCAAAATGCACAACCTGTGGTTCGATTTGCAGGACAAAATCCTCCACCTCAAAATAACACAAATGTTCCTTCCAATCAAGGTCGCATCACGTCTCATGATGAACCTAGACCTCGTCAGCAAAAACAAAAACACACATACACTCCCTTAGGGGAACCCATTGAAACAGTGTTGCGACAACTCATTTCTCAAAATTTGATCACTCTACCTAAGCTATCAAACTATGAGCCTCAGGTCAAACTGGCATGGTGGAGAGATACTGAACACTATGAGTTCCATCAAGGAAGAGGACACAAGACAAGTAATTGTCACCGATTGAAAGAACTCATTTAGGATCTTATTGATCGAGGAGAAATTGAAGTTGAAGGACATGACCCAAAAACAACCAATAATGATCATCAGATGTTCAAGAATCCACTTCCATCACAAGATCAAAGCGGTCCTTCCACTTCTAGGCGAGGCACTGATACCACTGATTATACGCAGGTTGCGTATAATTATACTGTAAATCACCTGTATGATGCCAGTGAACAAATTGCAACCATAACCTTCAAAAATCCCACCTCAAATTGCAATGTTGTTACACGTCGTGGCAAGGTCACCATCAAGGCAGCTCCACAAGGCACCACCTCTGTCCCAAAGCAGTACAATCTTGTGGAACAATTAGATAAAACGCCTGCGCTTATATCCATTTTAGAGCTATTGCGCCTATCGCCATCTCATAAAACAATCTTGGATCAAGCACTCCAAGAAGCGTCAGTCCCTGCAAACCTGAATACGGACCAGTTTCAAGCCATGGTTGGAAATCTAAAGTCATCACCTTGTCTCACTTTTTCTGAAAGTGACAACTCTTCTTTCCAACAACCTCATAATGCTTCGCTACACATTGAAGGCTTTATCAACCAACACAGGATCAAGCGAGTCTTGATAGATAATGGAGCAGGCCTAAACATTTGTACACTACAGTTGGTCACAGCATTGGGATATGCAATAGAATCAGTGGATCCTCGCAAGAAGATCACCATCAAGGCCTATGATGATGCAGAGCGTTCATCCAAAGGAGCTGTGGTACTACCAATCCGAGTGGGCCCTGTGGTAAAGCACATCATCTGTCAGGTTCTGGACCTTCCTCTGCCATATAATCTATTATTAGGGAGACCTTGGATACATGCCATGCAAGCTGTTCCATCTACCTACCATCAATGTATCAAGTTCCCACATAACGGTACAGAGATCAAAATCCTGGGCGATACAAATCCCTTTGCATTTTGCCATAATATCAGCCATCAACCAGAAATTACTGTTCCTAATAATAGGGAAGCCATTTCCTCCACATCATATGTAAGTCCCGCCTCTCTTGCCAGTTCGAACACCCCTATACCCAAGCAAGAAAAGCTTAAGATGAAAGTAGCAGAGGAAGGTCCTGGAGAATACAACTTGAGTCAGCTCTTTTGTGTGGGACAAATGCCCACTTCTCCTAGAACACATGGTAAGCCACAGCAGTTACTCCAGCAACCACTAATCATACCAGCATGTGCCTTGATGCCATTCGTCCTTGGAAAGAGTCAAGAGGAAGAGACACAAGATGAGGACCTAGCGAATTGGATCTATAAAGATCCCATCACCACTGATAAACCGCGAGTTACACTTCCTACAAAACAGTATGGCAAAGGCCTCCTCATTATGCAAAGAATGGGATATGATGGTCAGAGTGATTTGGGATACTGCAAACAAGGACGACATGAACCTCTACTACCAGAATTCAAGCCCAAAGGTAATACAGGCCTAGGCTTTGAAAAAGAGATCCTTCCTAAACTCAAATTCAAAGGAAAACCCAGCAAACCATTTTGCCCACCTACTGCAAAGAGGACACCTTTCATAATCAAAGCACCATCAAGCACTATCCCCACTGCCCCATTGAGGCTCACAACCCCACCGCAACCATCATCAATATCATTCATCCCACTAATCAAACTAGTAATCCCACTCGCAACAGCCATTACATCCATAGTACCATTAGCAGCAACAACTGTATCAGAATCTGTAGCAGC
The DNA here is from genome assembly GCF_030272615.1 of Cryptomeria japonica. Lineage (NCBI taxonomy): Eukaryota > Viridiplantae > Streptophyta > Pinopsida > Cupressales > Cupressaceae > Cryptomeria > Cryptomeria japonica. Next base: position 877,283,205 of record NC_081409.1, on the reverse strand, counting down.
ATCTATGGTACCAACAGTTCCTGCAGAAGCCACTGAGTCAACACTACCGATACTTCCTGTGCCAGATTCTTTTATCCCCATCAAACTTCCTATAGCACCGATCACTACAAAGGTACATCAACCAATCACACCTGTCGTGTTTAATTCTAAAGACATCCCAGTATGGTATAGCAATCGGATGTTGGAAAGTGATTCAGAGACCGACTCACATGAGTGGGAATTTGATTCTGTACAGCTTAATACTTCAAATGAGGAAGACACATCACCACCTCCACCACGCAAAGACATCCCTGTTTACGGAGAAGCACAGATAAAGACCACTTGGGTTCCTGAGCTGGAAACATCTTTCACAGACCCTACGTCTCATCCTACGCCTGATTCTGACAGGGAAAGTACCATCAACGACCTTCACCATAACGTCTTAACCCTCATTGATACCTCTAACGAACTTAATCTAGTCGATGAAGTAATGCCCATTGTCCACCCTGAACTCATCGAATGGAACCAACCAAATCCCCCATGTCTTGATTTCTTCCAAAACGATGAGGCTATCATTGACTTTTTGGAATTAAGGGATAACCTACCAAGCGGGGATCACAAAGCTAGATTCGCCATTGAACTTAATAGCGCAGCATACTTCGGGGCGGATGCCAAACCTTTCAGCTACAAAAATATAACAATAAAACATGGATCTTTCAGTGAAAACCACACTATGGCACTGTTTGATCTGACAAAAGTAAAAAGAAAGAGCGTATCCAACGGTGAAAACCTCTCTGAGGCGCCTGAGGATGAAGGGTTTGACATTCTCCCTGCTAGTACACAATAGGAACGATCCATGATTCTTATCGAGGAAACCAATGAATAAAATGTGGGGACTCCTGAAAATCCTCATATCATACATCTGGCATCTCTTCTCACTCCAGAGGAACAGCCTAAATTTATAGAGTTCTTCCAGAAGCGTCAGATCAACTTCGCATGGTCATATGCAGACATGCCTGGGCTTGATCCTGATTTAGTCATGCATCACCTCACCGTAGCAAAAGGAGCCAAACCTGTCAAGCAGAAGCTTCGTAAGATGCATCCCCAAATTGCAGTGCTAGTCAAAACAGAACTCAAGAAACTCCTGGATGTTGGTTTCATTAGACCAATTGATTATGCAGAATGGATCTCCAATATTGTGCCTATTGGCAAACCAAAAGGGGGCATCCGCATTTGTACTAACTTCAGAGATCTAAATAAGGTCTGTCCTAAGGATGATTTCCCCCTACCAAATATTGACATCATAGTGGATCTAACAGCAGGACATGCCATGCTTTCACTCATGGATGGCTTTTCAGGATACAATCAAATAAAGATCGCACCAGAGGACCAACATAAGACAGCCTTCACATGTCCATGGGGCACATATTGCTGGAATGTAATGCCTTTCGGTCTAAAGAATGCAGGAGCAACCTATCAAAGAGCAATGACCACCATCTTCCATGACATGATGCATACCATGATGGAAGATTATGTTGATGACTTACTAGTAAAATCACTCACTAGAGAAGGGCATCTCCACATCTTAGATAAAATCTTTGATAGACTGGAACAATACCATGTTCGACTCAACCCAAAGAAATGTGTCTTTGGAGTAACCTCCGGGAAGCTTCTAGGATACATTGTCTCAAGCAAAGGTATTGAAGTCGACCCAGCAAAGGTAAAAGCAATCATGGACATGCCACCTCCAAAGAATATCAGTCAGCTAAGGACACTACAAGGACGGCTTCAATCCATCCGAAGATTCATTGCACAATTGGCTGATAAGTGTCACCCATTTACACATCTGCTACACAAGAACATCCGCTTTCAGTGGGATGCTCGATGCCAGCAAGCATTTCAAACACCTAAAGACTATCTCATGAATCCACCATTGCTGATGCCACCAGATCCAAGTAGACCATTGTTACTCTATATCTCGGCAACAAGTACGACATTGGGTGTACTACTGGCACAACATAATGCAGAAGGCAAAGAATGTGCTATATACTACATCTCTCGCACACTGGTTGGCTATGAACTCAATTACACACCTATTGAGCGAGCTTGCCTAGCAGTAATCTTAGCAGCCACTAAACTGAGGCACTATTTGTTAACACACAAGGTACAACTCATTGCAAAGATTGATCCACTCAAGTATTTACTTAACAAAGCAGCATTGACAGGCCGCTTGGCCAAATGGGTGATGATTCTAAGTGAATTTGACATTGAGTACGTGGACCGTAAAGCTATCAAAGGTCAAGTTATTGCAGATCAGTTGGCCGATGCGCCACTCACAGGTGATCATCCTCTTATTTCCAATTTTCCAGATGAAGAGATATTCATGATCACAACAACACAACCATGGAAACTATATTTTGATGGGTCATACACTAGGCACGGCTCGGGGGCAGGCATTCTATTTATCACACCTCAAGGTGATAGCATCCCGAAGTCTTATAGGCTCACATTTCTATGCACAAACAACATAGCAGAGTATGAGGCCTTGATCACAGGACTCAGGTTAGCCGTACAGTGGAAATTACAAGAACTACAAGTATATGGCAACTCCCAACTAGTCATTCGACAAGCAACAGATGAATATCAAACCAAGGATGATAAACTCATGCCATATAAGCAAATGGTGGACACTCTAAAGACATCATTTACTACTATCACTTTTGAGCAGATACCAAGAGATCAGAATCGAGCTGCTGACGCTATGGCTACCATCGCATCTCTCCTAGATCTTCCACAAAATTCAACACGCTATGAGTTCTTGGTAGAACAGCTTTGGATCCCCGCTTATGATATCCCTGAATCTGAAATGATATGTCGCCTTGTTGGTTCTGAATCCCCATGGTATGATGAGTTCTACACCTATCTTCACGATCATACCCTTCCTCCCAACCAATCGAATAACCAACGAAAAACCTTCATTCGCCAAACTGCTCGATATACCATTATTGCCGAAACCCTATACCGACGCGGTCTTGATGGTACTCTCCTTCGATGTCTGGAACAAGGTGAGATAACAAAAGCTTTGGAAGAGGTACATGAAGGAATTTGTGGGACTCACTCAAGTGGTCCATCACTAGCCAAGAAGATCATGCGAGCTGGATACTATTGGCCATCTATGGAAAAGGATTCCTACTACTTTGTCAGGAAATGCAAGAAATGTCATGTTACAACCCGTCGAGGTAAATTCACTTTGCAAGGTGCTCGAGCTAAAAACACTGCTTCCTCATCAACCAAGCCTGAGTATGACCTTGTGGAACAGTTAGGGATGACACCCACACTTATCTCCATCCTTGAGCTCTTAGGCATATCCCCAACACATAAAGCCATTCTTGACAAAATCATGAGAGACACTGCCATTCCTACTGATCTGAACGTGGACTAGTTTCAAGCCAGAGTGGGATACCTTTCCATTTCACACTCTCTTACATTCATAGAAGTCGATGACGCCTCCATAAGTCAGCCACATAATGCACCATTACACATTGAAGACTTCGTACACAAACATCGAATAAAACGAGTCCTGATAGATGGAGGAGCAGGTCTAAACATTTGTACATTGAGCACTATTAAACAATTGGGATATTATGATAAAGCTGTGAATTCTACAAACAAAATTACCATCAAAGCATATGATGATGAAGAGTGTTCATCCAAAGGCACAGTCACCTTGCCTCTCAGAGTTGGGCCAGTTATGAAGGATGTGGTTTGTCAAGCCCTAGACCTAGATCTCACATACAACATATTGTTAGGACGTCCTTGGATTCATGAAATGAGGGCGGTCTCATATACATATCACCAATGCATCAAGTTTCCTCACAATGGAGTTGAAATAACAGGCAATGGAGATCCTAATCCATTCATATATTGCAATAACTTGAGACCAAAAACTGAGACCATCATTCCTAGTAATCGCAAAGTTGTTCCTTCTTCTGCATACATTGATCTTGAGTCATTAAAACCTTCGACATCAAAACAAGGTGAACTTAAGGGCAAATTCTAGGACAAGGGCATGGGTGAATACACTTTGAATCAGACCATGTGCTTACAACAAGTCATGAGTTCACCAAAAGAATATGGAAGACCACATCCTAATAAACAGGTATCTATGATTGTACTCAAATGGGACCCTACTATCTTTCAAAAATGGGGTGAACTAGAAGAGGAATACTTATACAAAATGCTTTACAAAGACCTTGAAAATGATACACAAGATCACATCGGTATACCATGTGAGAAATATGGCAAAGGTTTCAAGATCCTACAAAAATTTGGGTATGATGGCAAAAGCCCTCTTGGGTTAAGAAAGGAAGGCATCATTGAACATTTACAACCTGAATTGACATTCAAAAAGGAATGCTCGAAGGGACTTGGTTTCATGACTTCCAAGGTCCACACTCAAAGGACAGAAGAAGCATTACAAATCAAAGCTGCCAAAATTCAACAAGAGAATCGCTATTCCACAGACTCCAATGAATGGGAATGGGGTTCAGACAAATCCTCTAGTGACTATGAGCTCGCCGAGACATTCAGAGAGCCAAGTGAACCAATAGAAGAAGAGGAATTTAATAGGAAATTCAAAGTTGGTCAAGAAACAACCCCTGAGGATTCCACACAGTCCTTGTCTCTAGGTTCTAGGTTGAAATCACATAGAATGAGAACACCTGTCCCAAAATGCGCTACTAGTGATGATAATTTGGATTCGTTCATGATCGAGACTGATGAGGAGAGTGCCAACGATGACCTCGATAACTACCTCGACATACCTGAATATAACTGCATCTTCACTATTAGCCCCGCTAACTTCGAAGACATTAAAGGCCTTCCCCTTGTCCACCACCAACTTATTGACTGGGATCATGAAGGACTTGCACAGTTTGACACATTCCAAAATGATGAAGCTTTTATTGACTATCTTGGCATACGAGATGATCTTCCCCCTGGGGACCATAAAGAGGGATACACTATAGAACTCAATAGCGTGGCATATTTTTGTGAGGGTGTCGGGCCTTCCAGTCGCAAAAATATAAAAATGAAAAAAAATCAAAGGGTCTTATGGCGAAAACCACATTGTGGCATTGTCTGACCCCAAAAAAGTAAAAAGAAAGGATGTATCTGAGGGCAAAAACCTCTCTGAGGCACCCGAAGATGGAAGGCTCGACATTCTCCCAACATCATATGAGGAAAAGTCATCTATGTTGGTAGAGGAGACTATCAAAACAAACATTGGCACAGAAGAGGTTCCACACAGCATATTCCTAGCTCAATCTTTGACAGAGTCAGAAAGGTCAAAATTCATAAGTTTCTTCACAGAATGACAAATCAACTTTGCATGGTCATACGCTGATATGCTTGGATTGGATCCGGATTTGGTAATGCATCATTTGACAGTTCAACCGGGGGCAAAACCAGTGAAACAAAAATTAAGAAAGATGCATCCACAAGTCGCATTATTGATCAAAGAAGAACTTAAAAAATTATTGGATGTCGGATTCATACGCCCAATTGATTATCTCGAATGGATCTCCAACTCGGTGCTTGTCAGTAAACCAGATCACAGTATCAAAATATGTACAGATTTCAGAGACATCAACAAAGCTTGTCCTAAGGATGACTTCCCATTACCAAACATAGATTTGATTGTAGATCTCACAGTAGGTCATGAAATGTTATTGTTAATGGATGGATTCTCTGGTTATAATCAAATAAAGATCACATCCGAGGATCAACACAAAACAACATTCACTTGTCCTTGGAGAACCTTCTGCTGGAATGTCATGCCTTTCGGGTTAAAAAATGCAAGCGCTACATATCAAAGAGCCATGACTACTATCTTTCATGATCTCATGCACGTTATTGTGGAAGATTATGTTGACGACCTCTTGGGAAAATTAGTAGACAGAGATACACATTTGGACACACTTTCAGTCATCTTTGATCGGTTGGAAAAATACAAAGTAAGATTAAACCCCAAGAAACGTGTCTTTGGAGTAACCTCTGGGAAGCTCCTAGGATTCATTGTATCAAAAAGAGGAATCGAAGCCAATCCAGAAAAAGTTAAAGCCATCCTAGAGATGCAACCACCAAGAAATATCAGTCAACTTCGGTCTTTACAAGGGAGACTTCAGTCCATACCAAGATTCATAGCACAACTTGCAGATAAATGTAATCCCTTTCAGCACTTGCTACATAAAAACATCAAATTCAAATGGGATGATAACTGTTAATAGGCTTTCCAGATACTCAAAGATTATCTTCTGAATCCGCCAATTTTGATGCCACCAATTCTAGATCAGCCTTTATTATTATACATATCAACTACTTCGATAGCACTGGGGGCACTCTTAGCACAACAAGTTGCTAAGGGCAAAGAAAAGGCGGTATACTATATTAGTCGCACATTGGTGGGATATGAGCTAAACTACACACCAATTGAGTGTGCATGTCTCGCTGTGGTCTTTGCTTCACATAAATTACAACATTACATGCTAACTCATAAGACTAAGTTGGTTGCAAGGATCGATCCATTGAAATACCTTCTCAATAAAGCAACACTTACTAGGCGACTAGCCAAATGGGTAATGATCCTAAGTGAATTCGACATCGAGTACGTGGACAGAAAAGCAATAAAAGGACAAGCTATCGCAGATCAGTTAGCAGATGCTCCCATGATAGATGATGTTCCTCTAATTTCAGAATTTCCAGATGATTCTATTTTAACAGTGTCACACACAAAACCATGGCAACTATACTTTGACGGCTCATACACATGGCATCGGGCAGGAGCTAACATCCTCTTCATAACTCCTCAAGGGGATTCTATACCAAAATCATATCGATTATCATTTCCCTGCACTAATAATATAGAAGAATATGAGGCATTAACAACTGGATTACAGATTGCAGTTCAGTGGAAGATCCAGGAACTTTGTGTTTTTGGGGACTCTCAACTTGTAATTCGTCAAGCAACTGATGATTACCAAACAAAAGATGAGAAATTAATGCCTTACAAAAGAATGGTGGATGACCTGAAACAACATTTCACGAAGTTAGACTTTGAGCAGATACCAAGAGAGCAGAATCGAGCCGCAGATGCCATGGCTACAATTGCTTCACTAATCGATCTACTTCTGAATGAGACCTGCTACGAGTTCTTGGTGGATAAACTTTTGGTTCCTTCATATGAAATCACTCCTACTAAGATAATATGTGTCGTCATTTCTGAGTCCCAGTTATATTGTTCCATTTTCACATACCTTCGTGACAATACCCTACCTCCTGATCTATCCAATAACCAGCATCGCACTTTCATTCGCCAATCTTCTCGATACATCATTTTAGCTGATGTCCTATACCGTCGAGGTCCAGATGACACTCTTCTTAGATGTTTGGAAAGCGACGAAGCTTAGATTGCATTACGTGAAGTACATGAAGGGATATGTGGTCCACATTCTAGTGGTCCTACCTTAGCCAAGAAACTTATCAGGACTGGATATTACTAGCCCAATATGGAAAAAGATTCATATCAGTTTGTCAGGAAATGTAAGCAGTGTCAACTTCATGGAGTCCTCATCCATGCACCAACACAAGAACTTCAACCAATTGCGATTCCTTGGCCCTTTTGTCAGTGGGGACTTGATCTCATAGGCAAGATTCACCCTCCATCCTCTAACGGTCATAAATTCATTATCACTGCCACAGAGTATTTCACAAAATTGATCGAAATCGTGCCTCTCATGCAAGTCACTGGAAAACAAATCACTACATTCATTCTCAACTATATCATTTGTCGATATGGTATTCCTGTTTCCATTATCACCGATAATGGGCATCCCTTCAAAAATCAGGATGTTCGTGAACTCTGTGATCGCTTCCATATTTCCTAGTGTTTCTCCACACCATATTACCCCCAAGGTAACGGTCAAGCTGAGGCGTCCAATAAAACAATCCTTAAAATCTTAAAAAAGACAGTCGACGACGTTGGCCGTAATTGGCATATCCAACTTAATCTTGCACTTTGGGCCTACCGCATAAGTGTCCGCACACCTATAGGAGTGACACCCTATTCACTTGTCTATGGTGCTAAAGCCATCTTGCCTATTGAGGTCAAGTTACCCTCTTTACGAGTCTCTTTGCAAAACATTATCAGTGATGAAGACTATAGGGTCTCTCGCTTACAAGAACTTGAACTATTGGATGAACGAAAACAAACTGCTTTTAATCATCTCAAGGCTTATCAACAACAAATGAGTCGCAGCTACAATCACAAAGTCAAGCCTCACACATTTGAGGTAGGTGATTTGGTTCTCAGAGAAAATCCCAAAAATCAGCAAGACAGAGAGAAGAAGGGCAAGTTCGAACCAAATTGGCTTGGTCCTTACATCATTACAGCAGCATATGGATCTGATGCATATCAGCTCTCAACCACAGAGGGTGAACCTTTGGAGGATCCTATCAATAGCATGCACCTTTGCAGGTTTTACACATAGCTCTTCAGAGTATCCTAATTCAAAAATACAAAAAAAATTCAAAAATTATCAAAAAGAAAAAAAAATCAAAAAATCAACAAAGTAAAGAAAAACATTTCGTCCAATGGTGAAAACCACTTCGGTGGTGCCTTGGGCAAGTACCATGGTGAAAATTGGGTCACCAGTGCCATGCATAGAGACATTGCTCCTCCCTCCTTCAGGATTCACTTGCATCCTTTCACTTTGCACACACTCACAACCTATTCATTCATAATAAACTTACCCATTCCCATCATAGCTTGTTATTGATCTACCCAAGATTGGTTTGCCATTCATAATAAACCTCCCTTTTCACCCCTTTCCATTCATAATAAATCAGCTCCTATATGTGGCTAAGGCAAATCCTACATCTAGTGATGGGTGTGGAACTGAGAGCATCACATGTTTCAAGGAGTACAATTTCTTCCAGTTTTCTTCAGTCTATCCGCACACAATCCGCAATAAAGAAACATTTGCATCACAATCCACAATAAAGTATCAGTTGCATGGATTCAGTTAGTTTCAGATGAGACACAGCAGCAACAATGGGCTTCAATAAATCAAATCTTTCAACAGACTCAGACAACATATGGTTTAGTGCTATCTATCCTTTCTGTGAATGTAAACATTGTGACCACAATCAAATAAGACTTATACAAGTGACAAGAGACACTAAACTTGAGGACTACAGTGGATGTTGGTGTCGAGTCTTGCTTTTCTTTTTTGATTTTATCTTTTGGTGACATGTCTTTTAGCTTTTCCAGGATGTCTCTGACTAGAGATTCTATGTCCAGGATGTCTTTGACTAGAAAGGCAAGGATGGGGTATCATCACCTATTTGTATTTGCTGTTTGTGGATTGTCTTTTAGTAATGTTATGACTTGTCCAAGGATATGAGGACACTGTGAGTCTAGTATGAACTGAGGCATTCCTTGTTTGTGATTGTCTTATCTCCATGCAAACGGGTACAATGACTTTCTGGGTCGAACATATGCCTCGATTGTCACAACCTACTTGCCATAATAAAGCTCAATGATGATAACACACAAGAAGCTCTTTCACTTTCATATCTTCTAAATTTTGTCCCCCTTTCTTGATTGACTTCCATCATCCTTCTTGAGTCTATGTAGCCTGTTATCACATGATAGAGTATAATGACACAACAAAAAAATTTGCATTTCATGTAGTTGCACCTGCATTACCACATATTAAGCATTTCATACATACATATAGATATCACAATCACATCACATCCTGCACACAACACATGTTAGCACATTTTACATTTTCATCATGTAAATAGTTATTTGCATTGTCATATCCATCTACATTTCATACATTCACATTTGCATTGACATAACATATTAAAAACATAAAAGAACAAAAAAATATTGCATTTCATCATGTACATATTTGCATCCATATCATAACCATCACATAGAAACATACATCATGAAACATACATCACATAGGTACGCATGCATATAGCTACCACAATGATGAATCATCTTATATATATATATATATATATATATATATAAAGTGTCATGATACAATGATGTCAAAATCATATGGTTACAATCACCCGAAGGTGTCTACATCATCATACAAAATGGTACAACACTGATACATAGGGAGCCCTCTACGGCTATGATGAACTCCCTCCCTCGGAGCCGCTTGGCCTCGACAGAGTTTGAGCCCTAGAAGGACCCGCTCTAGGATCATCCCTCCTGTCCCCTCTATCTGGTGTTGGTGGAGGACCCATAACCCCACCTCTAGATGCCTGTCTCCTCTGGCTCCCTCTCATAGTTGTCATTGTCTACAATGGTCTGCGGAAGCTCCTCGCCCACTGCTCTAGTGGCATTGCCCCGTAGTATAGGTCGCACCAGTAACCTATCTCCTCCCCCGCCCGTAGAACATAGGCATATCCAGCCCCTGTATCCTCTGCCGCCTACCTCCTAGCCCTTAGTGTTGTCTCAGCCTCAGTATAGTGCTGGATAGCCTAATCCTGCTGATGCTCTGTCTCTCTCAGTCGCCTCCTGAGCCTAGCGGTCTCCCTCTCCAGGTCCTGAATCTCATCTGCCTATCCCTGACAGATCTCCCTCAACTCAACTAGCTCATCCTCCTCAACCTCCGCCCCCTGTGCCTCTGCCTATGGCTCCCCCTATACTGGTGCATGTGTGTGTACCTGTACCTGCCTCTATCCCTGTCCCTGCACCTGTCTAGGACCCTATGCTGCTGGCACCTGTAGCAGCAATCCACTGCGACCCCTCACCACCCGAGCCTATCTCTCCTCCCCACCCTCTCTCTGTGGAGCCACCCTCCTCTCTCCAACTACACCCCGCCTCCTCCGTCGACCTCTCCCCCCACCATCTCCATCATCATCATCATCCCCACCACCATCTCCATGTAGAAGCTCCCCTGGGTCTGTCAGTCATGGGAATGGATGCTCAACCCAATATGCAGTGTACTCTACATCCATACCTGCATCTTCAATATCTGACCACATATCCTATGGCATTGGCACCATCTCCGCTAGCTACGTCATGGCCTGATCATATGACAACAGTGGCCCAAAGTGTACCTGATCCCTGACTGTCTGAGCATACATCCCGAAACCCCGTGGCATCCGCTGAATATAGCCAAACTGACTACATACTCTATCAATCAGTTGTCTCTCCAAAACATAGGGTGTCCGCCCAATCAGATATCTGTTCCGGAAGGTATACGAGAGATCCACTGCGTCCTCCTCCCACTGCTCGCACCCAAGGTATGGCCTCCATATCACAGTGTCGATCTCATCTAGGACTCAATGTCAATGCTCCAACCTACCAATCCGTGGCTGTGATGTAATATTGTCATATAGATGAACAAAGCTGCATCTATGACCCCTACCCCTGAAATGTATCAGTCGGGTAACCGGCAGATGCTCATAGGCCCATACCTGTAGCAATATAACTCTGCAGCCCAATCCTATAGATCCATGATATACAAACTGATGCAGCTCATAATACAAGTGTGCCAGCACACACAGTCCCCAGGCATATCTGGTGTGTTGTGTAACCAGTGTCTCCAAGGTGCTCCCCTAGCCCACAGCCAACCCTCGTGTCGCCCTGTCTGGACACAGGAACCCGTTGATCACTCCCCCTAGCACTGCTGGTAGTGCTAGTCCTATCGCTGTCATTGTGTCCCATGCCACATGTCCAACCCTCATCTCTAGTCCGGGATCCTGAAACACTCGTCTTAGGGCCTCCCTATCTCCCTCTCGATCGTAAAGAATCAACTCCCCATCGATCGGTACCCGTAATATCCTGTACACATCCTCTAAGGTGACTGTCATCTCACCCATCGACAAATGGAAAGTGCACGTCTTAGAGTGCCATCTCTCAGCTAGCGCGGTCAGCAAACCCATGTTCGCCTGAAACTCAGGCACATACATAATGTATCACAAACCCATGCCCTCAATGGCAGCTCTGTCCTTGAATGTCAACTCTGGTCACAACCTCTGAGTCGACGGGAATCTCTCTCGTGACTTCAGCATAGGCAAATACTCCTGCAGTCAAGCAAATCAATTATATCAGTTATAGTGGCATTCATTGTTCATCACAAAATGCTACTTTTTATCTAAGTGCATATGGTACTCTATCCTAGTAACACTTACTGTTCATCACAAAGTGTTGCTTCTATCCTAGTGACACTCACTATTCATCACAAAGTGTTGCTTCTATCCTAGTGACACTCACTGTTCATCACAAAGTGTTGCTTCTATCCTAGTGGTACTCCCTGTTCATCACAAAGTACTACATGTTTTGCACTCCCTGTTCATCACAAAGTGTTGCTCACATTTGCACTCCCTGTTCATCACAAAGTGCTGCTCACATTTGCACTCACTATTCATCACAAAGTGTTGCTCATATTTTAGTGCTCCCTGTTCATCACAAAGTACTATGTCTTGTTACTCACTATTCATCACAAAGTGCCTTGATCTATCCTATCCTAGGGCCTCTGCTTGAGTGAATCCTCTTGAGAAGTTTCCTAATTGGCAATGTATGTTCTATCATAGAATTGTCAATCTTAGCCCTATTTGCTATCCTAGTCTTCCCTAGAGGACCTGTTTGAGTGTATCCTCTCAGCAGCTTATCCAATCGATAGCGTATGTTCATCACAGAACTACCGATTGACCTAGAAGACACAAATTCACATTTTTGGACACAAACGTGCTTTCATGACATAAACATGCCTGTTCTGCACAGACATGCCTGAAATACACAGACATGTCTATGCTCTTCACAGATGTGCCTGTCTTGCATAAACGTGCCTGCCTAGCACAAACGCGCCTGCACAGCGCAGACGCGATCACATCCTACACAAACACCTTTTCCGGCACAGACGCGCCTCGACGTTTTGGACATTTTTGACATTATCCTAAAAGCACATTTATTGCACTACCTAGCATGCATTAATGACAACATTTATTGCAACAAAGTACAAGGAGGTTTTTGCGGTACTCACCGGCTCTCCTGCGTCTGTTGGCCTCTGATATCGGCGAACGTGATCGAATCTATGCACCAATGCCATCGCTGCTGACTACTGTTGTTCTATCTTGCTCTACACTCTGATCTCATGAATGTGTGGATGACAATTAGGATGCTTTCCCCTTGTGGTCTATTTATAGACTGCCCTAGCCCTAGTCCTAGCCATCGTTTCCCGAGTCAGTCTTCTTTATCCCATGACTCTGTCACTCTATCTGATCAGTCCATTCTAGCCTTTTTTTCTTATCGAGAGATTGTCTACGATCTTTCCAGACATTTCCATCCAATCTCTTGAGGGGGCATATCATTCCCATCTTGGGGCAACTTTGTATCAGTTCATATTATCTTCTTTGAAACAACGCGACAAGCTGCATTGTTTCAAAGAGGGGCAAAATGTAGACACCTAAAATTGTCATGTCTAATTAAATAAATATTTTATTTATTTAATTACTTTAGCCTAATTCTTCTATTAATTAAATAAATCTTTATTTAATTAATTCATTTATCCTTTTCTAGCCTTATTTCTCATTTAAATAAATACATTTATTTATTTAAATTACCTTTTTTCTAAATTAAATAAATATCTTATTTATTTAATTGATCCCATTTCCTCTATTAATTAAATAAATCTTTACTTATTTAATTAATTCATTAGCCTTTTCTACCCATGACACATGTCATTCATCTCTTAATTCATACACTACCTACCCCTTTCATTATTTTATTATTTTCTTTACCTACCCTCTAATCATAGCCGACCTCTTTTACACCTCTCAATCTTATCCCTCCATTTCTTAGAGTGTCTTCTATATAAGGAGATGCTTCCTTCATTATCAAACCCTCTCCTAACTACTTGATCAATTGACTACACTATGCTTTGCACTTTCATATGCGATCCTACTTGCAACCATATTTCCGTTCTTTGTTGAGCTCTTGTGCACACACAAAATCTGAGAGCAAATATATCAAGCAAGTTCAATGGAGATAGGAAGAATGGAGATCCAAATCCTATCGAACATGTGATGGTATAATCTTTGTGATTTCATTTGATTTGCATTGTCTTAAGTAATCTTCATATGTTATGGTGGATCTTTGTTGTTGTTAGGCTAGGGTTTTTGTGGTTGAATTCATTTAGTCTTTCATCATTGTTGTTATCCATTTTCACCGTATACAACTATAACAAGAATGTAGAGATGATCATCATATATGCCAACAAGCGCATTGACAAAAGTAAAGGAGATGAAGAAGGTGTTGGCATTTGCTTGAAGATTGTATTAATGATGTTATGTTGTCATTGATTTCAATCAACTAGTTATGATGTTATGATTGATGTTAAGTTATAATATTGTCTTAAACTGGTAAGAAGAGCTAGAAGAGCTAGAAAAGGGTAATGCAACCAGTAGGAGAGTTTGTATTCGGTCTTATGTTATGGAGTGTTGAACCGGTAATCCTACCTGTAGAAGAAGTCCAAACCCTAACCGATGGAGTTGAAGCAGATTATGATCAAATGGTGAACAACAAAGACCATGAAACGTATGCATGTTGAATGAGGAATGTTTTAAATGTGTCTTGGCACGTAGAGACAACAACTTTTGTCTTGGTTATGAGCAATTTCATTGCATGCAATGCAAACCGTGTGATGAGTTACAAAGTTTGATGAAGCGATGATCAAGGAGCAGTCAAGGATATCTTGAGTGATGTGCATTGATTTATATGTTATTTGCTATGTAATCCAACAGTCATACTTGAACCAATTTATTTGTAATCTCTATGAGATGTTTAGGTTTGTGATGTGTTACTGACTTGATGATTTGTTTATAAGGTCGATGAGTTATTTTGTTTGAGTCTTGGAAAACTTGTAGTTGAGTGTGAGAGAGTGGTTGTCGAACTTGATAATGTATCTACAATATGTGTAATGGAAGATAGGAGCATGAAAAGGATCTGAACAAGCAAATGTAGTGCTATTCAAATAGATCTGAAAACCCATGTTGTTCTATAACAATTACAGCAGTTAAATCCCCTAACCGAGCAAGCAATAACAAGCTTCTTTATTCAAATCCTCTAACCAAGTGATCCATTAGCTTGGATTATAAATCCTCTACTAAGGTTACTCCTAACAAGGTATTTCTTTTAATAAGGCATTATAGTCAATCCCTAAACGGAGTGGTCCCTAACAAGGCATGTTCTTAACAGGACTTTTTGTAAAGCTTTAAAAGGCTAGGATCCTAACATGGCAAACTTCATAAGAGTTCAGAATACTTGTGGGTATTCATCCCCACCGTGGTTTTCCCCATTTGGGTTTCCACGTCAAAATATTGTGTCAAGTGGTGAATGTTTTTGTGGTTATGTTTATTATTAAATTGCTTAATTGCTAGATCCACTTTGATATGTTATGACAACTGACAGCAAACTGAAACATGTTTTAACTACTGTCAGTAAATTATTTGGATGGTCAAGATAATTTGTTTTGTAAGTTTCAAGTTGTTTTATTGTTAATTTGTTATAACAGTCAACCGGTTTATGTTGTCTGTATTATTGCATTTGAAGTTCTATGTTGAAACCAATCAGTTTAGTGTTTGTCTTGAGAGGTTGATTTTGAGTTTGGTGAAAGTATATAAAGTTTTCTATCTACTGATTCGCGCCCACCCCCCACCCCCCTCTCAGTAGTTGACCGGATCCTTATTCTTTCATCATACTATCAATTTGTATCAAAGCATTACAGGTCCTCTAAGGTCTAAGCCTTAGAGCTTGAGGTAAAGATCTTGTAGATAATGATGAAGAAGGAAGGTTTGAGGTTTATCAGAGAGAACTACTAGATATAGAGTGATAGAATAAAAATTTATATCAAGAGTCTTGGAAGTCAATACTGGGAACATGTTGTTACTCAATGTGTTGCACCTAGTGGGACTATGTCTGATGCTCAAAAGAAAGAGCAACAAGAAAACAATCAAGCACTAGAGGCTATTATCCATTCTTTGTTTGATGCAGAATATGTTGATGTCCATGGTCTAGAGACCACTTATGAGATGTAGAAGAAACTTGAAGAAATCTACAACGGTGATGAGCATGTGAAGATTGCCAAAGAAGAGAGTCTAAGAGGAAAATTCGATGACATGTGGATGGCTGAAGGTGAAAATGTCCAATAGTATGGTCAAAGGATAAAAGAGATAGTCGGTGAGATCAAGAGTGTTGGTGGTAAAGTTGAAGATGCCACAGTGATTAGTAAGGTGTTGAGAACCTCGCTACCGGTCTATGCTATCCGAGTTGTAGCCATTCAAGAGTTAAAGTCAATTGATAAAACTAAGGTAACTCTGGATTCTCTCATTGGTAAGCTTATTGCTTTTGAATTAAATGGTTATGATCGTAGTGCTTAGAAATCTGAGTCTGCATTTAGAGTTTTAGTTTCTAACCCATCTATGAGGAAAAGTAGAGATGTCAGTCACAGTTATGAATCTAGATCTAGCAGAGATGTTGATGATGAAGATAGTCTATTTGAGCTTAAAGCATTGTTGTCTAAGCGGTTTCCAAGAGGTATCGGTAAGTACAGAGGTAAATTACCTTTGAAATGCTTTGCTTGTAACAAGATTGGACACATTGCAGCTAACTGTCCTAATGGTGACAATGAGAATAAGTGTGACAAGTTCAAGAAGTACAAAGGTAAAGGCAAAAGAGATTGTCTTATTGCAGTTGATGGTGGTATCACTGATGAGGAATCTGAGGGTGATGCTAATAAAGACATTGTCTTTGTTGCCATCAAAGAGGAGACATCTGATCAGAAGGCATTAGTGTCTCACATGGATAGTTCTGATGATTGGATCATTGATAGTGGTTGTTCACACCACATGACTGGTGACTGGAGCAAATTTCTTTCCTTGAAGGAATTTGATGGAGGAGTTGTGAGATTCAATAATGACTCACCCTGCATGGTAAAAGGTAAGGGAACTATTTCTCTTAATGGAAAGAGAAGTGCAAATGATGTCTACTGGGTTGAAGGATTAAAGAACAAACTCTTTTAAATCACAATCTTTTGAGTGTTGCACGACTCAATGGCAGAGGTTATCCATTGGAATTTAAGGATGGTATGTGCAAAATCTATGGGAGAAAAGATGAACTGATTGCAACCAGCAAGAAGACTAAAGGTAACTTGTTTCACCTAAATCCTAAAGTCAACAATTGTTTAATTGCTTAGATAGATGATAGTTGGCTTTGGAATAGGATATTTTGTCATATAAATTTTGATAACATTGTCAAAGTGAGTAAGTTTAAGTCGGTGAGAGGTTTGCCTCAGTTGGACAAACCGGTTAATGCTCTGTATAAGGAATGTCATTTGGGAAAGATGACAACCTCAACTTTCAAGAGCAAGTCTTTTTCAGTAGAACACTTGTTAGATCTGGTTCATACAGATCTTTGTGGACCCATAAGGACTAAAAGTATTCAAGGTGATATATATTTTATGATCTTCACTGATGATTGTTCAAGGATGATATGGGTCACATTCCTAAAAGATAAGTCAGAAGCTTTTGGTAAGTTCAAGGCATTCAGGGCCTTAGCTAAGAAGGAAAGTGGCATGAAGATAAAGTGTCTGAGGACGTATCAAGGTGGTGAATTTACTTCTGAGGAATTCACTAGATATTGTGAAGAAAATGGTATCAAAAGGCAACTTTCTACACCGAGGACACCATAGCAGAATGGTATTGCAGAGAGGAACAACAGGTCAGTTGTTGAACCTGCTAGAACGATGTTGATTCAAGGAAGTGTAGCAAAGACTTTATGGAGAGAATTGGTCAGCACAACTGTCTGCACTATGAACCAGATACTGGTAAAAAGAGGTAAGGAAAAGACTCCTTATGAATACTGGTATGGTAGATCACGTAATGTCAGTTATTTTAAGATATTTGGCAGTAAATGTTTTATTAAGAGAGGTGACTATGTTAGCAAATTTGAGGCTAAGAGTGATGAAGGTATATTTCTTGGTTACTCCACCAAGAGTAAGGCCTACAAATGTTACAATAACCGAACTCAGAGAATCATTGAAAGTTTTGATGTTCGAGTGGATGAGAATCCCGAAGTCTCAAAGGAAACTAGTGAGGACAAAAAGGAAGAAGATCCTTGCATTCTATTTTTGGAGCCATAACCGGTGAAACCTGAAACTGGTAAAGAGAATGTTGTTGTGCCAGTTCAACTGGAACAGGTAGAATTAGAATCTGATGATGATAATGAAGAAGAACCTGAAGATAATGATCATGTTATTCCGAGGTATGTGAGACTCAATCATAATCCTGACCAGATTATTGGAGATAAAGATGTTGGAGTGCTAACCAGAAGAAAAATTAGAGAGAATTCTTGCATGATCTCCACTATTGAACCTAGAACTGCTAAGGAAGCATTTGGAGATGATTATTGGATCAAAGCTATGGAGGAGGAGCTTGATCAAATTGAGAAGAACAACACATGGATCCTAGTACCCAGACCGGTAAATAAGAATGTGATAGGTACTAAATGGGTGTTTAGGAACAAACTAAATGAAGATGGAGTAGTAGTCTGAAACAAGGCTAGATTGGTTTGCAAAGGTTATGCACAGGAAGAAGGAGAAGACTATGGTGAGACTTTTGCACTAGTTGCTAAACTTGAGGGTGTCAGGACTTTACTTGCTTTTGCAACACATAAGGGATTCAAAGTATATTAGATGGATGTGACATCAACATTTCTAAATAGAATACTAGAAGAAGAAGTGTACATTGAGCAACCAGATGGTTATGCTTTGACTGATGATAAAGATATGGTATGTAAACTGCACAAAGCACTATATGGTTTGAAGCAAGCACCGAGAGCATGGTATGAGAGACTACATTCACTCCTGATGAAGATAGATTTTTCAGAGAACTGGTGATGACAACAACATATATCTCAAATCAGAAGGAGATAAGATACTGGTGAGTGAAGTGTTTGTAGATGATATCATATTTGGAGGAAATGATGACATGAGAAATGACTTTGCAAATGAAATGAAAAATGAGTTTGAAATGTCTCTTGTGGGAGAGATAAAAAAATTCATAGGCTTGCAAATTTAATAGATGAAGAGTGGTATTTTTATCACACAATCTAAGTATGTGAAAGAGGTGTTAAATACATTTGGTATGAGTGATTGCAAACCAGTTGGGACACCAATGGTTACAGGTTGTAAACTATCTAAGGAAGATGAAGCCAAATTTGTTGATGAAAAGGAGCATAGGTCAATGATAGGGAAGTTTCACTATGTTGTTCATAGCAGACCGGATATAGCTCATGCAGTTGGTTTCGTTGCAAGATTTCAGAAGAATCCGAAGGAAACACACCTGATAGTAACCAAGAGAATATTCATATATTTGAAAGGTACTATTGACTATGGTTTATGGTATCCACATGCATGTAAATTTGATTTGAAAGTGTATACAGATGTAGATTGGGCATGTAATGTTGATGATAGAAAAAGCACAACTGGTGGAGCTTTCTTTCTTGGAGGAAGGCTTGTATCTTGGAGTAGAAAGAAGCAGAGTTGCATATATCAGTCCACTATTGAAGCTGAGAATGTTGCAGCGTATATGAACTGTACCCAGGCTATCTAGATGAAATACATTCTGGAGGGATTCAAGATGAATTTTTTTGAACCGGTAAAGATCTTATGCGACAACACCAGTGCCATAAGTATTTCAAAGAACCCAGTGATGCATGCTAGGACCAAGCATATTGAATTGAAGTATCATTTCTTGAGAGAGAAAGTGTAGAGTAAAGATGTGATATTGGAGCATGTTTCTGTTGGCAATATTACATTATTACAGACAATGAAAGATTGTTGACATTTCAATAAGGATATTGAGAAGGTTGTTGATGATTATGGACATAACTAATTAAAGATGTTTTACTATCTTGATATTATTATTTTGTCATTGATGTCAAGAAATTGATTTTCTAATTCAGTATGATGTTGCCATATCTTGAGAAGTATGATATGAAGATTATAAAGGAGTCGATAAAGACACAGGAAAGAATATGATGAATAAGGGGATACGTTATTCAATGGGCAACTCTATCAAGTTAGACAATGATGAGATCTTGATGTTTTAGATTGTTTCAACATCATACATATGTTGTAAAGTGTAAAGGTGAATACTACACTATGATATCAGGCAAAGAACCTAGTCGGTAAACCCTAAGGAACCTAGTCGGTAAACCCTAAGGTTATCGCTATCGATTAATGAAGGCAGAATGTCTACCGAGTGAAGTTTAGTATTCACCGAGTTGTAACCATGCTATAACAGAATGCATTAAATGTTTACATGTGATATTTAATGAAAGAAGCTGATGAGCTGGAGCGGATCAATGATTGGTAAGTCGTGGAAGAAGTTTGTTAACGAATCTAAGGCAATGGAAAGTCGGCAGGAAGATCTACAACTCAGATTGAACCGCATTACCCTAACACAAGTTCCAAGGTGAATGTGCAAGTTCCAAGGCAAGGTAAAACATTTTTAGATCGAAAGATACAATGAACCTAGACAAGATTGAAGATCTGATGGCTATGATTGATCATTGGAAATGTGATCAATGAGATTAAGCGGTTACCTGATTGTTTATAAATATGAAACTATTGATAAACAATGTATGCGGGTAAATGTATGCACAGGGATGCTACATAGTGATTACCGAGCACAGAAGCTTGAAGACCTGTTAGAATAACAGAGTATTGATGCCCAGCAGATAGACAAGATTAGTTCTATGTCTAGATTGTATTGAACAAATAGGAATCTGCTTTAGCATTTTAGATGTGAAGTTGCAGACAGATTTTCATTACTGTTATTTTGTGAAAGTGACAGGAAATCTCTTAACCGAGTGGACTTAACAGTCTTATATGTAAATCCTCTAGCAAGGTGACATTCTGATTGAGTGTTTGAAATCCTTTGACAAGGTCACTTCTAACAAAGTGTAGATCCTAACAGATCTGAGAGAAATCCCTTAACCGGGTCACATCTAGCAATGTGTTTGTAATCTTTAACAGGATTTTCTTTTAACCGAGCATACTCTAGAAGTGTATATTTCTTGGTGGGTCCAAAATTCCACGGTGGTTTTTTCCTATTTGGGTTTCCACGTTAAATCTGGTGTTATGAGGTTTATATTGTTCATATGCTTTTGAGTTTGCATGTTTGACAGTTTTTGGTTATATGACTGATATATATGTTACCGAGGTTGAATCTAATGTTTTTATGGATGATTAGTTTTGTATGATTCACCCCCCCCCCTCTCATCTTGTTGGCTATTGGATCTGTACTTATATTAAGTATCATAACTATCAGTTTCTACCAAAGAGCAGCTTGCAGATATCTTTACTAAACCTCTGCCTAAGACTACTTTTGAGTATCTTAGAGGTCGGCTAGGGGTTGTACCCCTTCATGAGGTCAATTGAGCAATGATGTAGGAATACATTAGTCCTGGAGCTACTAGCAGAATTTCACAACTAGATTGGTGTAGAGTGGAAGCTATTCCATAGGAGGAGCATCAAGTTGTAGGTTGATGATGTTGAACAATGAAGTTTGACATAGCATGTTTTACTTTCACTTTGGCATTGTTGTCAAAGGGGGAGAAGAACTATAAGAATATGAGGAGTATTGTATGATTGTGGTAAAATGTAAACTAAGATTCCTATACACATCATCACAATCAAAGGTATTGATATTTGTATTGCCATCAATGCCAAAGGGGGAGATTGTTGGCATTTGCTTAAAGATTGCATTAATGATATGTTATATTGTCATTGATGTCAATCAACCGGTTATGATGTTATGATTGATGTTAAGTTATAATGTTGTAATGATGTTGTTAATGTTGTCTTGAACCGGTAAGAAGAGCTAGAAGAGCTAGCAAAGGGTAATGCAACCGGTAGGAGAGTTTGTATTGGAAACTGGTATTACTTATGTTACGGAGTGTTGAACCAGTAACCCTACTTGTAGATGAAGTCCAAACCCTAACTGATGGAGTTGAAGCAAATTATGATCAAATGGTGAATGACAAAGATCATGACACGTGTGCATGTTGAATGAGGAATGTTTTAAATATTTCTTGGTGCGTAGAGGCAACGGTTTTTGTCTTGGGAATGAGCAAGTTCATTGCATGTAATGCAAACCGCATGATGAGTTACAAAGTTTGATGAAGTGGTGATCAAGGAGCGATCAAGGATATCTTGAGTGATGTGTATTGATTTCTATGTTATTTGCTATGTAATCCAACAATCATACTTGAACCGATTTGTTTGTAATCTCTATGAGATGTTTAGGTTTGTGATGTGTTACCAGCCTGATGATTTGTTTATAAGGTTGATGAGTTGTTTTATTTGAGTGTTGGCAAACTTGTAGTTGAGAGTGAGAGAGTGGTTGAAAACCTAATTATGTATCTAAAACATGTGTAATGGCAGATAGGAGCATGAAAAGGATCTGAACAAGCAAGTGTACTGCTATTAAAACATATCAGAAAACCCATGTTGTTCTCTAACAATTACAGTAGTTAAATCCCCTAACCGGGTAAGCTCTAACAAGCTTCTTTATTCAAATCCTGTAACCAGGTGATCCATTAGCTTGGATTCTAAATCCTCTACTGAGGTTACTCCTAACAGGGTATTTCTTTTAATAGTGCATTATAGTCAAAACCTTAACCAGGTGGTCCCTAACAGGATTTGTTATTAACATGACTTTTTGTAAAGCTTTAACAGTCAAGGCTCCTAACAGGGGGAAATTTAGAAGAGTTCAGAATACTTGTGGGTATTCATCCCCGTCGTGGTTTTTCCCATTTGGGTTTTCATGTCAAAAATATTGTGTCAAGTGGTGAATGTTGTTGTGGTTATGTTTATTGTTGAATTGCTTAACTGCTAGATCCACTTTGATATGTTATGACAACAAGCAGCAAACTGAAATATGTTTTAACTACTGTCACTAAAGTATTTGGATGGTCAAGATAAAAGTTTTTGTAAGTTTCTAGTTGTTTTACTGTTAATGTGTTATAACAGTCAACCGGTTTATCTTGTCTGTATTATTGCATTTGAAGTTCTATGTTGAAATCAATCATTTTAGTGTTTGTCTTGAGAGGTTGATTTTGAGTTTGGTGAAAGTATAGAAATTTTTATATCTACTGATTCACACCCCCCCCCCTCTCAGTAGTTGACCGGGTTCTTATTCTTTCATCATACCATCAGAAGGTAGAGTGGCTATCCAACGCTAGTGATGTGGAAGTGAGGTGGATAGATGGAGAATGAACACTAATAAGGTTGATTTAATTGGTGTATTAGATCCTCCTTTATGTCTCTCTCTTGGAGGTGTTCTCGTTGGGGAAATCATTTGCACATGGGTACCTAATATGGCTTCATTTTTTGAAACCCATCATCTGTTCATCCACCTAGCCTATGCTAAAGGAGGGTGTTAGTGTGATTTCTTCTTTCCAAGGAGGTGTTGACCACAAAGTCAACATAGAAAATATTACATTCTTAAAGAAGATTGTATTATTTTTATATTATTTGTTAAAATGATATAGTAGAAAGCACTAATGATGCAATAAGAGATGACAAGGTAGAAATAGATGCCTCAAACTAGCTAATAATCTATTAGTAATCAGGAAAGGTCACGAATAGATGTGAAAATGATGGGTATCTTATTAATACATTTTTATCCTTGATGAAAGAATGAAGGTTTTTAATGAAAATCCTCTAAATGTTAGAATTGGGGAGTGCATATAAAATCTTTGAGAATAGTGAATGGTAATGAAAATAAAATATAATTAGCACCTTGTTTGCAATGAACCAAGTCAATGAAGGTGACTTGCATGCCAATGTTTTCTTCGAAGTGTTGTAGAAATTAGTTGATAAGTTGGTCGAATGATGATACACAATGGTCAAGGGGAGAGTAAGACTAGTCTGATTCCATATCCTTTAGGGAATAGGGAAAGAGTTTCTCTAACATCTTATCTTGAAAGAGAAAGTCTCTACATAAGGTAGTGAAAGAAGAAACGTGTGGTTGTGGATTACCCTCACCATTTTTTTAAAATCGGGTGCCTTAGGGAGGTGTGCAATGATGATGGTAAGTGAAAGTGGATTAGGACGATAATACAGAAGGGTTGCAAGCTAGTGGAATGTTAAGTTGTTGTTTGCAAACTTCCCATGTTTTGAATCAGTTGGTTTATGGTAGGACTGATAGTGTGCAATCAAACAAGAGTAGTAGTGGTAAGAGAAACAAAAAGAGGTTGTGAAAATAAATTTTGTATCATCATGGTTTGGGTAAAAGGACCTATGAGTTAGTGATGTCATTGATAGAATAGCTAAATGGAAATGGTTGTGTTTGAGGAATGTGTCCATATGAAAAAAGATAGCTTTTGATGCCAACTTGTAATCACAACAACAAACGATCATGTCAATGAAACATACAATTAAAAATATTGCATAATTATAATCAATAGAATTGTATAGAGTCATGAAAGTGTATCATCATCATGGTAGGAATTTGGGAAATGTTTTAAAGGATGTTACCTTCAAGTGGGAGATACCATACAAGATGTGTGTGTATAAGTAGAGCATGGAAAGTCTAGATTTCGACCAATAATAGGTTCCTAGACTAATCCATCTTTGATCCAGTTGTGTGGTTTGTAACCACCTGCAAGTAAAGTTCATCATAATAAGATGTAACACTTTTAGTAAAGGTAGTTGAGATATGTGAAATGGGTGTTATACCCTTCATAATCCATTGCTTGTGTTTTTGGAGTAGGTTCAATGTGTACCTTTTGAATATTTACATCTTGTTTTCTAATCCATGTAAGGAAGTGCCTTCACAAAATGTGATAATGGGATTGCAAAATCTTACATTCTTACTTTTTGTTGGATGAAACTTTCCTTCTCATAATTGTAACTTATTTTATTCTATTGATATATCTTGGGAGGTAATGAACATGGCTTCATTTGATCCATCCATTTTGTTTTGCAACTCATTCTCGAATGTCTCATTCTAATGCATGAGATATAACTTAAGAATCTTATCTTTGCACTCATAGGGAGCTTCTTTTTGAGTATCTATATAGGTAACAAGGGTGAAATAACTTCAATTCAGAAATAAGTACACATGGCTATCTCCTTAGTTTGACAATCTATCACATATAGATATGCCACTAGATGGATCAAAAGCAACATTGGAAAGGAACAAATGAAGTAATATTATGGTGAGATGAAGGGATGACACTAGTAGTATAATGTATATATATTGCATAAGTAGGCAAAGAAGAAGGAATGGAATTGGTGGTGAGATGAAGGCATGACACTAGTAGTATAATTTATATATATGGCATAAGTAGGCAAAGAAGAAGGAATGGAAATAGTGGGATGAAAGGAAAGTTGAACACTACTAAAAGGAGAGGTAGTAAGGATACCCGAAAAAGGAACATGAAAAGTGAGTTACACTAGAAATGGTAACATAAAAGGTAGGTACAATGAAGGGATCTACCTTAGGACAAGAAGAAAATAGGATTAATGGAAGAGGAAGGTCTAGTGGGTAGGTGAAGATGCACCATGCTAATAACTAGATAAGGCCATCAAAATACCAATGCAACCGAGAATATTGGTACTAAAGAAAGCACCCATCAACAAATTATGAAGAGATATAACTAAAACAATTAGATTTCCGCAATCCATACTAATATTCTATAGTTGCTTTTGGTTTTGATTGTGTTCCTTTTTTTACATCAAAAAAAAGCACACAATCTAAACTAGAAGCAATTGTAGAATAGGAAATGTAGTCACATAAATCTGTCCATTTTAAATTAAATGAATATTTCGTATTTATTTGATTAAAAATCCACTAGCCATCAGTTAATTAAATTAATATTTAATTAATTCATCTCCAAACATTCTTCTATTAATTAAATAAATTATTCAATTTATTTTAATTAATTCATTAAACCAAATACAAATCAATTAAATAAATAAAATCAATTTATTTAATTAAATCCCCCTATTCCTCTTTTAAATAAATTAAATAAAACATTTATTTAAATCATTATCCCCCCCCACTTGCATTTTCCTACAAATGCAACTTGCACACATTTTGAAATAAATGAATTTTTATTTTAAATAAAATCCTATTTTCCCTCACCCACCAAATCCACTTGCAAAAATCTAATCCCCTTCTAGATTCTTCTAACCCCTTCCTAATTAGCCTAATCCATCCCCTAAATATTGTCACATTCCTAAACAAAATGGAGTCACTTCTCAAATTCCTCAAAGTCTTTGATAACCATTAAAGGCTTCCAACTTTCAACCACTTAATCCCCAAAGTCTCCAAAAACCATTAATGGTTAATTCAACCCTCCCACATGGTTAAAACATTTGTTTTGACTCAACCTCTACCCAACCCAAGGGTCTCATCAGGCCTTTAATGCTTTGACCATGATTACCTCTTAATCATTTGCACAAAGGTTTATCCTTGGATTAATTCTTAATCCAATGGGTAATCTTAACTTAGACTTGACCCTTAGCCTTTAGATAACCATGAAGTCTTCTCAGGCATTCAATGCCTCCAACCCCTTTCTCTCAACCCCACCCTATGTGGACACTTGTCACTATTTTATTGGTGCCAATTGTGCACATGGATCCCCAACTTTCAAGCTTGACCCTTGATTAAACCTTTCAATCCTGGCCATCCATTGCTCCATTTTTCCTATAAATAGAGCCCATTCCTTCATAATCCAGATCCTGAAAACTTGTAAGCATTTAGACTATAGCCATTTTAGAGAGCATTTAGCATAAACAATCTAATCTTTTGTCTTTTGGTTAAAATATATCATTTTAGTATTAGCTTTTCATTTCATGTTTGGAGCTATACTACAATCTCAATCCTCCATAAGCATCCATAGTGCAAAAAGCTGCTGAGAGCTACACTATTTTGGAACTTGGAGAGGAGAGGAACAAGGGAGAAAGGAGCTAATATCATGTTAAGAGATAGTTGGAGATATCTCATTGTCTTACTTCTTTAGTTAGATTCATTAGCATGTTTTTAGTGTCTCCTTTGGAATGCCTTCATAGATTTAGTCTTTGATTGATTAACTCTAACATCTTGTGTGTTTTGTGTTGTTTGATCTTAGACTAACATTGTGTCATTTAGGAGGGCATCATTTGGTGAACCCGACGTGAATCGAACACGCAACCTTCTGATCATTTTTTTTGAAATTAACATTTTGCTTGTTGAAATTGCCACACAGGTCGCGCTTCGGCGCTATTGAATGCGTTTTAGCGCTTTTGCAACAATTTCTTTTAGTGCTATTGACCCTAAGATAGCGCTATTGAAAAGGTTTCAGCGCTTTTGACAACATTCCAGCGCTATTGTCACAGTTTCAGTGCTATTGACACACTTCCAGCGCCTTTGTCTTCTCGGATTTTTCTCTTCTTTCAGCGCTACCATTTAAATTAGCGCTTCTGCTCATGCAGAATAGCGCTATTGTATGAATCAGCGCTTCTGTAAAAACACAGAATAGCGCTATTGCGACAGAGTGTCGCCCAAATTGACTTGTAACCAAAAAATCAGAATTTAGGCTTGTGGAAGCCCCCCCTTTGAGCATTGATTTTATTAACTTGTTTCTTTTCTTTGTGCAGGTTAACAACCCAACAAACATCACAAAAAATTTTCATTTAAGTGCTTAAAAAGAACTTAAAAACACAAAAAACAGTTTTTTTCTTGTTTTCTAGTTAGGCCTCATTTTCTTTGGTGCTTAAAATTAACAACGCAACTTTAATTTCATTTGCATCAATTGGGACTTAAAAAGCACAATCCACACTTCAATTTTTGGTGCAGTAAAAAGAACAATCCACTTGTCTTGATTTATTTTTGACAAACAAATTTTCCTTCAAAGCAAAACGTCTTTTTCATTAAGTTGACCAGGATTTTCAAAATTCTAGATTACAAAACACATTGCCTTTGAAGTTAAAAAGAACACCATGGCTGTTGGAGCAACATCTCCAAATAGTTAGATCATCTTTGCAAATGTTGGATTAAAAGGAACAAGTGAATTTCGTGTTTGGCACACTTGTGCACAAAAGTCAGTCGAGTGGACCTACTTCTAACACACACTATCCTCTCCCTTGGCTCTCGTGGTCCTAGGTGCAAGAGAAAAGTGTTAGTAACACTCAAATTTTATCTTTTTAAGAGAGGCCTGCCAAGGGATCGATACTCTTGGGAACGACCTCGAGTGGTAAATCCTTCGAGCCGCTATAGAAATCAGGTGAGAGCGAAAGTTGTAGCCTTGGGTATAGTTGTTCCTACAGTGTAACTAGCCGAAAGGACAAATGGGCCCCACCACCAGTTACAAGGCTCTTAAGTGAGTCACTGCAGAATGAACTTATGTCCAAAAACATCGAACATGACTAAACACCTTTAAGTAGTAGCCCACCCGTTCTATTGATTGAGGATATTTGAGATATAATTTAGTGCAAGAGCATAGATGGTTTTGCTCCCAAGATACTCACCATACATATTTTCCTTGAGTAGAAACATAGCTTTTTGAAAAGTCACTTGTGGCTTGATAAAAGTGGTGACTCCCCCATCATAGGGATCATCTATTTGTTATGCTCGTGCAAGACTTAGTATATCACATCCTTACCTGCCACGGCGGGATTCATAAGGTATGTAGTACCAAAGTCGAAGAAATATCAAGATGTGGGCTAAATTTATCACAACTGGCCATTTGACCTTAGGGATAAAAAGTGTTTGAAGTGTGTTCATTTTACAGACCTAGTGCGAATTGAGCTGACTTCAGGCTTTGGAAATACACCTTAAAATACATCTAAAGGAAGGGTCAAAAACAAGTCCAAGAATTGGGTTGATCTAGACCCATACTCATTTGTGCCTTTGAGGCTACAATCTTGTGTTTGTGTGCTTGCTTTGTTTTCTTGTCAAAGAAAAATCAGAAAATCACTTCCCAAAAACAAAGTATTCATCCAACATTTCTCAAAAACAAACAAAAATACCAAAAACACAGTGCAAACAACAAAGAGACAAATTTTATGACCATTCTTCACATCTTGCGAAAGAAGAAGTGTCATCAGAATATTACCTTGAAAAGAAGACCGTTAAGCTCAAAGGCTTTGATCAAAAGGAGGAAATTCTTCTATCTCAATAGACAAATCTTCGTCTCACATAGAGTCTTTCTACATCGCATGCGTCTATACCTTCAAGGTAAAACAAACGAATTTGATTCTGAATCATTAAACCGCAGAGCTTTTATGCAATATAGAGCTCTAAGTTATCACAAAAATCAAGGAGGAAAGATTAATCCCAACTTTTTCCCCAACATCTGTATCACCTACAACACAGCTCGAGAAGTGCCACCAACGCCTGAAAGAGAGGAAGATGAGTTTGTCCCATTTGTGACACAAAGTTTTTATTGAAAGATTCAAGTTGAAAGCAAAAACATCCATCATCTCATTCATACATCATCACTTCATCATCAATCCATCCCAAAAATTCTCAAAGCATTAAGAGGTTCTTGTCCCAAATTCTCTTTTTAGATATTGCTTGAAATCAAACACATCACATCACTTTTTAGATTGTTTCTACATCTAGGATAAGCTCATCCTAAGAGACACATCTACGCAGGTTAAAACTAGTTCATGAGTGAATCCTCTCATTGCTAGGTAGTTAATTTTGTACTAGGTAGTTAAATCTGTAACACATCTCAGATTTCTCTGCACCTTATCATATCAAATCTTATCAAAACAAACAACCAATTCAAAGGAGGAATTTCGGTTACATCTACCTTAAAGTGCTAGAGATCCCCATACAACACAAATCACCAACCAATCAATCTTTCATTTCATCACCACTCATCATCATCTTCAATCAACTTCAAAACAAACTTGCAAACAAAATGGCTCAAACCCGATCACGATCAAGGCAGCGAGAAATAGAAATTGAGGAAGAAGAGGACAACCTCAATGAATTTCAAGAAGCACTTGGAGGAAATGTGAATGACGAAAACCCAAGTACTCCCACTCCTTCAACAATCGAAAGGGTTCAGCATAACCCTCATTTTAACAGATTATTTGATGAAATACTAAGGAGCAATGCGGATGCTCACTTTTTAAGACTCGCTCAAGAAGGAGCCAAACTCCCCTCTGACTTTGATCTTGCCCAATTAAGACAAGCATCAGAAAGACAAAGTCACCATGAGGAGGAAAGAGGTAGAAATCACATCAGATATAACATCCCTCGAGGTAACCCACCACCTCCTCCTCCAAATGAAATGGAGATGTTGCGGCAACAAGTCGAGAATCTCGTCCAACAACTTCATAGTGGTGTTAAGACCAATCAATTTTCACTTAATGACATCTGTCCCTATCCGTTTGATAGAAATCTTTATATGCCACCCTTTCCACGCGGGTTTGAAACACCAAAATTCGAAAAATATAGAGGAAAGGGAGATCCCCACGATCATGTCCGAGAATTTCATTCTGCTTGTCTTGAAGTGGCTTATGAGGACACATACCTAATGCGCCTTTTTCCCCAAAGCTTGGGAGGAACAACCACATCATGGTTTTCCCGACTACCAGGTGGCATAAGAACATTTGAGGAACTCATCCAGAAGTTCCTATCTCATTACTCTTATAATATTGAACGCGACATCACCATGGCTGATCTATGCAACACCAAACAAAAACCAGGTGAATTATTCTCAGTATTCCTGTAACGATGGTGCCAAATGTCTAGCAGACGTTCTCTTCAGTTACCTGAACAAGAACTACTGGAAATTTTCATTTCCAACTTAAACGAAGAAATGGAATTTCACCTGGATGTCAAAGATACAGATTCTTTTAACGATATGATCACCAAGGGTATAAAATGTGAAAGGGCACTCATCAAAAAAGGACTCATCAAAATCTTTAATGAACCCAAAGATGGTCCTCGCCCGCGCTTCAATAGCGATAAACCGAACTTCTGGAATAAGAATAAGAATATCGTCAACGATGGAGTTGTGGATGCTCGAACTATCCAAAATGCACAACCTGTGGTCAGATTTGCAGGACAAAATCCTCCACCTCAAAATAACACAAATGTTCTTCCTAATCAAGGTCGCATCACATCTCATGATGAACCAAGACCCCATCCACAAAAACAAAAACGCACATACACTCCCTTAGGGGAACCCATTGAAACAGTGATGCGACAACTCATTTCTCAGAATTTGATCACTCTACCTAAGTTATCAAATTATGAGCCTCAGGTCAAACCGGCATGGTGGGGAGATACTGAACATTGTGAATTCCATCAAGGAAGAGGACACAAGACAAGTAATTGTCATCGATTGAAAGATCTCATTCAGGATCTTATTGACCGAGGAGAAATTGAAATTGAAGGGCATGACCCAAAAACAACCAATAATGATCATCAGATGTTCAAAAATCCACTTCCATCGCAAGATCAAAGGGGTCCTTCCACGTCCAGACGAGGTCCTGATACCACTGATTATATGCAAGCTGCGTATAATTACACTATCAATCACCTGTATGATGCCAGTGAACAAATTGCAACTATCACCTTCAAAAATCCCACCTCAAATTGCAATGTTGTTACGCGTCGCGGCAAAGTTACCATCAAGGCAGCTCCACAAGGCACCACCTCCATCCCAAAGCAGTACAATCTTGTGGAACAATTAGATAAAATGCCTGCGCTCATTTCCATTTTAGAGCTATTATGCCTATCACCATCTCATAAAACAATCTTGGATCAAGCACTCCAAGAAGAGTCAGTCCCTGCAAACCTGAACACGGACCAATTTCAAGCCATGGTTGGAAATCTAAAGTCATCACCTTGTCTCACTTTTTCTGAAAGTGACAACTCTTCTTTCCAACAACCTCATAATGCTTCGCTACACATTGAAGGCTTTGTCAACCAACACAGGATCAAGCGAGTCTTGATTGATAATGGAGCAGGACTAAACATTTGTACACTACAGTTGGTCACAGCATTGGGATATGCAATAGAATCAGTAGATCCTCGCAAAAAGATCACCATCAAGGCCTATGATGATGCAGAGCGTTCCTCCAAAGGAGCTGTGGTACTACCAATCCGGGTTGGCCCTGTGGTAAAGCACATAATTTGTTAGGTTCTGGACCTTCCTCTGCCATATAATCTATTATTAGGGAGACCTTGGATACATGCCATGCAAGTTGTTCCATCTACCTACCATCAATGTATCAAGTTCCCACATAATGGTGCAGAGATCACAATCCTGGGCGATGCAAATCCTTTTGCATTTTGCCATAATATCAGCCATCAACCAGAGATTACTGTTCCTAATAATAGGGAAGCCATTTCCTCCACATCATATGTAAATCCCGCCTCTCTTGCCAGTTCAAACACTCCTATACCCAAGCAAGAAAAGCTTAAGATGAAAGTCACAGAGGAAGGTCCTGGAGAATATAACTTGAGTCAGCTCTTTTGTGTGGGACAAATGCCCACTTCTCCTAGAACACATGGTAAACCACAGCAGTTGCTCCAGCAACCACTGATCATGCCAGCATGTTCCTTAACGCCTTTCATCCTTGGAAAGAGTCAAGAGGAAGAAACACAAGATGAGGACCTAGCGGACTGGATCTATAAAGATCCCATCACCACTGACAAACCGCAAGTTACACTTCCTACGGAACAATATGGCAAAGGCCTCCTCATTATGCAAAGAATGGGATATGATGGTCAGAGTGCTTTGGGATACTACAAACAAGGACGACATGAACCGCTGCTGCCAGAGTTCAAGCCCAAAGGTAATACAGGCCTAGGCTTTGAAAAAGAAGTCCTTCCTAAACTCAGATTCAAAGGAAAACCTAGCAAACCATTTTGCCCACCTACTGCAAAGAGGACACCTTTCATAATCAAAGCACCATCAAGCACTATCCCCACTACCCCATCGAGGCTCACAACTCCACCATCTACAATATCATTTATCCCACCAAATGAACCAGTAATCCCATCAGCAACACCATTTGTAGCAACAACTGTATGGAAACCTACAGCAACATCTATGGCACCAGCCGTTCCAACAGAAGCCACTAAATCAACACTGTTGATACTTCCAGTGACAAATCCTTTAAATCCCATCACGGTTCCTGCAGCACCAATCACTACAAAGATACATAAACCAATCACACCTGTCGTGTTTAACTCTAAAGACATCCCAGTATGGTATAGCAATCGAATGCTGGAAAGTGATTCAGAGACCGACTCACATGAGTGGGAATTTGATTCTGTACAGCTTAATACTTCAGATGAGGAAGACACATCACCACCTCTGCCACGCAAAGACATCCCTGTTTACGGAGAAGCACAGATAAAGACCACTTGGGTACCTGAGCTGGAAACATCTTCCACAGACCCTACGTCTCATCCTACGCCTGATTCTGACAGGGAGAGTACCATCAATGACCTTCACCACACTGTCTTAACCCTCACTGATACCTCTAACGAACTTAACTTAATCAATGAAGTAATGCCCATTATCCACCCTGAACTCATCAAATGGAACCAACCAAATCCCCCATGTCTTGACCTCTTCCAAAACGATGAGGCTATCATTGACTTTTTGTAATTAAGGGATAATCTACCAAGCGGGGATCACAAAGCTGGATTCGCCATTGAACTTAATAGCGCAGCATACTTCGGGGCGGATGCCAAACCCTTCAGCTACAAAAATATAATAATAAAACATGGATCTTCCAGTGAAAACCACACTGTGGCACTGTTTGATCCGACAAAAGTAAAAAGAAAGATCGTATCCAATGGTGAAAACCTCTCTGAGGCACCTGAGGATGAAGGGTTTGACATTCTCCCTACTAATACACAACAGGAATGATCAACAATCCTCATTGAGGAGACCAAAGAATACAATGTGGGGACTCCTGAAAACCCTCATATCATACATCTGGCATCTCTTCTCACTCCAGAGGAACAGCCTCAATTTATCAAGTTCTTCCAGCAGCGCCAGATCAACTTTGCACGGTCATATGCAGACATGCCTGGGCTTGATCCAGATTTAGTCATGCATCATCTCATAGTAGCAGAAGGAGCCAAACCTGTCAAGCAGAAGCTTTGTAAGATGCATCCCCAGATTGCAGTGCTAGTCAAAACAGAACTCAAGAAACTCCTGGATGTTGGTTTCATTAGACCAATTGATTATGCAGAATGGATCTCCAACATTGTACCAGTCGGCAAACCAAAAGGGGGCATCCACATTTGTACTGACTTCAGAGATCTGAATAAGGCTTGTCCTAAGGATGACTTCCCCCTACCAAATATTGACATCATAGTGGATTTGACAGCAGGACATGCCATGCTTTCACTCATGGATGGCTTTTCAGGATACAATCAAATAAAGATCGCACCAGAGGACCAACATAAGACAGCCTTCACATGTCCATGGGGCACATATTGCTGGAATGTAATGCCTTTCGGTCTAAAGAATGCAGGAGTGACCTATCAAAGAGCAATGACCACCATCTTCCATGACATGATGCATACTATGATGGAAGATTATGTGGATGACTTACTAGCAAAATCACTCACTCGAGATGGACATCTCCACATCTTAGATAAAATCTTTGATAGACTGGAACAATACCATGTTCGACTCAACCCAAAGAAATGTGTCTTTGGAGTGACCTCCGGGAAGCTTCTAGGATACATTGTTTCAAGCAAAGGTATTGAGGTCGACCCAGCAAAGGTAAAAGCAATCATGGACATGCCACCTCCAAAGAATATCAGTCAGCTAAGGACACTACAAGGATGGCTTCAATCCATCTGAAGATTCATTGCATAATTGGCTGATAAGTGTCACCCATTCACACACTTGCTACACAAGAACATCCGCTTTCAGTGGGATGATAGATGCCAGCAAGCATTTCAGGCACTTAAAGACTATCTCATGAATCCACCATTGTTGATGCCACCAGATCCAAGTAGACCGTTATTACTTTATATCTCAGCAACAAGTACAGCACTGGGTGTGCTACTGGCACAACATAATGCAGAAGGCAAAGAGTGTGCTGTATACTACATCTCTCGTACACTGGTTGGCTATGAACTCAATTACACACCTATTGAGCGAGCTTGCCTAGCAGTAATCTTAGCAGCCACTAAATTGCGACACTATCTGTTGACACACAAGGTACAACTCATCGCAAAGATTGATCCACTCAAGTATTTACTCAGCAAAGCAGCATTGACAGGTCGCTTGGCCAAATGGGTAATGATTCTAAGTGAATTTGACATTGAGTATGTGGACCGTAAAGCTATCAAAGGTCAGGTTATTGCAGATCAGTTGGCCGATGCACCACTCATAGGCGATCATCCTCTCATTTCCAATTTTCCAGATGAAGAGATATTCATGATCACAGAAGCACAGCCATGGAAGCTATATTTTGATGGTTCATACACTAGGCACGGCTCAGGGGCAGGCATTTTGTTTATCACACCTCAAGGTGATAGCATCCCGAAGTCTTACAGGCTCACATTTCCATGCACAAACAACATAGCAGAGTATGAGGCCTTGATCACAGGACTCAGGTTAGCCGTACAATGGAAATTACAAGAACTACAAGTATATGGCGATTCACAACTGGTCATTCAACAAGCAACAGATGAATATCAGACCAAAGATGATAAACTCATGCCATATAAGCAAATGGTGGACAATTTAAAGACATCATTTACTACTATCACTTTTGAGCAGATACCAAGAGATCAGAATCGAGCTGCTGACGCCATGGCTACCATCGCATCTCTACTAGATCTTCCACAGAATTCAACACACTACGAGTTCTTGGTAGAACAGCTTTGGATCCCCGCTTATGATATCCCCGAATCTGAAACGATATGTCGCCTTGTTGGTTCTAAATCCCCATGGTACGGTGAGTTCTACACCTATCTTCGCGATCATACCCTTCCTCCCAACCAATCGAATAACCAACGAGAAACCTTCATTCGCCAAACTGCTCGATATACCATTATTGCCGAAACCCTATACCGACGTAGTCTTGATGGTACTCTCCTTCGATGTCTGGAACAAGATGAGATAACAAAGGCTTTGGAAGAGGTACATGAAGGAATTTGCGGGACTCACTCAAGTGGTCCATCACTAGCCAAGAAGATCATACAAGCTGGATACTATTGGCCATCTATGGAAAAGGATTCCTACTACTTTGTCAGAAAATGCAAGAAATGTCAAGTTCACGGTGACCTGATACATGCACCAGCACAGGAACTGCAACCAATCACGACACCATGGCCTTTCTGTCAATGGGGCCTTGACCTTGTGGGTAAGATTCATCCATCTTCATCCAACGGCCATAAATTCATTATTACCGCCACCGAATATTTCACCAAGTGGATCGAAGCTGTTCCACTTACCCAAGTCACCGGCAAGCAGATCGCCTCATTCATCCTCAACTACATCATCTACCGGTATGGTGTGCCCATGTCCATTGTCACAGATAACGGTCTTCCTTTCAAAAATCAGGATGTCCGTGAGCTTTGTGAGAAATTTCATATCCAACACCGCTTTTCCACTC
Organism: Cryptomeria japonica; assembly: GCF_030272615.1. NCBI lineage: Eukaryota > Viridiplantae > Streptophyta > Pinopsida > Cupressales > Cupressaceae > Cryptomeria > Cryptomeria japonica. Next base: position 877,246,522 of record NC_081409.1, on the reverse strand, counting down.
CCTATTACCCACAAGGCAATGGTCAGGCTGAAGCATCCAATAAAAACATACTGAGGATCCTAAAGAAGATAGTCAATGATGCCAGTCGCGATTGGCATGTTCAATTAAATCCAGCACTATGGGCATATCGAACTAGCATTCGGACCCCTACAGGTGCAACTCCTTATTCATTGGTCTATGGTGCTGAAGCTATCTTGCCTATTGAGGTCAAGATACCGTCACTACGCGTTTCCTTGCACAATCTCATTGATGATGAAGCATACAGAGTCTCACGCCTTCAGGACTTAGAGTTACTTGATGAGAAACGACAAGCTGCATACAATCACCTCAAAGCCTATCAGCAGCGCATGAGTAGAAGTTACAATCACCGAGTTAGATCTCGTACATTTGAGGTAGGTGATCTTGTTCTTCGAGAAAATCCTCGCAACCAACCAAATAGAGAACATCAAGGCAAGTTTGAATCAAACTGGCTGGGCCCATATGTTGTCACTGCTGTATTCGGGTCCAGGGCATATCAGTTGGCTACATCAGAAGGAGAACCGCTTGCAGATCCAATTAACAGCATGCACCTCAAACGGTTTTATACCTAAGCTGTACAGAGCATCAGGGTCCCCTGCATACTAGAAAATACCAAAAACATTCAGAAAATGTCCTGAAGAAAATACAAAAACATTCAAAAAAGTAAAGAAAAATCATGCATCCAAATGGTGAACAACCACTCTGGTGGCACCTTGGGTAAGTGCGATGGTGAAAACCTGGCGCCACTCGTAAAAGCAATGGCTCCAGTATCTTTTAGGCTCGTTGCGATCACATTCATGCACACATACATCCATCCATCCAAACCATGGCTTGTTATTTGATCTGCAATTAAGAAAGTACTCCATGCGTCTAGCATCCCACCTTTTCATAGTCAGGTCTACAAACTGGGGGCAATACCCTTACCCTAGTGATGGAAGTGGATTCTACATTGTCTTATATATCATTATGCTCTTCATTTAGGCAATCATCAGAAAATATCAAAAACATTCAAAAATGACTCTCAAAAATACCAAAAACATTCAAAACAATTCAAAATCCAAAAACATCAGAAAACCCATCAAAAATCACACAAAAACATGGCAACACCTTGTACATATTTATCCGATCAGATATAAAAACAACTACTCACACACTGACCATTTATCAATCAACCACACAATCAACATCAACAATCAAACTGTCTTCAACAAAGGATGTATCCTTCCTTACCAAAACAAAGACAAGATGACGTTTTCTTTGACAAGAAAATTCTGTTAGGCTATCAAATGCTTGGTTGATTTGTGAGTACAATCGTTCGTTTATCTGTATCAGGATCTTGCAGCATTGTTTTATATCATTTGCGCTTTACTTCCGATGAAGTTCTGGGGCATGTACTAATGGTGACTACGTGGGAAGTTCACTAAGCTATGTGATCATAGGCAAAAATACAGTCATAGATCATTACGGCTTGCTGACTACAGCATATACCTCGACCATATGGGCATGAACCATTACCAAGGATCCTTATTCTTTATTCTTTATGTATATACTGTTTGGTTGCAGGTACAATGCTCATTCTTTGGTTCCTCTTCCTCCAAATTGGATAAAGGTTTTATTTTCTTAGTACGGTATGAGCTTGTCTCAGGATTTGATCAGCCTAAGATCAAGGAGGACGACCCAAGTCATGCACAAAAGGAGATAATCCTTGTCTGTTCCGCAAGCAATACTCTGGTCGACTTGACCCTTATATCAAGTCGTTTGTATTAACTTGCTATATTAAAATCCATGAAAGAAATACTCAGGTCATCTTGAATTATTGTGTCAAGATGCTTGTATTCTCTTCCAACATTTTAAAGCTCAATGATGAAAATAGAGCACTATGGATCGTCATTTCACCTCATCTGTTTATATCTTGCATTCCGTTGCATATCACCCATCCACTCATTCATTCATATGTAGGCTTTTACATGCAAAAATGACTAATAAAAACTGGTCTTGGATACAATCACGACCGAGTACTCTGATACATCATTAATGCATCATGCAAAGTCTTAAAAACCTTGTATTCCTCATGGTCATATCATCATTGCATTTAGGTGCATCCTGCATTGCTACCATTCATGTCATGTTTAAACTTAAACATTGCATATAGTTCATTATTGACATTAGTTTTCATTAAACAAAATCATTTTCATCATTGCATCAATCATAAATAATTAGATTCATTCATGAGCTTAACTTGTCTTTGTTTGTTTTAAATCATTTACTAAGCATTTCATCCAGTGTAAATTATCCATTATCAATATTATTAATCTTTTCATCATTTATCATTTGCATACATTTCTTTATAGTTAAAAGATGCATTCATTCATTACTAAGTATCTTCTTATGCTCATTGTAAGATTCATTCACATTGCATTCATTATCATTACATTAAGGTGCAGTTATTATACTCATTAGTTATAGTATCATCCCGTTATCATTTGTACTTACAAACATATTTTAAACGCATTTTAGATTCATAAGACCATTTGTTTACAAAACATTGGTTCATACCATTTCATATATCCATTTTACGTATGCATTCATTTAGGCATCATCATATAAACACTTGTACTTTACATTTGTTTATCCATCTGCATTCATTTTAATATCATCATATAAACACTTGTACTTTACATTTGTTTATCCATCTGCATTCATTTAGGCATCATCATTCATCTAAACACATCTAGATGCATATTCATACATAACATCATTCATTCAAAACATCGTCACATCAATCATCTCATCATTACATTGCAATAGGAAACATTAAAAATCCTGTTCATGCATCAAGCATAAGCATATATCCTCATCATGGCATTCCATACATAAAGCATTACATCGCAAATCAAAAACATACATCATACACATCTCAACCTGCATTCATATGTCAGTATCTCACATCATAAATCATCATAAAAACATGCATAAAAGAAACATCTCGTATACATCTAAGCAATAAATCATCATCATGCATAAACATCCATACATCATCACATGCATAATCATCACAATATGGGATCTCCTCATATATATCAACTCATATATCAGAGTACAATGAAGTCTACAAAATCGGCTACCAAAGAGCCATCCAAGATACAGTCCCAAAAATAGACAATGATACAATACATGTATACAAAAATGCTCTCTCAAATGCCACTCTGGCCAGATGCTGTACCACCACCACCCCTACCTACTCCACCACTGGTACCTGCACCACCTGATCCATCTCTCCGTGGAGGCCTCATCACACCCCCACTCCCTCCTGCATCCCCTGACCTCTCCTGCTGTAGAGGACCCATCACACCCCCACTGCTCTGCATCCTCTGTGATCGCTCGGATCTGGCCTGCCACATCTGTGAATAGCTGAGAGCTCGCTGGCTAATCGGTACCACCTGCTCATATAACCCACGCCAGTACTCTATCTCCACCTGTGCTCGCCGCATCTCCCTCATAATCTCCCCTGAAGGCCCCTGTGCACCAGTCCGCACTCTCTCCTGCAGCTCCGCCAATCTCTCCACCGTAGTATCTCTCTCCCGTAGCACCACTGTCAGCTCTGACTCACGTGCAAATAGCTGCACATCTCTAGCTGCTACCTCCGCCTCTAATCTCTCTACCCAGGTCTGCAAATAACCTATCATGTGCTCCCGCAGATCCCCAGTAGCTCCCTCCCCCATGTCCATGGCTGCTGCACCTGTATCACCCCCTCCACTAGGTCCATCCCCTGCACCACCCTCTCCTGCACCTACAGCCATCGGGATCTCTCTCTCCATCCCCCTCCCACTCAGCTGCACTCCTCCCTGCATCAAAGGTCCCTGTGATATCTGAAGAGGTAGTCCACCTCTCCCTCTCCGCTGCCTCGGCATCCCCAAACCTCCTCCACTTCCTCCTCCATCTCCTCCTCCTCCTCCTCCCCCACCTCCTACACCACCTCCACCTCCTCCGCCACCTCCATCTCCACCTCCTCCTCCTCCTCCTCCTCCTCGACCTCCTGCTCTCCGTCCTCGGCCCCGTCCCCTCTCATCCTCAAAAGCTGGGATCGGCTCAGCTGGGTCTGATATCCATAGGATTGGGTGCGCCGCCCGATACTGTGTATACTCTGCTGTCACACCTGCATCCACGACCCTCGGTCGTAAGTCCCATGGCCTCGCCTGTAGTGTCTGGAACTCTGCCAGTGCCTGATCATATGGTAGCACTGGACCCCATGCATACCGCTCTCGGATCACTCGTGCATACTGCCCTGATCCACTCGACAGTCCCTGCTGCCGTCCAAACTGCCTCATCACCCGTCCCGGCACCTGTCTCTCTACATGATACGAGGTCCTCCCAATGAGAAATCGGGTCATGAAGCAATACGGTAGTGCCTCCGCATCATCCTCCCATGGCTCACACTCCAAGTATGGCCGCCAGATCACTGCATCCAAATCATCTAATGCCCGCCGCCACCACTCTAGCTTCCCCAAGTGGGGCTGGCTCATCATATCACTATACATAAACATATAGGGCTGGTCCACGGCTCGGAATCTCAGACTCACTGGTCGAGTCACTGGTAGATGCTCCCATGCCCACACATGCAGCAGCGTCATGCCTACTGCAAGCGAACCTCTCCCCCGGTACACTACCTCGTGTAACTCCTGATACATGTGCGCTAACACGCACGGCCCCCAGGCAAATCGGGTCCCCTCAGTCACCATCATCTCTATAACCTGTCCCCACCCGACCGCCAATCCATGTGACTGCCTGTCTGGACACAGAAGTCCTCCGACGATCCCTGACAATACTGCTGGAAGGGGCTCATATAGTGCCGCTATATCCTCCCATGCTATCGAGCCATCATCAATATATACGTCCTCATCAAATATCCTCTGGCAAGACACCGTCCCCCAAGATCGATCATATGTCACCAGCTGCCCCCGAATCGGAATCCGAAGGATACGCCACACGTCCTCTAAAGTCACCGTCATCTCGCCCTGGCCTAGATGGAACGTGCACGTCTCACTGTGCCATCGCTCTGCCAATGCTGTGATCAGACCGTGATTCATCCGAATCACGGGCATATGCATCACCTCGTAGAGGCCAGTAGCCGCAATACAATCAATCTCTATCTGCGTCAATCGATCCCGCAATCCCTGTGTCGCGGGGTGGCGCTCGCGTAACTGCAACACGCGCAGATCCTCCTGCACATCAACATTCATCACAATCACCATCAGTTGTTTTGTTTTCAAACTTTCTTAAGTTTAAACCTAGACTATCATCAGATACTTTGATCAAGTATCTTCGGGTCTCAACAGGTAAGCAATCATGGCCGCCTAGACTTCAACAGGCATTTATTCTAACAAATGACCTAAGTCTCATCGAGCTGCTATGGTTCAAAACAACTCCCACTTCACCTCGCCATCCATCAATCGTTAGGCATCAGGAGATTTATTTTGTCCGACACTGGGGCATCTCGTTATCTTAAGGCAAAAGCACTATTTTATCTACAATAGCGCTAGTTCTACACAATAGCGCTACAACAACAGCAATAGCGCTCAAAAAGCTCTACAATAGCGCTACAAAAACAAAAGCGCTCAACCCACTATACAATAGCGCTATTACAAATTAATAGCGCTCAATTAACCCTACCATAGCGCTACTTTGTCAAAAGCGCTAAAACTTGCCTACATTAGCGCTAATGCATACAAAAGCGCTCAAACCAGACCACAATAGCGCTATTGCGGCACAATAGCGCTAATTCATGGAGCAAAAGCACTAAAACCATAGTTCCAGTGCTCTTGCTCAGACTTGACTTCGACTCAGCTAAAAACCTATCAAAAATGCATCAAAAGAAAGTTTTCGAATTTGCGTACCGCTGGTCCATAGTTGGCTGGGCGCTGGAATCGTCGCACTCGCTCAAATCGGTGCTCGGTGATCGGAAACGGCATCGTAGCTCCTCCTTGCTCCTCCAAATGTCACTGTCAGAGCTCTCGTTTTCAACTGGTCGTGGTCACCAATGATCCTATTTTCACCCCTTTCACCCCATTTATACCCCCCGCCGTCACTGTAACTTCGCCTTGCTCATCGCCGTGGTCCCCGTGAACTTCCCGAGCCTCCCATTTCTCCATGTTTCCCCCGTTTTCTTCTATTTTTCACCCGTATGCCTAACTTCTTCTCTTCTACCACCCTGCCAATTTTCGTTCTTTTTCGAGAGATCACCCGATTTTTCAAAAAAATTCGGCCCATCTCTCGAGGGGGCATACCACCCATTAAATTAACATTTTATGGGGCATTTCTTCACACCAGTTTTTCTTTCTTTGAAACAATGCGATAAACTGCACCGTCTCAAAGAGGGGCAAATGTAGTCACATAAATCTGTCCATTTTAAATTAAATGAATATTTCATATTTATTTGATTAAAAATCCACTAGCCATCAGTTAATTAAATTAATATTTAATTAATTCATCTCCAAACATTCTTCTATTAATTAAATAAATTATTCAATTTATTTTAATTAATTCATTAAACCAAATACAAATCAATTAAATAAATAAAATCAATTTATTTAATTAAATCCCCCTATTCCTCTTTTAAATAAATTAAATAAAACATTTATTTAAATCATTATCCCCCCCCACTTGCATTTTCCTACAAATGCAACTTGCACACATTTTGAAATAAATGAATTTTTATTTTAAATAAAATCCTATTTTCCCTCACCCACCAAATCCACTTGCAAAAATCTAATCCCCTTCTAGATTCTTCTAACCCCTTCCTAATTAGCCTAATCCATCCCCTAAATATTGTCACATTCCTAAACAAAATGGAGTCACTTCTCAAATTCCTCAAAGTCTTTGATAACCATTAAAGGCTTCCAACTTTCAACCACTTAATCCCCAAAGTCTCCAAAAACCATTAATGGTTAATTCAACCCTCCCACATGGTTAAAACATTTGTTTTGACTCAACCTCTACCCAACCCAAGGGTCTCATCAGGCCTTTAATGCTTTGACCATGATTACCTCTTAATCATTTGCACAAAGGTTTATCCTTGGATTAATTCTTAATCCAATGGGTAATCTTAACTTAGACTTGACCCTTAGCCTTTAGATAACCATGAAGTCTTCTCAGGCATTCAATGCCTCCAACCCCTTTCTCTCAACCCCACCCTATGTGGACATTTGTCACTATTTTATTGGTGCCAATTGTGCACATGGATCCCCAACTTTCAAGCTTGACCCTTGATTAAACCTTTCAATCCTGGCCATCCATTGCTCCATTTTTCCTATAAATAGAGCCCATTCCTTCATAATCCAGATCCTGAAAACTTGTAAGCATTTAGACTATAGCCATTTTAGAGAGCATTTAGCATAAACAATCTAATCTTTTGTCTTTTGGTTAAAATATATCATTTTAGTATTAGCTTTTCATTTCATGTTTGGAGCTATACTACAATCTCAATCCTCCATAAGCATCCATAGTGCAAAAAGCTGCTGAGAGCTACACTATTTTGGAACTTGGAGAGGAGAGGAACAAGGGAGAAAGGAGCTAATATCATGTTAAGAGATAGTTGGAGATATCTCATTGTCTTACTTCTTTAGTTAGATTCATTAGCATGTTTTTAGTGTCTCCTTTGGAATGCCTTCATAGATTTAGTCTTTGATTGATTAACTCTAACATCTTGTGTGTTTTGTGTTGTTTGATCTTAGACTAACATTGTGTCATTTAGGAGGGCATCAGGAAATATAACTAGCTATGAAGGAAAAAGTGGTATTAGAAAGCTCTTGAAAAAAAGTAATTGTCCAATGAGAGAAAGATCTTACTTATCCATGTACATAGCATGATTAAAATCAAATTACTCATTATGACTAGTGTTAATGTAGATCTCTTGATTAGTGAAATGACAATCCATATAAAGGTTACAATGGCGTATGAATAACAATAGTAGGAATATGAAAGGGATGGGAAACAAGAGGAAAGGTTATGACACTAAAGGAGTGAGAAGCAACATTGGAAAGAAAATATGAAGATTTAATACTAGTGAGGTGAGATAAAGGGATTACACTAGTAGTATAATCTATATATATGACACTAATAAGCAAAGAATGGGAATGGAACTAGTGAGATAAAACGAAAGTGGAACACAAGTGGAAGGAGTAGTAAGGATACTAGAGAAAGGAACATGAATATTGAGTCACACTAGAAGTAGTAACATAGAAAGTAGGCATGAATAAATCAATATGTAATTGCCAATTGATGTTCCTGCTCTCGCTCTTGTCTCTCCCATCCATTCCACTAGTTGTTGTTACAAGTGAATCATTGTCTCTTGCCTACTTCCCATGTCTCCCTTGTCATGTTGCAGAGTGGTGTTTCCCCTCCAACCCAACTTGTTGTTGTGGTTGTCATTTCGCACAAGGCTTTAAGCATCACTCCTACTTCAACTTTGACTACAATTGAGGCTTTTGGGGCTGCAAGTGTGGTTTGCCCCTCTCCTCTAAGACCTACTAGTGTTGGCGGTCAAGTATTTGCTCATGTGATTGATTCTATTTCTACTCATCTTCCCATGGTGAAATCCGGTCTTCTTTCTTGTGCTAAATCCTCCCCGATGGTAGTTTGTGGCTAGGATGTGGTGGAAAATGTATACTTCTACCAACAAAGGGGTTTGGTGTGTAGATTCTCCAATCTATGGTCTTCTCTTCCCAAACTTCAAAAATGGTGTTGTATTCTTAGAAACCTCTTATGGTGGGTAAGATTTAACTCTTCCCTTGTGCTAAGGGTTTTTTATTTCCTCCTTTGCCTCTTCTAAGGATCAAGATTTGGTGTTGGGCAAGTTATGGGCTTGGGAGGAGAATATTCTCTATTAAGCTTTAGGAAACATCCTTTAATCCCCTTATAGAGCCACAAAGTGTGCATCCAATGTAGGTTAGACTTACAAACCTCCCTCTACAATTTTGGGAGCCTTTTTGCTACAAGGCCATTAGCAACTCTATTTTTTGCTTCTTGAAAGTTGACGATCCTACTTCGTCAATGAGGCACTCCACATGTGGTGGATATTAACATCTCCAAATCCCTCATGGAGATGTGGTTTTGATAGTGGGGGATAGGCCTTGAACTCAACTTCTAGATTATTAGGGCCTCTCATTAGATATTGTTGGTGCTTCTCCATCAATCACCTAGCTATAGATTGTCCTCTCTTTTGTTGCAAGGGCATTGCTACGTGGTGGAAGGATGCTATTGATGACCACTTAATTATCAATTCTCTTGATGATTTGTTAGATAACTCCTCCCAAGATGATGATGTGTCTCTTTCTTTTGGTGTAGCTCCAACAACCCCATCTCTTTGGTCTAACCTCCTTCTCTCCTCTTAGAGATTGATCTACCTTTGGCTCTGGAACCTCCTCGTTGTTCTTCTCATGTTGTTGGACTCCTTATCCCCCGCCTAATTCTCATTTTCTTTTTCTTGTTGTTACTCATTGTTCATGTGCCTACAAGCCCTTTATGTGGGAGGGGTTCTCCTCTTTCTACCCCATGTAATGAGCTTTTGGATGAAAATATTGCTTGGACAATTGTTTGTAGGAGGAAAGGTCTTTCTTCTTCCTCTCCCCAATCTCATACTTGTGTTATGGGTGATAGTTTAGCTTCCTCCTAACTTAAGATTGTCTATGTGGGATGCTAGTGGTCCATGTGTTTGGTAGCTTGGTTGTAGTTGTCTCTTTGTTGTTTATGCCCTATTTGGGCCTATTGCATACAACATTTTGGCTGCCATTATAAAGGGTTTTGGACCCTTTTTTCCTACTTACCTAAATAAAAACATAGAAAGTAGGCACAATGAAGGGGTCTAGCTTAGGATGAGAAGAGAATAAGATCAATGAAAGAGGAAGAGTTAGTGGGTAGAGAGGAAGATCAGTCATGCAAAGAACTAGATGAGGCCATCATAATACCAATGCAAAGGAGAATCTCAATACCAGAGGTCTTGCTTATGCATGTGTATAATGATTGTTTAGTCTTAATGAAGATCTCTTGATTATTGAAATAAAAAACCATGTGAGTGTTTAGACAAGCAATCCTCAAAGGTAAAGTAGAGTTTTGATTGAACCGTGGTATAACCAAATCCTTGAAAGATAATCAAGGCTAGCTAAGAGTACGACTATAAAAAGTATAACTAACCTCAATAAAAACATCAAAAATCAAAAGATAAACATTATCAAGTGTAAGAGTAGTGTTCACTAAAATGAAAGGAAGACAATAAAATTTTACTAAAACTCTAGGCTAGAGCAATTAAATAATTAATTTATAATTAAAAATAAAAATACGATTAAATAGCTAAGAGAAACTACCCAAAACAATCTACTTAAATAAATGAAACAAAAGTACTTAGCTGAAATTCCGATGCAAATGTATTGTGATAGATGTTTCGAATTTGTTTGTCAATATGTAGAAAAATTGAGAATGACTAAATAAATGCCTTGGAACCTAGAAACTCATTGTTTGTTGTTGCCATCTCAATGAAAGCAAAAAAGATATCTGCACAACCACAAATCTAGCTCAAGGTTTTGGATCTAAAATTTGGTGCACATATCCAATCTCTACTAAACTCTAATGTCTTCTTTTTGGCTCACCTAGACACCTAGAGTATGTTTTATCTAACTTGCAATGCTTAGGAACTCCTTTAAGCAACTTGCTAGTTAAAGTTTATTCTCCTTTGCTTAAAACCCATGAATGGATTGATTTAACATCTATGAATAATGATTGAAGACAATGGGCAATCATGCAGAGGATGCCTTGGACGCAAGTAATGTAGTTGTAAATGCTCTAGTTTAATGCTAGATTCTCTTTGAATGATTTTCAGGTGTTAGGTCCCAAACGATTGAATACATAAAATGAATGAATGTTAGCCCCTATATACAATTCCTACGGTGGAAAGTGAAACATTCCACTCTTCAAATCAACACAATGGCTAGTTGGAAGGATCAAGTCAACCTTATATCCAATTCCAAAGATGGCAAGTGCAATGTTTAATACTATAAGTTGGCACATAATGAACAATTGGAAGATCAATTTGACAACATATTTGAATTAAAATAGGAAAGTCTTCAGGTTCAATTTTTCAAATTGCACGACTAAACTATGTTGTGCAAATTATAGTTATAAACCTAGGCAAGAATTGAAAAGATAGTGGATCAAGTTCCATCCCTAAGAGTGAGAATAGATAGAAACACCAAAGATTCAAGTTGTGTCAACTTAAACCATTGTTGTTTTTGGATTTAATTAAGAGATTTTCTATTAATGTTTTGGATGTTTTGGATCACACTTTGTGATCCATCGTCAAGATTTCAAAGAGCTTAAAAGATAGAAAGATATAACTATTTAATTATATTTAATAAAAGTATATTTTGATATATATTTATGGACTTACCATATACATATAAACATTTTTTCATAAATTTGTATTTTTCTAAATAATAATTTAAATATATTATAAATTTGTATGTATGTAATTATTTTGAATAGATAAATAAATAGATATATCTAATTTTTAATAATTAAATTCATGTTGTATATTTATATTACATATTTTTATATTATAAATTTTTTAATATATTTTTATCATAAACTTGTAATATCTTCACTCTCTTTTTTTTTTAAAGTTCTCTTCTACCTTTTAATTATACCCACTATATGTTTAAAGATATATCAAATATAAAATATATACCCTAAAGATATATCCAATATAAAAGATATACCCAATATGGATATATTATGTCCTCTATTTATTAATTATATCCAAAATATGTTTACAATATATCCATTATAAAGATTATATCCAATATATTAATTATACCCTGAATTTGTTTAAATATATATCCATTATAAAGATTATATCCAATTTAAAAGATATATCCAATATATGTTTAAAGATAATACCCATATATATTTATACTTGTTCATAATTTTATAAATTCAATAAATTTAAATTTATAATATATGGATATAAATTTATATATGTATCAATATTTTTATTTATAAATTTAGAGTGCTTATATATTTTTAATTTTTAATTTTTAATGCATATATTTTTTACTTTTTGGTTCCAATTTTTTTTCTAGAATTATGATGATTAATCCAATACCTTGATAATAAAAAAATCTTATACTCTCTAAAATTTTGGTGATTGATCCAATATGTTAATAAAAAAATATTATACAGTGAAACCCAGAAATAGTTGTGGTAACTTCATATATAAATTTATATATATCAATATTTTTATTTATAAATTTAGAGTGCTTATATATTTTTAATTTTTAATTTAGAGTGCATATATTTTTTACTTTTTGGTTCCAATTTTTTTTCTAGAATTCTGATGATTAATCCAATACCTTGATAATAAAAAAATCTTATACACTGAAACCCAAAAACAGTTGTGGCTCTCTAAAATTATGGTGATTGATCCAATATGTTAATAAAAAAAATCTTATATAGTGAAACCCGGAAATAGTTGTGGTAACTTCGTAGCCTAAAATCTCATAAAATTAAAATATCGCCCACTTGTACACTTATCATTACATACAAGACTAACTGAAAGTAAGGTATGCAATTTCCACTGTTTACAATGAAAGTAGGCCAAGTTCATAAATGATAACGCCCATTCTCTTCAATCCCAATGATCAGAAGAAAATTTGAATTATATATTTTTTTTTACTTTAGTTTGTCTATATGTTAGTAATTTGCATTTTTGAAGGTCTTAAGGGCATTTTTAGCCCTTGAAAGTGCTCTTTCATATTTTCGTCTACAACTCTTGGAGACCTTTCCAACGAGATCAACGGCTCATAATTTCGAGTCCCGAGCATAAAGTTATGTCTAGTTGAAGTTAGGATAAAATTTCATATAGCTTTTTGAAAATTTCGTAGTTTTTAGATTTTATTATGTAATGAACAAATGTGACTATTGGACTTCGATTCTCAAGAGGTTTTTTGTGACTCTTGGAATCTCGTGAACTTCTATATGTTGGGCTTTCGAATGAAATAGATTACTTTTTTTGGCTTGCTTCAATTCTATGATTTCTGGTTCTTGTAACAAAATTTACAATACCGCGGGTTCTCACTCAGGTGTTGTCATCCGAATCCATATTTCGGATCAGTGGTATCAGAGCAAGTTCGCTCTTGTATGTCATATCACACGCGATCAACATATCAAAGATTGGGCTTGGAAACAAGGAATCCTTCAAACTACCTTCCTTTGAGACGCACACGATCGCAAATGGCTAAGTTGCAGACAGACGATGACATTAAAACATTAGTTGAAGATGCACTAGCAAAACAACGTGAAGAAATGATGGAGCAGTTCAAGCAAATGTTGGAAAGTCGTGGGTCACAAGCAAACCCACCATTCACAGGCCATACGCCACTCAAGGTGCAAGTGAATTTCGATATACCCACATTCCAAGGAAAGATCGATGCAGATGTCGTTGATGATTGGGTTTCAAAACTGGAAAGATATTTCTCTGTCAATCAGTTTTCAGATGAAGAGAAGATAACTTTCGCTCTCCTCAAAGCAGAAAACCATGTGAAAGATTTGCGGGAAGCAAAGTTAGCATCCAAGGCAACAGAAAATGGCAGCACTTTTATTTTTTATCAAAAACCCACATGGGGAGAATTCATGGAGCACATAAAGGAAGAATATTTTTCTATTGATACATATGAACAAAAATATATGCAGTGGCAATTGCTTCGACAGAAGAAGGACCAAATTGTTCAGGAATATACTAATATGTTGCATGCCTTAACAACAAAGCTTGGCATCAAAGATTCTGAGAAGCACCGAGTTTTGAAATATCAGAGTGGACTCCATAGGTACATCCAAACCGAAATGGAATTCCTGAACATAGAGACTTTACCTAGTGCATATAAATTTGCTGCCAAAATTGAGGAGAAATTCAAACAGAAAGGAAGGAGAGATAATTTCACAAACAACAGATGGAAGAGTGAAGGTGGCAAAACTACATGGAAACAAACCTCTAAGGAACCCTCTCCCAACTCACCCACAAAAAAGACATGGAGTATGAAGAAGACACAAGAAAACGGTATGTGGTGTGAATTCCATAAGAGTCCCTCGCATAATACAAAAGATTGCAGAACCATCAAAAGCTTAATGATGGAGACGCATGAAGACAAGGCAGAATCTAAGGTGGTAGAAACGTGCATAGAAGGAAATCATGAATAGGTCATTGAGGCAGATCCATATGCCACGGTAGCTACTACAAGGATATTGCCCCGGGAGGATGAAGAGAGATTGTTCCATTCACAAATGTGGGTCGGAGGAAAAGCCCTGCACTTTATTGTTGATAGCGGAAGTCAAAAGAACCTAATATCATCAGAGACTGTGAAGAGACTGAATCTGAAAACAACAACCCACCCGCAACCCTATTCAATGGGATGGGTTAGTCAAGGAAGAGATATCCAGGTGCACCAACAGTGTCGCCTTTCATACTCCATAAAGCCTTTCAAAGATGAGGTAATTTGTGATGTGGCTCCCTTAGATGTTTGTGATGTTTTGTTGGGACAACCATATATGTACCAGCGACATATTGTTTATGAGTCCAGACCTCGTAGCGTGACAATCAGATTACGTGAGCAGAAATACTGAATACCAGAGGTAAGCCCTGCATACACTACCTCTTTGATTAGTGCCAAGCAATGCAAGAGGTTAGTTGCCAAAACAAGAACATTCATTTTATTGATGATTCGTTCTGAAGAAAAAAGGAAATCTATTTATAATTCCCACACCATCACAAACACCACAACACTGCAGAAAAAATCAATGGATCAAATTTTGATGAAATATGACAATCTGTTTAAGTTACCAACTGGGGTACCTACACACTGCCAAGTGACAAATACTATTGATTTGATACCAAGAACTCCATTACCTAATGAACCAGTCTACTGTAGGTCAGTACTAGAGAATAATGAGATTAAGAGGCAAATACAAGAATTGATTGAGAAGGGACATATTCGTCCAAGTGCATCACCCTATGACAGCCCCATTGTTCTAGCAAAGAAAAAGGATGGAACCTGGAGACTTTGTATTGACTATAGGGCCTTGAATAAAATTTCAATCAAAAATAGGTATCCACTTCCCCAGATAGATGACCTCTTGGACCAACTTAGAGGGGCCCGATTCTTTACAAAAATTGATTTGAAATCAGGGTACCATCAAGTACCAATTGAATCAGTAGATGTGTGGAAAACAACGTTCAAATCTAAAGAGGGATTGTTTGAATGGCTAGTGATGCCTTTTGGTCTAACTAATGCCCCAGCGACATTCATGAGAATGATGAATGATATACTTAGACCATTCACTACTTCCTTCGTGGTGGTGTATCTGGATGGCATACTCATCTTTAGCAAAACTTGGGAGGAACATTTGCAACATGTGAAAAAAATTCTCTCAACCTTACAAGAACATGGGCTTTATGCAAACAAAGAAAAGTGCTCCTTTGGTATGCAGAGTATCAGATACTTAGGATATGTTATTGACAATGAGGGTGTACATGTTGATCCAGAGAAGATACAGGTGATTAACGACTGGCCTTCTCCTAGAAATCTCACAGGGTTACGAAGTTTCCTCGGGTTGGCAAACTTTTATCACAGATTTTTGTTGGGATTTTCCCATCTGTCTTGGCCTCTAAATCAGTCATTGAGGGGGGGGGCACAAGCAAAGTTTAAATGGACAAGTGCTCAACAAGAAGCATTCGATGGGCTAAAACGAAGGTTATGTTTTGCACCAGTTTTATCTCTTCCTGACCTACAACAGTCATTTGAAATACAAACAAATGCATCAGGATATGCTCTAGGGGCAATCCTCATGCAGCATGGTCATCCAGTTGCATATCACAGTCAGACCTTTTCTGATACAATGCGTCGATATGATACTTACGACAAGGAACTGTATGCTATTGTTCAAGCCTGTAAGCAGTGGAAACATTACATTTTGGGTAAGGAGACTGTCATCCACACAGATCACAAACCCCTTCAATTTTTGTAAACACAAGGGAAGTTGCAGAATGATCGACATCAACGATGGTCAGCATATCTTCAACAATTTCACCTCAATATTCGCCACAAGAAGGGAAGTACTAACAAAGTAGCAGACTGTTTGAACAGGGCTCCAATTGCAGCCACAAGTATGGTTTTGAACTCATGTGGTCATCAAACTGAAGTCTGGGCTTGCTTGTATGAGAACGATGTTGAATTTGCAGATGTTTATAATCAATTAGTGAAGGGACAGCAAGTGAATGATTTCTATTTGCAGGATGGAATGCTTTGTCACCTTGGCCAAATCTGTGTGCCCAATGCAGAATGCAAAAAGTTGATATGGGAAGCTCACTATGGTAAGGTTGCTGGTCACTTTGGTACAGGCAAGACTACTGATATACTCCAGAAGTATTTCTATTGGCCAAAATTACAAAATGATGTTATTTCATATATTCAAGCTTGTACCGCACGTGCTATTGCTAAGCCTGCCAATCATAAACTTGGACTGTACTCACCACTTCCTGTTCCTAAAAAACCTTAGCACTCAATTTCTATGGACTTTATGCCTAGTCTTCCTACCACCAAAAGAGGCCATGATTGTGTGTATGTTGTGGTAGATAGGTTCTTGAAAATGGCAGTAATAGTGGCATGTAAAAAAACCATTTCTGCAGAGGACACTGCAAAGCTATTCTTTGAATACATTTGGGTTCATTTTGGTCTGCCAAATACCATTATCTCAGATAGAGACAAGAGGTTTCTTAGTAAGTTCTAGTCTACACTATGGGAAAAGATGGACACAAAATTGACAAAGTCTACTGCTTTCCACCCTCAAACAGATGGCCAAATAGATGTAGTGAATCGAATGATCATACACATCCTACGAATGTACCACTCAAAACATCCCCACACATGGGATGAAAGTCTTCCATATGTTCAGCATAGCTACAACAGGGCAATTCACAATTCAACTGGTCGCAGCCCATTTGAGGTTTGCCTTGGTTATCAGCCACTTGCACCCATGGACGTTGCCATACCACTTATTCAACCTGATCTGGTTCCACATGTTGATAAGGAGGAAGATAAGGCAGCCCAGTTCATCGATAGAATTCATCATCTACAACAAGAAGTTCATGAAATTTTGGAACACACCAATAAGAAGTATAAGGAGAGACATGACGAGCATCGTACCCCTCATAATTTTCAAGTCGGGGACAAGGTGTGGTTGCATATCCAGAAGGAACGATTGTAGGGTGCCAATAGGAAGCTTCGTCCTCTGCATTATGGGCCCTACACCATCATCAAGCAAGTTGGTGATAATGCTTTTGAGCTTAATTTACCTCCATTTCTGGGTCTTCAT
Organism: Cryptomeria japonica; assembly: GCF_030272615.1. Classification (NCBI taxonomy): domain Eukaryota; kingdom Viridiplantae; phylum Streptophyta; class Pinopsida; order Cupressales; family Cupressaceae; genus Cryptomeria; species Cryptomeria japonica. Next base: position 877,229,092 of record NC_081409.1, on the reverse strand, counting down.
CCAGTCTTCAATGTGGAACTCTTGAAGCCATATTTTCCTCCACTATTAGATGTTGCAGATGTGGCAGAAACAATCTCCACTACAGAATTGAATCCAAATGCAGCTACCTCATTCCAATGCGATCAGATTGTGGACACCATGGTGAAAACACTCAAACAGCAGCAGATTTACTTGTACAAAGTGGTTCGAGTAGGGCAGATTGCTCAACAAGGAAAGTGGTTTACCAAAGAGCAGCTTCAAGAACGTTTTCCTCATCTCATTCAAAGTGTTGATGCAATGGGGCCCATTGCTTTCCAAGGGGGAAGTAATGATCAGAAGAAAATTTGAATTATATTTTTTTTTTTACTTTAGTTTGTCTATATGTTAGTAATTTGCTTTTTGAAGGTCTTAAGGGCATTTTTAGCCCTTGAAAGTGCTCGTCTACAACTCTTGGAGACCTTTCTAACGAGATCAACGGCTCATAATTTCGAGTCTCGAGTAGAGAGTTATGTCTAGTTGAAGTTAAGATAAAATTTCATATAGCTTTTTGAAAATTTCGTAGTTTTTAAATTTTATTATGTAATGAACAAATGTGACTGTCGGACTTCGATTCTCAAGAGGTTTTTTGTGACTCTTGGAATCTCATGAACTTCTATATGTTGGGTTTTCGAATGAAATAGATTTTTTTTTTTGTCTTGCTTCAATTCTATGATTTCTAATTCTTGTAACAGAATTTACAATACCGCAAGTTCTCACTCAGGTGTTGTCATCCGAATCCATAATTCGGATCACCCAAGGACCTTGTGCCTTATCAAAGCCACCCTACTTTTCTAGGGGCTCGTAGCTTCTGACCTGATAGTAGTAGAAGCCAAAGATCATTACGTACAAGACTAACTGAAAGTAAGGTATGCAATTTCTACTATTACACAATGAAAGTAGGCCAAGTTCATAAATGATAACGCCCATTCTCTTCAATCCCAAGGACCTTGTTCCTTATCAAAGCCACCCAACTTTTCTAGGGGCTTGTAGCTTCTGACCTGATAGTAGATGCCAACAAACAAGTCTTGGGAATATAGGGATGCAGCTATTCTGCCTCCAAAATGTTATATTCGTACGTCGTGTTATATGACATTCGTGAAATCACAACTGTTAATTGTATTATCGGCGGTCGATAACACGACGTACAAAATATAACATTTTGGAGCCAGAATAGCTATAGCAGGAATATAGAGGCCCCTTGACTCAAGTACTAAATTATGCTTATTGAACAAGTAAACCATGATCTATTAGCAATTCCAAACTACTATAATATAAAAAATATATAATTTCCCCTTAAAGTGGTGATAGTAAGACAAATTCATCCAATATTGTCCCCATCTCACTTCCAAAATTTGCCTGAAGAAGCTCAATTTTCCTCTCAAACATATTGTACATGTACTCCAAGCTATATGGAACGATTCTGCAACTGACAAGTTTGGAAATGTGAGCCACTTTAGTGAACACCCATAGGGAAGCACTACACCTTTGTCTACCCAGCATCAGAAATAAAAATCTTATCAAGAAGAGTTAAAATAAAAAACTGATGAAAATCTTATCAAAAAGAGTTTTAAAAAAAACTAAGTCCCTCCTTGGTAAGATTTTCATTTCTGATGCCTGAATAGACATTTCCCAGCACTAACACTCCAAACCAAACAACTCTGCAATTGAACCTACTTCCTCCTTGTGTGGTTGAACAGCGAAGAGATTAATGCATGCGTTACAGAATGATAAGAGCTCGGTTTCTGGCTAGTAACCAGATGTATTGTCTTGGATCGCATCACCACAGTGAAGTATCAAAAGCATTCAAATTTCAAACAACCTGCATTCTTTAAAAGAAAATCCAATCTGCATAAATAAATCATCACCTGTTAATCTCTCCAGAAGCATCCCATCTTTTTAATCCTGGCAACTGGAACACAAAATCTCTACCGTTCACCATGTTCTGCAACATGAACACCTACATGAATGGGAATATGACACCATCTTACATAATATGTATATAATAGCATGAGAGGGATCCCCCCATGCAGGATCCCACTGAGTGTTCCCCGAACTCTTCCCATGTTAAAATTCCTTGCACAGACTCTGTCCCATAAATGAGAGGTCATGGTATAGAAAAATCTTGCAAATGTTTTATAGAGGGAAAAAAGCCAAACCCACATAATAACCAAAACGATTAAACCTGGAGGAAATGTTCTCTGCAACAAAATCTTGTCTTTGGGGATAAACCACTATAATAAACAGCTTGTAAATTACAGACATCACACACATAACTACTCCAGCCAAGAAATATTAAAGAAAATCTACAATCAGAATGCAAAATTATAAAAAGTCTGAGAACTGCTGAACCAAACCGAAATGTTTTTCAATACATTTATAATATTACACATAATACATATAATATGCCACTGGCGACAAGGCCTTTTAACATTGCTTAAGTAAGCAAAGCATTTGAACCTCAACCCTCAAAATGGGATTAACTCTTAGTCAACCATAAGGCAATATCCTACAAAGAAGGTAATTAATGAGTTACCTCATAGATTTCCCCAGCATTGGAAAAAACTTAAAAGGGAAATGAGCCAGGAGATGGTTATTCAATTACCTAATTAACTAGGGCATCACATGGTGCAATGCCTCTTTCCAAGATTGGTTAGGAACCGGAAGCTTAGATTCTGTTTCCTGATCGACTGATAAAAACAACCATTCTTCTTCGATGTCACTGCTATTTTACCGTCCAAATCCTATACTTCAATGCAGCTGTCTGCTCAAGCCCAACAGTAATATATATCCATAGATTTCCCTACCTGCAATTTGCCTTCAACTCCCAAGGAAGCACCCCACCTTTCAACGTTGAACTAATTAACACGGATGGGACTGAAAGAGACTTTTGTCTCACTTTTGGTGTCGAAAAGGAACTTGAAAATCTACTATATGATGTACCTAACTCCGCTTTCTCATCACCTTTAGATTGACAGTCTGGATTGTGTTGGACAGCAGCAACATGAAGACCTACGGGAAGTACACAGTTGCAAAGCAACCCTGCAAGCAAACAGAAAAGTATCAGCCCACCGTATGCCCACTTGCCATTATATAGATTTTACAAGTGTCTCTTTACCTTCAAAAATAATTGCCTCGTCCAATGCACTTGTTTTTTATTGGTTTAGATGGGTGCTAATCTAGTAAGCCTATGATGCAATGTAACTGCTTACTTGGCAAACCTATTGCAGACTTCAGATAATATGAATCTGAGTAGATCAAATGAGAAGCTAGCATAATCAAACAAGATAAAATTAATATGTAATTTTAATCAAATGCATGGAACCGTCCTTACAAAATGCTGCTATTTACAATAGAAAGGAAAATCAAAGGAACTTCTTCTTTAAATTCCAGAAGCCAAATATACTACTGCTAACACTCTTATCGAGTGTCATCAAGTCAAATATGATCTCCTATTAATCCAAATGTTTTATATAAATTCAGTAAATAAAAAAGTAGGAAGGAAAAGATATCAAAGAAAATATAAAAAAGAAACCAACCTATTCTTGCAAGTCGATTCACCCAGCGTGGAATAGGGTTTCCAGTCAATCTCACACAAACATCATTGCAGAAGTGATTACAGTTCTTTCCAATAAGGTTGTAAGTACTCCCATTGTAATCCCCAGCAAGTTTCTCCATGAATTCTCTTAGTGCTGTACAAGTAAGATCTGTTTTTCCAATGCATATGGACTTCCGGAATGTATAGCCTGGGCAAGTTCTAGGCTCCACCTCAAACACACCACTGGTAGGATAGTCATGTGCTCCGAATGAGTACTCCATTCCATGAACTGCAACCAAAGGTTATGTAATACATTCCCAAGAAGTTTAGTAATCATGAAAATGCTTCTCTAACTCAAGTAACTCTCAAACACTAAAAACCATAGAAGATTCAGTAAGTAAATGTCATTATACAGCACACAAAAAAAGGAATCAGCAGCCAAAGTAATTCAAAAATCTCTTTTGAACAGCTTTACCACTAAAAATTTAACAAAAAGGAGTGCACAACAACTAAACCACAAAGTAAGAGAATAAAAAAATAGATCATCTTTCCTCATTTGTATAATGAAAGAAAAAAGAAATTGCATCTTGGACCAGGCAAGCCAAAAATCACACAAAAACATTCTTAGGTACTGGTTCTGCAATCTATTAATTGCCACCAAAAGAATGACAATCTGATCACAAGCTTCCCCAACAGAGGACATGACCACCTTTAAGTGAGTACTAATGGCAGATTTATGTATTTGAAAAGCCTTGATTTTTTTAAATCCAGTAGATACAACAATCTGCTCTCCAGTAGCACATACTTTCCATGAGAGCTTGGTTCTAAAATTAATTATAACAAAATGTCAGATTTGTGTTTCTCCAAGTTTCCTGAACAGGGGGATGCAGAAACGTGGGAAAATGGTTTTGTGAGCAGCAATTTAAATGACTTAACCAACTAAAAGCAGCTAAAAGTTTAAAAACAATATGTGATGTGCTAAATTTGCCATGACTGTCCTCCTCTTTCTTGACTTTTACGGATTTTCAACATTTTCTTTTGTGGACAGCAATTTAAATGAATTAACCAACTAAAAGCACATAGTATCTCTATGGCAAACAGTCAAGGAAATGAAAGAATGTATACTTAAGTAATTAATGAGTACAATGGCCCTTGATATTAGCTTACAAAATATAAGCATCAAACATATGATGTGCCCCATATGTTACTCTGTATAACTAAACAACTGAACATTAATACCCGACAATCCAAATTGTTTTCTTCATGAACATAGGATCGCAATGTTTCCAAGTTTAGAATACATTGAGAATAAGTGTATGTAAGCATATGATCCCAATGGCACATTGTTTGGAGAGCATCAAAATATATTAAACAAAGCATTGTATCCAACTTTCCTCGGGTGCCTTTGAGGCAACTTGAAATTTTGTTAAAAAATTTCACATAAACAGGGTGTGGTTTGAATTTTATGCTTTCAAGACATGAGTTTCATCTGTGTGAACCCATGTTTCTGGGTTCTGTAGGAACCCTGGCCAAACCCAAACTAGTCTAGACCAGGTTCTGATCCTATCCAAGTCTAACCTGGGTTTGCACAAGGTCCTACCTCAGACCTATGGATTTGGCCCAAGTACTTTCAGATCCAACCCCAGGCTTCTGGACTCAGGCCTTCTTTGCCTGAACATACTTGGGCCAAATCCACCTGGAACCCAAGAATTCAAATTTTTAACGAAAAAGGCCAAAAAGAAAGTCTAACCCTGACTAATAGCTTTCCTTAGACTTAATCAAGGATGAGGGGCACAACGGCTGCTTCACAGTATCAATTGCATGGTACAGCTTGTGGAAGTGACACTGGCAGGTCTAGCACTGCTTGTTTTTCGACAAACGGGCTGACGAAATTGATACTCTTGATGAAAAACAATATGATGGTTCATATTGATTTAACAAGTGCAGATGCACTGATATAAAGTTTAAACCATTTTGATTTATCTTTGATGTTTAAAAATGACATTGACTTATCATTTTGATTTATCACTTCTGTATTTAATTTTCTACTTTTCTGCAAATAATGCGTATCTATCTATCTATCTATACACTATTTCCAACAAAAAGTAGAAAAAAACAATATATAGGTTACGCATTATTTCCTCAAAAAGTGGAACATTTATAGATAGATAGCTAGATAGATACACATTATTTGCACAAAAAGTAGCCTGTAGAATATATTAACATTGATAATTGTACAACCAAAGACAGCTGTAGCAAACCTAGGAAATAAAAATCAGCAAACCGCCAAACTTAAACTTGCAACATAGCTGACTCATTAGGAGACGGCACATTGTTGTGCAGGCTGTGCCAAAAAACAGTGTCCATATTTGAATATATGGCCTCCTCCTGACTTATCAAAGCCTTTACCAACCCCTTTATATACAAGTTAAAATTACAATGTACCTGTTGGTTATGCTCTTCCCAACACAGGTGTGAGCAATGCAAATATTCAAGGGTGACTATTCACAAATTATGCATGCTTCCTTACTCTTGTTTCCTTCCTCTTCAAACTCACAGATACAACCGCAAAAAAGCCTATGGTAGTTGTGAATGGCAATGTAAATGGGCAAGTGAGTTATATATAGGGTTTCATAAGGGATGTGGGAGAGCTTGTGAACCCCCATGCCCTTTTTTCCTGTATCTTTCTTGCGAAAACTGACTGCTTTTTTTTGTTAATTAAAAAACGAAGATGTTGAACCTTATAATCTGGCATTCCTGGGACACATTCCCAATTTTTCAGTAAGGGGCAGTCAGGGGATCTTACCTGCCCTCTCCTTATCCCAGGGACACAGGTGTGGGGGGGTGCAGGGTTGGCACATGTCACCATGCCCCCTTGATCGAGACCGATTAACTATTTCTTGTCAATTTGCATTTAAGAACTGTGTTACTGGGTTCTGCATGTAACCAAGGCATATGAATACTGTGGTCAGTGTATGCTCTTGTTGTGTCCAGGGTGCCATTTAGGGCAATGAGTATTGCTTAAGTTCAGTCTGGGCAAACCCAGGTCATATCCAGGCAGAAGTAGAACCCATAGTTGATATATTTAGGCTATAATGAAAATATTTAAAGAAAGGAAACAATAAAACATGGTCAAGAAAGCATGATGTAGTTTCCTGCAACAGCATTATATATTATGCAATCTGAAGAGTATCAGCTGCATTTCCAAGTAAAGCAAAGCAGGTTTTGATTGAAAGTTAAACTTTATAGAGCTTGGCAGCTGCTAAATTATTGGGACTACATGAGGTGAAGGGTCATGGTCCTGCAATAAGAATGCCCAAGGGACTTGACATCCCAAGTTTGGTACATGTGCTGTCCTATGCCACACATGATTTCCTTATCAATATTATATAGGTACATTTATCTCTCTTTAATCGATACAAACAAAGTATGAATCCTTCACACTACTATCCGTACTAAGATTCATGGCTGTTTTTTTTTGTTTTGAATGTATTTTGTATGGCTGTACCCAGGAACCAGCAACTTAGCTTAAAAATGAAAGTCTTCAAATCAAGATTGCTATTCAGCATTAACTTTCATTTATAAAGTAAAATGTTTTGGCATGTGAATTCATGTTTACTGATTTATTTCAGCAATGAGTCAAATGTGAAACTACTCCAATTCTTCCTTTACAGCTTCAAGACTTTCAGATGTGGCAAGATTGATTGACATTCAATTGTAAGGAAATTGAATATTTCCTGTTTTATTTCTTTAAGCAGCCAAGAGAAAAAAGTTTATTTGATTCTAAAATGCAAAAGATTATAAATATGTAAGCAAACTCTCAGGAAGATAGCTGACAATTTTCATCTGCCGAGGAAGAAATATTATGAGAGGATGTATGGTAGACTTGTTTCTCAATGGTTTGCGCCTTGCAGTCATATTGTGAGAAAGTAAAATTTATCTTATAATTTGACGATTAATCTTGCAGTGCTTTCTACAGGCCAAATCCATGAATCTTGTTGTGGTGAGAAGAAAATAGCAAAGACAATATCAAACAACAAAAAATCACAACAGCAGACAAGAATCACTCGCAAAACTTCAACAACAATTCTATATAATTGTCTTGAATGTTTAAACTATTGCCATAACAACTCAGGTTGCAAACTAGGCAAGCATACCCCTTTGTGCTAATATGGCTGTGGAAAGTAGCAGAGGGGTTTAACTTCTTTCAATCAGTAACTAAAAGGAGGCGTGACAAATAAATTCCATTTTTATAGTATATTCATGCTACCGCTACTGGCCAAGAAAGTTCAAAGGTACTGCAGAAAGCACATAACAATTGTATTGTCTTGTGCATCTCTAAAAGAGAGATATTAAACTGAAATAGATCAAAAGTTATCTCTAGTATGATAATATAAAGCTGAAACACAACAGCAACAACGAAACTCTGAAGAAACAAAAGCACGAATTAGCATATCTCAAATCTGCAATGCCTAAGACTCAAAGCTAAGACTAGCAGTAATTCTACTGGAACTCCTAGTCAAGAAGATACCCATCATAGAGTTCAAAATGATAATAGCCGACAAATTATACTCTTACTATTTTCAATTGGGAAAAAAAATTAAATTTAAATGAAGATATAATTAGTGAGCTTGCAGCTGGGTATCCAGAAAGTAACCCAATATCCAAAAAGATAATCCTCTTTTTCCATGAGATTTTTGCATTTATCTTTTATTTCCAACTGGATAGGGAGAAAAGGGCTTCAAAGAATCCATTGAGAACATATTTTCATTTAAATTCTGCTTTTCTCTCTTTTAAGTATGAAGAAAAACGCAGAATCCCTCCCAGAATCCTACAAGTAACTTAAATAAAGTACACGATAGAACCTGCACACTGAATGATTAAAGCAGCAATCACTAAAGTACTCGCATATGTAACCTAGTCCATGAGATGTAAAATCAAGACAAACAAACCAATCTTGGGGGATTCGTTGCAAAACTAAACACTCCGAAAAACAAAAAACGCAGGCACAACAGACTGCTATAGCATAGAGAAGGCTAAAAGTAATTTTATCTAATCGAAACATTTTTCAAGATAGGTAGGAAGAGAGTGGCCCGAGAAAACCATTCACGCCATCTCTCCATTATACTTAGATCTTCCTCTCTTTTGGGCACGAAGAAAAACGCAGAATTCTTCCTTCAAGACCACAAATGTAGCTTACTTTGGCTAATTGGGCATCGAGAAAACTGAAAAATCCTCACGCGTGTTTTCCTAGAAACCTATAACTGTTATTTCCCCCCACAAAAAAGATCTGTTAGGAATTTCGCATGTAGTTATTTCCATTTGTACAACAGTAGAAAATCAAAAACCCATCTGGGTGCAGAAAAACATAAGTGCAAATTCTGATAAAATTGCAATCAACAGACACATTTTCGCACTGAAGCAAATAATCTCAAACAAATAAGGAAATAAAGAAAACAAAAATTGCTCACGAATCCATAGACATGGGTGCATATTCTGTAAAACATATCATCTACCGAACACCCATGTGGGTGCCGAATCTAAGAAACTATAACAGGTAAGGAAAATGAGAAATTGAAAAAATGAAATCCTGAAAAACATACCAATCAACTCAAATCTATTTGGGTACTGAACCGAATGACCTATTACAGAAAAGAAAAGCTATCAAAGCTAAAATATTACAGCAGATTTTTTCAAATTACCTTGTACACCAGAATGGTATATTCCAAGACCAAACCAATAAATATATCCATTCATGGGTGTGAGGTCATAAACATTGAGATAAACAGGCTCACTCCCGGTCTTATTTCTCCGCGAAAGCGTTTTAGAGAAGAACATGTTCATCACAGAATTTCTTGATTTATTTTACTTTCTTTTCCTCCTCTCAGATAGCTTCAATACAATAATATAACAGACTTTCGAAGATCTCCGATAACATATGGATAGCCAGAAAAACTTTTGTTTCTCCTTCTGGCTCAAGCTTTCTCAACATTTTCCAAAAAAATTCATAGTTTTCTTTCGGCCTCAATAAGCGTCCAGACAGGATTCCATTCAGAAAAGAATAATGCAAGGAAATGCCATGTTGCGTTCCACGGGTAGAGAGCTTTGGATTGCTGTCCAGTAACTTTCAAAGGCATCTCGGTGGTGTACTTGCTTCGCCTTTTTCCATTTTTAACGTATTTTTTGTTTTTTAATTTTTTAAACAGTATCCAAAGCTCACTTGGGGTTTGGGAGGATAGTTTAATAAGTATGGTGAAGGTGTAGGTAGCTAATTTTCATCTCTAAAATTCTAGGGTTGGTGGGTATAGGGGTCCATGTTCCTTTGGAAAGAAAATAAGTTAGTGTATTTATATTTTTGAAAATTTATGTAAAATATGTTGATATAGCTTGAAATCTAAAAATAAAATAAAAGTATTGAAAGTAATCTTTATCTAGGGTAATGAGTATAAGTCGATGTATATGATTATAAACCAATGTAAATGAGTATAAGTCAATGTATATGAATATAAATTAATCTAAAAGATAGATAAAATGGTTGGTGTTTGATATTTTGGTAGGCATAGTTGTCATACTTAGAAAGAAATGAGAAAGATAAGAATGTTGTTTGTTTTATGATTGAATAATGATGGTAATCAATGAAGATTCTACAATATTTTAATCTTTTGTATCATAAAGTGTGATCTTTTATTCTGACAAATGCTTTTGTTTCTATTTCTAATCCATATCTTATTAAAGCATATCTTTACAAATGTGGTACAAGTCTGTGACTACAACCTAGTCCTATGCATCCAAACTCATTCTAGCTTTCATGTGAACTTCCATTCTTTTTGTTCACCATGTTGATATTAATTTGCTATCCTCTTCTTGTCAATTTGGGGAATGCCAATATTTAAAATGCCTTAAAGGATTGATGTTAGGTCACAAGGAGCTTTCAACTAGATCAGTCCCTAAAAAACAAGAAAGAATGAAGACAACACACAAACCTAAGATACAAATTAGTTACTAATTTTAGTGCACCAAGATCCATGTGTTTCATTATATGTTACTCTTTCAATGCTCTACGATAAGATAAGACATGCAATACAATATGAGAGATGATTCTTCAATGTACAATAAACACAATAAATATGTTTAAATAATAGCACATGACATTAGGACCTGGTAAAACATTTGTTTATTTAGTTATGAGTGGGAAAGGTGAAGGGGATCAACTGAGCACATTCAATTTTTGAATTTGGATTAGGGTGGAAATGTTTTGTGCTCACAAGGAAAGCTTCATAATCAAAGACTTCCTTTGGAGTAAATAAGGGCTAGATGAAAGGGTATGACAACTAAATTTTGTGCTTGGGTTTGATAATCAAAATGAATAAGATGAATGTATAGGGAAGTACTAAAGTGTGTAGAGATGTATGCATGTAGAGGTGGGTAAAGGCTCTGATTGTGCCATTTGTCACCAATAGTCCTAAACCATCTTTTAATATTAGGAGTATGGTTACAGTGGCTCGTTTGGGTATCTTACACCTCATTTATTGATTATAGTGATTGCTTATGTGCCACATGTTCAAGTGGCTCATTTGGGGATCTTATACCTCCTTTACTGATTATAGTGATTGCTTATGTGCCACATGTTCATGACTTCTGCCAACTTGGATTTATGATTATTTATTTTGAGCGTTGATGTTATTAACAAATTATGTTAGTGGTTATATTTCAAATTATTGAAAAATGTTATTTAGATTCTTTTGTTTTTGTAGGTTTTACATGGTGTTTAGTACAAGGAGAATCTATTGAATTGATATCCATAACTATATCATTTTTTTTATTTAGAGTATTTTACTTTCATGTTGGTTCGTTGCTTTACTTTGGCATGCATATCCATATTAGTTCAGATGCAAATAAAAGTGGGCACAAAATATAATAGTGAAAATTGCATACCTTGTACTTCCCCCCTTTTATTTTGGACTCAATATGTCTAGACTATCTCTTATGCAACAAGTGTATAAGGGGTGTGTTTATACAACAAGAGCCATACATAATATTACATAAACTTAACTTGATTTTTCCTCTATACATCAATAGGGTTCAATCCTAATCTCCATTTTTTTTATTCTCTTGCCTAGAAATTGTAGTGAGAAATCAACCTAGGCTTTTTAAATTAAAATTATTAAATTATGCTTATGTCATCCCTTTTCCATTGTTCATTACATTTTGTTTTAAAACTTACGATATTTCAAATGATATTCAAGGGTGTTGTGTTTAATGACATGTCCCATTTTATGCTAACACATTATCTAGATCTCAGAGAATTCATTTTATATCTATAAATTATCAACGTTGCACCATCTACTTACATAATCTTAGGCACCAAATTGCATAGTTACTTGATATATTCAATCTTTATTCCAAGCCATTAAATCAATATATCAAGGATTTGACGAAGGGAGAATCACCCTTCCTAAAAACGTCCTTAAACACCACCATTCTCTTTATTACATATCCCAATATTAGGCAAGGCAAATTGGTTATTGAGTGATAGAACATTAAATATTGATTACATCTACATAAGTTCAATTCCATGGATGGGGGTCAATTGCACATTGCATTTCAATCCACGTTAATTTAATATTACAAAATCCATAGTTTTAGGACTCAAACTCAAACTTGGTGTGGACTCAATAGACCAAAATAGGACTCGGACTCAGGACTTGGCAAGTACTTGACAAAAAACTCAAGAATTTGCAAAAAAAATATTAATGCATTAGAGAACACAAAGAGATTAATTTGATAATCAATTTGTCACAATTCAAAGATTACACATGTCATATGATATTCAAACGCTCGATATTTAAAATTTCATCATTCATACTCATAGTTTCAAACCGTCAAATGTATAACAACATCAAAATTTTATAAATGTTTACATATAATGATATGTCAAAATAAGAAAAACAATCAAATACAATCTACATCTTCCTCTTTCCTCTCTTAATGGAACTTCAAATTTTCAAGCCTCAAACTAGAAGGTGTTAAAGAGTATCTAAATGATGATGAATTGTTTCTTCAATATCATCTTCATTCTCCTCCATTACATCCAATTATGCCACTTCTACTTCTTCTACTACTCCTCTCTCTAATTCTACAATATCTTATTTAGTAAGGAGGGCATCATCATCATCATTTTGTTTATTGATAGTCCATTTATCACATGGATCAATATCATCCAAACCGGTGGACTTATGTGAAACGCCCCCCACCTTTCTTGTGTTTATTTTGATCTCATATGATCCTCTTCTCTGCTTCTTCCAACCCTATTTTGCCATGCAAACTTGTTTTGCATAAGAATGTGCAAAAAAAGTTTTTTTAAAAAAACTAAAGTTTTTAACCTACTAGATATCCCAGACGCACACGAGAGTATGACCCCATGACTTGGCGAGTCTTGGTCCAAGACTTGGAGAGCTTTCGTTGAGACTTGACAAGACTCAACTTGCGAGTCCCGACCGAGTCGACTCAACAAGCCTTCGGACTCGCGAGTCTTGCAAGTCTTTGCAAAAACTCAAGTCCTAAAACTATGACAAAATCAACCCTCTCAAAATTAGAATATTTTTTTGGTTGTACTTTTAGAGCATCTAAGAATAAGCAATTATGATTTATGACCTACAAAAGTTATGATCAAATCAATGGACAACTATTTATGGATTACAAAAATCAGCAAGTGTTTTCATTTTTATTGATGTTATACAATTTATCACAACTCTAGGTTAGGTCCACCTAATTGAATTGTGTTTCATTGTTACATTTGTAAAACCTAATTTTAGTAAAGAAAATTATTGAATTTCTTTACAATATGATATAGAGAAATTATATATTTTAGTGAGAAGCACAAACACTTATTTACACTAGTAAATAAATAAAAATATTAATGTAGACTATTAATATGTGGAGCTTAATGTTGTATGAAAAATAAATGTTTTCTACACAAATATCTTTTGATAAATTAATTAGATCATAATGATAAATAGCCATTCTAGAACAAAGAGTTGAGATTGATAACAATACCTTAAAATTTATAAATATACCTTAAAATTTATAGAGGGGTTAGGTTACTTAGTTATAAGAGTCAATATAGAATATTTTGTGATATATGAAACACTATGATTGGCCCTTGTATTTAGTGCTTTGTATGAAAACATGTAATGTTGACTAACACCTTTGGTAGTTTTCCAAGCAAGAATCTTTTCCTTATTTCAAACATTTCGATTTTATTAAAGAAATTATATTTTCAAAGTTCGTTATAATTGATGCAAGACATTTTTGGATTCTTAGCATTGTTAACTAGATTCTAATTTAATAGTTTTATAGAGTTCAAAGATACAAGGAACGATATAATATAACCTAATTTTCTATTGATCCAAAACATGCTAATATAAGAAGATGACACGATACGATACTTTGTTGAATTTATTAAATGATTGTCCCTTCATGTTTGGTATCGGATGGGTAAAAGTGAATTGGAGTGTGCTTTTATACAACATCTTAGCATAAAAATTAACACATTTTATACAAAGTACGAAAGTGATAGCTAGTAGGAAGAGAGTCATCTTAGGCTTAAGCTTAAATCTAAAATTGAAAGTTCGATGGCCATTTTTGTGTTTTTGAACTTTATCTGAAGAAAGAATGAATAAACTAAAGATTAAGATTGAACTCCGAAATAGGCAAGAATGAAATCAAGTTAAGTTCAAGTTACTTGCTAACTTTTATATAGAAACATCACTCAAACACCAGTCATTGAATTAGAAACAATCAATCAAAATGAATACAAAACAAAATGTAAAAATACAAAGTATGTACTTTTCACCTTCAACACAAAACCTAATTTTTATGACCATATAATTGTATTTAGACACATTTCCTGTATTAAGAAAAAATCTTCAACAAATCCTTACAAATTTAAATAATCATAATTATAAATGTATTTAATCATTCATATATATAAAATCTTTGATATAACTTTTAAAATAAGAAATCTTAACATTTGAAGGGTCGTTTTGTGCACCTAAAAAACACTTTAGAAGAGCAACTTTGAATGATTTACCATCATTATTGTTTGGACGGGGAGAATTGACCGTTAAATTTAAGCTTCATATAAAAGTGTTAGATTGGAAAACAAGCTTAAATTGACTTATGAGTGTGTGTAGCTAGGTATCTCAAAACATCACGCAAGGCAAAATAGTCTGGTCAAAATTTGACTTCCAATAACACAACTAAATTAAATAAACGGGAAAAACATTCTTATAGAAAAATTATATATTTTAGCTAGAAGCCCATATACATACGTGTACACACATGTATAGATTAAGTGTGTATTAAAATAGACTATTGAGAAGTTTGGTGATGCACCCTAGGCCAAATTTTAATAATTGGGTGATAATGGTAGGTGGATTCCTATTATAACTAAATAAATAAATAAGTTAATTAATCTTTGAAAATAATTAAAATGATTATAAAAGATAAATTAAGTTAGAGTCCAGCAAAGTAATAAGCAAACATAATTTGATCACTTTTATTTTAATAGGTTGAGGTAAGAAATATTATATTAATATTTTTACAAAATTGATAAAGAGTGTTAGAGTATTTAGTTTCATTTGTAGTATAGATATATTTTGTATAATTATCTTATATTAAAATCTAATTTTGCGTTTGATTATCAAATTTGAGACAATGAAGTTCTTGGAGTATAAGAAATTATTCATATTTTGTTTGGGTTGAATTCCATATTTGTAATTTTGATCGTAATTCTATGGTTTTAACATTTTTTAAAAACAAAACATACTTATGTGATTCTAGTCTTCAGGGTTATATTCACCTTTGTTGTTTGGATTTAGTGGTGTTGAGAGACACAATCAGAGTTTTTGTACCGAGCATTGAAGACAATAATTTTAAAAGTGTTGGAAGATATCCCCAATATAAATGTTGATTCTTATGTTGTCCTTGTTATCTTAGATACTAATGCAATGCTCCTAGATGCTTGAATATGGTTTTAAATAGATAAATGCTCTAGTTGATGGATTTATTGCTCAAATAATTAGGGTTTATCTTTTTATACAACGCCCTGGTACTGCAAATTGAATATTTTATGCTCAAGTTCACAAATAATGGATAGTTAGGATTGAGTTAACGTAGGCCCATACTCAAATTTAAATTTGAAAGTTTGGGGATCAAAATTGAGGTGCTTGTTATGAATTAGGTTCAAAACCACACATACAGGTTTGAACTATGACATGGTATGTAAAATATATGTAGATCAAACTAGGGTTCTTGGGATGTATGGAGTCAAGCTTAGTCAAGGCTCAAGTTAGTTGTCAACTGTTACATATAAATATGTTGCTTGGATGATAATCATTGCATTTAGGACAAAGGAAAAAATCAATCCAAAATGAATGTGGTATGCACTTTTCACCCCTACATTTCCCCCTTTCACATTTATGTGAACCATTGTGAGTCATGCATGTCAAATTAAATAAGCAACCAGCATTAGATTAAATCATAATCACATATAAAATTGGTATGGGTATGGATGATAATCTACACATGTTCATTATAACAATCACGTTGTCTTCATACCTATAAGAAGAGTAGAAATCTGCAATAAGCATTAACAATTTTCTTTTGACAATGTCAACACACTAAAGTAAAAGTAAAAGGAGAGATATACAGTTGTGAAAGAGTCACCACAATCAACATGAAGTTGTATTGGGTTGAAAATGATCCATCAACAAGAAGTGAGCCAAGGTTGCAAAAGAGTCATCACAACTAGAACATGAAGCTTTGCAAGGCTACAAATGAGCCACCAATTAAAATATCATTGGCATGTGGCTTTTTGTATTTGTTTACATGTGAAGGATGCAATAAATTTTAAGATATAAAGATATAAAATGTATGACCACTATAAGTATCATTGTGTGATAAGTATAAATTAACATGACACATGATAAGTATAAATTAACATGACACGTGATAAGTATAAATTAACATGACACGTGATCATGATAGCTCATGTAAGAAGGAGAAATAAAACTCCTTTAATGTTGTCCCTAATGCTAAGAAGAATGAATAAATGATAACAACCTTTAAACAATAGATAAAAACATGGGAATTCATTTGATTTCATGTATGATATTATCATGTAAGAACAAATCATATAACATTGCCATATATAATGTAAGGATAATAAAACTAATACTCGATCATATAAGATGTAAGCAATAAGGAATCATAAGATATGGTCATATAAGTATTTGAACATGTGAGAACAATAAGCATAAGATAATAGACTGTAGTTTATCCAGTGTAACATCATTCAAGAAGACAAGTGACATAGGAGATGCCCCAAGTAGGGGAACATAATATAACAAACACATGGAGAAGAAAAAATATGAAAGACATATAATTCAAGAAACAAAACATAAGTTATAACATAGAATGTGAAAATAGACTAAACACATCAAATAAGACATAACATATAAGGTGAAATAAGACTAAACACATTAGATAAGATATAATATAGAAGGACAAGTGAGTGAAAACATCACATAACAAATCACAATCTCAACAATGAATTGAGACAAGAATAAATGTGATGAAGGGCGGCACAAGCATAGCTCAAAAAATGTCTAAATTCAAAGTAATATCATACTATATATAGGACACTATAAAGGAGAAGTATAACAAACATGACCCAATCAAAAATTTCAAACTCAAAACACAAATCAAAGAAATTCATGTGCTTATGGTCAACATGGTGAAATTGGTTTCCAATGATTCCATAACTTTGCATCATCATAAACCCATGAGAAAGCATACAAGAAAAAATGTATAAGATAAATTAAAGAAAAGACATGAACCACACAACACATATTCATAGTCACTTGTGTCAACATTCACCACTAAAGGTGTCTTTGCATAATTTACATTCTAACAAGAATATGTAAATACATAAGATAGAATAAACAAAGAAAAAAATAGAATTTGTCAACCAATTATGTGGGAATAATCTATAAACCCCCAAAATTGCCAAGGACAAGATGGGTGAAATTATAACACAATAATGCAACAATTCACATACATGCACTAGTACCATCATCACTCCTGACAATAATACGCACAAAAATTTCTACTCATGATGGAGACGTGATTGATATGCATAAGTAAAGAAACATCATCATCTTGATCCATGAAATATGATACACATTCAAATGTAACACATACAAGCAAGTTCGCAAAAGATTTAAGCCAAGTGAGATAACACACCATGAGCATACTAGTGGGAAAAATGATATATGTCCAACTAAACCTAATGATACAAGATAAGAGAGATAGGGTCTCACCCTAAACCAAATGAATAGGTATTTATACCCATTACCTAATACAAAGAAATAAACCAAAGCAAATAAAAATATATATTTCGTGTAGCAATTACTTAGTTCAATCACAAGAGAATTACATGAATCAAGAGGTGCCATTTAATTTATTTCAAATTACAAAAGAACAAATTTAAATGAACGAAACATTTATTATTATTTAGTATATCACACTATTTAAGTGATGGGCGATAGTAGGAAACCCCTCTCATTCACTTTAGCAAATTACATTATTTCAAACAAGAGAACAAAATGTGCTAAAACATAATGAAAACATAACACTGTATTTTAAGCATCCCAATGTATAGATAAAAAATTCAATAGAATCTAGGGAATGAGTTTTTGTTTTATAAAATTTTCTAAAAAGATAGTTCATTTTAATGTTCTACTTCAATTTCCCTTGCAAACTATTGCACTTTTTATCATAGTAAGATTTTCCCCAATTAATAAGCATTTTTCTTAGTGTATAGGCCATTCACCCTAGTAATTTACCATTTTCCTTATAAGATTACCATTCACCTCAATAGATCACCTTGTTAAAACCGACATATATCTTTTGGTGGAATCAATGAATGAGCCTATTGAACAACATTACAACTCTATAAGTTTTCTAAAGTTTATAGAATTTCACTTAAGTATTAAGGTATATAGTTTTCTAGAGCATTCCTATAAGGTAATTACAACCCCTAATAAGTGTCCAAGCACCTCAAAATAGAATATTCTAAGAGCGCATGCCTAATTATTTTGTCATTTTCCTACTTTTACCTTTATATGATCTCTTTCACAATTGTTAGCTAGACGATTTAACCTCTTATGGGTAAATTACAAAAGACATTAGGAAAATAATAAAATAAAGGATTTACAAGGTTGATGGCACCCCAAATCCTAATAGAAAATTGAGCATTGTAATTTCTATATAAACCCTATGTTTTAACTTAGAAAGGGCTGGATATTTGATTTAGACACTATAGTGGAGTGACTATACACTTTTGGTGTGAAATTTCTACCAAACTTGTGAAAATTGAATGAAATAAAGTTCAAATTTCATCATGCTTTGTTTGTATTGATTGTTCAAACTATTTTATTAGATGGTATTGATGATCGTACGATGGTTTAACTATGAAGATAACTTGGTTATATCTTATTTCACATGCTTGAAATGAACCTTGTGAAACCTATGTGCATAGATGTAATGGTTATGTAATTTGATGAATTCTGAAAATATATTGTTATTTCAATTCCTTTGATGGTTGCATTGTACTTAGATATGAACTGTGATTTTTTAATTCATGTTTGTATGACTATTTGATCTAGTTTAGTCATCATATGCAACAAATTGTTATTTGATTAGCATTTTGCATTAGTTGATTATAGTTTATTTACTTTACTTATCATACCACCTTGATTTTGCAGTTTATTTCATGATTGTAAGTCAAATAGATTGTTAGAATAGATTTAACTGTTGAAATCACTTGATTTAAATAGGTTTTATATCAAAAAATACAAAAAAGATCAGCTATGTCATGAGAAGATTGTGAAAGTCCCATTTTCAAATTCCAATATTGATGTGTCAAACACCAGTGGCCACTTTGAGTGCATCTATATTGTCCTCATTGATCTAGCCCACACAACTAAGACTGAAGCCTTCCTTAACCTTGGAGTGAGGACTCTCACTTTTCCAGAGAGGATATTCATTTTGGACCTCCTACCATTGTCTATGTTAACACCACATTCAACAACTATATTGAGCCATTGAAAATATGTAGGTTGACATTGGTATAGTAGAAGAACAAAAAATAGTCATAATAGGAGATTACTAGGGAGAAGAGGAGTTAGTGTATGTAGTTGATTTATTATGCAAGTATCAATATTTATTTCCTAAGGGATATGAAGAAATGAAGGGGCTACATCATTCTTTAGCTAAGATGTAGATTAGAGAAAAAAACAAATTCCAAGCTACTCAAGAATTATCTGTACCAACTAAATCCAAAATTTCAATAAATATGAAAGAGGATATATATTTAAAATGCCAAAATAAGTATCATTTTTCTTGTTGACAAATTAACATGGGTTAGCCTTATGACAATTTATATAAAGAAGGTTGGAAAGATTTGACTATGTATAGGTTATTATGCACTAAATGTGTGATGCATCATAGATCCCTTCCCAACACCCTTCATATAAAAAACTATAGAGGGGTTTTGAGCTGTGAAGTATACAATTTAATTGAAATATTCTCCAGATACCATCATGTATTTAAATCAAGGAAGAAGATAGGTCAAACACTATATTTTCCTTTAAAAAAGATTCTTCTCCTATAATGTGTTGCCATCTAGGTTAAGAATATGTTGATGGTATTTTTTGAGAATTAGCATCAACACATTCAAGGTTTTAATCCTTCACCTTCTAAAGATTTATTTGAATGATTTGATGATATATAGAATGGTGTTAGATCATATGGACCCCCTATGTCTAATGTTTAAATGGTGCAAATAATTGAGTATTACCTTGAAATTAAAGATGTGCATTTTCATGTCCCTAGCTGACAAGTTCTTACATCATTTGTAAAGATGAGTTGTTGGTTGATGCAACTAAATTTTCTATTATCTTACAATTGGGAACATGAGATACAACACAAAGTATATCCTTAAATCCTTAAGTATACTAGCAATATAGGAAGTTCATTAGGAACCATGGAAATGTTTCAATACATCTTGAGGATTTATTAAGAAGGATGGACCCTTTGATTGGATAAAATAACACTAGCAAAAATTGATAACTTTGAAGTGGAACTTGGCCTTCATGCCCATTTGGTAATCCTTGAACTAAAACATTTCAATCCATATTCATGTAGATGTGTTAGGTACTATCATAATAATTATACCTACACACCATGGTGAAATTAATGTGGATCATTTGATTTGATCTACTTTACCAATTAGAAGCTCACCTCTAAAGAGTGCAATTATACAAAAACAAAGTGCAAGGCCTTAGCCACAACTCATGCCTTGCCAAAGTTTCAATAATACTTGTTGGCAAATCCTTTGTGTTTTTCCTAGATCACCAAGTTTTGAAGTATTTGGTCAATAAGTTGGTTTTTCAAGGTAAAATATGCCACTAGGAAATTATCATGTTGAATTGCACCATTTGTGACACATCAAAACAAGTGAGAAGAACACAATTTCTATTAAGGATGGATTCAAGATGCATATTTTTTTATATTGGTGTTGTGTCAAATGCTTTAGAAGACAATGCACCATTTTTTACATCCAATCAAGTTCTAACTATTTATACAATATTACAATGCAATAAATTAGTGATGTACATAACACCATATCCACTAATCAATACCTAGTTAAATACATATCGGAATGGATAGAGATCTATATTGTTGCATTCTAATTCATGATTGTTACAAAATTCTTCAAGAATGCCACTTGGGCTAGACACAAGAACATCATTAGGGGTGCATAACTATGTAGGGAATGCCATAATAGATCTTTGGTGGCCCACATTAGAATAGGCCATAATATTGAGTGAAATTATGATATATGTTACCACATTGGTAAACCTAATGACCAAGACAAAATGTTGTTTATGTCAATATTATCTCAAAACCACTTGAGAAGTGAGCTATAAATTTTGTTAGGTCCATACATCCACCTAAATAACATAGTAGTGCATACTATATTATTATATCATTGATTACCATACAAATGGGTAGAAATGAAAACAAGAAGAGATTATACATAAGAAATAGTTGTGCACTTATCTTTGAGAATATTACTACTAAATTTGGGTTCCCTATAAGATTAACTAGCTATCAAGGACATTTCTTATCCATGAATCAATCACTAGACATCATCTACTTGTATTAGACATCAACAACAAATAAGCAACCGACTTCAACATTCATGGTCAACTCCATAAAGAAAGCTCATCCCAAAGATGTCTATAGACAGAATGATATATGTGATTGCATTAGACATGAATAAAATTCAATTATTCTCTCATATTAGAATTTATTTCCACCCCATATCTCTTTTCTCTATTGCTAGCTCATACGTGAGGGCTTGAATTGGGATTAAGGAAGTTTCATACTTCCAACACTCAAATAGTGGGCTCCCAATGTGCTTCTTAGTAGTATCTACTTTTCCTTATAAATATACAATTAAGACTATATTTGTTGAAGTATCAAAGATTCATTTTTGCTTTATATGAAAACATGACATTAAAATAAAAACATATAATCTAGAACAAATCACAAATGCAGTCCTATCTTTGATACCAAATCCGATTCCAAATTTCACTAATCATAATTTTATTACAAACTTAAAATAATCAAAATCCACCTCATATCAATTTCAAAGCCAACCAACCTCCCCACCTTTCCCAATCATTAATAATAATTTCGTTATCAATTCTTTATATGTCTAAACTATATTCTTGTAGGTAACAAATTCCTCATTTTTTAATAGAAAAAATCCCTCTTAGATTCAAGCATGCCTCGTGGTTTTGGGATAGTTTGACTGAAATAATAAATTAGTGGTCGAAGATATATTAAAATAATAATAAATTAAGTTGCCATCAAGAGATTTACTACCTAGGAGCTTTGGTAGACTCCACGTTGAAGAGAAAAGACATTTTCCTAAAAAAAATAAAAATAAATTAAAACCACCTCCCACGCAATCTAAAAAGTTTATTCTCATGGTTAAAATAATCATTCAATAAAACAAAAAAAAAAACTCTAAGCCTTTTATATAATATCTCTTTACAACGAAACAAAAAAATTATGTATTGTAAAGTTGCATTTCGTTGGTTTAGGGTAATATGTCATTTAAATGAGCCATTGTCGAATTGTATGGTCAATAATTTATTTGACTTTGAAGTATGTGTTTGGTTATAGAAAAGATGAAAACGGATTGGTCTAGAGTTTCAATATTCTAATCCATTTAATTAAAACTTTAATGAATATAAAATAATGAATAATTATTTTATTTTTTATCATTAAAAAAATATAAATTGTTCATAAAAGGAAATGCTAGAGAAAGGGAACTGTGGGAGGTGTGTAGTTTTTAGAAGAGATGTATATGTTTTAATGTGATGGGGTTTGAACAAATGATCAAGAAGAATTAGATTTCTAGTTTTTTTTAGTTTTTTAATTTCTATGTTAATTAGTTGTTATCACACATGGTCTAGTTTTCTTTGGTCTTATTTTGTTCATATGACTAGGATTTTGTTCTCTAGTCACTACAATATTCTATATAATTGTTGTCTTGTTCTCTACAAACTTGCAACCTAGAATCTACAACACAATTTTGCTAACTAGTTTAGGTGGTGTTATAGGCTATTTGAGAACTTGTTGTGTTAGGGCATGAAAATGTCTAACTTCCTCCTAATAATTTTATAAGAATAATTTTAATAAAAAATATTTTGATGTAATGATAAATGTTTAGAGCATTTTAAAATTATAAAATGTAAATATTGAAAATAATTAAAACTAATTTTAAAACATTTACTTTCTAAAGTTTATTTTTATGATAAATAAAAAATATGAAATTAACTTTTAAAAATATAAAAAATATTATATTTAATTTTTAAATTAATATTTTATAATTATTATGCATAGCTTATGTATCAATTATGTAAGTGTATTTTTTTGACATTTTAAATCAATCTCTACGATCCATCATGAAGAGGATGAGATAAAGACAAAAAAATGTTTGATTATTATAAAATAAAAAATAAATTCATTTTTTCCTAAAAGATTTCAAACTTACATTATAAATTAATAATGTAATGATAAAAAAATTAAAATAGTAAACAAAACTCACATCATAATACACCTAACTCTATATTAAAAAATATAACCCACATCATCATGTTTAGATTGTAAACATATTTTTAATATGTAAATGGGACTTTGGGTTTCACACCTTTTATATAAAGATTATTTTAATAATTTAAGGTAGGTTTTTAATAATGTTGGAGGTCAAATATTTTTGTTTTTGATTTTTAAGGTATCCCAAATGCATTATATTCAATATAGATTTTCAACTAGAATATATATATGTTAGGCCCAATATGGAAAGCTAATGTACTAAGAGGGGAGGGGTGAATCAATACTTCAAATCTTTTCTTCAACAATAACTTTACTGTTAAGCATAAACCGAAAACTGCTGTAACATAATATAATGTTAAAACAAATAAATAACAATCATACATGATTCACTTCATAACACATATATTTTGGCTACGCAGAAACTCTTGGTTGGAGAGAAAAACTGCGGTGGGGATGACACCCACAACTTCACTATTGCAATAATAAAGGTTGCTCGGTTAGAGCTACATGTTTAGTTATTTCTGATAGCTTACCCTGTTAGGAGTATCAAGATCTTTAGATCTAGCTTGCTAAAGGATTTTACAACACTTATTCTAAATGATGGACCTGGTTAAAGGCTTTACAATTTATAGACTTTGTTAGAGTCTTTTACCCTATTAAAGGTTTCTCTTACAACTCAAAATACTACAATCAAAATCTTACAAAATATTTGCAACTTCACATCTGAAATGTTATAGCAGATTCTATGTGCTCAAAATGGAACTACCTTGCTTATAGCATACCTCGGTAAATCATAAATTAACTCGGTAAACCTTTCTGTTTACTCCATTCCTTGACTGTTCTCTGAAATCCTTCTAGGTGACCTTTGTGTAGCTCTGTCAATCGTAATAGTCATAACACTCAATGCTTTCCCATGATTTTTCTTTTCACATATGTCTTGCTTCACACACACATATTTGATCCTCAATTCATGCTGTATAAATAGATCTCTTGTAACGGCGATCTTGTTCATGCTTCAATCTTACAAACATGATTCATCGAATGAATAACCATACAAAATTATTTCATTGGATAGATGTCCTCAAAATCATATAAAATCTATAAGTGCAATTTCCAATGTGATAATGGTTCCCTGTTCCTCGATCTTGTAACACGTTTCCACATATGTGTCCAGGTTCAATGAATCTGGTAACACGTTTTACTTGGTATGTATTAACTTGGTATACCATCTTTGCTACTTGGTAGTCATAGAACGTTACTCGGTAGACAACTCGGTGTATACTAAACTTTGTAACTTGTAACTTCTATAACCGACTACTCTGTGCTTACCGACTGAATATTTCAGTAGTAATAACCGACTAGAGTATATAGAATGACTTTGGACATAAAACTAATGACAACTTCTTAAATAGTAACAATATAAAAAATATTATATATAAATTATATTAAACACTTAAGTCTCATGTTATCATACGATTAATAATAATATATCAAATTATTAGTTCAACATTGTATGTGAAGTATATGGTTGCTCTTTATATACTCTTATCCCTAATTAAGTTCACGTGGGGAAGTAGATTTAAACAAAGTATCTAAATTCCCTAAAATGTTTGACACATCACCCAAATTGTCATCCACAAACCCTTCTTTAACTATTTTTACTAAAATTTGAAAATGGACCTCCAAATTTTAAAAGGCCTGAATGAAATTCATACCCTACAATGGGAGATGACTTGGCACAAAAAAAATATTGATCCCTAGGACTTGTTGATCCCTTGAGATATTCCTTTCTTACATATTATTTAGCCATGACTTTTACAAGTCCCTTGTTTAGAGTGATTTCTATTATGTTTGAAACAAACATCAAAGATATATCACTATTCACCATACGTTGTATGTCTATCTCTAGATAATCCAAGCCCACTATCTCCTTAATGTCACATTTAGTCATCCTAACTAGATAACGAAGATATTCTTCAACCTCTACTCAAAGAAAAAAGCCTAAGAATGACATTTTGTAAAGCTGGGAATATGACTCCATGGTTCCTATGAATGACTCTATTATGACAAGGGCTTAAGAGGGTGTACTTTGTTAAGAGTTTGTCATTTAGGATCATTCAAGATGTCTCATTAGGATTCTTGGAATCTAGCTTAGAATTTATTTCCTTATTCAATTGTAGATTCATTTGGATATATGATATCTTGCAATTTCCAAATTTGTGACATAAGAAATATTTACAATGAGGGTCCTTCAATTCTATGCTTTGTCTCCATTTCACAAAGAAAAACTTTATGACCATTGAATTTAGAAGAGCATTAGTGGAATCAATTTTTAGAAAAATGTGTGCAAAGAGGTTTGGTTTGGCTTCTTTCACATTTTCATCAATTGAAAAAAAAATTTGTAACAAATTTCTAATTTTTGTAATAAATTTCCAATTCCAAATTTGCCTGAAAAAAGATGTCTTAGAATTTTATTGAGAGATTACAGAGTTTGATCCAAATAAGGAATTGATCAATTTTACATGATATAATATCAAAATTAAGTTATCGTTATTAGGTTTAAAGTCTCATGTCATCTATCATTTAAGAGAAAATGTTTAAAATTCTTGTTTTTCCTTTTTATAAGCAAATGATTATGAAGATTCCTTCTGAGAGAAATTTCTCAAAAGAATTTTCCTTGTTTGAGATTCAATATTTGACACTGTCATGGAAGGATAGAAGTTCAACTTTTTTTACAATTATCCCCACTAATTTGTAGGTCTTAATTTTTTTGGCCAAACATTCTTTATGAAAAATTAATGTTAATTTAAAAATTTATTGTGACTCAAGTTCTCCTTTTCTTTTTTTTATTATTGTTGATATTTTTGATAGCCAGGGGGATCATATTATGAGCAATAAAAATGCTCTATTATTTTTCCTTTTGAAGGGAGCCAAGTAAACACTTTTCAATAGGTTGCTTCAATGATTGCTTTGCTGAATCTTGCCCTTCCTATGAAATTATATCCTTTGTTCCTCATTAGCTTTTTTGACTTTATAAATAATTTTAAATTATATCTCATAATTAGTTAGGAGATTTTATTGAGGTTTTGTTTGAAAAGAAAAATATTAGAAAAATACATATAGACTATAAAACTATAATAACTACAATGGTTTCCCCGACCTACCACTTCTTTGATCTACACTATGCTAGCTTTGTCGCTAGTACTTGGTAGATAACCCTTGATTGGTGCATCTAATGAAGAAAATTGGATGCCATGAGAAATTCTAATGTAATTGGTAGATGATTCATGATTGATGCATCCGATAAAGAGAATTAGACGCCATAAGAAATTCTGTTGTAAACTTTCTCTATAAAATCTAAGGTTTGTGGATATAAAATCTAAAGTTTTTGGAATGGTTATCCAATCCTAGATCTTTGATTAGTCTCCACCTTTTCTGATTGTTGTTCATTGACCTTAGATCCCCACCTACTATTAAAATAGACAAATACTCCACAAAAATATAATTAATATAGAAATATATACTCATTAACCTAAAATCATCCCCCCAATAATAATTCTTCTAGTTTAAACATTCCAAAAATTATATGTAAGAATAAAATATTTAACTTTATTATTCATTCCTTCTCAAATGATCATTGTGAGAGAGCACTTTTTTATTGAATCAAAAAAAGATTACAAAGAATAATAGCTACAAAAAGTAGTTAAAAGAGAATATACAAACTGACAATGATTACAATAGCCAACAGTTAACATTGCACAAACGAAACATGACGAAATATTTTGTATAAATCCATATAACATTAAAAAAAAAACATATTTATTGAATTGTCTCTTATTGATACTTTTGTTTCAATATGCATGTAATTTAGCTTGCTACCTAATGGAGGTTGTAACCAAAATTAGTCAACAACTTTTCTATATGTAAAATAACATTCAATTAATAATATACAAATGTTTGTACTCGTGTAAAATGTGATCCATAAACTCCTAATGATGGCGTATACTACAAGTCCTTTTTTATGCTTCAAAACTAGTTGGAAAGTTTGTCTTTTATTTTGTATTGTTTATAGTGAAAAATTGTGTTACAAGCAATACATAATACATAGCTTTCATATGTGTTACATTTTTTAACTAAAAGTTAGAAGAGCATAAAGTTGTTCAAAGATGGCCGACAAGCACTCGAGAAAACTTGTTTGAATATTTTAAGATTCAGTTTAACAACAAATAATAATAATGATTTAAGTTTGGAGAGATTAGATGGCTTCCATTATTTTAATGATAATGGTGGGAGGGGCCTTTCATGATAATAGTCTTAATAATATTTAATTAGCAAGAAGACTTTATATTAATGATGGGTTTTGGTGGTGAGAAATAAAGATATGATATATTGTAATGATGGTTAATGGAACTATGAAACTTTGCTAATGCGGTTGGTGTTGGTAATAAGGTGGATTAAAAGGTGAAATGTGAAATTTGAACTTTATTGGAAGAGGGAATTTAAATATATATTTTTAAAAGTATATATTATTAATAACAAATTATATTTATATATGTAAGTGTATTTTAAATAATAGAGTTATTTTAATTGTTAATTTTATGATGATTTTGTTGAGTATTTGTGAATAATTTGTTATGATATTTTTTGTAAAGATATTTTGTATGTCTCTTAGTTGCTTTTAGGTGTGATCACGTGTCTATTTCTACATCTCTTTACACTCTTTAATATCATGATGATGGGTCGGTCCCAGAGTGTGATCCAGAACATTGATGCTAAAAAATAGACATAGAATCAAAATCTAGAAGCCACTAAGAGATAAACTAATTTATCGTGGAAATCAAATAAAATTGATATTTTGTATGTTAATAATTGTTGTGATAATTAGTTTTTTATTTTTTTAATATTTGTGGCTATTTTTTTTAATTTAACACTATTTAGTACAAAAGAGAGAAGGAGAATATAAAAAAACATAATTGTTTCATGGTAATGCATTTGGGGTCTATTTTATTAGTTGTCGCAACTTATTGTTAAATGTATTTGTGATCTATTATGAACCTTAGGAGACAAATCTTGGGAAATATATAGTCATGCAATGAAAATTCCACGTAGCCCAAATGAGAAATCAATGCAAACCATAAACAACATACCCATCAAAAGCATATACAACATAGCCATCAAAGATGACACAAGATATACCTTGGAAAAAATCTCATGAGGGAAAAACCTACCTCCAAAATCATCCATGCATTATGCATTATTTAGCAATGCAATATTACAATACACCCATGAACACCTTTGAATCACAAGACATCAACAAGAACTCCATGTGAACAAGCATGAAACCAGATTGTAGCACACTGAAAATTGAATTTCATGTAAATAGACTGAAAGAGTAACCATGAACTCTAACCTATTACAAATCTTCAATCACAAATACATTGTATTAATCATTTTTGATAGCTTGATCATAATATCTCTTGGTGTACATTGTGGTTATTTATCATGGTTATTATCTTTTGGTTGTCATCTAAATTAGAAAGTATTAATGGTCAATCATTGGTAAAGCACATAAGCATGCAAACTATTTTATTAATGTTGTCTAAAATCTATAATAACTGTGTTGTGCTTTGCATTCATTGGGACGTTAACTTTAATCGACAATCTTATTTGATCTTGTTACAGATTAATGAATTAAGGAACGTAAATGGATAGTTATTATGCACATCATACCTTTATGACAGATGTTTGTGTGTCGATATAACAAAGTTTTGATCTCCTATAGCGTGGGTGATAGGATACATTGAGACCAATGATAGGAGAAACAAAGATACATGATAGTAAAATAAATAACAAAACTCTGTTGATATTATTGTACATGTTAGTGTCTTAACAAATAACAATCATTTGTTATAAAAAATACATGAAGACCATTGTTATTAAGGTCGAATACTTAAGGTTATTCCACTCACGGGTTTAGAAGATAGTTTTATTGTTTTAACAGCTAACAATTTTGTGTCGACAGTTTTCTGTCATTATTCTCTCCTAAAACCAATAATTCTATAAGCGTTTCTTTTTTATTTGACAAGTTTTTGATAATGCATATGAAGTGAAGATGATGTTTTTTAAATAAAAAAGCATACATGAGCGCAAGACGTGATGAGAGATGATATGATCAGAAGAACATTTGGTATGGAATTTTGATATAGAACATAACATTATTAACTATTGCAAAAGTCAATTAAATCACTTTTGATTAGTGTCATTATTTCTGGTTTCATGATGAAGTGGTTTTGATATAGAGGATTTGATAATGAGGGTTTGACAGTGAGGGTATTGTTAATGACAGTATGCCAAAGTTTTTGTGTAACAGTCAGACTTTGTATATTCAACTATTATTGGATTGATTGCAGAGTTATTCATAAAGAGGAGATTCATGATAAAACAATGACTGTGAAATCTTTCTTGAAGGGTAGTTCTTTAATGTGAAGAACTTGAGATTAGAAACTTGGTCTTTGAGACAATTTATTGAAGAACAATTGGAAGTGATGTAGTATATCAGTTTGCTTTGTATTGAAATAGAGTAACCCTCTAAGTTGTATTGTTCTAAGTTTTTTTGTAAGGAATTGGTGTTCCTTGGAGTGGGTGCTCCTAAAAACTTGTAAGAGATTGGTATTCCTTAGAGTGGGTGCTCCTAAAAATTTGTAAGGAGTTGGTGCTCTGAATTTTTCTAGTGAGGCCTAATATAAAACTTGTTCATAGTGGTTTTTTTAGGTCCTTAGGGTTTTTCCACTCAAATATTGGTGTCATGGTGTTGAATCTTTGTTTTGGATCTCTTGATTGTTTTATTATAGGTTACTAATATTTCCTCTAATCTGCTGCAAATGTTAGTATCATTATATTAAAGTTTTTATTGGTTGAAAGTCTACTTATTTTTTTGATCACCAATTCACCCCCCTCTCAATGATCCTAGTATTCCAACAAAGTGATCATAAGAATTCAAAGAATGTGATTTTTCATATTAAGAATTGATGATTTTGTAGATTTTCAAAATTTGAATTGATGACTAAGATTGAATTGACAAAAGAGCTGATCAATAGTTGAGAATTCATGAGACAATTTGGTTGGAGATGGTTACTCAACCTGATTGATTTTGATTGACTTGATAACTGATTTGATTGAATAGTTAAGAGAATTGATTGATTGGTTAGAAAAAGGAGATTTTGAAAAGAGTCGGATGATTGATTAGTTAGAAAAAGGTGATTGTTGACTCACTAGTGGGAACTGAGAGTCAGTGGTACTTACTCATTTTCAACATGTGATGTAGGAAATTGAGATGAAATTGAATTTGGAAAAAAAATTGGTTTTCAAAAATGTGAAATGAAATTGGAATGAGAGGGAAATGAAATTAATTTGAAATGGAGATTGTAGACGTATAAAAATGACCATATTCCTAAATGAATATTTTATGTTCATTTCTCTATTTGATTAAATCCAATTTAATTAAACTATCCACATTCTTCTATTTAGTTAAATAAATTATTCAATTTATTTAAATTAAATTCACTATACCATTTAATGAATAAATCATTTCATTCAATTAAATCCCCCTATCCACTTTTAATTAAATTCAAATTTAATTAAATAGTTATCCAAAATTGAATAAATCAAATTTATTTAATTACAACTAAATTAAATGAATTAAATTATTTCAATTAAATCATATTATCTCTCCATCCACTTGCAAAATCCCAAACCCCTTTCTAATCCCTTCTAGAATCTTCTAATCACTTCTAATTAACCTAACCCTCCTCTAAACTTTGTCACATTCCTAAGCAAAAGGGAAGTCACTTCTCAAAACCCTTAAAGTCTTTGAAAACCATTGAAGGCTTCCAACCTTCAACCACTTAATCCCCAAAGTCTCCAATAACCATTAATGGTTAATTCAAACCCTCCCACATGGTTAAAACATTTGTTTTGACTCAACCTCTATCCAACCTAAGGGTCTCATCAGGCCATTAATGCTTTGACCATGATTATCTCTTAATCATTTGCACAAAGGTTTATCCTTGGATTAACTCTTAATCCAGTGGGTAATCTTAATTTAGACTTGACCCTTAGCCTTTAGATAACCATGAGGTCTTCTTAGGCCTTTAATGCCTCCAACCCCTTCTCTCAACCCAATCCTATATTGACACTTGTCACCATTTCATTGGTGCCAATTGTGCACATGGATCCCCAACTTTCAAACTCAGCCCTTGATTAAACAAATCAATCTTGACCATCCATTGCCCTGTTTATGCTATAAATAGAGCTCTCATTCCTCCATTTTTAACAATCATCTTTCAAATTTGAAGCATTACACTTATGCTCAAATTCTTTCAAGCTTTCATATCATTTATATATGCTCATCATTTAGCCTCTTTTAGATCAGGAATTAGACTAATATGCATGTTTAGAATAATTTCTTTCTCATTTTAGCTCAATCATAGATTAAATAGAGCATGCTAGGATAGTATTCATACTAATCTTGTCATCTTATCATTTAGTTAATTGCATTTCTAAAATCATACATAGCTTAACACATCTCATATTAAAACCAACAAAAGCATCCCTCGTTCTTGCATTTGCCATCCCTAAACCATTTTGCTCAGTGATCTGAGAGCAAAAACATTGGTTTGAGGGACATTGTGAGATAGAGAACCATGGGACCCTCCTTGGGAAGCTGAGTAATACTACGTTACTCCATAGCTTGCACCAAGAAGTCTTGTGTGTGTGTGTGGACTAGTATTTTGAAATATTTTCACATATTAAGTTTTATCAGCCCACTTTTCCCGCATACATTTCTGGCACCCACTGTGGGGCCCGACCCCAAATAACAAATCAGTTTTTGAAATTAATCATTTTTGCAGGTCCGCGGGAAACAGGAATCAACGCGTGGGAAACCTTCCCTAGCGCATCTAATCAACAGTCTAGTGCATCCAACTCCCTGTTTAGCGCGTGCAGTCTACAAACTAGCGCGTGGAAACATTTTTGCAGCGCATGACTCCCTCTAACACTTTCCTATAGGTCTCGACGCGGGCGAATCGCAGAGCAGCGCATTCAACAACCAGAATAGCGCATGAGATCCCCAGTTCAGCGCTTATAATCCATAATACAGCGCGTGCAACCCAAATATTAGCGCATCATATTTCAAATTACCTGCAGTGTCGGGGCGGAAAAGAAAAAAAACACAGAGCAGCGCTTCCAACACCCAGAGTAGCGCATCCAGAGAACAGAGTAGCGCGTTTATCATAAATTTTAGCGCATAGAACATATATTGTAGCGCGTACAGTTTGTTCTGTAGCGCATCACAGACAGAGAAAAACAAAAACAAATTTTTTTTTTTATTGTAACCGAACTGGAATTCTAGACTTGTGGAAGTCCCCCAAATTCGCTAACAATTTTCTTTTTTGGTTTGCTTGCAGGACTCTAATAATTTTCTTGCAGGTGGAGTGGACACCTTTCCTTTGTAACCGATTTCTTTTGTTGACCTCAAAATCAAACATTTGCTTTGTTGACCATTTCCCTTTCATAGATTAGAAAATCATTGATTTGCCCGGGTAAAATAAACACCATGTT
The DNA here is from genome assembly GCF_030272615.1 of Cryptomeria japonica. Taxonomy (NCBI): domain Eukaryota; kingdom Viridiplantae; phylum Streptophyta; class Pinopsida; order Cupressales; family Cupressaceae; genus Cryptomeria; species Cryptomeria japonica. Next base: position 877,195,662 of record NC_081409.1, on the reverse strand, counting down.
TTGTGGAGCAACATCTCCACATAGATTTTAGCAAAATCACTGATTTGAAAGGCTAAAATAAAATTGATTACTTTGTCTCGAAAGTGGAAGGAATATGCTCTCCCCTTAATTCGGTGATCAAAAATCCAGACCACTCTTACAGTTTTCAGTAATTCAAGCATTAAAACCTTTAGCAGGCCTGCCTTCCCAAGGAGTTGCAATCAACTCTTAAAGCCATTTATGGCCGGTGTGAAGGGAACAACCTAAGTGGGGAACGACTTTGATGCCAAGAATTCCAACCCACTATAATCAAATGTGGAAAGTGACGAAAGTCCTTTTCAACGGCTGCGCGTAGTGATTAGCCTTCCCCTAGTATCCTCGAGATACGTAAAGCCTTTGTTCTAAAGGTTGGGAAGCCTCCTGAGGGAGTTTATCACTGACGGCTGAACGGGAAGCCTGATTACGAACCATAGAATTAGAAGCTTTGAACTGAGTCAGTAACCAAACATTTATAACATCATAGTGCAAGGGTGGGGAAGAATCCACCCCCAAGATTACTCACCATATATCTCCCAAGATACTTACTCAACTGTGAAGCAATTCACTTTGGGTTAATTTCTGGCAAAAGGCAAAAAAACGGGCGCCCTCTAGGGGGTGACACGGCTGTTTAAGCTGACGGAGTATCGAGACTAGTGGGCTATGATGTTATTTATGACCCTTGAATAAAGAGTCTTTCTGAAGTGTATTACTTGTATCCAAACTTGTTAAAACATTGGGGATTTGAACACATCCTCGCAGAACATACACTTTTTGTTAGATTAGGCAAAATGGTTGTACTTTTTGTGCTGTGCTTGTATTTATTACTTCAGAAAATCATCCATCGCACTTGAAAATTTCTCAACAAAAAATCAAAAACCTCAAGAGATCACCCAAACAGAAAAATCAGGGCAGTTTAGCGCATAAGAACAATATCTTAGCGTGTGGAAAACTTTTGTTAGTGCATCCAAACCTCCAATTAGCGCGTGAAGTTTAAACAGTAGCGTTTTATCATTAGACAAAACAGTATACAATCCTTTAGCGCATCCGAAACACAGTATAGCGCGTGGCAGCAACATCTTAGCGCGTGGGAACCAAGAATTAGCGCATTAAGTCTAAAATTTAGTGCGTGACAAGCCCAGTATAGTGCACAGCTTTTCCAAACAAATTCAACAACAATTTTCAACAACCTGAATTTTAGCGCGTGAAAGAAACAGCTTAGCGCGTAGAAACCAAATTTTAGCGCATAAGGTCAAACAGTTAGCGCGTAGCAAACCCAGGATAGCGCATAAACTTTTCAACTGTTAGACCGCCATTTTCACAAAAATCAGAATTTTAGCGCGTGTCTAGGGGCAGCTTAGCGCGTGGGCCCATTATTTTAGCGCATCAAGTAAATTCAGTAGCGCATGTAGACTCTGTTTTAGTGCGTGATCCAAAACAAGAAAACAGAGAGCAAAAACCGTGAAAAATTTCAAAATTTCCAAAACATTTTTAGAAGCCTTTTTCATCAAAAACCATTTTTCATCAAACCAGAGTGACAAACGAACTACTAAAAACTATTTCTTGAGCTCAATTTGTGTTAAAACCAAGTTGTCAGAATCCTAAACGAGTCGCACAATAGAGGACGTCTCTCCTATCATAATCCGAAAAATTTCATCATCAGTATCAACGAAATCCTTTACCATCTTACGAATTTCTATATCAAAACGCTTGTTTAAAATTCTCAAATCGTCAAATCCAGTTTCCAAATCGGGAAGCTTTTAATCCATATCATTTGACATGCTTTATCGTGAAGGGACATCTAAACCTTCACTCTGATAAAGTAAGATTTAAAAATTTTCAAAACAAGAAATCAACTGAATCCAAACCAATCAAAGAAAATCATTGATCACTCATGCATGACTAATCCTCTTATTCTGAGAAGAAAGAACCTCTATCGTAACATCACGTTGAAGAAACAACAACCTAGTTTTTCCAAATTTATCAAGAGAAATAAGTTTTTATACATCAATCGTCAACTCTTCAAATCTCATCGGGTATTCCTTCATCACGTCAAACGTTATATCCAAAACAAATCTAGCGAATTTGACAAAGAACTTTTGAAAACAAGAGCATACTGTCAAAAGTTTGCTTTTAATCAAACCATAAACCACGGTGGAAAGATCAATCCAGCATTCTTGCCCGACGAGTGCATCACATATAACACATCTCGACCAGAACCACCAACACCCGAGCAACACATCGAAGAGACTTTTGTCCCTTTCATCACTGAAATTTTCTACTAAAATGCCTGTTACTCGCTCTCAACGAGACAAACAAAGCGAGGCACACGCAGAATCAAGTATGAATCACAGATTATCAAATCCTTTTGAAGTTCCACCAGTGGAAGAACCTGAAATTACTGAAGCACTTCTTCGGGAATGTCAAGAAAATCCTTCCTTCCAAAAACTTGTCGAAAAACTCATGGAAAATGACAAAGAAAAATATCTGTTGATGCTCACAAGCAAGGGCGTTAAACTTCTTGAAGATTTCGACCCAAACATTTTTCAAACCGGATCTCGACAATATGCATATCAAGAACAACACCGAGAAGAAGAAACTCGCATACCTGAACAACATAACTTTGAACAACACATTCCCGAACAACGTATACCAGAAACGCGTATACCTGAGCTAGAAACACCAGAGCAACATATACCATTTACCACACCTTTTCAGTTGCGAACCACTACAAGGCAAGAACTTTTTCCTCGACAAGACACTATACCCTTGGCAGCCCTTACTCAACAAATGCAAATGTTGCAAAGACAAATACAGGATATGCAACAAGGGACAACAGTGCGGTACTCTTTAAATGAAATCTATCCTTATCCATTTGACAGAAGCTTGAACATGGTGCCTTTTCCTCCAAACTCGGATGTTCCCAAATTTGATAAATATGATGGGAAAGGTAATCCCCGGGATCATGTTCAGGAATTTTGCACACTGAGCCTTGAATTCGCTCATGATGACACCTATTTGATGAGGTTATTCCCCAAAAGCTTGGGAGGGCAAACCATGGAATGGTTATCCAAAATTTTGCCACCTGTCAGATCATTTGATGAGTTGGTTAACAAATTCATAACCCACTATTCCTACAACATCCAACATGCCATAACCATGCTAGATGTTTGCAACACCAAACAAAAGAACAATGAAACATTCATGGCGTTCCTTCAACGCTGGTGACGCATGGTATCTAGATATCCTCGCGATATTCCTGAAAAAGAGAAAATGGAAATCTTCATCGATAACTTGAATGGCGAGATGAGTTACAGACTAAAACTTCAATGCATACCATCTTTTGCTAAATTGATTGAAAACGACATTCAAGTGGAAGAAGCATGTCTCAAAAAGGGAACGCTCAAATTCTACAAGGAAGGAACAAACTCATCAAATTACAATAATCGGAACAACACCAACCTTGACAAATCTCGATTTTGGACTCGAAACAAAAATGAAGGCAACAATGAATCATATGATCCCAAATCTAAGCAACCAGTGCTTGCATTATCCAGAAATCCTCAAAATCCAAAAAATCTTAAAAATGCTACCCCCAGTGCTAACACATATGCACCAAACAATGATCAAGGACAATTCAATACAAACAACACCAACGATACTCAAAGAAAAAACATGAATCCAGGACCTAACAACAATTCACGCAACAACACGAACAATTTCCAAAAGCGTATCTTCACACCACTGGGACAATCATTAGAATCAACATTCAGAGAACTTTTGGCAAACAAGATTCTTTCTTTGCCTCCAATCAACAATTATGAACCCCCAATCAAACCACCTTGGTGGAATGATTCACACTATTGTGATTTCCATCACAACAAGGGTCATAGAACAAACGAATGTATGAGATTGAAACATATAATACAGGACATGATTGATTGAGGTGAGTTAACAGTGGATGGTCTCAAAATAAATGGTGATCACGGAGCCTTTAAAAATCCTCTCCCAGATTACAACAAAGATGGAGCATCCACTTCAGATGATACACGCGGCGCTCGTATTAATCACATCTACAACAACACCATCAACCACATATCAGCTGAAGATCATCAAGTAAATGTCATCACCATCCGAGATCAGTGTGATCATGAATCTGTCAATGTAACGACCCAAACTCATAAATATGTCTTGAAAGGACATACTGCACCTGCAACTACCACACCAAAAATCCAATATGACTTGGTTAGCCAACTACGCAAGACTCCAGCTTAGATATCTATCCTGGAATTATTGAAACTATCACCTAAGCACAAAGACATATTGGAACACTTACTATTGGAAACCAATGTACCTCAAAATCTGGATACAGACAGATTTCAAGCCATGGTCGCCCATATGACAGGACCTCATAACCTCACCTTCTCTAAGCATGATAATACTTCCTTGAGTCATCCACATAATACTCCTCTCCATATTGAAGTCATTGTTTGCAAACACCGAGTCAAAAGAGTCTTAATAGATGGAGAAGCCGGACTTAATATATGTACTTTAAAGCTTATCCGTGCATTAGGCTTCTCAGAAGAATCTATTGATCCCTGCAAAAAGATTACCATAAAAGCATATGATGATGAGGAAAGGTCCTCTAAAGGCACAGTGATATTACCTATTCAAGTAGGCCCAGTACAAAAGGATACTATTTGTCAGGTCTTAGATATTGATCTCACCTACAATATCTTATTAGGATGACCCTGGATACATGAAATGCAAGCAGTACCTTCTACATATCACCAGTGTGTCAAGTTTCCTTATGATGGACAAGAAATCTCCATATCTGCTGATCACAATCCATTTCAACATTGCAATGCAATGGGGGCAGCCCAGGACAGTTTGGTTCCTCATAATAGAGAAAAGCAGCAATCTTCAACATCAGATCCACACACAGCAAAATCCAACTCCTTATGGGGAGACTTCAAGCAGAAAATGCAAATCAAAGACCAAGGCATGGGCGAATACTCTCTGGAACCTTTATGCTTGGCCAAATTGCCAACATCACCTAGATCACATGGTTTGCCTACTACATCAACACAACTGGCTACTCAGCCCATCACTAAATTTGATGGTACCTTCATCCAATTAGGTACTCTAGCACATGAATCAGAGGACAAGGACGTTCTTAGCTGGTTATACAAAGATGAAAAAGAAAATCATAGAGCAGCTGCTCTGGACATTGTTCTACCAACACACATGTATGGAAAAGGCTACTTAATCATGAAGCAAATGGGATATGGCGGTAAAGGACCTATTGGCAAACGCAAAGAAGGAGTCACTGAACCTATAGATCTTCCTTCACAACCTAGTAGAAACAAAGCGGTATTGGGTTCTAAACTCACGTTCCTATTGAAATGGCCACCACACCTACCTATCAAACCTCAATGGAAAGTAAAGACACAGTACAAAGAAGAATCCTGGCAGGAAGCACTTTTTGAATCAGCAGAAACAATCCGCAAGGCACGGGAACGTCAAGATCATAAGTTACATCAGGAAAAGCTTCTAAGTCACAAAAAGGCCCTATCTGCAGCAGTAGCTCATATTCAAACACCAATATCTCAAGAACAAATCGGGTCATCTCCAAATAGCGTTATTCCTCCCCGAGGAAGCACAGTCTATGAACAAATTCAGAATGTAGAGGACAAATCTGATACAGAATCTACAAAAACCATCAAAATGGTATCCATCATCAAAGATTTATTTTCACCCTACAACATACCTGTTTACAGCACAGATAGAATATGGGATGATGCCTATGAGACTGATTCCAATGAATATGAATGGGGTACCTGCTCCAATACTACTACAGATATCTCTAGTGATATTGATTCTATATCTATCTTCCAAGAAGAACATAACGCAGAAGATAGACCTCTTGAATTTGGACCGCAAAATATCTATGACGCCCAGGAAAGCGAACAGGAACATTATGAACAAGTCTATGTGGAAGATGATACCATCGAGGACCTTGACGAAATCCTAAATTTCTTTAAACCCAAGACCCATCACGATGAAAAATCTATCCTAACACTTACAGTAGCTGAACTTGATCCACCCAATGATTCATTACCACTTGTCTTTCCTGACCTCATCGACTGGAACAAACCTGAAACAAATGATATACCAATTTTCTCAGATGATACATCTATTGTCCATTACCTATGTACCGTAAATCCAGAAATAGGCTCTACTAGTGAACAAAATAATGATATTTGTCAATCCGGGAGTGCCAAGTCTCTCAGTCGCAAAAATGAACCAAATAAAGGATCTGATGCTGAAAACCAGTCAATGGCAGCTTCAGATCATAAAAAAGTAAAAATAAAGGATGTATCGGAAGGTGAAAACCTTTTTAAGGCACCTAACGATGGGAGACTTGACACTCTTCCTGAGCACTTTCATGAGCGATCACCCATATTGATTGAGCCCACTCAATCAATCAACATTGGTACCACAGAAGCAGCCAGAAACATACACCTTGTAGAATCTCTGACAGAGGAAGAAAGATCGACATTCATCATCTTCTTTAAAGAACAACAAATCAACTTTGCTTGGTCATATGCTGATATGCCTAGAGTAGATCCATACTTAATCATGCATCATCTGTCCATCTCTACAGGAGTTAAGCCAGTCAAGAAAAAGCTACGAAAGATGAATCCATAGGTGGCACTCATGGTCAAAACTGAACTAAAGAAATTATTAGACGTCAGATTCATCCGACCCATTGACTATGCCGAATGGATTTCCAACATCGTTCCAGTATCAAAACCAGATGGTAGTATCAGAATCTACATTGACTTCAGAGACGTCAACAAAGCTTGTCCAAAAGATGACTTTCCTCTGCCAAGTATCGACTTTATTGTAGATCTCACAGCAGGCCATGCAATGCTCTCACTAATGGACGGTTTCTCAGGCTATAATCAAATCAAGATAGCTCCTGAAGATCAAGATAAAACAGCATTCACCTGTCCTTGGGGAACGTACTGTTGGAATGTTATGCCTTTCGGCTTAAAGAATGCAGGGGCCACTTATCAAAGAGCAATGACCACAATATTCCATGACATGATGCACACATTTATGGAAGACTATGTGGATGACTTACTAGCTAAATCCTTCACTAGAGTAGAACATCTTGGTATCCTAACAAAAATCTTTGATCGATTGGAGAAATTCCAAGTCAGGCTTAACCCTAAGAAGTGTGTCTTCGGGGTTACATCAGGCAAGTTACTAGGCTACATAGTCTCAGCTAAGGGTATTGAAGTTGATCCAGCAAAGGTACAAGCCATTATGGACATGCCACCACCACATAATATCAGTCAACTCAGATCTCTACAGGGACGACTTCAATCAATCAGGCGATTCGTCACTCAGCTAGCAGATAAAAGTCTACCATTTAACCATTTGCTACACAAAAATGTACCATTCAAATGGGAGGCTAAGTGTGAAGAATCTTTTTATCAAATCAAATAGTACCTGATGAATCCACCAGTTCTAGTACCACCAGTCGCTGGAAAGCCACTTATTCTATATATCTCAATAACAGATATTTCACTGGGGGCATTATTGGCACAAGAAGATCAACAAGGAAAGGAACGCGCCATATACTACATCAGTAGAACCTTGAATGGCTATGAACTCAACTATACATTCATTGAAAAGGCTTGCCTAACAGTGGTCTTCGCATCTCAGAAGTTCCGACATTATATGCTAGCACACACCATCAAGCTAGTTGCAAAAATTGATCCTCTCAAATATCTACTCAGCAAGGCAGTTCTTACAGGCCGATTGGCTAAATGGGTCATGATTCTCAGTGAATTTGACATCTAGTACACAGAAAGACGAGCCATCAAAGGACAAGCAATTGCAGATCAGTTGGCCGAAGCACCACTACCAGGCAAACAAACCATGGAGGTTGAATTTTTAGATAGGGATGTGCTTGCTCTTTCTACCAAACAATGGACCCTATACTTTGACGGATCCTATACACAACATGGTTCTAGTGCCGACATTCTATTCATCACTCCTGAAGGACACACTATGCCAAAATCATATAGGCTTATGTTTCCATGCACAAATAATGTGGCTTAATATGAAGCACTGGTCATAGGCATCAAAATGGCCATAGAATGGAAAATCACAGAGTTAAAAGTCTATGGAGACTCACAACTGGTCATTAATCAAATCAATAACAACTATCAGACAAAGGATGACAAGCTACTACCCTACAAGTGAATGGTGGATGACTTCAAACAGTATTTTGTGCACATCACCTTCGAGCAAATACCACGGTTGAACAATAAAGCAGTCGATGCAATGGCTACTATCGCTTCATTACTACAAATTCCAGAGCAACAGAGTCGTTATGAGTTCCTGGTAGAGCAACTGTTCTCCCCCGCCTATGACCACTCTGAATCCCATGTTATCTATGCCTTGACTGGTTTAGATTCTCCGTTATATGGACCCATACACGACTACCTCAAACATAATATCTTACCCCTTGACCAATCCCGTAACCAAAAACATAACTTTACTCGACAAGCTGCCCGTTATACCCTCACCGCCGATACTTTGTATCGTCGAGGTCTCAATGGTACTCTTCTTCGTTGCCTTGATCGTAATGATTCCGATTCTGCTTTACACGAGCTTCACGAAGGTATTTGTGGCACACATTCAAGAGGCACTACTCTTGCTAAAAAGCTTCTAAGGATGGGATACTACTGGCCTACAATGGAAAAAGGCTCATATCACTTTGCCAAGAAATGTCCTAAATGCCAAATCCATGGTAATTTGATACATGCACCAGCACAAGAACTGCAACCATTTACAACATCCTGGCCCTTTTGTCAGTGGGGACTGGACCTCGTTGGCAAAATTCATCCTTCATCTTCAAATGGACACAAGTTCATTATAACAGCAACAGAGTACTTTACCAAATGGATAGAAGTAGTCCCCATGACCACAGTGACCGGGAAACAAATTGCCTCTTTTATCCTCAATTATCTGATATGTAGATATGGTATTCCAAGTTCAATCATTACAAATAATGGACGGCCCTTCAAGAATCAAGATGTCCAAGAACTATGTGAGAAATTCAAAATCCAACATAGATTCTCTACACCATATTACCCATAAGGAAATGGTCAAGCGGAAGCATCTAACAAGACAATACTGAAATCCTCAAGAAAACAGTGAATGATGCAGGCAAAGATTGGCATGTACAACTCAATCCAGCACTTTGGGCATACAGGATCAGTATCCGCACACCTACCGGAGCAACACCATACTCATTGGTTTATGGATCAGAGGCTATTTTACCCCTGGAGGTAGAGATCCCATCTCTCCGAGTCTCTTTGAAAGGCTTAATCCCAGATGAAGAGTATCAAGTCAATCGACTACAAGAACTTGAGCTATTAGATGAAAGACGCCAACATGCTTATACTCATCTCAAAGCATATCAACAACGCATGTGCAGGAGCTACAATCACAAGGTCATTCCCTGCAACTTCAAGGTTGGTGACCTAGTACTCAAAGAAAATCCAAGAAACCAGCAAGATCGAGAAAAGAAAGGGAAATTTGAGCCTAACTGGTTGGGTCCCTATGTTATCATATCAGTTTATGGATCAGGTGCTTATCAGCTAACAAATTCTGAAGGAGATGTGCTTGACGAACCAACTAACAACATCCATCTGAAAAGGTACTATACTTAAGTAGCCTAGTGCACGGAAAAAGCCAAAAACAAACAAAAAAAAAAAAAAAAATCCAAAAAAAGCAAAAACAAAGTACAATAAAAACAAAGGGTGAAAACCTGGTAAACAGGCGCTCTTGTGAAAGAATGACTCCTCCATCTATTTCCATACCATGTTATCCATACAAACACTATCGGCCATCACTCGACACTTAGCAAATATCCATTCAGGACATACTTAGCATAGTCACTATCCTGATTTGTCTATATATATCCTCCTACCACTAATACACCATGGCTTGGAATCACTATATATATTCACATCAAGAGGCACACTCAGCTAGGGGCATGTAAATCGTATCAATATTGCAAACATTCAAAACATCAAGACTAGATGCAAAACTCAAAAACATGACATCCAACAAACCACAAAAACCAAGCAAACTATGCTTCATAGCCAAACAAGAACAAAACAAATCACAAAAAGACCAAGGATGGATGATTTTCTGAAGTACTGAATGTTGCACTATAGCATAAAATCTTAACTAGTTTTGCATTTTGAACTTTTTGCATTATTGGATTCTCTTCCTTGTTTCACTAAATGCTTCACAGCTAGAGGTCAAGGGGAACTTCCAATATTTTCTTAGTCTTTTGTCTGGGAGGCGATCACTTGTACTGTGTGAATACTTGCCTCGAGATGTGATACATCGAATATCACTGAAGGCCTGATTCCACTTCATGCATACAAATGATCTAATCTTGTCTGTTTACGCAATGCGCACTCAGGTCGTCCTGGTTCAATTATACCTTGACGCTTGTGCTATCTTGCAAAATCAAACATCATGTAAATTTTTCTCAGGTCATTATGGTTCAATTATACCATTATGCTTGTATAAATTTTCAACATATCCTAAACAAATCAATGCTCAATGATGAAACCTACAAAGAAAGCAAAAATATGGTTATATCGGATGGCAAATACAGAATGAGGGATGCTCCAAAAATAATTAGTTGCACATCATTTTACAATTAGTTGCATACACATCATTCCATATCATTTAATATCATTTAAATATCACGATACATTTAGCAACATAAATAAAACATACATCTCATTTTCAAGATACATCTCACAGCATATAAAAGCATACATCCTGCATCATACATTACATCATATATTTAAGCATTACATCATCACATAAAATAAATGCATCCATATCAACACATCACATGATCAAAAATGCTGCCGTATATATATATATATCTCAAAACTGATCAAAATGTACAAAATGTGTCCAAACACTGTGTCCAGTACAACAAATAACAACTGCTAAAAAATACAACAGAGACCATGTCTCTCAAGTATGACTATCTCCTGACGGAGATGGTCTCACTCCAGATGCACCTGTCCCTGGATCTCCAGGAGGGTCCTGTCTCGGTGGCCCCGTCACACCTCGGCTCTCAGATCGTGACCCAGTGGCTCGAGATCGGCTAGATCTTTACTATGCAAAACTCTCCACTCGTCAATCCCTGGGTACTGCAGCCTCATAATGCCGCCTATAATACTCTACCTCCTACACTCTCCACGTCAGCTCTCTAAGGGTGTCTCTCATCGGACCACCCGCTGCTACTCTCTGCACACTCGCCAATGCCTCCTCTGCTCGTCCTCGCCGCTCTATCTCAGTATCTCTCTCAGTGGTCAACTGAGAAATCTACCGCTGATAGGTCAAAATCTGCGCCTGCAGCTGCTGAACGGTAATCTGCAAGGTCCGACTCTGCGCATCCTCCACATGACCTGGCACTCGAACCCACAGCAGTACCTGTGCTGGAGGAACCCCTCCCACTCGCCCTATCCTCGGTGCTAGAGGTGGGAGTACATCTGCCCTCCTCCTCTGTGCTAGTCTCTTCAGCTCCTCCTCACCACCCACTGCAGCTAACACCTCCCCCACTCTCCCCTCTGCAATGGCTCCAATAGCCAATCCACCTCTCCCCCTATCTATCCTCCCCTGTCTGACTGCTCTATCCACTCCTCTCCTCCCTCTCTCTCCCCGCCTCCCTTTGGCTCCTCCTCCTCCTCCATCATCCCCATCTCCTCCATCATCTCCCCCATCTCCCTCCTCCTCATCGGAGTCAAATGCTGGCCTCATCTCCTCCGGATCTGAGATCCTAGCCACCGCCCGCGCAGCAAACAAACGGGCGAACTCATCTGTCATCCCTGCATCCTGAATCTCTGGGGCATAGTCTCAGATCTGCCCAGCTAACCCCACAAACTCCTCCACTGCTACCACACTGTCAATAGTCGGCCCCCAATCGGCCACATCCTGCTGCCTCCGTGCATACAGGCACGCTCCCTAAGGAATCCCCTGCTGGCGCCCGAACTGCCTCAAAACTCGGGTCACCACAAACCGCTCAATGATGAACGGGGTCCTCCCAATCAGATATCGCGTCATAAATACAAAGGGCATCTCCAGCCCATCCTCGGCCCATACCTCACAACCTGTATACGGTCTCCAGGTGACTATATCTATATCATCAAAAATCCTCCTCCAATGCTCTAGTTTGCCCAGCTTACGCTGGACAACTAGACCTCTATATCCATAGGCATATGCTGCACCTACGGGCCTGTCTCTATCTGCCAGTGGCCTCGCTGTTGGAATGTGCTCCCAGCACCATACCTGTAAAAGGGTCACGCCTGCTGACAAACTGTCGTACCTGAGGTATACTACCTCATGCAAACTCCGGTATAAATGGGCCAGCATTGCTGACCCCCATGCAAACCTCCTACCCTGAGAAACCATCTCCTCCAAAATCAGTCCCCATCCCACCGAGAATCCCTTTGACCTACGATCAGGACAAAGGAATCCCCCAATGAATCCTGCTAGTACAGATGGCAGCGGTGCATAACCCAAATCCAAAAACTCCTGCCTGGGGATCTCATAGCCACAAACTGTGTCATCCTAAAATATGCAGCGCAGTGCCTTTGTGCCACCCTCCTCTGACTGCTCATAGGGCAGTAGTGCCCCTACTATAGGAATCCGCAAAATCCGGTAGCAATCCTCCGGTGTCACTGTCTTCTCTCCAGTGGCAAAATGAAAGGTGTTCGTGTCACTATGCCACCTCTCTGCCAACGCTGTCAAAAGCCCCCGGTTCACAGTGAACCGAGGCATATCTAGAAGAGAGGTCAATCCACATCTCTCTATAATATCCAAATCTGCCTGTGACAATCGCGGTATCAACGTCCACGGTCTCGGGAATCTCTCCCTCGACTGTACAACACCCAATCGCTCCTGTCAACAAACAACACATATCCAATATCAGTTTCCACATCAACACAAAGATATCAAAATCAACTTACATCAATAACATGAAACAATTGGCTCATCTCTATCAAAGTTCAAAATCCTATCATTTCATATCAACTTGTAAAACAACTCAAGTTATCAAAAACCATATCAAAACTTGTAATACAACTCAAGTCTCCACAATCACATAAACTTGTAAAACAACTCAAGTTTCCCACCCATATCAGCTTGTAAAACAACTCAAGTTTCCAACCCATATCGGCTTGTAACACAACTCAGGCTTTCACACACATTGAACTTGAAATAGAACACGCAAATACATCATATTTTGATCAAAACAACAGATTGATATCTATATATAACTTGAAAACTCGCAAATCAAAACAAGTTATACAAACACTCATATTGGAAAAATTCATCAAAACACGATAGGCAAACAAAACAAATTTTCAAATTGACCAAAATTGCAAAATTTTTTAGATGTGCTAAAACAGTTATTCAATGCGCTAAAAACCTTCCACGCGCTAGGTTGCTTTTCCTACGCGCTAATCTATTTGTCCTATGCGCTAGACTCTGTCTACGTGCTAAACTTTTCATGCAATGCGCTACCTAACCCACCCCATGCGCTAGACTCTGTCTATGCGCTAATCTATCCCTCCTAGGCGCTACCCATTTAGCCCTATGCGCTAGGTTAGTCCTACGCGCTCAACCCCCTTCCCTATGCGAACCCCTGTGACTCCTATGCGCTAGGTCATACCTACGCGCTAACCTGCTGACTAGACGCACTACCCAACACTTTATATGCGCTATTATCCATGCATGCGCTAACCTAAAAGTTTTATGCGCTAGCCTACATTTTTCGGACGTGACCCCTAAATTTGAACTTGATGCACTACTTCACACTTCGTATGCGCTACTGTGGACCCTAGACGAGCTAAAACGAAACATCCGAACTTTAAAATTCAAAAAGTGACTAAAAACGACAAAACAAAAAATTAAAAAGGGGTCAAAAATGTTGAATTACTAGTGGTCCACGCGCTACAGGTCTCTGGTACCTCCGAACGCGCTCAAAACGGTGTCTGTGATAGGGAATAGGAATTTTCTCTCCAGAGAAAATTCTCTTTCTTCAAAGTCAACAAAGCACAAATGACTTTAAATCAAGCCCTTTTCCCCTTTTATAGGAGGAAAATAAAATTAGGGTTAGCCCAATGGACCTGTAATATGGTCGCGGTCTCCCCTATACCAAAACAGTTGTAACTTATCGGGAGATGAATCAATCAACACACTTTTTACATGCACGAAATCATACACATCATACGCAACTCATCAACTTAAATCAAATTTTTTTTTTTTTTTTTTCAAAATATTGATTCATCTCCCGAGGGGGCATCATCATCAAATATCGAATCTGGGGCACAACTGGCAAATCAAAAGAGCGACACAAAAATTGCATTTGATCATAAATCATGATAAAGCATCATTTTCTTTGAAATAACATGTGCACACACGTCATTTCAAAGAGGGGCAAAATGTAGACGTATAAAAATGACCATATTCCTAAATGAATATTTTATGTTCATTTCTCTATTTGATTAAATCCAATTTAATTAAATTATCCACATTCTTCTATTTAATTAAATAAATTATTCAATTTATTTAAATTAAATTCACTATACCATTTAATGAATAAATCATTTTATTCAATTAAATCCCCCTATCCACTTTTAATTAAATTCAAATTTAATTAAATAGTTATCCCAAATTGAATAAATCAAATTTATTTAATTACAACCAAATTAAATGAATTAAATTATTTCAATTAAATCATATTATCTCTCCATCCACTTGCAAAATCCCAAACCCCTTTCTAATCCCTTCTAGAATCTTCTAATCACTTCTAATTAACCTAACCCTCCTCTAAACTTTGTCACATTCCTAAGCAAAAGGGAAGTCACTTCTCAAAACCCTTAAAGTCTTTGAAAACCATTGAAGGCTTCCAACCTTCAACCACTTAATCCCCAAAGTCTCCAATAACCATTAATGGTTAATTCAAACCCTCCCACATGGTTAAAACATTTGTTTTGACTCAACCTCTATCCAACCTAAGGGTCTCATCAGGCCATTAATGCTTTGACCATGATTATCTCTTAATCATTTGCACAAAGGTTTATCCTTGGATTAACTCTTAATCCAGTGGGTAATCTTAATTTAGACTTGACCCTTAGCCTTTAGATAACCATGAGGTCTTCTCAGGCCTTTAATGCCTCCAACCCCTTCTCTCAACCCAATCCTATATTGACACTTGTCACCATTTCATTGGTGCCAATTGTGCACATGGATCCCCAACTTTCAAACTCAGCCCTTGATTAAACAAATCAATCTTGACCATCCATTGCCCTGTTTATGCTATAAATAGAGCTCTCATTCCTTCATTTTTAACAATCATATTTCGAATTTGAAGCATTACACTTATGCTCAAATTCTTTCAAGCTTTCATATCATTTATATATGCTCATCATTTAGCCTCTTTTAGATCAGGAATTAGACTAATATGCATGTTTAGAATAATTTCTTTCTTATTTTAGCTCAATCGTAGATTAAATATAGCATGCTAGGATAGTATTCATACTAATCTTGTCATCTTCTCATTTAGTTTATTGCATTTCTAAAAGCATACATAGCTTAACACATCTCATATTAAAACCAACAAAAGCATCCCTCGTTCTTGCATTTACCATCCCTAAACCATTTTGCTCAGTGATCTGAGAGCAAAAACATTGGTTTGAGGGACATTGTGAGATAGAGAACCATGGGACCCTCCTTGGGAAGCTGAGTAATACTACGTTACTCCATAGCTTGCACCAAGAAGTCCTGTGTGTGTGTGTGGACTAGTATTTTGAAATATTTTCACATTTTAAGTTTTATCAGCCCACTTTTCCTGCATACAGAGATAAATGAAACTAAATAAATATAGACATTTATTTAATTTGAGAGGACATTATTAGCTAATTAAATATTTTGGTGCAATTATTTAATTATGGGAACATAGTAGAAGTTGATTTAATTAAGCAATGAATATTGTTTAATTAAAGTAAATAACTAGGATTAATAAAAATTATTTAATTAATATTAAGAGGGATGTGATTAATGATTAATTGATTATAAATTAGAGAAAAATTTGAATTATGAATTTAAAATGGAGGAATAATGTTTTTTTTGGGCAAGTTCTACCTATTATGGGGTTAGAGCCTTATATTAAATTGGAAAACATTGGTACATCCATAGATCTCCATAAAAATACTAATAGGAACCACCTCTAAAAACCTCAACACATAAGAAAAACTACTTTATCAACCTACCCCTCCCCAACCCTTCAAACAAAGTTTTTGCAAAAAAACCCAATCCCCTTACATAAAAAAAGTATTCACCTCACTACATTAGCTGAAAATAGAGTTTTATCCAAAAATGTTAGCTTACACAACTTCTCAAACTCATTCCTTCGAGCACTATCCTCAAACTCCCTCCAAATAAGCTTAACCGTTATGAGATCCTCCTCGATCAGCCCCTGCTCTGGTTCATCCTTTGAGTCCCCAACCTCCTCATTCACAGTACCAAATAAGAAGGAAAGGGGTGGACTCAAATTACCCACTTCAATACCATAGATCTTGTTTGCCACTTTGGGCCAGAAAGCTTATATAAAAAAGTCATTTCCCACCTGGAAACCTATATCCGCCAAGCCCATTGTTTGCACGACAGGGTAAAAAAAGGCACTAAAACTTTCCCCATCATGGTGATGATCTCCCTCAGGCTTTCTTCCAAAATCATCTTTAGAGCCTTCAAAGTTTGATCTTCTCCAATCAAAAAGAGTTGTCTGTACTCCTCCTCCCTTGTCTCTAGTTCACACATGTACCTGAAAGCATCAAAGGCTATCTTTTCCTGTGCCTTTTCTTTCCCCTTCCAATCACCCCAAATTTTGAATACTATATCACCATTATCACAATAGCAAGATTTATAACCAACCCCATCTTCTCTCAAATCCTTCACCTGAAAATGCATATCCTCAAGATTGGTTATGCATAGAGGATCCTATAATTTGGGGACACAAAGCCACTTGCATGTAATCCTTCATCAAATTTTATTCTTGATCCTTCATCCCATTGAGATCGCCCAATCTGACCACAATCCATGAGTTGTCCTCTCCTCAACTACATAACCTCAATATAATACCAAAATTTAAATGCAACCGCATCTTCTTTTTCTCCCAACGGTACTGCTAATGAGGTCTTGAAATCTCATATGATACCTACTCTATTGGTGGAAGGAATGACCTTTTCATCCAATGCCAACATCTCTTCTAATTGGGGCCATAAATCACTTGAACCACAAACAACTTCTCCATGTCAGCTATTGATACCTTTGTTGGCCAAGCTATCTGCCACCCTATTGAATTCCTTATATACATGAGAAATACTATAGTCTGGAAGTTGGTCTAGCGAGAACTTAATTGTAGGAATCCAATGCTTCAATTTCCAACTCCCAATTTGTCCTTTATTGATTGCATTGATACAGACTTGGGAGTCCCCTTCGATCTCTACCTTCTTGAAGTCTTTAGAAACACATAACTCTATTACCCACATGAAGGCATCCATTTCTATTGAATTATTTGTGGCTTCTCCTATATATCCAAATAGAGTCCACAAACATTTGCCATAAGAATTAAAAATAATACACCCTACCCCCGCCTCTCCTAGTTCCCTCTCAAGGCTCCATCAAAATTGACCTTTACCCATCCATCCTTTAGAATAATCTAGTGGGCATCATTCCTCTTATGCTCTCTTTTGGGTCCAACTCCATCTGAAGCTCTTAATCACCACAATGATTGAATATGATCATCCCATTTAGAAAAGTAGGAAACCTTATTATAAATAATCTTATCCATCACTACTTCAAAAATCCCCCATTTTAGGTCTGCAATGATTTGTGACAAAGAAAGAGATGTATCCCTGGAAACTCTTCTATTCCATTCCTTTGCATATCTTCCACACCACCATTGAAGCACCAATAACCCATATGTCCCCCCAAAAGAGATTTCTTCCTCGAGGTTGGTCAAGTTGTTGAAACATCAAGTTCTTTTTTTTGGTAATTAGACCCAAAGTGGTATAAAATATACATTTACTAGACACTTCCAATCGAAGTTGTGGCCCATATATAAATTAGCTGTATGAATCTATATAGACTATATGTTTGACTAAAATTAATTTTTAGTTAGAATTATTTAAATTCACTTGTGCTAATAAGTTGGCCTGAAACGTGACATAATTTTGTGCTTTTACCTGAGGGTCAGCCACAACTGCCCACTTCTATTCCTCTAAAAATCATAGCCCAACTTGGCATTGTATTCTCCTCAACTTATCACACACCAAACGATTTCTTCTTCTAACTTTGACAATGAGAGCCTGCTCCCTCCCAACTTTGACATAATCCTCTACCTATCTTCTTGATACAAAACAAAATCTTCAACTGGCTTCAATACCTCAATCAGCCTGACCTATCCTGCTCCCTATACATAATCTACCACATGTTTACCAAACCTACCCTCATTCTCTACCACCAGTTCCTTATTTACCAAGAGATCAACCAATGCCACACCACCATTCTAAGAATCACTCCAAAACCTCACCTTCTTGTTGATGCCGAGTTTCCATGTGAGGTGATCGGTGATGATCCTCCAGTTTTCCCACATAAACCTCCAAATAGAAGAACCCCTAGCTGAGTTGGCAATGGTAAGTGTTCTTGAGGGGTCGTCTTTATCCAGGTATTTGTAGCGCATGACTCTCCACCAAATTTTCTCTAGATTTTTAAACATTTTTCACAAGAGTTTAGCCCTGAGAGCAATATTTTGAAGTTCCAAATTCCTGAAACATGCCCCACCCTCAACCTTATCAAAGAACGCCACTTCCCACTTGATTAATGGAATCTTCCTTTCTTATTTGGCTCTAGACCATAAATTTTTTTTTAGAAAACTTTCAATTTTATTGGAAACGTGACAATCTAATTTGAAACGCGACATTACATATATATGAATGACAAAACTACTTTAATCATGATTATTATCCTGGCTTGAGACAGCCATTTATTCTTCCATGGTGTAGCTTTGGCTTGGAACTTACTGATAACCTCCTCCCAATAACAACTTCTATTGGATCCAACGACTAATGGAGCACCAAAATACTTGGAGCGAAGGGTCGAAATATGAAATCCAAGCACCTTAGCAATTCTCCTATGTAGGATATTGTTGGTATTAAAGAAAAATATCTCAAATTTATCCTTGTTCATGATATGTCTTGACACAACTGAATATGCATCCAATGTTGCCCTAATGGCTTCTACCTCATGGATAGAAGCCTCCCCATACAAAATAGTATCATTTGCAAATTGGGAGTGTGAGATAGATTCCATATCCTCGTGGACAACAACGCCTTTCCAAATAATAGCCTCTCTTTTAATCTTAATCTGCCAACTCAACGCTTTTGTCATGATCACAAATAGAAATGGAGATAAAAGATCTCCCTGGCCAAGTCCATTATTCGATTTGAAGAAACCAAATAATGTGCCACTCACCACAAGGGATAATCTTGGGGACATAATGCAAGTTTGAATAATGTCAATCCAATTCTCAAAAAAACCAAATTTATGAAGAACATTAAACAAGAATTGCCATGAGACTTTATCATTTACTCACATTCAATTTAATCACCATACCTTTTTGTCAGCTTCCTTTGATTGAGTGAATGATCTTTGAGGTGAGGATAATGCTATCAACTATATTCCAATTTGGGGTAAACCCTTTTTCCTCCTTAGAAATAATGTTGGGAAGAACATTCTTAAGCCTATTTTCCAAAGCTTTCAAAAGAATCTTGAAAATCAAATTACAAAGAGATATTAGCCTTAAATCTGCCATGTATTTACAATCTTCTTTTTTGGGAATGAGCACTATCACTGTGTTATTCAAATCTTTGACAAATTTCTTTCCTTTCCTTATATCCTCAATCAACCTAAAAATATCTTCTCCCACGAATCCCCAACAATGTTGATAGAACCGAGTAGGGAATCCATTTGGTCCAAGTGCGTTGTCAGGGTGCACTTGAAAATTGGCACTATTCACTTCTTCTTTGGTGAAAGCCTCGCACAAAATTTTGTTTTCAACATCAGAAACCATACTTGGTATTGACCCTAAAACCTCCTCCCTTTGGGATAGCTCGAGAATCTTTTCATCGCAAAGGATTGATTTAAAATAGTGTACAACTTCACTCCCAATTTTCTCATAATATAAACACCAAGCACCCATAATATCCTTGATTCTATCAATCATGTTATGCACTCTTCTTGCTTTGACTGAGGTGTGATTTTTTTAAGAATTGGAATCTCCTTGTCTGAGCCAATTTTCTCTAGCCTTGTCCTTCTAGAATATCTCTTCTCTAGGCAATAGTTCTAAAAAATGATTCTCTAAGTTCTTTTTCTTTTATAAAATCCTCAAAATCCATCCCTTTCTTGATGATTTGGTCATTCAAATCACAGAGCTCAGCTTCCACGCAGGATTTCTCAACAAAAATATTCTTAAAGCTCTCCTTATTCCAAATCTTTACCTTATTTTTAATAAAATTCAATCTACTCATAAACCTGAAATTCAAAGTGCCTTTGTAAATATTACTATCCTTCCACCATTCCCCTAGTTTAGTGGTCATTGAACCATCTCTCCACCATAGTGTCTGAAATTTAAAATAACCTTTTCCTGACTTAACAGGCAATCCAATTTGCAACAACATTGGGAAGTGGTTTGATGAGGAATAAGGAATAATAAAAGATGAGAAAGAAGAAAGTTATCCACCCAATATTTTCCCAAGAAGAAATGATTGAGCCTCATAGAAATATTGGTAAATCCTTTCCTCCTATTCATCTAGGTAAACACCCCATTATTTGGCTTAATATTAAAAATATTGTTGTCATTTGCTCCAAAATCGAACATGATTATGATTGTAGACACCTAAAATTTTCATGTCTAATTAAATAAATATTTTATTTATTTAATTATCTAAGCTTAATTCTTCTATTAATTAAATAAATCCTTATTTATTTAATTAATTCATTTATCTTCTTCTAGCCTTATTTCTCATTTAAATAAATACATTTATTTATTTAAATTATCATTTTCCTAAATTAAATAAATATCTTATTTATTTAATTGATCCCACTTCTTCTATTAATTAAATAAATCTTTATTTATTTAATTAATTCATTAACCTTTTCCACCTATGACACATGTCATTCATCTCTTAATTCATACACTACCTACCCCTTTCATTATTTTATTATTTCTTTTACCTACCCTCTAATCATAGCCGACCTCCTTTTACACCTCTCAATCTTATCCCTCCATTTCATATAGTGTCTTCTATATAAGGAGATGCTTCCTTCATTATCAAACCCTAATCATTCATTCTAATCACTCAGCCTAATCGACAATTTGGAGGACTCGACTACACTACGATCCTACTTGCAACCACATTCCGTTCTTTGTTGAGCTCTTGTGCATATTAAAATCTGAGAGCAAATATATCAAGCAAGATCAATGGAGATAGGAAGAATGGAGATCAAAACCCTATTGGACATGTGATGGTATAATCTTTGTGATTTCATTTGATTTGCATTGTCTTAGGTAATCTTCATATGTTATGGTGGATCTTTGTTGATTGTTAGGCTAGGGTTTTGTGGTTGAATTCATTTAGCCTTTCAATATTGTTATTATTGTTATCCATTTTCACCATATACATTTTGGCACGCCCGGTGGGACTCTTGTCCCTTTGCATTTAACATTTTTGTTGTAGATTTTGCATTTTTTGAAGTTGTAGATCGGACATTTTCCGACGGCATTTTAGGTATTTCCGCGTCTGCGAGCATTCGGATTGCGTCTTTGAGTTTCAGAAGCGTCTGCGAGATCAGGAATCGCGTCTGTGTTTTTGTCAAAATTTATTTTGCAGGTTTCCGGAAGCTGCGTCTGTGTTTTATAACCGCGTCTGAGAAGTCTCTACCCGTGTCTGCATTTGGAAAAAGCGTCTGTGTTCTCTGAGCGCGTCTGTGCATCACAGAATCGCATCTGTGTCATACAGACGCGTCTGTGTCTGGTATAGCAACGTCTGTGTTTACTGTTTTGAAAATTTTCAATTTTTCTTTGATCCGGGTTTTTGGATTTCGCGCTTAGGGTTTCAGATCTGGTTTATTTTTGCACTAATCCTTGCAGATCTAGCTAATCAAGTTGAGCAGCTTGCTTTGGGGAGGAAAAACGTTTTTGTTGAAGGCCCCTTTTCACAAAGTCTTTTGGGTTTTTCTAAAATTTACCTAACTTGTGTGCTTGCAGGAAGGGGTTATCATTTGAAACAACCCAAACTACTAACAATTTTGTTGCAGGGCCTTGGCTAGGGTTTTTGTAATTTTGTTGTGTGCCTTGTTTTCATAAATTAGCAAACACTTCCATTAGTGCACTAAAATTGAATCATTGTCTTTTGTGTCTTGAGCAATAGGCTCTTTTTGTTCAATCTTTAGAGGGCCTGTCTTCCCGTGTGGTCATTAGGACTACTAGTGAGAAGAGAACGACCCAAGTGGTAGTGAGGAAAACCCACCTCTTCCGAACCACTATAATCAAATGTATTCATGGTGAAAACTATGAATAACATGTGCTGATTAGTTCATACCGACACTATGTCTCCCCATAAACCCGTTTGATCAAATTTATTTGATCATTTGTAGGGCGTAACCCCTACCGGCTGGGAGCCTTCTGTATTTACAGAGCTGAAAGTGCCACATGTATGGCCACACAAGCGGATGCCCTTACTAGCACCTTTTTGTTTTAGAAGCCCAAATCCTTCTAGTTGTTGAGGCAGGAGGTCGGACCTCTGGTAGCGGCCCACACACATACGGTTCTTAGTAGAGATACAAAGTTCGCCATGGGGAGTTTTCATGGGGACTGATGCTTGGCTAACCCAAGAAGTGAGTGCCGAGGGTGGAGCCAGTGAGGTCAAGCATCTAAGTATCTGCTCTGAATAGCGTAGCCTCGGGGGTAAAACCCTATGTGGGATCAACAACTATTGTCTTGGCCAGCCATAAGAATTGTGCTTGACTTATGTTAAACATTCAAAACATTCAAGACCAAACAACAAAACATTGTGTCTTTTGTGTCTTCAAGTGTATGCAAAACAATTTTACATCAAACAACACACTTTTCTTGAAGTCATTTTTGGAGTCTAAACAGTTTGCAAACATTGAGTCATCAACATTGTGTCCTCTTGTCACGAAAAATAGTCAAACAGTCAGATTTGGTCACAACAAAACAATTTCACAGATTGGAAAAATTGCACGAAGTTTACAGAAACGCGTTTGTGTCTATTTTAACCGCGTCTGGGTAATCTAAGCGCGTCTGTGAAGGGCAAAATAGCGTCTGTGTTTTTAGAAGCGTCTGTGTCGAACAGAGACACGTTTGTGTTTGGAAAACGCGTCTGTGAAGTATACAGAGGCGTCTGTGTTCAAAATTGCAAAAAAAAAAACTTTACAGTCCAGCAAACATAAACAAGAAAATCTCAGAATCGCGTCTGTGTTTAACATAGTAGCGTCTGTGTCCGGAAATCGCGTCTGTGAAGGATACAGTCGCGTCTGTGTTCAAAATTGCAAGAAATTTTTTTTTCAGAGTCCAACAAACAAGAGAAATCAGTTTCGGAATACTTGAGCTTCCTAAGTTGTTTCTTCAGGTTTCATCTAGCATTCAATCTGTCCTTGGGTCTCATACAGTTCGTCATTGCTTTATATCTCATTTTACATTCATACTTGTCTAAACTTGGGTCAAAAAGGTCACTTGCTTGTCCTCACTATACTTTTTCAACACACTACATACAACTACACTTTGCTAAGTGGTCCCTCATCAAGGTTTCTTACCTTTGGGTCTCATTTGGTCTTACTTAGAGTCAAGGTCAGCTTACCTCATCAAGAGAAACAATCATCTCTTTGGAAGTCACACCTACTCTACTACTTACATACCTGGTCTTACACTTTGGACATTGCAAGTACACCTCAAGATTCATTTACACTCCATACAACTCTTGGTCTTCCATACCTTTTCCATTTTTTCATCTAGTCTCTCACATCTTGGTCAACACCTAGTTCATGGTTGAAACCCGTCTTCAAAAATCTAGGAGAATAGCTAAAGAAGCTCAAGAATCCGCAAACATGAGTTCTTATGAATATGACAATGATTTATTTTATAATCCTGAGCACACTACATTACCAGACATGGATGTTTATAGAAACAATCCAAATGTGAAAAACACAAACACTACAAACAACAATGCTACACGCAATGACAATGCAGACAGCCTTTCAATACAAGCAGCAGACATAGAAGAATCCATAATGAATCCTCATTTCAATAGATTGGTTGAAGAGATAATGAGGAGAGATCGACAATACTTCTTACACATGATGGCACAAAGTGGAGCTAAAATACCTCATGACTTTGACATGTCTCGACTTATGGAAAGTCGACCCTCACAACAAACTCAATCCAACATGGATCAAAGGAGACCAAATAGTGGAGGAAATAGAGCACTGAATATGATGCCAAAGTCACCATCAGTTTTACTTCAAAAACCAGAAATCCCACATACACAAGCTCAAACATATGATACTTACCTTCGAAGACCATCATGGAAGCCTTATGTGGATAGATATGCTCAATCACATGCTCAAGCTATGGATCAATCAAAACAAGTGGATACTCAAAGACATCCTCAAAATTTTGACACAAGGAGACCTCATGTCAAAATTGGGGGCAACACAATGGAAAATGAAATGCCTATTGAATATGGTATATATGCACAAAATAGATATGGGGTCCCTCAACATGAAGTCATGCCAAGTGCTCCATATATGCCGTAGCAATATAGACCTCCATTTGGACATGTCTACGATCAGTATCATCCATACATGCAACAAGCTCCTCCTCAAATGGGTGTTTCAAATACGGGGTATGCTACAAGAAATCAATCTCCTCCCAAAAGTAATTTGGAACAACAAATAAGAGATCTACAAAAGAAAATGGAGGACATGAGCACATCAAAACCAACATACACTATGAGAGATATATGTCCTTATCCCTTTGATAAGAGCATTCCAATGCCTCCGTTTCCTGCACATTTTGTCACACCAAAATTTGACAAGTATAGAGGGAAAGGAGACCCCAAGGCACACATAAGAAATTTTTTCACAGCCTGCATAGAGGTAGCAGCAGAAGAAACATACTTGATGAGGTTGTTCCCACAGAGCTTAGGAGATCAAGCTATGGAATGGTTTTCTCAACTACCTCCTGGTATTAAGTCATGGGGTGACTTAGCAGAGGCATTCATTTAGCATTTCTCTTACAATATAGAAACAGATGTCTCAGTTACTACCTTGTGCAATACGAAACAAAAGGAAGGAGAATCTTTCGCAACATTTTTACAAAGATGGAGAAATCTAGCTAGTAGATGTTCTTGCGAAATCCCACAGAAACAAATGGTGGAAATGTTCACTCAAAACGTTAACAAGGATATTGGCTATGATCTAAGGAAAGCTTGTTTGTCCACCTTCAAGGATGTTATTGAAAAGGGGTTAGCAACAGAAAAGGTCCTAATTGAACAAGGAGTCATCAAGCTATTCAAGGAAAAAAAAGATGACTTTAAAGGAAAAGACAAGCCAAGATTTTGGAATAAAAACAAGAACACAGTCAATGATGGTGTTGTTGATGCCAACACAGTGCGACCCAAATTCATCTTTTCTGGATCAAGTTCTACCAACAATCAGGTGAACACTCAAACAACTTCTAGACCACAAAGGAAGTACACTCCATTGGGAGAACCACTTGAATCAGTATTCAAAAAGCTTGTGGCAAACAAAGTGATCACAGTTCCAGATTTTCCTCCATATGAACCAAAGGTCAAACCAAATTGGTGGAATGATGATGAGTATTGCGAATTTCATAAGAGTAAGGGTCACAAGACAGGTAATTGCCATCGATTGAAAAACATTGTGCAAGATCTCATTGATAGAGGTGATATTGAGATTGAGGGACATTCATCTAATCAAGAACATGAGGTGTTTAAGGAACCATTCCCAAAACATGACAAAGGAAAAGGCAAAGTCACAGATGATCAAGCCAATTACACTAGAGCACCTTACAATTATGATTCTACTATCAATCACATCTCAATGGAAAATCATATCTCTACTATTACTATCAAGAACAAAAATCCTGAGAATCCTTCTCAGAGACCCAAGATTGTCCTAAAAGGTGTGGGATCTTCTTCTGAGCATACCTCTGAATGTCATGTTACAACTTGTCGAGGTAAAATCACATTGCCAGGTGCCTCCACTAAGAATACCAATCCTTCATCAACTAAGCCTGAGTACGACCTTGTAGAACAATTAGGGAAGACACCTGCTCTCATCTCCATCCTTGAGCTTCTACGCATATCCCCCGCTCATAAAGCTATTCTTGACAAAATCTTGAGAGACACTGCCGTTCCTACTGATCTGAACGTGGACCAGTTTCAAGCCATGGTGGGATACCTTTCCATTCCACATTCCCTTACATTCACAGAAGCCGATGACGCCTCCGTAAGTTAGCCTCATAATGCACCTTTACATGTTGAAGCCTTCATACATAAACATCGAATAAAGCGAGTCCTGATAGATGGAGGAGCAGGTCTAAACATTTGTACATTGAGCACCATTAAATAATTGGGATATTCCGATAAAGCTGTGAATTCAAAGAACCAAATTACCATCAAGGCATATGATGATGAAGAACGCTCATCCAAGGGCACGGTCATCTTACCGCTAAGAATTGGGCCAGTCACAAAGGATGTGGTTTGTCAAGTCCTAGATCTAGATCTCACATATAACATATTGCTAGGACATCCTTGGATTCATGAAATGAGGGCAGTCCCATCAACATATCATCAATGCATTAAGTTTCCTCATAATGGAGTCGAGGTAACAGTCAACGGTGATCCAAATCCGTTCATATATTGCAATAACTTGAGATCACACACTGAGACCATCATTCCCAGTAATCGTGAGGCTACTCCTTCTTCGGCATACATTGATCCTGAGTCATTGAAACCTTCGACCTCAAGACAAGGTGAACTTAAAGGAAAATTTCAAGACAGAGGCATGGGAGAATACACTCTAAATCAGACCATGTTTTTACGACAAGTCATAAGCTCTCCAAAAGAATTTGGAAGGCCACATCCTAACAAGCAAACATTCATCATGACGCTCAAATGGGATCCTACTACCTTTCAAAGATGGGGCGAATTGGAAGAGGAAGATTTATACAAAATGCTCTACAAAGACATTGAAGATGACACACATGATCAGATCAATATACCTTGTGAGAACTATGGCAAAGGCTTCAAGATTCTACAAAGATTTGGGTATGATGGAAAAAGCCCTCTTGGGTTACGCAAAGAAGGCGTCAAGGAACCCTTACAGCCTAAATTGACTGTAAGAAGGGAATGCTCAAAGGGACTTGGTTTTCTGACTTCCAAAATACACACTAAAAGGACAAAAGAGGCATCGCAAAGCAAAGTTGCCAAAGTTCAACAAGAAGATTACTATTCCACAGATTCCAAAGAATGGGAATGGGGTTCAGACAAATCCTCCAGTGACTATGAACTCACCGAGACATTCAGAGAGCCAGATGAACCCACAGAAGAAGAGGAATTTTACAAAAACTTCAGAGTTGGTCAAGAAACAACTCATAGGGATTTCCCACAGTCTTCGTTTCAAGGTTTTAGGTCGAAATCACATAGGATGAGAACACCTATTCTGGAATACGCTACTAGTAACGACAATTTGGATTCGCTCGCGATTGAAACTGATGAGGAAAGTGCCATCAATGACCTCGACGATTGCCTTGATATACCCGAATATAACCACATCTTCACTCTTCGCCCTGCAAATTCCGAAAACATTAAAGACCTTCCCCTTGTTCATCCCCAACTCATTGACTGGGATCATGAAGGACCAGCACAATTTGATACATTTCAAAATGACGAAGCTATTATTGACTATCTTGGCATACGCGATGATCTTCCCCCTGGGGACCACAAAGCAGGATACACCATAGAACTCAACAACATGGCATATTTTGGTGAGGGTGTCGGACCTTCTAGTCGCAAAAATGTGAAAATAAGAACAAAACAAGGGTCTTATGGCGAAAACCACACTGTGGCGCTATCTGACTCCAAAAAAGTAAAAAGAAAGGACGTATCTGAGGGCGAAAACCTCTCTGAGGCACCCGAAGATGGAAGGCTCGACATTCTCCCAGCATCATATGAGGAAAAATCATCCATGTTGGTAGAGGAGACTATAAAGACAAACATTGGTACAGAAGAGGTTCCACACAACATATTCCTGGCTCAATCATTGACAGAGTCCGAAAGGGCAAAATTCATAAGCTTCTTCAAGGGACGACAAATCAACTTTGCATGGTCATATGCTGATATGCCTGGACTAGACCCGGATTTGGTAATGCATCATTTGACAGTCAAACCAGGGGCAAAGCCAGTAAGACAGAAATTAAGGAAAATGCATCCACAAGTGGCATTACTAGTCAAAGCAGAGCTGGAGAAATTATTGGATGTCGGATTCATACGCCCAATTGATTATCCTGAATGGATCTCCAATTTAGTACCTATCAGTAAACCAGATCGCAGCATTAGAATATGTACAGATTTCAGAGACATCAACAAAGCTTGTCCGAAAGATGACTTCCCATTACCAAATATCGACTTGATTGTTGATCTCACAGCAGGTCACGAAATGTTATCTTTAATGGATGGGTTTTCTGGTTATAATCAAATCAGGATTGCACCCGAAGATCAACACAAAACATCATTCACTTGTCCGTGGGGAACTTTTTGTTGGAATGTCATGCCTTTTGGGTTGAAAAATGCAGGTGCTACATATCAAAGAGCGATGACCACTATCTTTCATGATCTCATGCATGTAACTGTGCAAGATTATGTTGATGATCTCTTGGGAAAATCAATAGACAGAGATACACATTTGGACATACTTTCAGTCGCCTTTGATCGGTTGGAAAAATACAAGGTAAGATTAAATCCCAAGAAATGTGTCTTTGGAGTAACCTCTGGGAAGCTCCTAGGATTCATTGTGTCCAAAAGAGGAATCGAGGCCGATCCAACAAAAATCAAGGCTATCTTGGACATGCCGCCACCGAGGAATATCAGTCAACTCCGATCCTTACAAGGGAGACTCCAGTCTATATGAAGATTCATAGCACAACTTGCAGATAAGTGTAATCCTTTCCAGCACCTGCTACATAAAAATATCAAATTCAAATGTGATGATAACTGTCAACAAGCTTTTCAGACGCTCAAAGATTATCTTTTGAATCCGCCAGTGCTGATGCCACCAGTTACAGATCAGCCTTTGCTACTATACATATCAGCTACTCCAACAACACTGGGGGCACTCCTAGCACAACAAATAGCTGACGGCAAGGAAAAACAGTATACTATATCAGTCGCACATTGGTGGGATACGAGCTAAACTACACACCAATCAAGCGTGCATGTCCCGCTGTGGTCTTTGCTTCACAGAAATTACGCCATTATATGCTTACTCACAAAACTAAGTTGATTGCAAGAATTGATCCATTAAAATATCTTCTCAACAAAGCTACACTTATTGGGCGACTGGCCAAATGGGTAATGATCCTGAGTGAGTTCGACATCGAGTATGTGGACAGAAAAACAATAAAAGGACAAGCAATTGCAGATCAATTAGCAGATGCTCCCATAATAGATGATGCTCCTCTAAATTCAGAATTTCCAGATGAGTCCATTCTAACGATATCACATGCAAAACCATGGCAATTATACTTTGATGGCTCGTACACACAGCATGGGGCAGGAGCGGGTATTCTCTTTATAACCCCCCAAGGCGATTCTATACCAAAGTCATACCGCTTATCATTTCCTTGCACTAACAATATAGCGGAATATGAGGCATTAACAACTGGATTAAGAATTGCAGTTCAATGGAAGATCCAAGAACTTAGTGTTTTTGGGGATTCTCAACTGGTCATCCGTCAAGCAACCGATGATTACCAAACAAAAGATGAAAAATTACTGCCTTATAAACAAATGGTGGATAATCTAAAACAACACTTCATAAAGATAGATTTTGAGCAGATACCAAGAGAACAGAATTGCGCTGCAGATGCCATGGCTACAATTGCTTCACTAATTGATCTACCGCAGAATGAGACCTGCTATGAGTTCCTGGTAGACAATCTGCTGGTTCCCTCATATGAGATCACTCCTACTGAAATGATATGCGTTGTTGGTCCTGAATCCCAGTTATATGGTTCCATATTCACATACCTTCGCAACAATACCCTACCTCCTGATCTATCAAACAACCAACGCTGCACTTTCATTTGCCAATCCTCTCGATATGTCATTCTAGCTGATATCCTATACCGGCGAGGTCTAGATGGCACTCTTCTTAGATGTCTAGAAAGCGACGAAGCTCAGATTGCGTTACGGGAAGTGCATGAAGGGATATGTGGTCCACATGCTAGTGGTCCTACCTTGGCCAAGAAACTCATCGGGACTGGATATTACTGGCCCAATATGGAAAAAGACTCATATCAGTTTGTCAAGAAATGTAAGCAATGTCAAATTCATGGAGACCTCATACATGCACCAGCACAAGAACTACAACCACTTGCATCTCCTTGGCCCTTTTGTTAGTGGGGACTCGATCTCATAGGCAAGATTCACCCTCCTTCTTCCAATGGTCATAAATTCATTATCAC
This sequence comes from Cryptomeria japonica, assembly GCF_030272615.1. Classification (NCBI taxonomy): domain Eukaryota; kingdom Viridiplantae; phylum Streptophyta; class Pinopsida; order Cupressales; family Cupressaceae; genus Cryptomeria; species Cryptomeria japonica. The sequence goes on along the minus strand of NC_081409.1, from coordinate 877,164,677 downwards.
TGCCATAGAGTATTTTACAAAATGGATTGAAGCCGTGCCTCTCACACAAGTCACTGGAAAACAAATTGCTACCTTCATCCTTAATTATATCATTTGCCGATATGGTATTCCTAAGTCCATTATTACTGATAATGGGCGTCCCTTCAAAAATCAGGATGTTCGTGAACTCTGTGACCGCTTCCATATTTCCCATCGTTTCTCCACACCATATTACCCCCAAGGTAATGGCCAAGCTGAGGCGTCTAATAAAACAATTCTTAAAATCCTCAAAAAGACAGTCGACGACGCTGGCCGTAACTGGCATATCCAACTCAATCCTGCACTTTGGGCCTACCGCACAAGTGTCCGCACACCTACAGGAGCTACACCATATTCACTTGTTTACGGCACTGAAGCCATCTTTCCTATTGAGGTTGAGTTACCCTCTTTACGGGTCTCTTTGCAAAACATCATCACTGATGAAGACTACAGGGTCTCTCGCTTACAAGAACTAGAACTGTTGGATGAATGGAGACAAATTGCTTTTAATCATCTCAAGGCTTACCAACAATGAATGAGTCGCAGCTACAATCACAAGGTCAAGCCTCACACATTTAAGGTAGGTGACCTGGTTCTCAGAGAAAACCCCAAGAATCAGCAAGACAGAGAGAAGAAGGGCAAGTTTGAACCAAACTGGCTGGGTCCTTACATCGTTACAACAGTCTATGGATCTGGGGCATATCAGCTTTCTACTACAGAAGGTGAACCTTTGGAGGATCCTATCAACAGCATGCACCTTCGCAGGTTCTACACATAGCTCATCGGAATGTCCTAATTCAAAAAATACAAAAAAATCAAAAAATTTCAAAAATACTGTAGCGTCCTAAAATTGTGACACTTGCAATTTCGACCGCATTTGGGTCTTCACGATGGCGATGCAACACACAACCTGAATGGAGACCCCGAAACCTGATTATGACACTGAAAACTGCATTTTCTTGCACCCTGGCCTGAACCTCCTTTGCACCCTGCTGTCCCGAGAGGTGGGACCAGAGCGCCCAGCGCCCTGGTCCTTCAAGACCAGGGCGCCTAGCACCCTTGTCCCCCAGGACCATGGCGCACAACGCCCTGGTCCCTGGGTCCTATTTTGGGCCTGGTCTCTTTTGGACTTTGGGTCTTTATGTTTGCAAATTGGAAAATTATCTTTCCTGGTCGGCCTAAGGTCGGGAAAATCAGTCTATCAGCCCTAATTAACAAGTATATAAACTACATTTTCCTCTTTCATTCGATATGATGGAAAAAGCGTGGAAACTATACTCAAGCATTCAAGCATTCAAGCATTCTTTCAAGCAATTGATCATTCTAAGTCTCCATTCAAGGCTAAGTGTTGCATTCAAGACAAGGATTCAACCATTGAAGAGGAGATCACATACTACATGCTACATACAACATACAACATACAACAAACAACAACATCTATACCTTCGCACATAAGGATACAAACATCCTTACAACAAGGTATTAGTACTTGTTTTACATTACATACATTTACATTTACAACAATTTCTCATTTCTTGGTTAATTCAAAAACCGGGGTTTGACCTAAAGGCAAACCCCTAATCCCTAACCCCCCAATCGTCTTCGCTTTTCTATGTGTAGGTTGCAGGTACGCGGCTGAAATTGAAGATCTAGAATCCTTGTGCAGAGACGAACAGATCCCCCTTCGTTTCACGGATTTTTCGGAGAACCGTGTGCACGCTAGGCGCCATCGTCCTGACAACTTTTGCTCAAATTTGCAGGACAACGCCGTATCGACATTTTACTGCTAATTTCAGGTCCGCAGCTTCATCCTATATCCCTATCTCAGTTTATAAGCGAATCTTTGTCACTTTCTATGCATTCCTAGCTTAATTCTTCTATCAACATTCTTTACAAAAGAGGGTAGCCTTGCTTTCTTAACCCTTGAAACACATTTAGCATCCAATCTTGCATTGTGTGGGATTGGATCTTGTGGGTTTCAACCCCTCTTTTAAATGTAAAGTCTCTCCCCTAAGTGAAAACCATCAACCCTAGTGAATCTCCCTTCTCTCTCCTTGGAGTTGGAAGAGGGGAGAGCAACTAGGGTTCGATCGCGATTTTCCGCTTTACATTTTGGTGAACCCGACGTGAACATCCTTTCTGATTATTCATAGTTAGATCTGAAAATTGGATTCCTTAATTACATTTCCATGTTTGATCTTTTGCAAAATTTTAGAGGTTAATTGCATAAAAACCCTAAATTTTCTTTTTAAGTAATTAAACTTGTGAAATGTTTAATTGTTAATGCTTGTTTCAGATCTGCCCTTCTATTACAAATTATCAATTAATATTTGTGCTTTAATTTTGAAAATTAAGTGGTTAAGTGTCAAAACCCTAATTTTTGAAACCCTCTTGATTCAACCTTTGTCCGACAATTTCATTGATCAAAACATTTCCAAATCGGCTGTAACTTTGGATTCCGGCATAAAATCACAATATCTTTCATCCCTGAAAATTTGGAAAAAAGTTGCGAGGACCGTGTGCACCCCGAGCGCCATCGTCCCCGACATTTTTTTCGAAATTTCGGGAGCGAGATCTTACTGTATTTTTCTGCTAAAATCCAGAATTTTGGCTGATTTTATCAATTACAACACTTTCAAAATTACAGTCAAAGTTGGTCTAGCGATTGCTTGGATTGAGGCTTCTAATCATTCAAAAAATTGTTGAAATTGAAATTTGTGTCAAAATTATGTTTCTTACAGTCCTAAATCTGAAAAGTGTGTTAACATTCATTCGAAATTTCAGTGCTTTATTCAAATTCTTGCAATTTGTGACTTTTGAAATTAAGTGCTTAATTACAACAACTTTGATTTCCGCTTTCAAAATCGAATTTTGCGTGAAATTAAGTCAATTTTTAAAATCCAAAACTTGCATTGCTTTTGGTATTCCCTCTAAAATCATAAAATTCAAAATTTCAGTTTCCCTCTCTTTTTCAAAATTCAAATTTTGCATTTTTCGACAATCTTGGTAGGGTTCAATTTTGGGATTGCAACTTTAATTTGGCCTATCTACAGATCGTAAAATCACTCAATTTTTTCAGGTTAGCTGTAAAATCATCATAACTTTCATCCCTGCAAATTTTGAAAAAAGTTGCGAGGACCGCGTGCACTCCGAGCGCCATGATCCCGGACATTTTTTTCGAAATTTCGGGAGATTGTCCTGATTGTATTTAACAGCTTAAATCTGGAAGATTGGCTGGTTTTACTGAAATTTGCTACCTCGAAAATTCAAAATCTCTCTCTCTCTAGTGCATGAGTTTTACAACAATAAGTCCTACTTACACTATTCCCGTTAGACGAAGCCTTAGAATTAAGTCCTTCCAAGGTTTAATTACTGAAGAGATGGAACCTAATTTGAATGGTCTTTTTAACGAGGACATGGGTAATTCCTCTAATCCTCTTAATGATGAAGAAGCTCTCCATGAGGTTTCTGTAGAACAACTTTCAAAATTGGATAACCAATTTGACGATTTTAGACAATGGATGTCTCAAGAATACCCTGATAGTCAAGCTCTTCCTTTAATTGAGGGTCTAAAACGTATGCTTCAAAGTGATAAGAATGGAATTGATATTTTGCGTGGTATTGCACACATTGTGGATTCAAATGTGATGCCTATGAAAAGTTGTGCCGAAACCTTAGGTTATACACAACCTCCTACTCAAGTCAATCATTCTATTCCTTTGACGACTCCTATTGCTAGTATACCTACTTTTACATCAAACATAATGACTACTTCAACACAAAACATTCCTCCTATGATCACTAGTCATGGGGGCAATCCCTCTTCTTCAATTAACCCTCTTCCTTCAATCAATCCAACTTCTTCATTCATTCCTTCAATGAGTGTGCCTATTATATCACCACAAATGAACATGACGCAAGGGGGCAATTCATTTAACCATTCCATTCCTCCTTGTAGTGTTCCTCTTGTCCAATCATCTCCTATGACTAACTATCATAGTGTCCCACCACCTTACTCTCTACCTTCTTTCAATAACATAACACCTCCATCACAATCTAACACGTCTAATATGAACTCTTCGACTGAAGCGATCATTAACAATCTTGCACAAACTGTCTCTTCTTTACAGCAACAAATTGCCTCTATGAATCAATCTAAGTTTAGTGTGCCCACATTTGATGTTGCGAGCCCACTTTCTCTTGATATTGTTCGAGCTATCCCCCCTAAACATGTTGAAATTCCGCATTTGGAGCTTTATAATGGTAAGGGTGATCCTCTAACACATGTTAAGACCTTTCAAACAATATGTACTGATTTTGCTTATGACCAAAGGTTGCTTGCAAAACTGTTTACTAGAACATTAAGAGACAAAGCCCTACAATGGTATTGCTCGTTGCCTTCCTATTCTATTACTTCTTTCGAACAACTTGCAAATGCTTTCATTCAACAATTTCAAAACAATATAAGTCCTAAAGTTACTTTGATTGATTTAATGCATTGTAAACAAGGTGTTAAAGAAAAAGTGACTGATTTCATTGGTAGATATAAGCATTTGTATGCTCAAATTTCCTTTCCAGTGCCTGACAATGATATTCAAAGAATCTTTATTTCTAATTTACAAAAAGACATTAGAGAAAAACTCCTGTTTTCTGAGTTTACTTCTTTCCAACAGTTGTGCGCAACTCTTCACAATTATCAACTGACTATGAGTCAAATGGAACAATCACATCCTATGACTCCGAGTGATAAGGGTGATAGTAGTCAACAACCATTTGGGAAGTTTAAACCGAACAGAGAGTCCATTAAATTCAATGAACACATCATCAACAACAATGTGAATGCAGCATCAGGTGTGCCTCCTATTTCTAAGTTTTTCAAGAGAGAAAGAAAGTTTACTCCTTTGAATGAATCATTGCATAGTATTATGAATAAGTTAATGGAACAAAATGTGCTTACTCTTCCTCCTATAAGGAAAATTGATCCTGCAAAGATTACTTCACCTTATTTTGATAACAAATCTTTTTGTCAATTTCATCGTCAACCTGGGCATGATACTGAAAAATGTTTTTCTTTAAAGGGGAAAATTCAAGATTTGATTGATAATAATACTATTTCTGTTTCTGGAGTGAATGATAGAGGCAACACATCTGTAGCTCCTCCTAACCAAAATCTTCATATTTTCACTGATCCATTACCTTCTCATACCTCTAATGCGATTGATACTACTGATTCCTCTGTCTCACCTGATGATCTTGTGTCTATGACTCCTAATGTGATTAACTTTGTGGAGCAATAGAAAATCCCTAAAGAACCTTCCATCACATTTGATTCTAGTGAAACTATCAGGGCACCTGATGGTCCTTTATATATAGTTGCAAAAGTCAAGAATACACCTTGCCGTGGAGTGCTTATTGACCCTTCTTGTATGGTTAATGTCATTACTGAAGAATTTCTTTTTACTTTGCAATTGAATCAAGTGATCTATGACAAAACAGATGTGATTGTGAAATTATTTGATGCATTTTCTTCTCCTGCAATTGGTTCTATTACATTACCTATTGAGGTCCATAACAAATCCCTTGATGTGGACTTTGCTATTATTCCATCATCCGAACAATTTCGTGTGAAGCTAGGCTATCCTTGGCTATCTTCCATGAAAGCTATTGCTTCTCCTATTCACAAGTGTTTGGAATTTCCCCATAATGGTGAAGTTGTTACTGTCAATCATAGTCTCTTTAAACCAGCTGAAAGAACTTCTAGCGTTCCTATTGATTATTTTTGGCCTAAACAATTCCAATCTCTTCCTCCGCGAAGTGATCATCTTTTCAAATCTTATCAAAAGTGGAAAACAGATATGATCCTATCTCTAAGTGAACCTAGAACACCCAAACTTGATATTCCTATCATTCTTGAGAAGGAAGTTCTTCCTTTGAAAGGTCAAACTAATGTCTTTCCTCAAGAAGATTCCTCACCCATTCCTATGGATGTGACTATAACTATATCTAATAAACTTCCTAAAAGTAAACCTATCCCTCCTCGTCATGATGGACTTGGTCTCCTTCCAAAACCAAATATTCCTCCCTTATATGGAGCAGTTCCTCCTCCTTCCTTCAATAGAGAGAAGAGACCTTCTTCTTCTCCTATTATCCAGCCTAAGAGACCACAACCTAAACACCCAAGTGATAAGGATGAGAACATTCCTCCTCCTCAATCTTCTCCACTTCCTACTAAGACTAGACGAAATCGTTCTGCAGGTGAACGCTGATGAAAGCGTCGTCTTAGAGCTCAAGCAGCTGCTTCTCAAACTTTGCAATCTCCAAAAACACCTTCAACAAGCATTATTCCATTTTCTCCTCAGCCGGACATTGAGCCTAAATCTCCTAAACATAAGATGCATGATGGTCTTGATCCTGTATGAGTTAAAGATCCTATTTTTATAAATCTTGATGATGATATAGATGAAAATGTCATTCACGATGAAAATGCTATTTCTACTGTTCATTCTGATAGTGAATATGAACTTGTTGATATTGATAACCATTTATCTAACGAATTTTCTAAAGCACTTATCCTAGCTCCTAGACAAGAACAACGTGGCTTGGAACATGAACATAGCCCTTGTTTGGATCTTGTGATAGCTCCATCTGCTGTGTTGGATGTTCCTCCTCTAGCATGTTCCCTACCTTCCCGAAACATTGATCAGCAAGATCGGGGGGTAGATGACGTGCTAGACTAGTTTCATTAGCATAGCAGATTCTCTCCTCCTCTCTTTTGTTACTTCTTCTATATGTTACTCTCATTCTTCTATTTGTTGTCCTTAGTGTTGTCTACTTGAGGACGATGCAAAGCATTGAGATCTCTCGATCTCTCTCATGTTGACTCAAAAGACACATGTGTTCCCTTCTTCTAGGTGACCTTCCTTGATTGGGGAATGAAGAACAATTATGCATACATACATATGATATACATGAATTATCATACAACATACTGACCCCGAGGAAAGCGAAGTCACCTCGTGCTTTGTGTTTTGTGTCTATTATCCTTGGGTTTATCTCACACTTGGGGGCTAAATCCTTGTGATAATTTGCTCCTTTCTCATTTCTTATATGTATCACTACCTTAAAGCAATCACCCCCGGTGAGGCGTGTGCGATCGCTTTAACGTAAGGGGGCATACATCCCGTCCATATCTTTTCAAGATACTTGAAAATTTCTTGACAAATTTAGCTTTGCCTTGAAAATTTTTGATATCTTTCTTGCATGACTCATAGTGAGGGAACCTTACTACTGACAGTCATGGTTCTCCCTCGCGATCTTCCCTTTTACTTTGTCAATCGAATTCGTAAGATCCTTAGTCCACTGGGGGCTTGGTGTATCTTGCGTCCTTGACGTGGTGAAGGTTTTTCAATGTTATTTCCTTGTACTTTACCGGAAGTATTGGCGTACGCTTATACTCCCGCTAAAGTGGGGGCTAAATGTAGCGTCCTAAAATTGCGACACTTGCAATTTCAACCGCATTTGGGTCTTCACGATGGCGACGCAACACGCAACCTGAATGGAGACCCCGAAACCTGATTCTGACACTGAAAACTGCATTTTCTTGCACCCTGACCTGAACCTCCTTTGCACCCTGCTGTCCTGGGAGGTGGGACCAGAGCGCCCAACGCCCTTGTCCCCCAGGACCATGGCGCCCAGCGCCCTGGTCCCTGGGTCCTATTTTGGGCCCGGTCTCTTTTGGACTTTGGGTCTTTATGTTTGCAAATTGGAAAATTATCTTTCCTGGTCGGCCTAAGGTCGGGAAAATCAGTTTATCAGCCCTAATTGACAAGTATATAAACTACATTTTCCTCTTTCATTCGATATGATGGAAAAAGTGTGGAAACTATACTCAAGCATTCAAGCATTCAAGCATTCTTTCAAGCAATTGATCATTCTAAGTCTCCATTCAAGGCTAAGTGTTGCATTCAAGACAAGGATTCAACCATTGAAGAGGAGATCACATACTACATGCTACATACAACATACAACATACAACAAACAACAACATCTATACCTTCGCACATAAGGATACAAACATCCTTACAACAAGGTATTAGTACTTGTTTTACATTACATACATTTACATTTACAACAATTTCTCATTTCTTGGTTAATTCCAAAACCGGGGTTTGACCTAAAGGCAAACCCCTAATCCCTAACCCCCCAATCGTCTTCGCTTTTCTGTGTGTAGGTTGCAGGTACACGGCTGAAATTGAAGATCTGGAATCCTTGTGCAGAGATGAACAGATCCCCCTTCATTTCGCGGATTTTTCGGAGGACCGTGTGCACGTCGGGCGCCATCGTCCCGACAACTTTTGCTCAAATTTGCAGGACAACGCCGTATCGACATTTTACTGCTAATTCCAGGTCCGCAGCTTCATCCTATATCCCTATCTCAGTTTATAAGCGAATCTTTGTCACTTTCTATGCATTCCTAGCTTAATTCTTCTATCAACATTCTTTACAAAAGAGGGTAGCCTTGCTTTCTTAACCCTTGAAACACATTTAGCATCCAATCTTGCATTATGTGGGATTGGATCTTGTGGGTTTCAACCCCTCTTTTGAATGTAAAGTCTCTCCCCTAAGTGAAAACCATCAACCCTAGTGAATCTCCCTTCTCTCTCCTTGGAGTTGGAAGAGGGGAGAGCAACTAGGGTTCGATCGCGATTTTCCGCTTTACAAATACAAAAAAATTATAAAACAAAAAAATCGTTACTTGGTGAAAACCTGGCAAACAGGCGCCTTGTGACACAAAAAACATTGAAAAATCGAAAAAAGTAAAGAGAAATAATTTCGTCCAATGGTGAAAACCACTTCGGTGGCGCCCTAGGCAAGTACCATGGTGAAAACTGGGTCACCAGCGCCATGTGTAGAGACATTGCTCCTCCCTCCTTCAGGATTCACTTTCATCCTTCACTTTGCACACACTCACAACCTATTCATTCATAATAAACTTACCCATTCCCATCATGGCTTGTTATTGATCTACCCAAGATTGGTTAGCCATTCATAATGAACCTCCCTTTTCGCCTCCCTTTCCATTCATAATAAATCAGATCCTATCTGTGGCTAAGGCAAATCCTACATCTACTGATGGGTGTGGAACTGAGAACATCACATGTTTCGGGGAGTACAGTTTCTTCCAGCTTTTTTCAGTCTATTCGCGCACAATCCACAATAAAGCAACATTTGCATCACAGATCCACAATAAAGTTTCATCTTCTCCACAATAAAGTATCAGTTTCATGGATTCAGTCAGTTTCAAATGAGACACAGTAGCAACAATGGGCCTCAACAAAATCAAATCTTTCAATAGACTCAGACAACATATGGTTCAGTGTTAATCTATCCTTTTTGTGAAAGTGAACATTGTGACCACAATCGAATAAGACTTAAACAAGTGACAAGAGACACTAAACTTGAGGACTACAGTGGATGTTGGTGTCAAGTCTTGGCTTTCTTTTGATTTTATCTTTTTGGTGACATGTCTTTTAGCTTTTCCAGGATGTCTCTGACTAAAGATTCCATCTCCAGGATGTCTTTGACTAGAAAGGCGAGGATGGGGTATCGTCACCTATTCGCATTTGCTATCTGTGGATTGTCTTTTAGTAATGCTATGACTTGTCCAAGGATATGAGGACACTATGAGTCTAGTATGAACTGGGGCATTCCTTGTTTGTGACTATCTTATCTCCATGCAAACAGGTACAATGACTTTCTGGGTCAAACATATACCTCGATTGTCATAACCTATTTTGCCATAATAAAGCTCAATGATGATAATGCACAAGAAGCTCTTTCACGTTCATATCTTCTGTCTTCCATCCCCCTTTCTTGATTGACTTCCATTGTCCTTCTCGAGTCCGCGTAGCCTGCTATCACATGATTGAGTATAATGACACACCAAAAACACTTGCATTTCATATAGTTACACCCGCATCACCACATATAAGCATTTCATACATACATATACATATCACAACTGCATCACATCCTGCATACAACACATGTTAGCACATCTTACATTTCCATCATGTAAATAATCATTTGCATTATCATATTCATCTGCATTACATACATTCACATTTGCATCATGCATCCCATATAAAACATAAAAGAACAAAAATATTGCATTGCATCATATACATATTTGCATCCATATCATAAGCATCACATAAGAACATCTCATCACATAGGTACAGATGCATATAGCTACCGCAAAGATTCATCATCTCATATATATATATATATAAAATGTCATGATACAATGATGTCAAAATCATATGGCTACAATCACCCGCAGGTGTCTACATCATTATACAAAATGGTACAAAACTGATACAGAGGAACTCACTGATCACTCCTGCCAACACTATTGGTAGTGCTAATCCTATCCATGTCATGGTATCCCATGCCATGTGTCCCACCCTCATCTCCAGTCTTGGATCCTGGAATACCCATCTCAGCGCCTCTCTGTCTCCATCTCGATCGTATGGGATCATCTCTCCATCGATCGGTATGCACAAAATCCTGTATACATCCTCGAGGGTCACTGTCATCTCCCCCATCGGCAAGTGAAAAGTGCAAGTCTCGGAGTGCCATCTCTCTGCCAGTACAGTTAGCAAACCCATGTTCGCTCGAAACTCAGGCACATACAACACATGTCTCAAACCCATCTCCTCAATCGCAGCTCTGTCCTCAAAAGACAACTCTGGTCGCAGTCTCTGTGTAGACGGGAATCTCTCCCGTGACTCTAGCATAGGCAGATACTCCTGCAGTCAAACAATCGAATCATGTCAGTTATCGTGGCATTCATTGTTTATCACAAAATGCTACTTGCTATCTAAATGCATATGGTTATCTATCCTAGTGACACTCATTGTTCATCACAAAGTGTTGCTATCTATCCTAGTAGTGCTCCCTGTTCATCACAAAGTACTACGTGTGTGACATTCCCTGTTCATCACAAAGTGTTACTCACATTTAGCACTCCCTGTTCATCACAAAGTGCTGCTCACACTCTGGGTACTCCCTATTCATCACAAAGTACTCTATCTTGGTACTCCCTGTTCATCACAAAGTGCCTTGATCTATCCTAGTCTTCCTAGAAGACTGAAACCATACATTTTAAGACATAAATGCGCTTTAAACTCATAAACGCGCTTCTTGACTGCACAAACGTGCTTCTGCAACATAGACGCGCTTTCTGGACATAAACGTGCTTACATCATGCACAAACGCGACTTCGGCACCTAAACACCCCTACAGGACACAAACGCGTCTGAAATGCACAGACGCGCTCGCATCAAGCACAAACGCGGTCCCAGACGTAAACGCGACTGGAACCGACACAGACGCGCTTGGCGGACACAGACGCGCCTGGCACCGACACAGACGCGGTTCTACGTTTTTTGCATTTTTTAAAGTCCTATTCCTAGTGCATTTATTGTTACCTAGCATGCATTAATGACAACAATAAATGCATCAAAGTACGAGGAGGTTTGGTGGTACTTACCGGCTCTCCTGCCTCTGCTGGCCTCTGAAATCGACGAACACGGTCGAATCTGTGTACGAAGGCCATCGCTGCTGACTGCTGCTGCTCTTTTCTCGCTCTGCACTGTGATCTCATAGGGGTGTGGATGACAATGAGGATGTCTTTTGCCCGTGGTCTATCTTATAGCCTACCCTAGCCCTCGCCTTCATTTCCCGAGTCAGTCTTCTTTATCCTGTGACTTTGTCACTTTATCCAGTCAGTCCATTCTAGCCTCTCTTTCTTATCGAGAGATTGTCTGCAATCTTTTCAGACATTTTCATCCAATCTCTCAAGGGGGCATATCATTCCCATTCTGGGGCAACTCTATATCAGTTCATCTTATCTTCTTTGAAACAACGCGACAAGCCGCATTGTCTCAAAGAGGGGCAAAATGTAGACACCTAAAATTTTCATGTCTAATTAAATAAATATTTTATTTATTTAATTTCTAAGCTTAATTCTTCTATTAATTAAATAAATCCTTATTTATTTAATTAATTCATTTATCTTCTTCTAGCCTTATTTCTCATTTAAATAAATACATTTATTTATTTAAATTATCATTTTCCTAAATTAAATAAATATCTTATTTATTTAATTGATCCCACTTCTTCTATTAATTAAATAAATCTTTATTTATTTAATTAATTCATTAACCTTTTCCACCTATGACACATGTCATTCATCTCTTAATTCATACACTACCTACCCCTTTCATTATTTTATTATTTCTTTTACCTACCCTCTAATCATAGCCGACCTCCTTTTACACCTCTCAATCTTATCCCTCCATTTCATATAGTGTCTTCTATATAAGGAGATGCTTCCTTCATTATCAAACCCTAATCATTCATTCTAATCACTCAGCCTAATCGACAATTTGGAGGACTCGACTACACTACGATCCTACTTGCAACCACATTCCGTTCTTTGTTGAGCTCTTGTGCATATTAAAATCTGAGAGCAAATATATCAAGCAAGATCAATGGAGATAGGAAGAATGGAGATCAAAACCCTATTGGACATGTGATGGTATAATCTTTGTGATTTCATTTGATTTGCATTGTCTTAGGTAATCTTCATATGTTATGGTGGATCTTTGTTGATTGTTAGGCTAGGGTTTTGTGGTTGAATTCATTTAGCCTTTCAATATTGTTATTATTGTTATCCATTTTCACCATAAACAATGATATTCTTAAGGATCCCTTTTGATTTTTCGCTGGAAATGAGGATCTCCCAATGCTTCCATTTTGTACTTGAGCGATCTCCAAACAACTTCTTTCTCCTTTGTTTTGGTGGGGCCTTCCCAATCATCCAACTCTTATTTGTATCCAATAGTGATAATTGGATAATATTGGGATTCCATAGTATCTCCATACCACTAGATTGACCACATGTTACCTGAAAAACACCCTCCCATCTCTTGCAATACTTAGTAAATAGGCTTCCAACATCTTGGTTATATTTAGTTTCTTGTAAAAGGATTATCTCCACGTAGATTCTTTTATCAAAAAATGCTTAACCAAGCACTTCTTGTCAAGAGCCATGAGGCCCCTAACATTCCATGTAAGAATCCTCATCTACCTCTAAGGGAGGCCTTGGCTCCCTTAGATAATTTCAAAAATCTGACATGCTCATGAGACCTTTATCCAATGCCTCATCTTCTCAGTTCTATTTATTTGTTCTTCTCCCTCTTTTCCTCTTAGTCCTACCTAATTGCTTGGCCATGGATTGACACAAATATCTTACCACCACATTGTCTAATGCATCTTCCCTAGACTAGTCTCCCTTAAAAAACCAAAAACCCTTTGAAGAATCTCCTACCAAATCTACTTCCTCCCTGCTGCATCCCACTCTCCAATTCACATCCTAAAAAATCCCCCTTTTCCATTAGTGTTGTAGGAGATAACTCCTTATGATTCTTCTAATTTTCACCCTCCCTTATCAAAACACCTTTATCATTCTCTCTTTCCTTATGGATGGATTTTCTTATCTCCCCCTACATATCCTCCTAAATTTTTTTGCATTCTACTTGATTCATTCCTCTTGGAACATTCACCAGTTGAAACATGCTCATCCACCTTTTCCTTTCCCTATCCAATTCCCATAACCAAATTAACTACTTTATTCAACACAGAGACTCCATCGCTATTAGTTTTCTTAGGGTTCCACCTAACATTCTTACACTACAATTTGATTCTTTGTGGTCCTTACATCTACACTTTAGACAAAACAACTTGTTTTCTTCAATTTCCAAATCTTGCAACCACTATTTCCTCATTGCACAGAGCCTAATTTTCTTTAGGACCGTTCTAACTGCTGCTATTTTCAAATGGGCACACACACACACACACACACACACACACACACACACACACACACACACACACACACACACACACACACACACACACACACACACACACACACACACTCAAACACACACACACACACAGATCATTATTTGCTAGATCAACATCAATTTCCAATAATGTGCCCAACAACCATCCTATTTTCTTCAAACTCTCCTTGCTCCAATATTTAATCAGTAAGTTAAATAACCAGACCCACATAGACAAATCATATGGATGGAAATCCAAAAGATTGAAATTAAGTGTCCATGTCTACATATACAAAGGATCGTCTTTCATCTTCCAAATCCTTTCCCGCACGATTCTTGCCTTCTCCTATATGGTGGCGGCGAAAATAACAATGAAAACATTATGGGGCATGAATTTGATAGCGCATTCGGTCTTCAACTCCATATTGATCCACCATTTTATGGATGCCCTATCCTTCCTAATGATGGTATGATGAGTCAATAAGGATCTAGACAACTACTGAGAGGGGGGTGAATCAGTAGGTAGAAAACTGACTAAACGTTCACCAAACACAATAACATTCTCACAAGTCAATCTCAGAACTAACTGGTTCAAACACTGAACTATAAATTGCAATATCACTGTCAAGTATACTGGTTGATTGTCATAACAAAATAACAGTATAACAACTCAGAAACTCTAAAAACCTTTTAACAAAAACATTCAAATACTTTACTAACAATAGTAAAAGCATATTTCAGATTACTACCGGTCATCTTATCATATCTAAGTGGATTTAATAGTTAAGCAAATTAACCATATCAAACATAACTACCAAAACCATTCACCACTTGACACAATTATTTTGACATGGAAACCCAAATGGAAAAAACCACGGTGGGGATGAATACCCACAAGTATTCCAAACTCTTCTAAAGTTCACCCTGTTAGGAGCCAAGCCTGTTAAATCTTTACAAAAAGTCCCATTAGGAATAGATCCTATTAGGGACCACCTGATTAAGGGATTGACTATGATGCCTTATTAGAAGTAATACCCTATTAGGAGTAACCTCGATAGAGGAATTTGAAATCCAAGCTAATGGATCACCTGGTTAGAGGATTTAGATAGCACTAAGCCTATTAAAGCTTACCTTGTTAAGGGATTTGACTGTTTTAATTGTTAGAGAACAACATGGGTTTGCTGATGTGGTGAATAGCACTACTATGCTTGATCAGATCCTTTTCATGCTTCTATCTACCTTCACACATACTGCAGATACATCTTCTGGTTTGGCAACCAGTCACACTTACACAACCAAAATTGCCAACACTACAACAAAACAACTCATCTACCTTATAAGAAAAACAATAGGTCGGTAACACATCACAAACCTAAGATCTCATAGAGATTACAAACAAATCGGTTCAAGTATATCCGTTGGATTACATAGAAATCATTGCACATTATTCAAGACAACCTCGACTGCTCCTTGATCACTGCTTCATCGATTCCTGTAACTCATCACGTGGTTTCTATTTCATGCAATATACTCACTCATTCCCAAGATAAAACCGTTCTCTCTACACACCAAAAACCATTCGAAACTCTTCACATACAACATGCATATGTGGCATAATCATTACCATTCATCATTTAATCATAAACCATTACAACCGATTCACCAAGCTCCATCGGTTAGGGTTTAGCACATCAAGAGGTAGGGTTACCGGTTGATCTCACTACTTATTAAGTAATACCGGTTTCCTTCACTAGCTCACCTACTGGTTGCAAAAGAACATCATAACAACACCATTACCGGTTATAATTGACATCAATGACAACAAAATAGTTCATCAATGTAATCTTCATGCAAATGCCAACACCTAACTGCTATGAATTTTCTTATGATCACTTGAAGTTTCATAAGTTCTCTATCAATCTCCACTTCTTCTAATAAATCAATCTTTTGAAAATATTTAGACTCCATAAGTCTGCAATCTTGTGCTTCTTCCTTATGATGATCGCCATTGAAATCCTCCTCATTCCCTTCAGATTCGCTTTGCAACTTCGCCATTTCAAATGGAGCAATAATACTAATTTAGAAGAATAAAGTTGAATTAATTAAATAAATAAAATTATTTAATTAATAAGGAGGAATAGTTAGTGAAATTGATGTTTGTAGGCATGGGACAATTTTAAGTGTTTACATTTTTCCCCTCTTTGAGACAATGTGATTTTGAGTGTTGTGTAAAGAAAATCAAGAAAATTTTGCCCCAGTTGTGATAGGGTAATATGGGTAGGATGCCCCCTTGAGAGATTGTTTGTGTGTTAAAGATATGAATAATCTCTCAAAAGAAGAAGAATATTATATGAGGGATAGAATAATATTAACTTGATGTCATGCATGACTTTGATTGGATAGTAGAGATCATTGGAGTGATTTGCAAATTGATTGATTGATCAAATTGATTGGATTGATCAAGTCTATCTTCAGGAAGGGAAAATATTGGATAAGAGAAAATATAGATGATTGTCTAGTTTTAGGAAAGATAATCCTTTATAATACAAATGACATACGATCATATGGAAAAGGTTAATGAAAAATATGAGTTGATGATAGACAAGGTTTAATCAAGATCTAATTTTGATTGGTCATGATAGATGATACCATAGCCTTGAACTCTTATTGTGATTTCATTGGTGTACAACAATATCATCATTGAGCCTTATTATGTGGCAAGTGGATATATTGAACTAAGGTATGGAAAGACCAAGGTGAGAAAAACTATCCCTTTGTGTTAACAAACATGTTGCAAATAAGGAATGCCTTGACACATACTAGTAGTAATAGATCCCTATCAGAATATATGAGGAAGTAACCGCAAAGAATTGTAATCTTGATGCAAGAAAGTGTTGGATGACCATTGACTTCCATAGGATGTGTGAAAATTAGGGTTTCACCATAGGAAGGATGAAAATCGCTAATTTTGCTTGAGACCAATTACATTAGGGAAATATAGGAATTAGATAGATCTAAACCTAAGAGGTCTAAATCTCGGTCTAATTCTAGTGGGTTGTTGGATGATCCTCTTCTTTCCCTTAGGTTGAATTGAATTGTTGAATTTGTTGAAATTAGGGTAAATAGACAAAAATTGAGGTAAAAATGCATAAACAGTAAGCTACAATTGTTGAATCAAGCCTCGAACTTGGATTTGAGGACTATAAGAGGATTTGGATTTGTTCCCAGAAGGAGTTCCTAATTTGTCAGGACCGGTGTGACGATCTCTTTGGTCCTCCAAACTTTTTGCACACCAATGGGGAATCAATTTGTCTTTGTCAATAAATCTTATCCTAAAGATTGCAACTTCATACCTGTTCTTACACACACTAGAGAAGGGAAACAGGTTGGGAATAGGGGTTTGCCTTAGGTCAAACCCCAGTTTTGGAATTAACCATGAAAAAGAAATGAAATTTGATTGAATTGCAGTAAAGGAAATGTTCTCATTTGAGGGAGATGTTGAATAATGACTGAAACATAAATGGTATATCTCCTTGTGAAATTTTGTTTGTCTCCACATGGAATTAGGGTTCAATGAAGTCTTGAATAACATAGAACATGAATGTCAACTCCAATTCTTGAATCTTGACTCTATCTCTGCTCCAATGCTTGAATGAAGACTAATTGATTACTTGCTTGAAGTTGAATGTTTGATTGCTTAATGTCAAATTCAATTTCATGTTCGTGGATGACCAAATGAGACGGGTAGACCTCTTTTTATACTTGCTCGTCGAAAACCTATTTAATTTTCTGACATGAGTGACACAAAGCTGGAATTCCTGCTCACATTTCATGACCATCAAGAGGCCCAAATTTGGGTCCTAGTTGGGAGGACTAGGGCGTTGGGCACTCTAGTCTTGAGAGGACTAGGGCATGGTGCCTTGGTCTTGCCTAATCAAATACCAAAATAAAGGGGCAAGATTATGTGAAAAGTGAAAATGATGATAGATTTGCATAGCAAGAGCATAATCAGGTCCTATCTAGACCTTAGAGCATGAACGCTAAGGTGAGGGCCCAAATGTGATCAAAATTGTAAGGGAGTACAATTTAGGATGCTACAGGATATTTTGACTATGCCAACTGGAACCCTAATCACACACAAGGAACTTAGTATCCCCAACAATATTATCAAGACAAACCACAAATAGAAATCAAAGATAAAAAATCATGATCCATCGTTGCTCCTCTAATCACTTATGGATATCCTTGAGTAGCATAGGAACATGACATAATATAAATCAATAAAATATAAGACTTGCAAGACCAAATGAGTCAACAACCATTTAGATCTTCTTGTCAAAGATAAGTGTTTCTTGATAGGATGATTGTTTGATAGGATGCCCATTATAGGAAAGATGTATCCATTAGGGCATGATACCTGATAGGGTGCCTATTTAGGAACAATGAATTTGTAAAGGCACATTGTTTGATAAGGATGTTTAAAAGCTGATAGGCAGTTGATCAATTAGGTTGTAGGCTAGCTTGGTAGTTTCTTTGTTGATGTATGATTTGTTAAATTCAATGTTTTGCATTTTTATGCTTGTGTTTGCTCAAATGTTTGTTTTTTCCTTGGATAATTTATTGTGAATCATGATTGATGGATTATTTTTGTGTTTTTTTTATAATTTTTTTAATTTTTAGGTTTTCTAGGGTTTTGTTTTATGTTTTTGAATTTTTTTTAACAATTTTTAGATTTGTTAAATTTTTTGGATTTTGATATTTTTAAATTTTTTGGATTTTGATATTTTTAATTTTTTTTGGATTTTGATATTTTTAATTTTTTTTGGATTTTGATATATTTTTTTTTTTTGGATTTTGAAAGATGTTTGGATCACTGGCTAAGGTAAAATACACATGTCAAGATTTATTCTCAAGCAAGAATATATTTACTTGCCCCAATGTATACCAAGACATTAAACATTATGAATGTATGAAGGAACTTGTGGGATGAAAATGGATAGGTGGAATATGGAGGTAGCTTATTATCAAATCAGAATTGATTTGGTTTCCAAGGACTATCTCATGATAGGACAACATGTTTATCCAAGCTAAGGGATTTATATGAGAATGTAAGGTGTTAGCATGGTGCATTGAATGGTATGAGGTCGACAAGAATGGACATGTCAAGAGGATTCTAAAAACATATTTTGCATTTTATGTCCTTAGTTTTGATCAATATCAAGGGATGAATTTGGATAGGATGGAGATAGGATGGAGATAGGATAAATGTATGATTAGAAATATCAAAGGTGATAGTGTAAGGTATGGATACAATGAAGTTGATAGTATACATGACTGTTATTGTAGTGGTGGGTGAAAAATGTATGAATGAGAGATCTAGAGGAAAGCTACCCTTTCCCTCCAAGGAGAGATGAGAGTTTTGCTATAGATTTCCCTTCAAACACCTTTCACGCATTACATTGGAAGAGGGGGAAAATTCACTAGATTCAATCTCTAAAGGAGAAGATTGAATTCTAAATGAAATGATATGAGAGTGATAAACAAACCTCTATTCTTGGAATAGAAAGGAATTGGCTGAATTTATGTATTTAGACTAAGTGAAAAGAGACAAAGAACTGATTATAACTCTAGATCAAAGTGTTGGATGAAGCTGTGCACCTGGATTTGGTGATGATATGTTGAGACAAAGCCACCTTGCAAATTTGAGGAAAAGTTACCAGGATCATGGTGAAAGTGTACACAGTTCTTCAAAAAATCCGTGAAATGAAAAGGGTTTTTCTACCTCTATGAATGGAGTTTAAATCCAAAAGTATAGCTACATACCTACAACCTACACACATAAAAGAGAGGAAAAGTGGTTGGGATTGAGGGTTTGCCTTCAGGTAAAACCCCAATTTTGGAATTAACCAAATGATGAAAGAAAGTACTTGCAAATAAATGTAAATGAAAGATTGAAATGTAAATAACCTCAAGGGAGGTTGTGATAGCAATTTTCATAGAAATGCTTGTATGAATTTGAATGTAGGAACAAATCTCCTCTTCAATGGTTGAATCCTTGACTTGAATGCAACACTTAGCCTTGAAGGGAGACTTGAGATGCTCAATTCTTGAAAGGGATGCTTGAATGCTTGAATGCTCTTGAATGATTGATTGCTTGATTGCTTGAATGTGTGATCTCATGGACTTATGGAAGCTTCTTGTTATGCAAATGGGAAAGTGAATACAACTTTTATACTTGTCAATTAGGGTTAATAGGACTGATTTTCATCACAGGCTGACATCGGGGAAGTTTTCCTGCTCACTACACAACCTTCAATGTAGACTCAGGAAGGGTCCTACCCCAAAATAGGGTAGGGACAAGGGCGCCCCCTGTCCCGCCCTTTTCTCCAGGATAGGGTGCAGACAGGGTAGTGCAAAGGGCAAGGGAGAAGTAAATTTCGAGGGTTGAGCAGTCTTCAGTCTCTGATTAGGCTTGGGGATTCAATTTCGCATGCGTGAGGACCCTAATGTGGTGGAAAATTTCATGGGTCATGATTTTATGACACTACATTTATCCCCCACTTTAGCGAGAGTATGAGCATACACCAATACTGCTGGTAAAGTACAAGGAAACAAGATTGAAAGACTTGTACCACATCAAGGAGGCAAGATGCACCAAGCCCCCAGTGGACTTAGGATCTTATGAATTCGATTGACAAAGTAAAAGGGAAGATCAAGAAGGGGAAAACCATGACTGCAAGTATCAAGGTTCCCCTCACTATGAGTCATGAAAGCAAGGATACCAAAGATTATAAAGCGAAACAAAATTCACTAAGTAACTCTAAGTATCAAGAAGGAAAATATGAGTGGAGTGTATGCCCCCACGTTAAAGCGATCGCACACGCCTTATCGGGAGAGATTGCTTTAAGGTAGGATACACCCAAGAGAGAGAAGAGAGGGAGCACGTTATTGCAAGGATTTAGCCCCCACTCAAGTAATAAACACAAAACACGAAGCATGAGGTAGTTTCACTTTCCTTGGGGTCACTATGTTGTATGATAACTCATGTATATCATATATTTATATGCATATAATAATCGTCATTCCCCAAAGAAAGGAAACTTCCTTGGAAGAAAAGGAAAGATAAGAGTCTTTTGAGTCAACATGAAAGAGACCAAGAAAAGATCTCGATGCTTTGCATCATCCTCAAATAGACATTAAGGGGACAATACAAGAACGTGGATACACATAGAAGAATAGTCACAAAAGAGAAAAAGAGGAGAGGGAGAGAATATCTACGGTGCTAATGTTACTAATCTAGCATGACTTCTACCTTCCGATCTTTCTGATCACTATTTCGGGAAGGTGGGCAACATGCCAAAGGAGAGACATTGAGCATAGCAAATGGAGCTATCACAAGATCCAAACAAGGACTATGCTCATGTGGTAAGTCACTTTGTTTGACTCTAGGAGCTAGGATTAGGGCTTTGGAAAATTCAGTTGATAAGTGCTTGTCAACATCAACATATTCATTTTCACTATTAGAAGCACTAGGAGTTGTACTTCCATAATGAATAACATTTTCATCTATTTCTTCATCAAGATTTATAGAAAGAGGAGCTCGCACATGAATTGAAGTAAAACCATCACATGTTTTTTGTAACTTATTTTTCAGAGATTTAGGTTCAACATCTTGTTTAGGAGAAAAGGGTATCATGTCAACTGTTGGAGTTTTAGGAGATTGAATAGCTTGAGGGATAGCTTAACGAGCTCGAGCACAACATCTTCTTGACATTCTCTCACACAATGATTTCGTTGAGTTTTAGTGGAAGACTGAGAAGGAAGAGGAACATTTGGTGAAGGAGGAATATTCTCCTCTTTGATAGTTGAAGGTTTAGGTTGAAAAAGAGGAGAAGCATGCCTCTTTTCTCTATAAGAGGAAGGAGGTGGAATTGCACCATACAAAGGAGGAATATTAGGTGTAGGCAAGAGACCAGGTTCATCATGAGGAGGCAGTATAGGTCTAACCTTAGAAGGAGTATTGTTTTGTTTGTTAGGAGAAGGCATATACACATCCATAGAAACGGGTTGAGGATCTTCCTTAGGAGGAAGATTAGTTCTATCCGTTAGGAGAAGAACTTCATCTTCAAGAATGATAGGAATGTCAAGTGTTGGAGATCTAGGTTGTCTTAAGGATAATATCATATCTTTCCATTTTTGATAAGATTTAAAAGTGCATCGCTCCTTGATGGAAGATATTGAAATTGCTTTGGCCAAAAGAAATCAATAGGAATGTCGGGGCTTCTTTCAGATGGTTTAAATAAGCTATGGTTCACAATTATTATTTCACCATTGTGAGGGAATTTCAAGCACTTATGTATTGGAGAAGCAATAGCCTTCATAGAAGATAGCCAAGGGTAGCCCAACTTCACATGGAATTGCTTGGAAGAAGGAATGATAATAAAGTTAACATCCATAGATTTAGTATGAACTTCAACAGGAAGGGTGATAGAGCCAATAGAAGGACAAGAGAATCCATCAAATAACTTCACCACTACATTAGAGTCATCATATATTGGTTTATGCAATCATAAAGTGAAAAAGGTACTCTTCAATTATGGCATTAACCATGCAAGAGGGATCAATAAGGGCACCACGACAAGGTATATTCTTAATCTTCACAACTATGTATAAAGGGCCATCAGGTGCATTAATGGTCTCACTAGGATTAAATGTAATACAAGGATCCTTAGGTGTATCTTGTTTCTCTACCATATTCACCATGTTTGGGGCCATAAAAGTGAATTCCTCAGAGGAGAAAGAAGTAGGCACAATCTCAATCACGTTAGAGGTATGAGAAGGCAAGGGATAAGTGAAAATATTAAGATTTTGATTAGGAGGAGCTGCTGATTTATTTCCCTTATCATTCTCACTTGCCATAGATATAGTATTAATATCAATCAAATCTTGAATCTTACTTTTCAATGCAAAACATTTCTCAGTATCATGACCAGGCTGACGATGAAATTGACAAAAAGAATTGTTATCAAAATAAGGGGATGATAACTTAGAGGGATCAAATGGTTTTATAGGAGGAATTTTTATAACATTTATTTGCAATAACTGAGACACAATACTATATAAAGATTCATTCAAAGGAGTAAATTGTTTTTCTCTTTTGAAAAAAATAGAAATAGGAGGCACACCTATTGTAGCGTTCACATTGTTGTTGATTGTATCATTAAACTTGATGAAGCCTTTTGTTGGTTTGAACTTCGCAAATGGTTGTTGAACACTTTCCCCCTTACCACTTGGAGGCATAGGAGTGGATTGCTCCATTTGACTCACAACCGGTTGATAATTGTGGAGTGTTGCACACAACTGGTGAAAGGAAGTAAACTCAGACAAAAGAAGCTTTTCCCTAATATCTTTTTGTAAATTAGAAATAAAAATTATTTGAATATCATTATTAGGTACATGAAAAGAAATTTGAGCACACAAATGCTTATATCTACCAATAAAATCAGTCACTTTTTCTTTAACACCTTGTTTACAATGCATTAATTTAGTCAAAGTGATTTTAGGACTAATGTTATTTTGAAATTGTTGGATGAAATAATTTGCTAGTTGTTGAAAAGAAGTGATATAATAAGAAGGTAAAGAGAAATACCATTGTAAAGCCTTATCTCTTAGTGTTCTTATAAACAGATTTGCAAGCAATCTTTGATCATAAGCAAAATCAGTACACAAGGTTTGAAATGTTTTGACATGCGTAAGAGGATCACCTTTTCCATTATAAAGTTATAATTGAAGGACCTCTACATGCTTAGGTGGCACAACTTTAACAATATCAAGAGAAAGTGGACTCGTAACATCAAAGGTGGGCACACTAAACTTGGATTGACTCATAGAAGCAATTTGTTGTTGTAAAGAAGACACAGTTTGAGCAATATTGTTAATGTTCACTTTGGTAGAAGAATTGGTGTTAGACATAGTTGATTGAGAAGGTGGTGTGATATTGTTGAAGGAAGGCATATATTGAGAATAAGGTGATGGGAAATTATGATAAGTAGGTATAGGTAAAGATTGAGTAGGCAATGGGACACTTAAAGGAGGAACAAAATTGTTGAATGAATTTCCCCCTCGTATCACATTGATTGGTTGAGGGATAATAGGAATGAATATTGAAGAAATAGGTGAAGATGGAGGATTGAATGAAGAAGGGGGATTGCCCCCATGACTAATTGTTGTAGGAATGCCATTTTGAGTTGAAGTAGCCATGATGTTGGAAGTGAAAGTAGGAACACTATTCATAGGAGTAGTCAAAAGAATAGAAGGATGACTTGTGTTGAAGGTTGTGAATAACCTAGGGTTTCAGCACAACTCTTGATAGGCATGACATTAGAATCCACAATATGAGAAATACCACACAATATATCAATTCCATTCTTATCACTTTGAATCATGCATTTAAGGCCTTCAATTAATGGAAGAGTTTCACTATTAGTGTATTCTTGGGACATCCATTGTTGAAAGTTATCAAATTGATTGTCCAATTTGGAAAGTTGATCTATAAAGACTCTAGTTAAAGCTTCCTCTTCACCATGGGAGTCATCAATGGGGTAAATAGAGACATGATTAGGATGAGAAGAATTATTATTATCCTCATTAAAGAAGTCACCCAAATTAGGTTCCATCTCCTCGGTAATTAAACCTTGGGAGGCCTTAATTATAATGCTTCGTCTAACGGGGATAGTATAGGTAGGACTAATGGTGGTAAAACTCACGCACTAGAGGGAAAATTTGAATTTTGAATTTTGAACAAAGCTTACAAAATTGAGGAATGCAAAATGTAAGCAAAACAATGATTACACAATTTGAACTTTGTTGGAGAAAGACAAAATGACACAATTTCCAAAAATAATAAAAGGAAATTGGAATTTTTAAATTAGGGCCAAGGTTACACCACTTAATTTTAAAATTAACAAAATTTTTAAAATTAGGGCAGATTAAAATTAACCTCTTAATTTTAAAAATTGTCTTGAAATTTGAAATGTTGAGTTTTGGAGGTATTTTGCGATTCCAGAGGGATCAAAAATTGACAAAACAACCAATCTTCTAGATTTGGGTTATTAAATACAATCATAACAGTCTCTCAAAATTTTAGGAAAAAAGTCGAGGACCGTGGCGAGAATGCACATTGTCTGACCAACTTTTTTTGAAATTTTTAGGGATGAGTATTATGATGATTTTAACTTAGCTAACCCAAAAAAATTGGCAAATTTTACAATTTCTAGATAGGCGAAATTAAGCTTCAAATGTGAAAATAGGACCCTATTAGGGTTTTGAAGAAAAAGAGTAAATGAATTACAAATTCAAAAAATGGTCAAACCTAATGGATAGGGACACCTTGGAAAATGCTTAGAAATATGAATTTAAATGAAATTGATTGAAATTTGCACAAAATTCAATTAAATTTGAAAATTAGGGTTTTAACAATTAACCACTTAATTTGGTAAATTTAATTTGCAAATTGAACAAAACAATGAGGAAATTGAATTTGACAAATAAAACAATTTTCAGATCTAAGATAACAACAAGCAATTTTTACAAATCACAAGTTCAATTCCAATTTTAAAAACTAGGGTTTTTAATGATTTAACCACTAAGTTTGCAAAAAAATTAAACTTGCAAATGAAAAATATGCAATTTTGTTCAAAGGAAAGCATGCAAGATGCTAGGTTCACCAAAATGTAGTGGTGGGTGAAAAAAGAGTGAATGAGAGATCTAGATGAAAGCTAGCCTTTCCCTCCAAGGAGAGATGAGAGTTTCACTACGGATTTCCCTTCAAACACTTTCACGCATTATATTGGAAGAGGGGGGAAAATTCACTAGATTCAATCTCTAAAGGAGAAGATTGAATTCTTAATGAAATGATATGAGAGTGATAAGAAAACCCCTCTTCTTGGAATGGAAAGGAATTGGTTGAATTTATGTATTAAGACTAAGTGAAAAGAGATGAATAACTGATTATAACTCTAGATCAAAGTGTTGGATGAAGTTGTGCACCTAGATCTGGCAATGATATGTCGAGACAAAGCCGCCTTGCAAATTTGAGGAAAAGTTGCCCGGACCATGGCGAAAGTGTACACGGTCCTCCAAAAAATCCATGAAATGAAAAGTGTTTTTCCACCTCTGTGAATGGAGTCCAAATTTGAAAGTACAGCTATGCACCTACAACCTACACACAAAATAGAGAGGAAAAGGGGTTGGGATTGGGGGTTTGCCTTCAGGTCAAACCCTAGTTTTGGAATTAACCAAATGATGAAAGAAAGTACTTGCAAGTAAATGTAAATGAAAGACTAAAATGTAAATCACCTCAAGGGAGATTGTGATAGAAATGTTGATAGAAATGCTTGTATGAAGTTGAATGTAGGAAGGGATCTCCTCTTCAATGGTTGAATCCTTGACTTGAATGCAACACCTAGCCTTGAAGGGAGTCTTGAGATGCTTAATGCTTGAAAGGGATGCTTGAATGCTTGATTGCTTGAATGCATGATCTCATGAACTTATGGAAGCTTCTTGTTATGAAAATGGGAAAGTGAATGCAACTTTTATACTTGTCAATTAGGTTTAATAGGACTGATTTTCGTCACAGGCTGACATCGGGGAAGTTTTCCTGCTCACTGCACAACCTTCAATGCAGACTCAAGAAGGATCCTGGCCAATAATAGGGTAGGGACAGGGGTGCCATGCCCCTATCATGCCCTTTTCTCCAGGACAGGGTGAAGACAGGGTAGTGCAGAGGGCAAGGGAGAAGTTGATTCTGAGGGTTGAGTAGTCTCGGGTCTCTGATTAGGCTTGGGGATTCAATTTTGCATGCATGAGGACCCTAATGTGGTCAAAAATTGTGAGGGTCATGATTTTATGACACTACACTTATCGAGATCCTTAGCCTCAAGTATCAAGATCAAAGGTGGAAAAGGGGATATGGATGTAGATAGGGTGATGGGCACTGGATGAGGGACAATGGGAGGTGTGGTAGGTAGGATAGAATGGATGAAACTTTACCTCAAGTTTAGAGGTCATGGAGATGATAGATTACTCATTATACCTATTTTCCAAGTTTTCTTAATGGCACTTGTCCAAGATTCCACAAGAAGTGGTTTTCACAATTGGACAAATTGTTTCTCTTTACTTTTTTTTCTCACAGGAAATGCTTGTTTGTCAGGTTTTCATGGAGGTGATGATTTTTTTGGATTTTTGACTTGTTGGAAGATAATGGATGTGTGATAGAAGATGGAGGATGGACTCAAGCATCTCATTGTTTGAATGGTACCCTTGAAACATGTACTACAATGGACCATGGGTATTGAAGGTATGCTCAAAGACATTGGTAGGGTGATGGTAAAGGGAAATGAAATGGATGATAGGGTGGAATGGGGAAAGGATTTATGCAAATGATTGGAAATGAGGGGTGGAAAATAAGTGTTGGATAATGGATAAGATGTTGGAAGATTTGTATTTGGGTGGATGGAAATGTTTTTAAAATCAATGTTGACACACGCCTTGATGGGTGGTGGAGTGATGAAGGACAAGTGGATTTTGGATTTTAAGATTTTGAGGGAGGAGCATATGTAGATTTCAGGGCATCAGGACTCATCATGGATGAAGGAGGTGATGGAGTATCTAGAACAGTGGCTTTTGGGACATAGAGACCCAAAATATGTTTGGAAGTTGGGAGATATTTCACTAGAGGAATAAAGGAAGCCTTTGGAATTGTTGGGTGAATATTTTGTCACCAGCGTGCTAATGACAAAACATAAAATTCACACAATGCTATGCTAAGAAATTAATCTCTCCTCTCATCAAGGGGAGGTTCCCTATGAAATTTCTCCTCTAATTAACAAGAAATTAAATTTGTGGGTTGGTGTTGGGCATATAACTCTCTTTTTTCAGAGTTTATGTATTCTCCCTTCACCTAGTTACAATTTCTCTACCTCTTCAGATACTTAAAGAAAAGAACTATTAATCTAAAAAACTACACAAAGAGTTACTTTTAAGTAGCACAAAGTCTTCTTTATGGTAACACTAATTCACACTGATCGTTACAAATCAAACAATTAGAAACTTAGCTTAAAGCACAAAGTCTTCAAGTATAGATTTCTAATCCATTAAACTACTAATAACCGCAACAATACAAAGCTTACTACAAATTACTTCCTTTATCAGCAGATTTCTCAAGTATGTTAAGAGCACAAAGTCTATTGGCAAGATTTGAGAGTTCTTTAACCATGTAGCAATATCTTAAAGACCAAATAAGTAAAGATAATATGTATTCAATGGACATAGGAACATTAAATAATATAAACAAATTTATTGATACAACACAAAGTTTGCAATCAACAAAACTGTTTTCTTTATTTGTTTGATTAAATTCTCACCACAAAAAGCCCAAAGTCTTAATTGGGATAAAAATCCAGCAGAGTTTTGCTAAGCATGAAAACGATAAAAATATTTACAAAAAGGTCCTCCTTATATAGGAAAAGAAGTTGAGAAAAAGGTGGGCACAATTGACTTATTCAACTGCATAGTCCCATTTTACTACAACTCCTACATAAAGAAACCGTGCAACATAAAAATTGACAACATATATCGATGCAGCTGCATGAAGAAAGAGTGTCAAAAAGGGGAACTTCATTCTTGATTCTCTTCTTCCTTGGATTTCTGAAAGCCTTTGAATTTAGCGAGAATGGCTTTAACCTCTACTTCACTTGGCATCAAGGTGGAACTTGTGATGATTTAGATATGGGACATGGCATCTTGCATCTTCACCTATTTCTTTTTAACATCCTTTAGCATGGATGTGAGGACTTCAAAACTGACCTGAATTTCTAACAATTTATCAAATGTATCAAGCGAGAAGTCTTGTCTCATGCATTGGTCCATCAAGGAAAGAAATTCTTGGGTGACGACTTCAGCAGTGATGAGATTTTGATCACCATCATACAAATAGCAAGGGAGATCACCTACTTTAGCAAAAATAAGGTCAACCTCGTCATCACCTTCTTTCTTTTCACGATCCAGCTCTGCAATCATTAATTTCATTGTCTCTTGTTTATGAGACAATAATGACAAGATCTGAATATACTTCTCCCTTGTGGGAATTACCTTGTTCTCAACTAGAACATCTATCTTGAAATCCTCCATTTTGCTCCAAAGGGTAGTGCTTTTCACAACTTCCTCAATTTCCTAGGATAAAGAGGTTTTGAGTCTTTACATCCGACTCTGGATCACTTCATAATTAGACAATAGTTCCACCATTGAACTTAGAAGATGAGAGCTTTCTGACCTTAGCCATGAGATCCATTCATCCATTACTCGACCCTTAGCTCCTACCTGCTCAATCTTCTTGAGAGCTTTAGTATCTATTGATGATCCTATAGGTTCAACCTCTTGAGAAGATTGTGTTACCTTTAAGAGGACGTTGGTCAACTGCTCATACTTCTGCTTCAGGATATTTTTCTCATCCCTCTCCTGATCCAGTCTTCTTAACAAAGAATTAAGGGCTGTCTGAGAATCTAATTTCACACTTTCATGTGTCTCCACTCTGAGCTCCACAACCTACATGGTATAATCTTTTGATCATATGTTGCCTTTGTCCTTGTCTAATGATGGCACCATAACTTCAGCGTATTTTCTTTTGGAAGCCGGGTCTACTACCACCCGAGATACTGTCTTTGGCTTCTTCGTTCCCTTAGGCTTTGGACGAACCAGAAGTTCAAAGTCAAATTCATTAGGAGATATTACCTATTTTTTCCTCTTAGGAGCCACTACCTCCATCCAAGGGGGTAGTTCTGGATTGTATGATGGAGTAGTATCTCCTTGCTGACTTGGGGTCAAAGATTCTGGAGTAGGTTGACTGGAACTTGGAGCAGTTGTGAGTGTAACTGATGGTGCTGATATTGAAGCATCTAGTGGAAAATTTGTTGCTACTACCCCTTCAGTTATAGGTGGAAGAGTTGAGGGTGCTGTGAGTGTAACTTCAACACTTACCAATGAAGGGATTGTTGTGACGGTGGTAGTAATGGTGGGTAAATCTACCGAAACTTATTCTGCAAGCGCATCTTGCAAGGTTTCATTAAAATCCATGTAGGAGCCTTCTGAACCTGGTCAAGAAATTCTTGCATGTCAATATGCCCAATTTTGTTGTCCCTGATCTCCTTAATGTTTGAGTCCACTGAACTCTCGGGGTACATATTCAAGTACCTGTCGTACTTGTATTTCATCTTCTTTGATGATGCTTTACTTGGAGAAGGCTATCCTGAGGAAGACTCATGCTTCTTTGACATTCGTGCACAATGATTGCATTCAATACTGATGATTAGCCATTCATTATTATCAAAAATCAATTTTTTCTCAAACAGATTGAAAAACGGGACTTAAAACAGGCCAAGGAGTAAAAACTCCTAAAATAGTAGGTCGGAGAAAAAAGTCCGATATGCTTCTTCACAAACAAAACATGCACATCAGAGTTTAAACTCCCATGTGCAGACTTGGGATAGGTTAACAACACATCAGAGTTTAAAATTTGATGTGCAATATGGAAAAACAACCTGCACACCAGAGTTTAAAACCTGATGTGCAAGGTAGGGAAAAACAATAGCACAATGGAGTTTAAACTTTGGTGTGCAGGGAAAAACGTACAATCAGCACATCGAAGTTTAAAGTTTGATGTGCTTTTAAAAGGAAAGAATCTGGTTCACATGTTGGGTTTTAAAACCCGACATGTCAACCCCCCATCCCTCCGCATATCGGATTTTAAAGTCCGATATGCGAAGGTTAACATGCCGCATATCGGACTTTG
The DNA here is from genome assembly GCF_030272615.1 of Cryptomeria japonica. Classification (NCBI taxonomy): domain Eukaryota; kingdom Viridiplantae; phylum Streptophyta; class Pinopsida; order Cupressales; family Cupressaceae; genus Cryptomeria; species Cryptomeria japonica. The sequence goes on along the minus strand of NC_081409.1, from coordinate 877,133,900 downwards.
AAATCTGATATGCGGAGGGACAACTCTTCGGCTGCACGCTGGAGTTTAAATTCTGGGGTGCAGGGAAGATAAGGGTATTCGAAGGGCAATCGGGTTTTGAAGTCTGATTGCTCTCCGGATCTAAGGAGGCAATCAGACTTCAAAATTTGATTGCCCTCCAGATCTAAATCTGAAAAACAAACAAAAATGAAAAGAGAGCATGAAAACAAACAAACAAAGGCAAAATAAAAACCCCAAAACAGAAGAACTTACCTCTTCCAATTCGCAGATGAAAAAGATCCGACAATCGGGCAAGGGAAATCCGAAAGATGATGAGGAGGAGCAGAGGAGGGCGCACGGAAGAAGAAAATGGAGCACAATGAAAATTAAAATGCATAAAATTAATTTTAAAAAGCTTTTAAGAAAACCCTAATTAGCAATAAATGCTAATTAATATAACTCACAGTTGCATGTTGGGTTTTAAAGTCCGACTTGCAACCTAGGGACACTTGCACATCAGACTTTAAAACCTGACATGCAAGCTAACACAAAAAACCCCATGTAGTTCAGACTTTAAAGTCCGAACTGCAAGCAAAGACAACATGCAGTTCGGGTTTTAAAACCCGATCTGCAGTCCAAAAACAAACCACACTTTAGACTCTAAAGTTCGAACTGTAGTCAAAACCACATGTAGTTTGGACTTTAAAGTTTGAACTACAGACTGCAACAAATCACAAATACACTTCAAACTTTAAAATCCGAAGTGTAATTCATTAACAAAGACCCCTGCAGTTTGGACTTTAAAGTTTGAACTGCAGGTTAAACTGCAATCCTAAGAAACAAGGAAAACAAATAAAAAACAAATAATAAAAAAAAAATGAAAAGCAAAGAACGGAATGAACTAACCGACCAAGTCGATTAAGCTCTCCCGGAGACCATAAGTATGAAACAAACCAATTTCATAGGGTTGCATCATGATTTTGGCTAAACTGAAATCAAGGACAACAGCTGGCTCTGACTGGGGAACAAGCTGCACCACTTGAAGCTTGTAGAATCTAGAACTCCGAGTGCCTGTATCCATTGGGCTATAGAGTCAGGTGATGAAAAAACTAAAAGAAAAGAATATACATATTTTACAAAAAGGTAAAACTTCCTTTACATCACTCTCTATTGAGTAAAGAGCTTCAAATGTTCTCAGCTATGAGGTAGCGAGAACGGGGGTACCATCTGTATATGCAAGTAAGTAGCTATGCTCACCACATACTTCATGAATAGTGAAGGGACCTCTCCACAAGGAATCAAACTTTCCATGCAAACTCTTTGGTTCCCTCCTCTTGTCCCATAACAAGACTTGATCACCAACTAAGAAGTCACAGGAAGTTGTTTTCCTGTCAAAGAATGCCTTCACTTGGCTTTGGTGTGCAACAATCCTATCCACCACTTCAGCCCTTGTTTCTTCCAACTGAGAAAGAAACATGATTCGCTTATCCAGTGAATCTTGATACATGTTGTCTTCAATGGTGTTAGCAAGCTTTAGTGCTGGAAGTTCCACAGTGATCGAAATCTTGACATTCAACCCATACAAAAGTTGAAAAGGTGACATGTCGATTGCTCTTTTTGGAGTTATAAGATCCACCCATAGCACATCATAAAGAGCTTTATGCCAAAACCGTTGTTTATCATCAACAAGTTTCCTCATGATAGTGACCAGATTCTTGTTGCTTGACTTAGCTTGACCATTTCCTTGCGGATAATAGTCATATGAGTGTGAAAGAGTAATACTATGATCAAAGCAAAAGTCAATTATCTCATAAGACGAAAAACATGAAGCATTATTAGCTACAATCTTATGAGGAACACCAAACCTTGAGACGATGTTCTCCTTTAGAAACTGACAAACCATCGCTGAGGTAGATTGCTTAGTTGGAATTGCTTCCAACCACTTGGTGAAGTGATCCATTGCTGTGAGGATGTATATGTGACCTGTGCTTGATGTTGGATTGATAGGTCCAGTGAAGTCCAATCCCCATTGTTTGAATGGCTCTTCAATTATTACTGGCTTTAGTGGAAGTGCAGCTAGTTTAGGCTTGCCAACAAATTGTTGACATTGCTCACACTTGTGAACCCAACTGTATGTATCTTTAAACAATGTTGGCCAGTAATACCTAGCATGCAAGATTTTGTGTGCAGTAACAGGGGCAAAAAAATTTCCTCCACAAGCAAGATCATGAAAAGATTGAAGTAATCTTACTTGCTGTTGTTTGTCCACGCAACGTAGGAAATTGCCATCCAGACCCTTCTTGTACAAACCATTATCCCATAGGACAAAATTCACTGGTTTGAGCTTTAAGGTTCGCTTTTCTTTCCTTGACAGATGTGTAGGACAATCTCCATATGTCAAGAGATATGCCAAGTCGGAATACCACTTGTCAGTAGTACTAACAAATAGAACATGAGGAAGATCTTGATTAATACCTCCTTTTTCAAGTACCACTTCATCTATCGATTTATTGTCAGCTATCAACTGACATAGACCTTTTCCACAAACCAACTTAGTGGGCTTGATTTCCATATCATATTCTTGAATCTTGGCAACCTAGTTGCCCCTTTTAGTCCTAAACTCTTGTTGTGTTAGAATAGACTTGACAACAACATCAGGAACAAGAACAATGACATGTGAATTCAGAATATAGAACCTGAAATGTTTAACCACTTTCACCACGGCAAAAGCATGCTTCTCCATTTTTGAGTATTTCAACTCATGAGCTTTCAACGGATAACTCATGAACATGATAGGTGATTCCACACCTTCACTATTTTTTTGCATTAGTATAGCTAAACAAGTATGATCTGATGCATAGCTATACATAATGAACTCCTTAGTATAATCTTGGCACACTAAGACTGGAGCATTTGCCATGGCTTCTTTGATCTGATGGAAAGCTTGCTTCCCTTCAGGAGTCCATTTGATGAGAGAATTACCCTTCATCATATTTACTATATGACGAATTTGTTCGGCAAAGTTAGGAATGAATCTTTGCAGGAAATTAACTTTTCCAAAGAAAGAATGAATGGCAGTCTTACTGGTTGGAAAGGAAAGGTCACAGATTGCTTTTACCCTTTCCGCATCAATTTTAATACCTTCCTTCGAAACAATATGCCCGAGCAATTTACCTTCAGTGACCCCAAAAATAGACTTTTTGGGATTGAGAGAGATTCCATGCTGATGACATTTTTCCAAGACTTGTTGTAGATGGGAAAAATGATCTTGACGTTCCTTAGAATAAATTGTCAAATCATCTAAATAGACAACAATGAACTTACCAAGAAAAATTCAGAAGGCCAAATCCATTGCATGTTGGAAAGTTGCTCCCGCATTTATTAATCCAAAAGGCATCCTGTGATATGCAAAGGTACCCCAAGGCATGCTAAACACGGTCTTATGCTGATCTTGCTCCAGCACTTCTACCTAATTAACCTGAAAATCCATCCAACATGGACATCATCTCTGCTCTAGTAACAACTTGTAGGACATGGTCCATGATAGGTAGAGGATAATTACCCTTCAAGGATGCCTGATTCAAGTTTCAGAAATCTACACATATCCAAATTTTGCCATTCTTCTTACGTACAAGTACAATGTTAGCGATCCAAGAAGAATGGTGGATGGGGAAGATTATCTTTGCTTTCAACATCTTTTGTACTTCAACAAAGATAGTGTCAGAGATTTTTGGGTTATATTGCCTTTGCTTCTGTCAGAAAGGCATAATACCTGGTTTCAATGGAATGTCATGGCAGAGTTCTTCGGGACTAAAAGACTTTAGATCTTCATAAGAGTATGCTAAGACATCAACATACTGCTGCAATAATGCAACAAATTTCTATCTTTCTCCTTGTGAGCAACATCTTCCAATGTTGATCATTTTTGGATTGTCCTTAGTCCCAATGTTTATTTATTCATATTCCATTGACCCTATGGTTGATCTTTGCTACTTTTTAACATAGCGATCATGTTTGTCAAAAATCTTTTCTAGTGAAACTAGACCCTTAGGGATCTCGTTTCCTTTTAACTGCAGAAATTTTTCTCCTGTTTCTGCATCAACACTTTCAATTGCATCCTTTGAATGGCAGTGACTACCTTCAAAGTACAGATCATCAAAATTATCAGAGGTCTGCAAGAAATTTATTACATGATGATCATCATTGAACACCTACCAATGATCAAAGTTGTTAGGAATGCTTGGCCAGAAAACTAACTCAACAACATAAGTTGATCCCGAAAAATCTTTGTGAGGAATCAAAGATTTTGCTGATACTGCTAATGAGTCAGCCCTATCATTGAATTCACAGGAAACCACATATATATCAAAAGCATCAAATGTTTCTATTAGATCCCAGACAAGATTGTGGTAATGCCACAACCTTTCACTCCTTGTTTGATATATGTTTCTGATCTGACAAACTATTAACTTAGCATCCCCTTGAGCATGCAAGTTCTTGATTCCCTTCTGTTGAGCAACATTCATTCCCAGAAGGAGGGACTCATACTCAACAGTGTTGTTTGCGTTATTTAATTGCAATTTGAAGGAGAAAGGGAAAAGATTACCCTTGGGAGAAATCAAAATGATACGGCTCCTGATCCGGTGGAAGAATAGCTGCCATCAAACTCCAGCGTCCAAACATCATCTAGACTACCAATGTTGATGGTATCAAAATTGAGAATTTCTTGTTGTGAAGTTGAAACTCCTTCTAATTCAATAACACTACTTTCACAACTACTTTCACAATCAATTGGGAAATAATTGAGTGAAGTATCAACTTCACTCTCAGGAGTCATCTTTAGATTATTATCGGCATGCATGAAATAATTACCCATGCCTGATGATTCGAAAAGAATCTAGGCCTGCTGATCGTCAGACTTGACAATGGTATATTTTGATTCTTTTTCTGGAAGTAACCTTTGGACAACTCCTTTAATTGGGATACGAGCCTTAGTCATATCCATGTTTAACTCACCCCCAACATCTCTAGAAAAATTCCTTCCCAACAATAGCCCATAGGAAGCTAGTATGTCAGCTACCAGTACTGTCATCTTGATTTTCTTTTCTGGGAATGAAGCAAAGGCAAACTGTGCATCTTTGATTTGTCCAATCAAAGGAACTTGTTTGTTATCCATTGAGAAACACCTTCCAAATGTTTTGGTCAAAGTTAAACCAAGGGAATTGGCAACTTTTGATGGCATAACATTATCAGATGCCCCAGAATCAATTATGCAGTTACTAAGCTTGTAACCATTTATTAACAAGGAGATGTAAATTGGTTCTATCTTCTCAATAGGAGAAGGGGAAGATACTAGATTCTTTTGAAGCAAGTTTGATTTTGGAAGATTGCTAGGGGTAGTATCTTTTTCTTTAACAAATTTGACCAAACGGTCAAATTGATTGGGATTAGATCTCAAAAATTCTACCTCAGACATTTGTATCTTGGGTTTCTTTGCATGATCTAAAATATCAAATGACTAAAAAGAATTTGTCATCAAAGATGGATTTGGATTCTCATTTTGAGAATAAAAAATATTTGGTACACTAGTCTTTGATGCATATGTAGAAGAATTGACAGGTGCAGAAAAATTGACAACAGTCGAAGAATCACTTACGTTTTTATCCTTCGCAACATCCATTGAGATAGTGTTATCCTTTGCAGGATTTGGTATGGGAGCCCCACACTTTGCAATAGAAATTGGCAAATGTTGAGAGTCCTTTGTTTGAGTAGGATCGTCACTCTTCGCAATGATAGGTGGCTGAGCTGTCTGTGTTTACGAATGGGTGAATACTGCAAAGGCGTCTCCATCATGTGCAACTAGTGTATCATCTTCTTGATACTGCATAAACCTGATATTAGAGTCACCAGCTAAATCTGCATCACCTCCTTGATGCGAATTAGCATCTTCTTCACCAAAAGGAGGAAGATCATTTTGTTCAGCTTCATAGTATCCAGTAGCTGAACTTTGGGGTGGTGCTTCCAATGCAAGCCTCTCTGGAGCAGGAGGTAATTTATTTTGATTACACATAGCGTAATTAGAAGCGTTGTTTGGGTAAGTCCTTCTTGGAATGTCTCGATAAGAAGTATTTCCTTGTGAGGAAATCTGCTTCTTAAGCACCAGCAATTCATTTGCTAGCTTCTATATCATAGGATTAGCAGAACTAGTTGAAGAAAGAGATGCATCGGCAGCTTGATTACTCCTAACCTTGTTAGGATCTCTCCTTATCTTGCCAACAAAGATAAGATCATCTTCAACCGATATGGCCATTTGTTGACCTGCAACCAAATCTATAGGATTGTTCCTCTGCAAAAGGAAACTCACCTCTAGCAATTGGGAGTTGATAAAAAAAACATTTCAAATTTCCAGCAGTAGGTCTTGAAGCAACTGCAATACGATTATGTAACTTGTCGAACTTGGCTACAAACCCACGCATGGGTTCCTGAGGCTCTTTCTTCAACTGAGTTAATTGTGCTAATAAAGCATGATCATTTTTAGCAAACTTGAATCTCGCCTCAAACAACATTATGAGAGATGCCCAATTTGTGATACAAGCATTGGGTAGATGATAGAACCAATCGACAACAACTCCATGCAAAGTTTCAATGAATAATCTTACTAAAACATCTTCGTGTTCAACACCAAGAACTCCACAAGCGATGTAGAAGGCAACAATGTGTTCGTCTGGATGTTGAGCACCATCCCCAAAAAATTTGGGTAAATTTTTCTGCGTACCTTTGGGTAATTCATGCAAAGGTGCGGTCAAGTTCAGAGGACCAAAAGAAGTACCCCAAGGACCACCAACAACCATCCTTAATGGATTATAAGGTGGTATTACAAAAATATTTGCTAATGGAACAACTGCAACTTGCAAACTTGATGCCTTGCTTGGTATGGGAGATCACCATGCAGACGGAAGAAAACTTCGTGTTCGTTGCAAAGGAGAAAATGTTCGTGGAGGTGTCACAAAGGGAAAATTGAATTGCTGCAATACTTCAAAGGTAGGATCAACAATTCCTGCTAATCGTTGCCCATGAGTGTAATGTCGATCAGCTAGATTATGATTTGAAGAGAAACAACAATGTGGAAATTACAATAAAAAATCACTGCAACCCAAGAGACAAACTAGTTGCACGTCGTTCCCCAGCAGAGTTGCCAAAAAACTGTTGGGTGAATATTTTGTCACCAGCGTGCTAATGACAAAACATAAAATTCACACAACGCTCTGCTAAGAAATTAATCTCTCCTCTCATCAAGGGGAGGTTCCCTATGAAATTTCTCCTCTAATTAACAAGAAATTAAATTTGTGGGTTGGTGTTGGGCATATAACTCTCCTTTTTCAGAGTTTATGTATTCTCCCTTCACCTTGTTACAATTTCTCTACCTCTTCAGATACTTAAAGAAAAGAACTATTAATCTAACAAACTACACAAAGAGTTACTTTTAAGCAGCACAAAGTCTTCTTTATGGTAACACTAATTCACACTGATCGTTACAAATCAAACAATTAGAAACTTAGCTTAAAGCACAAAGTCTTCAAGTATAGATTTCTAATCTATTAAACTACTAATAACCGCAACAGTACAAAGCTTACTACAAATTACTTCCTTTATCAACAGATTTCTCAAGTATGCTAAGAGCACAAAGTCTATTGGCAAGATTTGAGAGTTCTTTAACCATGTAGCAATATCTTAAAGACCAAATAAGTAAAGATAATATGTATTCAATGGACATAGGAACATTAAATAATATAAAAAAATTTATTGATACAACACAAAGTTTGCAATCAACAAAACTGTTTTCTTTATTTGTTTGATTGAATTCTCACCACAAAAAGCCCAAAATTTTAATTGGGATAAAAATCCAGCAGAGTTTCACTAAGCATGAAAAAGATAAAAATATTTACAAAAAGGTCCTCATATAGGAAAAGAAGTTGAGAAAAAGGTGGGCACAATTGACTTATTCAACTGCACAGTCCCATTTTACTACAACTACTAAATAAAGAAAACGTACAGCTACATAAAAATTGACAACATATATCGGTGCATCTGCATGAAGAAAGAGTGTCAAAAAGGGGAACTTCATTCTTGATTCTCTTCTTTGTTGGATTTCTGAAAGCCTTTGAATTTAGCGAGAATGGCTTTAACCTCTGCTTCACTTGGCATCAAGGTGGAACTTGTGATGATTTGGATACGAGACATGGCATCTTGCATTTTCACCTGTTTCTTTTTAACATCCTTTAGCATGGATGCGAGGACTTCAAAACTGACCTGAATTTCTAACAATTTATCAAATGTATCAAGCGAGAAGTCTTGTCCTGTGCATTGGTCCATCAAGGAAAGAAATTCTTGGGTGACGACTTCAGCAGTGACGAGATTTTGATCACCATCATACAAATAGCAAGGGAGATCACCTACTTTAGCAAAAATAAGGTCAACCTCGTCATCAGCTTCTTTCTTTTCGTAATCCAGCTCTGCAATCATTAATTTCATTGTCTCTTGTTTATGAGAGAATAATGACAAGATCTGAATATACTTCTCCCTTGTGGGAATTACCTTGTTCTCAACTAGAACATCTATCTTGAAATCCTCCATTTTGCTCCAAAGGGTAGTGCTTTTCACAACTTCCTCAATTTCCTGGGATAAAGAGGTTTTGAGTCTTTGCATCCGACTCTGGATCACTTCGTAATCAGACAATAGTTCCACCATTGAACTTAGAAGATGAGAGCCTTCTGACCTTAGCCACAAGATCCATTCGTCCATTACTCGACCCTTAGCTCCTACCTGCTCAATCTTCTTGAGAGCTTCAGTATCTATTGATGATCCTATAGGTTCAACCTCTTGAGAAGATTGTGTTACCTTTAAGAGGACATTGGTCAACTGCTCATACTTCTGCTTCAGGATATTTTTCTCATCCCTCTCCTGATCCAGTCTTCTTAACAAAGAATTAAGGGTTGTCTGAGAATCTAATTTCACACTTTCATGTGTCTCCACTCTGAGCTCCACAACCTACATGGTATAATCTTTTGATCGTATGTTGCCTTTGTCCTTGTCTAATGATGGCACCATAACTTCAGCGTATTTTCTTTTGGAAGTCGGGTCTACTACCACCCGAGATACTGTCTTTGGCTTCTTCGTTCCCTTAGGCTTTGGAGGAACTGGAAGTTCAAAGTCAAATTCATTAGGAGATATTACCTATTTTTTCCTCTTAGGAGCCACTACTTCCATCCAAGGGGGTAGTTTTGGATTTTATGATGGAGTAGTATCTCCTTGCTGACTTGGGGTTGAAGATTCTGGAGTAGGTTGACTGGAACTTGGAGCAGTTGCGAGTGTAACTGATGGTGCTGATGTTGAAGCATCTAGTGGAAAATTTGTTGCTACTACCCCTTTGGTTACAAGTGGAAGAGTTAAGGGTGCTATGAGTGTAACTTTAGCACTTACCAATGAAGGGATTATTGTGACGGTGGTAGTAATGGTGGGTAAATCTACCAAAACCTATTCTGCAAGTGCATCTTGCAAGGTTTCATTAAAATCCATCATGGTATACTCAAAAGTAGATGAAGGGATATCATCTAAAGTAGAGAAGTTGGTTATTGTAAAAAAATGACCAGCGGTTTTTGATTGCGGCATGCCCATACTTAGATCTCCATCTTCATGAACATCTTCATCTTTTTTATCAAAATCAGAGTCAGAATCAATAGAGTGAACGACTACTTGTGAAGTGGTTGTCGTGTCTACTTCAACTGAATGTGGTACTTCTTTTACCTATACTTCCTCTTGTTGAGGAATTTCACCTTCTTCGACCTCCTTACCTTTTCTAGCTTCACTGACAAGTGGTTGTTCTGGCTCCTTCGCCACTACCTCCTATGATGCTAATGATGATTCACCTTGCTTTGACCCTTTAATTGTAAATTTGATTTTGGGTCCTTTACCCTTTGATTGTACCACATGAGCTGAGGATAGTGGTTGTGAGTCTGCTCTGTTCTTGGTTCTTGTTTTAGCTGTTGCTGTCTTGCCCAATGGACCATCACTGTTGTCATCATCTCCTGAACTAGTGGGAAACTGTTTCATCCTGAGATTCTTCTTTAGGAACCAAGCATTGGTGTTTGCTATGATGGGAGAGATCCTTTGCGTAATGGACTTGCTTTCCTTCTTTGACCATTGCACAAGTGGAAGTGGGGAATCAACAATCTTCTTCTCATAATAAACAGGGTCTACTATGTCATCTGTGTCTTCCATAGTCATGGGAATCTTAGCTAGATCCAGATTTTCAATTTGTTCTAGAGTAAGGCAGCTAAAATCCATCCTCCTTATATCCTCCTCATTCTAACAATCCGCCCAAACATCCTAAAAGCTATAAACATGAGTGTATGTCCTTTTGATTTTGCTCTTTATACCCTAAAAATCAAAATCAGTTCGGGCCTTGAATCTTCTTATGGTATTCCACTACATTTCCTCCTCCATATTTTTGGCTTTGGGATTGGTTAGCACGAAATACTTGCCAGTTGACTCTGGGAATTTCAGCCTAGTCTTGTGTGCTTGTGATTGTTTCTCATGTACACTAATCAATTGTCTACACAACTCCATAAGGATAATTTTATCTGAAGGAAACATTGGAAGGATGAAGGGCTCACATGAGAAGCATCCAATCCGGATATAGGTGAATGTGGGAAATTGTAGGAATACACACCAAAAATGGGACACCCTGCTGTAAGCGGCCTCAGATATTCTTCTCTTATGCAGGCCTTTATCAAAAATGCACTTCCAAATAGCAAAGAAGGCATCATTAACCCTCCTGTAATGATTACCTTGAATTTTGATAGTTAGCTGATCATAGTACTCCCAAACGGGCACCACTCTTCTGTCACCCTTGGTTGACAATCCTGGATATTGCATCATAGAAGTACCTGTGTAAACCAGGTGTGAGGTCATATAAAACTTTAGTGTTACCTTGACCTCTTTTAGTTGGGCACAAAGCGCATCATTGATTTGTTCTCCCCAATCAATTCTTGCAGTTCCCTTTCTGATTATATTCATATAGTAAATCATCCAGCTTTTAAAATAATGAGAGTCTTTTAATCCTCTCACTCTGGATAACATGGTGACCATGTCATTATACTCCTCATTAAAATCACTCCTATGGAAAGACAAGCCATCATGAGGTGAGAGAAGATCTAGCAGTAGAGAGATAAACATTATTAATCACCTTTTTGCATTTATCCTCATGTTTCTCGTAGTACTCTTGAGCACTCTCTTGGGAAATATCAGCCACTTCTTCAGCTGATGAGCCTTTGAAAACACTATTGAAGAATACACTGTCTAGAGTCATTATGACCTTCTAATCATCATCTTTTACCTACCTTGTGCTTGGATCAAAGTGATCAGCCACTGCTAGTACAAATTTAGGATCGTGAGCCACGACTGGGAAGGATGCATACTTATGTAGCTCAGAATTGATTAAACTGGTCAGGTGTGCAAGAGCCTTCTGAACCCAGTCAAGAAAATCTTGCATGTCAACATGCCCAATTTCGGTGTCCCTGATCTCCTTAATGTTTGAGTCCACTAAATTCTCAGGGTACATATTCAAGTACCTATCGTACTTGTATTTCATCTTCTTTGATGATGCTTTACTCAGAGAAGGCTGTCCTGAGGAAGACTCGGGCTTCTTTGACATTCGTGCACAATGACTGCATTCAATACCAATGATTAGCCATTCATTATTATCAAAAATCATTTTTTTCTCAAACGGATCAAAAAACGGGACTTAAAACAGGCCAAGGAGTAAAAACTGCTAAAACAGTAGGTCGGAGAAAAAAGTTCGTTCTGCTTCTTCACAAACAAAACATGCACATCGGAGTTTAAACTCTGATGTGCAGACTTGGGATAGGTTAACAACACATCAGAGTTTAAACTCCGATGTGCAATATGGAAAAACAACCTACACACCAGAGTTTAAAACCTGATGTGCAAGGTAGGGAAAAACAACAACACATCGGAGTTTAAACTCTAGTGTGCAGGGAAAAACTTACAATCAGCACATCGGAGTTTAAAGTCTGATGTGCTTTTAAAAGGAAAGAATCTGGTTGACATGTCGGATTTTAAAACCCGACATGTCAACCCCCCACCCCTTTGCATATTGGATTTTAGAGTCCGATATGCTTAGGTTAACATGTCGCATATCAGACTTTAAAATCCGATATGCGGAGGGACAACTCTTCGGCTACACATCAGAGTTTAAAATCTAGGGTGTAGGGAAGATAAGGGTATCTGGAGGGCAATCATGTTTTGTAGTCTGATTGCAGTCCGGATCTAAGGAGGCAATCGAACTCCAAAATCCGATTCCCCTCTGGATCTAAATCTGAAAAATAAACAAAAATGAAAAGAGAACATGAAAACAAACAAACAAAGGCAAAATAAAAACCTGAAAACAAAAGAACTTACCTCTTCCAATTCGTCGATGAAAAAGATCTGACAATCGGGCAAGGGAAATCCGAAACACGATGAGTAGGGGCAGAGGAGGGCATGCAGAAGAAGAAAATGGAGCACAATGAAAATTAAAATGCATAAAATTAATTTTAAAAAGCTTTTAAGAAAACCCCAATTAGCAATAAATGCTAATTAATATAGCTCATAGTTGCATGTCGGGTTTTAAAGTCCGACATGCAACCTAGGGACACTTGCACGTTGGACTTTGAAACCCGACATGCAAGCTAACACAAAAAACCCCATGTAGTTCAGACTTTAAAGTCCGAACTGCAAGCAAAGACAACATGCAGTTCGGGTTTTAAAACCCGATTTGTAGTCCAAAAACAAACCGCAGTTTGGACTCTAAAGTCCGAACTGTAGTCAAAACCACATGCAGTTCGGACTTTAAAGTCCGATCTGCAGACTGCAACAAATCACAAATACACTTCAGACTTTAAAATTCGAAGTGTAATTCATTAACAAAGGCCCCTACAGTTCGGACTTTAAAGTTCGAACTGCAGGTTAAACTGCAATCCTAAGAAACAAGGAAAACAAATAAAAAACAAATAATAATAATAAAAAAACAAAAAGCAAAGGACGAAACGAACTAACCGACCAAGTCGATTAAGCTCTCCCAGAGACCATAAGGTATGAAACAGACTAATTTCGTAGGGTTGCCTCACGATTTTGGCCAAACTGAAATCGAGGACAATAGGAATAACAAGTTTGGATGCCAATTTTAAATTTTCTTTAAGATATAGTCTTTCTATTGTGAGGAAGTTAAGTAGCGGAAACAACTTCCTACACTAACCTTGAGAGGAGGGTAATGCAAAACTTTTTCAGATCATTACAACAGTTACAGAAAATAGAAATAGATATAATAGCATTCATACCACAACACAGTGATTTACGTGGGGAAAACCCTTTCGGGAGAAAAACCCCACCCTCCAAAAGCAGCTCAATATTTTATTCAACAATCAAAAACAGATTACAACATACTTGCAGAGAAAGCTCTTCACAGGAGTAGCACTAATCAGAGATTCAGAGGCAACTCAATAGCCATAGGACTCTTACACACAACCTCTATCTCACACACCTCATAAATAGGAGATACAATACAAGAAACCGTCAAATGGTATTACAAAACCATGGGCTAAAACCACCCAATAAGGTGTAGCCGACCTTATCTCCCTTCTAGATGGCCTATGACATGTTAAAGCACACATCAACATGTGTCACTCCCTTTTACAGCTCATTTATGTATCCGATACAAATTATTTTTCCTATTTCAGGAGTACAAACTTCCGGAGGCCATAACTTGAGAACCGGGTGTCCGATTGACGAACCGTTTGAAGCGCCGAAAAGCTCGCGAAGTGCTCTATCACCTCGTAACCCGCTTCACTGGTTATGGCAACTTTTTAGGGCATTTAGGAGCCTCTAAAGTCCCCAAAATTAAGTTTAAACATTTTATTGCACCCCTCCAAGACGAAAACTTTAATATCTTCAAAACTAGCTGTGACCTTGTGACGCAACTTTACCAGAATGTTTATCTAACCAACCAGAAGCTTTAGGGAGAGTTTTGCACCATTTCGTGCTCAAATGAAAACTTACTATAAATAGTAACCTCGCATAAATGCAAGGTTGAGACATCATTTTTCCCAACAAATCTCCCACTTGTCGAACACCTTGCAAGAGCGGAAGGGAATGTCAACACAATGAATAAATTGCTAGGGGCCATAAGGCCCATAGACTCTGAACACCATCTGAACTTCTCTGTGCTCACAGCCTTAGTTAAAGAATCTGCAACATTCATCAAATTTTCCACCTTAACCAGCTTCACCCTACCATCTTCGACCATATCTCTAACAAAATGATACTGAACATCAATATGTTTGGTCCGGGCATGAAATGTCGGGTTCTTAGCTAGGCTAATTGCACTCTGACTGTCACAGTAAACTATCACTGTACCTTATTTTATTCCAATATCCGAACACAGTCTCTTAAGCCAAATGGCCTCTTTACAAGCATGAGTAGCTGCCATATACTCTGCTTCAGTAGTGGATAAAGCAACCACAGCCTGTCGCTTACTCATCCAACTAATTGCACCACCAAACAAAGTAAACACATAAGCACTGGTGGATCTTTTGCTATCAATATCACCTGCCCAATCTGAATCCACATAACCATGGATATCAAGGGAAGTCATGTCTCCAACTGAATTACCATGATAACACAAAGAATACTCTGAAGTACCCTTCAAATATCTGAAGACTCTTTTGACTGCATCCCAATGAACTCTACCAGGATTAGACATATATCTAGAAAGTACTCCCACTGCTTGGGCAATATCTGGTCTAGTACAGACCATAGCATACATCAAGCTTCCAACCGTACTCTGGTAAGGCACTCTGTTCATGTCTTCCATCTCCAATGGGGATGTAGGACAATCTGAAATAGATAGTTTCGTTCCAACTGTAAAAAGAACACTCAATGGTCTACAATTCTGCATGTTGAACCTCTGTAACACTGAATTCACATACTTACTCTGGCCTAGCCATAGCTTTCTGTTCACCCTATCTCTTCTAATTTCCATCCCAAGAATGTGCTTTTCTGCACCAAGATCTTTCATTTCAAATTTAACAGCGAGCTGAGACTTCAGTTCTAAAATCATACCTTTCCCTTTACCAATGAATAACATATCATCAACATACAATGCAATGAATAAGAAATGATCACCATCAGATTTATAATAAACACAGTGATCTGATTTAGAACGTTCAAATCCCAAACTCAACACATATGTATCAAATTTCTGGTACCACATCCTAGGACTTTGTTTGAGGCCATACAAAGATTTCTTCAATTTACAGACCAAATTACTTTTGCCTTTCACCACATAGTGCTCCGACTGTGTCATATAAATATCTTCCTCCAAATCACCATGAAGGAAAGCAGTTTTCACATCCATTTGCTCAACCTCTAAATCATAAGCAGTAGCAATAGAAAGCAAAAATCTAATGGACGTCATTTTTGCAACAGGAGAAAATATCTCACCGTAATCAACACCCTCAACCTGAGAGTAGCCTTTTGCAACCAACCTTGCTTTATACTTCTCAATGCTTCCATCTGAACCAATCTTTTTCTTGAACACCCATTTACAACCAACAGGTTTTCGTCCTTCAGGCAATGGTACAAGATCCCATGTATCATTCTTTTTCAAAGCTGCCATTTCTTCCTCCATAGCAATCTTCCAGGATTCTGCATCATTCATACCTAATGCCTCTTCTACAGATTTCGGTTCATCCACACTAGTATTCAGAGCAAAAATACATCTCCAATCATTAGGTGAATACCTTTCAGGTGGTTGTCTATGTCTTGTAGACCTTCGAACAAGCTGAGTTGGAGGTTCTTCCTCCTCTTCTGAAGATTCAGAGCTAGACGAGCTCTCCTCAAATTCTTGCCTATCTAGGGGTCTCGGTTCAACTCTTTCAGGTGTAGAAGGAAGTTGAATCACATCTTCTTTTTTAGTTTGTTCTGGCTGCAATGTAACAGAAGGAGACTTAATTTCTCTAAAAATAACACTTCTACTATGAATTACCTTTTGTGCAACAGGGTCCCAAAGCTTGTATCCTTTCACACCATAACTATACCCGATGAAGATACATTTCACAACCTTGTTCTCCAACTTTGTTCGCTTCTCCTTTGGCACATGTGCATATGCCTTGCAACCAAAAACTCTAAGATGTCTCAATGAAGGCTTGTGACCTGACCATGCTTCCATAGGCGTTTTATCAACAAGAGCTGATGTAGGAGACCTGTTAATCAGGTAGCAAGTAGTGGCAACAGCTTCAGCCCAAAACTTTTGTTCGAGACGAGCACCACTCAACATACTCCTAGCCTTCTCCATCAGTGCCCTGTTCATTCTTTCTACAACTCCATTCTACTGCGGAGAATACAGAGTTGTTTTCTGCCTGTTAATTCCACAGTCTTTACAGAATCTATCAAAATCATTAGAGCAAAACTCACCACCATTATCAGTTCTCAAACACTTTATTTTCTTTCCAGTTTGCAACTCAACCATTGCTTTAAATTCTTTAAAATGACTAAAAACTTCAGATTTACTCTTTAGAAAATAAACCCATGTCCTTCTACTAAAATCATCAATAAATGAAACATAATATGTGGATTTTCCAATCGAAGAGACATCTACTGGACCAAACACATCAGAATGGATAAGATCCAAAACACCACAAGTTTTATGAGAACTCGAGTAAAACTGAACGCGGTTTTGTTTTCCATAAATGCAATGCTCACAGAAATCAAAGTCAAGGTTACAGTCATTCAAACCTTCAACAAGGTTTTTATTTTTCAAGGTCCTTAGACCCTTTTCTCCAATGTGGCCAAGTCTCTGGTGCCATAACATAGTCTTCTCTGCAGGTAACTTTGCTTCAGACGAAAGAGCACCCTTAGGTACCCAAAAACCATTTCCATCTGCTGAAGGTGAAACCTTCAAATCTTCCAGTGAAGTATCTGCAGATTTACTTTTTACAGAAGTGCTATTACACTCAACAGTGTATGCTTCAAGCTTATACAAAGTGCCAAACCTGACACCTCTAGCAACTACCATAGCACCCTTAATCATCTTACATCCTGCTTCAGAAAAAACTACCTGCACACCTGCATCTATCAGTTTGCTCACAGATAACAGGTTTCGTTTTAATCCAGGGATATGCAGCACACCATTAATCCTTTTTATTCTACCATCAGAAAACCTGATTCTAACTTTACCTCGACCAACAATGTCTAGATGTGAATCATCACCTAAGTACACCTTACCTCCATTAAATCCTTCATATTCAGAAAACCAACCTCTATTGGAAGTCATATGAAAAGATGCACCTGAGTCAATTAGCCAGGCATCATTACCTGCATGAGTCGCCAAAGCTGCAATAAATGCATCGCCATCTTCTTTGTCAGACTCAGAATCAGAATCGAACTTTTTCTTTTTCTTCTTCTTCTTTTCTTCTTTGCAGTCCTTATGGATGTGACCCGGTTTACCGCAATTCCAGCAAATGACTTTGGACTTTCCAGGAGATTTTGATCTCCCTTTGGATTTGGACTTGTCGCGCCTCTCATTCTTCTTTCCTTTCTCCTTAGGTCTTCCACAAACGGTTAGGGCTTCCTTTGAACTGATGGATACCTTCCTTCGCATCTCTTCACCGAGTAGGGCACCCACCACGTCTTCAGATTTCAAAACAACAGAAGTACTACCGATAGCCATAACAAGAGAATCCCACGAATCAGGCAAAGAACAAAGCAAGATCTGATATTTCTCCTCCTCGTCCATCTTAACACCGACGGATACTAATTGAGCCACCAACATATTGAATGCTTCCAGGTGGTCTGCAATTCGTCCACCTTCTTCCATCTTCAAGGAATACAATTTCTTTCTTAAGAAAATTTGGTTTAATAAAGATTTCACTTGATACATTTCACCAAGCTTAGTCCATAGCTTATTTGCAGAGTTCTCTTCATGGACATTGATTAGAACAGAGTCTGCCAGGCACAGTCTGATTAGACCCTTGGCTTTCCGGTCCATAACATCATATTGAGCTGCCGCAGTAGGATCTGAGGGCCTTTGGACATTCGCATCAACAACATCCCAAAGATCTCGATCTATTAACAGATCTTCCATCTTCAGCTTCCACATCTCAAAATTACTTCCATTAAATTTCTCCACCTCTATTCTCCCTGACGAACTCGCCATCTGAATATTCCTACAACAAGATCAAAAAATGTCTTCTGCACAAGCTCCCACTCAAATCTGGATTAGTTCAAAAAACCCAACTGCCCACAATTGAAACCAAAGATGATCAGGCTCTGATACCACTTGTAAGGAAGTTAAGTAGCGGAAACAACTTCCTACACTAACCTTGAGAGGAGGGTAATGCAAAACTTTTTCAGATCGTTACAACAGTTACAGAAAATAGAAATAGATATAATATCATTCATACCACAACACAGTGATTTACGTGGGGAAAACCCTTTCGGGAGAAAAACCCCACCCTCCAAAAGCAGTTCAATATTTTATTCAACAATCAAAAATAGATTACAACATACTTGCAGAGCAAGCTCTTCACAGGAGTAGCACTAATCAGAGATTCAGAGGCAACTCAATAGCCATAGGACTCTTACACACAACCTCTATCTCACACACCTCATAAATAGGAGATACAATACAAGAAACCGTCAAACGGTATTACAAAACCATGGGCTAAAACCACCCAATAAGGTGTAGCTGACCTTATCTCCCTTCTAGATGGCCTATGACATGTTAAAGCACACATCAACATGTGTCGCTCCCTTTTACAGCTCATTTATGTATCCGATACAAATTATTTTTCCTATTTCAGGAGTACAAACTTCCGGAGGCCATAACTTGAGAACCGGGTGTCCAATTGATGAACCGTTTGAAGCGCCGGAAAGCTCGCGAAGTGCTCTATCACCTTGAAACCCGCTTCGCCGGTTACGGCCACTTTTTAGGGCATTTCGGAGCCTCTAAAGTCCCCAAAATTAAGTTTAAACATTTTATTGCACCCCTCCAAGACGAAAACTTTAATATCTTCAAAACTAGCTGTGACCTTGCGACGCAACTTTACTGGAATGTTTATCTAACCAACCAAAAGATTTAGGGAGAGTTTCGCACCATTTCGTGCTCAAATGAAAACTTACTATAAATAGTAACCTCGCATAAATGCAAGGTTGAGACACCATTTTTCCCAACATCTATGAGTGACTTGGAAATCCACATGGTTTTTGATTTTTCTCTCCCTTGTGATTCTTTGGAGTGCATTGTTTCTAAGAGTGACTTAGGAATCCACATAGTTTTGAATTTTTTCTTTTTTCTTGATGGGCCTTTGTGGCTTGTTGGATATTTCTTTTTTCTTTTAGATCAAAAGTTTCTTTGATTTGACAATGTATTTTAGATGGGATGTGTTGTTCTTTGCGTATGTAGATTTTTGGACATGGATTTTATGCTCGACACCCAAATTGCTTCCAAAGGGAATAAGATTCATAGATGGATAGGAATGATATGAGGATCTTTTGGATGGGTTGATGTAGGTAGATGGTGTTGGTATTATGGATGTGTTGCATTAGTTTTGTCATTGATGTCAACACTTATCCTTCTGGAGATCTACATTGTTGATTTGGCACTATGGTTATATTGGTTTACTATTGAACTGACACATTGTGTTCATCGGCAAGTTCAGTGACTTATGCACAGTCACCGGTATATTGTTCATCGATAGGTTATATGGTTCACCAACACTGTTGATGACTTGTTATCATTTGGAGATCACTTGATTATGTCGAAGACATGGTTTGGATACTTGGTTTTCGTGTTTTGGTTATTGGTCTAATCAGGTTGACATATTTGCTGTTACTGGCAGATTGGTCTAGGTTATGGACCGGTATGTGTTATCTATTCTAGATCAACACGACATGTTATGGAGATGATTTATTGATTGAATATTGTTGTAAATGTATTGAGCTGACATGATGCATCCCATCAATACTTATTTGTAATTGATTTAATTGTAATATTCTTAGTGAGCTGACCTACACATTTGGTCTTAGGTTTTGTATATATGTAAGATCTCATTTATGAGATGATAGAGAGGATATGGTTATGGTATAGTATTGTAACATGGTATGTGCAAATATTGAAGATCATATGAGCAGACCATAGAGAAGGTTCAAGGAAGGTTTGAAGGTGTTTATTAGAGCTTAACCGATACTGAATCCAACATTGGAGATGCTATTTTGAGCAGTACATTATTCTAGGATTTAACCATCCTACTGTAGTCATTACGATGCCCATTTGAGTAGTGTGCTCTAGGCGATTGGCCTTTTTGCATGTGCAGACCCCATTTGTATACACATACTATCTATAGTAGTATCATCTGATTGTGGGTAAGGTTTCCCACTATGCTTTTTCCCCTTACAGTGTTTCCACATCAAAATATTTGTGTTATGTGTTGTGGAGGTTGTTTCTCTTTATGTTTTATGCATTAAGTTTCACCAATATTGATATTAACTGCTAATATGTTAACCGACAATAAGTTTGGTTTACCGGTATTAAGTATCAAGTTTATTTAAGTTATAATTGGATTGAAATTCATTGACAACTGATTCACCCCCCTCTCAGTTGCCCTTCCAGTTCCTAACAATTGGTATCAGAGCCAAGTCCTCTTTTTGTAGAAGCCTAACAACTTGAGGAGATCCTATGGCAACTAACATTTTTAGGAAGGACAATCCTAAACTTGATGGAACTAACTATGGTATATGGAAGATCAAAATGGAGACACATCTGAATTGCATTGGAAGAGACATATGGAAAGTTACAAAGAATGGCTATGTTGGTCCTACTCCGAATCAACCTAATCCACCAACATTGGGTGAAGATCAAGAAGATGATTGCAAAGCAAGAGAAGCACTTTTGATCACATTATCAGATCAACAAATCATGGGATTATTAGACTGATCTACTACTAAAGCTATTTGGGATAATTTGGAGGCATTGAATGAAGGAGATACCACTGCCAAAATTACAAAACTGGAATGTTACCGGGTTAGGTATGAAAATTTGAAAATGGAAGAAGATGAAAGAATTTATGCTTTTATGGAAAGAGTTAATGAAATTGTTTTAGGAATACAATGTTGTGGATAATCCTTAAGTGAAGATGAAATCATTTCTAAAGTTTTAAGAGCTTTGCCACCAACATACAAAATGAAAATAACTGCTATTAATGAGTTGAGAACAATGCCTAATACATCAGTATCTAGAGATACTTGTTGGCATTGTGTTGTCATTGATGTCAACCGGTATGGGATGACCACTAGTAGAAGAGATGTATGTGCAACACTGCTATGGAGGAGTACAAGATGTGATATCTTGGATATCACCTTGTGTTGTAGAACATTGGTAAGGTAAGGAAGAGTGATCATTGGTGATACCAGTACATGAGTTAGTGCCTGACTTGTGTGATGAGATGGGCAAGGTGTTTGAGCAGTTGTTTGTGATGAAGAGGCAAAATGTTACCTAAATCACATCAACACTGGATGAGAATGATGAGAAGATCATAGGTATGCTGTGAGGATGCAGAACAATAGGACTCCCACCTCATAGAGATGCAGTCATCATGAGTAGCAATGACTGACAGTGAAAGTGCCATCACCGAATTACATGTGCCTGTTTGTAGAAATCCTGCACAAATGGGAAGTCACATGAAGTGCACTGCAGTATGCAAAAGACAAGGTGTTACTCCACCGGTAAGTGGAGCTTATCTCCTATTATGCATTGTGTGCATTATAGTTTGGTGAGATAAGAGTGAAGAAGTAAAGACAAGTGCTCAAAGGTTCTCATTGGATCCACTGGTGAAACAAAAGGAATGACTCAAGAGCATGAGAATAGGGATATGTATTGGACCAATAAGAGAAGGCAAAAGTGAGTTACTGGTACAAATGAAGTGTGATGTGTTTGTCACTTTGACAAACTAGCTGAGATATGATCAGAGCTGATCAAGGAAAAGGCATAACTAAGCAGAGGCAGAGAGAAGAAGAATGACCTAACTGAAGGATTTTATTGAAGGTTGATGACTTGTGTCATCAAGAGTGCTTACTGGTATCTATGTTTACCGGTAATATGGACAAGGTACAGATGCAGAAGACTTCCCACTTGATGGGAATGTGTATGCTATGGATAGACATGTCTAGTGATCGGTTTAGATGTTCCACCAATAGTTTAGCAAGTGCAGACAAGAGGAGTTAACCAGTAGAATGATTGATGCCGACAGGGTTAGTAAACCAACAGGGAAGAGAAATCGGTAGAGTCTATGGTTGGTGACCAAGCTAAACCGATAGAGCAGTGTGATGAGGTGGATACCGACTGTGATGCCATGTAAAGATGAAGTGCCGGATGAAACATGCATAGGTCGATGAAGTGAGGTTGGTGAGGTAGTTGTGATTGGTCTGAAATTAATGTGACTATGAAGCTTGAGGTGAAGTTGCAGAAGTGCACGACTCGATATTAAATGGACAAGAGAGGATCAAGGATAGACTGATCGAGTAGATCACAGTAGTTGAAGCAAACCATCATGCCATTAATGGTGATTGACCAAGAAGTATGCCGACAGATTGATGCAGGTTGCTGGAAAAGGAAGGCATGTTCTGGAAGGCACCTTGATGGGGGAGTTGTGCAGATGGATGCCAGGGAGATTAGATCGAGCAAGATCTGATTGGATTTGGTGTGCCTCAAGGGTGGTGTAGAAACCTGAACCGCCTAGATTTTGAATTGGGCTTTGGCAGGAAAATATGGCTATAAGTATGAAGGCCAAAGAGATTGTTTGCTATTGCTATATAGAAGAATATTTGTGCTAATACAAAGTGTGATGCTTCCGCATGTAAGAGAAAATCAGCCAAGTTCTTAACGAGCATCTGAGAAGTGAGTGAGAGTGAGGGAGAACCTGGTTGAAGTGTTCAACTGGTAGGAGAGAAGAACTGACAAGGTTCATACCGACAGAGTAGAGAGTAAGGTGGATATCCACCAGAGAAGGAGAAGAGGAGAGGTCTACCAGTAGAGTTTACCGGTAGTTGTGCAACAAAAGAGAGCAACAAAAGAGTGAGTCGGTGTAGCAGAGAAGGTATCTCACCTACAGAGTAAGATACATGAAATGGTTGCAAGGTTCACTTATAACAAGATAACTAATTTTTTATTTGATGATTATTTTGTGAACATTGAGTTGTAGCTTGGTGCAGGGGTTGGTGCTCCTTGGGTTGGTGCCCAAAAAAATTGTAACAGTTTTCATTGTGAGGCTGGTTTGGGATTAGTAGACTCCAGCAGAATTGCTCACCGAGGTTTTTCCCATCTTGGGTTTTTCTCATATATGCTGGTGTTATGTGATGCCCCCTTGTGTGATTGCATTTGTGTTGGTCTCCCCACTAACCGATAAGTCTGCATTGAGTTAGATCCATTAATCGACATGCTCACATAAGATAGGTAAAAGGAAAAGTTTGAGAACCACTGATTCACCCCCTTCCCCTCTTAGTGGTGCATTGTGTCTAACATTACCTTGGTTGGAAAACTTTCAGCATTTGAGTTTGAGGAATTTGGTCCTGTTGCTACAATTAAGACAGATTTAGCCTTTAGAGCATCATCATCTGCAATATCATCATCATCATCATCTTACAAATCTGATTGGAAAGCACTGTATGCAAAAGAACTTGAAGATATCAGGAGGGAAAATGAAGAACTAGAAGAACTTGAAGCACTATTTGCAAGGAAAATGCCTAAAGGTCCAGTTGGAAGTAAGTATGAAGGTAAAGCACCATTTAAATGTTTTAACTACAATAAAGTTAGTCATATAACATCTAGATGTCCTAATAGACATGCAAGATTGAGAGAGGAAGCTAAAAGAATATATAAGCCTAACCCTAAATATCAGAGATACATATTTAAGAAGAACAAAGATAAATCTTGTTACTATGTTGATAAAGGAGTTACACTGACAGGCAATGGATGGGATTTTGTTGCAATAAAAGAAGATCAACCGATACCTACTGTCCCACTGGTAGAGCAGGCCTTGACAACTAAAATTGAAGAAAAAGATGAATGGATTATTGATAGTGGATGTTCACATCATATGACTAGTGATAAAAGTAAATTCTTATATTTTCAGGAATATAGTGGAGGTCTAGTAAGATTTGGCAATGATAAAGCTTGTTTAATCAAAGGAAAAGGCACTATATCTTTGGATGGTAAGCACAATATAGACAATGTTTATTATGTTGAAGGTTTGAAGAATAATCTTTTGAGTGTTGGTCAATTAGTTGAAAAGGGATTTTAGTTACAATTCAAGAATGGTAAATGCAAAATCATGAACAAAACTGGATTGGAGATTGCAATCGGTAATCAAACTAAATGTAATATCTTTCATTTGAACAACAATGATAAAACATGTTTGATTGCACATATTCATGAAAGTTGGTTATGGCATAAGAGACTTTTTCATGTGAATTTTGATTGCATTGTAAAGATTAGTTCAACTAAGGCAGTAAGAGATTTACCTAAGATTGTGAAACCTCATAATCCGGTATGTAAGGAATGTCAAATGGGAAAGCAAGTTAGAACAACTTTTAAGAGTATTTATGAGAAATCCAATAATGTTCTTGATTTAATTCATATTGACTTGTGTGGTCTGACAAGAACAAGAGGTCTACAGGGAGATATATACTTTATGCTAATTACTGATGATTATTCTAGAATGTGTTGGGTTACTTTTCTCAGGGAGAAATCAGAAGCTTTTGGAAAATTCAAGTTATACAAGGCAATGGTAGAGAATGAAACCAGTAAGAAAATAAAATGTTTGAGATTTGATCAAGGAGGAGAATTTACATCTAAGGAATTTAATACATTCTATGAAGTGAATGGAATCAAAAGACAACTATCAGCACCCCAGACACTCAACAAAATAGAATTGTGGAAAGGAAGAACAACTAGAAGCATGATATTGGAAGCAAATCTACCTCATGTGTACTGGAGAGAAGCAATGAATACAAAAATTTACACTTTCAACAGATTCACATCAAAGGTGAAACTGATAAGACCCCTTATGAACTATGGTTTGATAATACTCCTACTCTCAAATACTTCAAAATATTTGGAAGCAAATGCTATATTAGGAGAGATGAGTATATTGGTAAATTTGATCCTAGAAGTGATGAAGGAATATTTCTTGGTTATTCATCTAAGAGCAAGGCATATAGATGTTTTAATAAAAGATTGCAGAAGATCATTGAAAGTGTTAATGTGAAGATAGATGAACACTTTAGAGGAAATTCAAGGTCTGTAGATTCTAAATCGACAGTTGAGATGATCATTGTAAAGCTGAAAATCGAACCCTAGGTGTTCCCCCACTCCATGGAGAGAGAAAGGAGGTCACTAGGATTGACGATTTTCACTTAGGAGAGACTTTACATTCAAAAGAGGGGTTGAAACCCAAAAGATCCAATCCCACACAATGCAAGACTGGATTCTAAATGAGTTTCAAGGGTTAAAACATCAAGGATACCCTCTTTTGTAAAGAATGTAGATAGAATGATTGAACTAGGAATGCATGTAACGTAAGAAAGATTAGCTTATAAACGGAGATTGGGACACAGGATGAAGATACAGACCTGAAATTAGTAGTAAAATGTCGAGACGATGCTGTCCTGCAAATTTGAGCGAAAGTTGACAGGATGATGGCGCCCGGAGTGCACACGGTCCTCCGAAAAATCCGCGAAACGAAGGGGGATTTGTTCGTCTCTGCACAAGGATTCTGGATCTTCAATTATAGCCGCGTACCTGCAACCTACACATAGAAAAGAGAGGATGATTGGGGGTTTAGGGATTAGGGGTTTGCCTTTAGGTCAAACCCCGGTTTTGGAATTAACCAAGAAATGAGAATGCTGTAAATGTTTGTAATGTAATCAAGTACTGATACCTTGTTGTAAGAATGTTTGTATTCTTACATGTGAAGGTGTAATGATGTTGTATGTTGTATATTGTAAGTGATCTCCTCTTCAATGGTTGAATCCTTGTCTTGAATGCAACCCCTAGCCTTGAATGGAGAATTAGAATACTCAATTGCTTGAAGGAATGCTTGAATGTTTGAATGTTTGAATGTTTGAATATCGCTTCCGCCTCTTGCACACATATGTTTTTCGCCCTCCCTTTCGGGGAGGGGAAATGTAGTTTATATACTTGTCAATTAGGGTTAGGAGACTAATTTTTCTGACCATAGGCTGACCTAGGAACATTATTTTCCAAATTGCAAACTTGAAGACCTGATGCCCAACAAGAGACTGAGCCCAAAATAGGGCCAGGGACCAGGGTGCTGGGTGCCATGGTCCTGAGGGACCAGGGTGCTAGGCGCCATGGTCTTGAAGGACCAGGGTGCTGGGCACCATGGTCACAGCTCGTGGGACAGCAGGGTGCAAGGAGAATTAGGCCAAGGTGCAGAAATATGCAGTTTTTGATGTCGCAAGCTGGTTTCGAGGTCTCTGTTCAGGCTCATCGTTGCACCGCCATCGTGAAGACCCAAATGCAGTCAAAATTGCAAGTGTCACAATTTTAGGATGCTACATTTAGCCCCCACTTTAGCGGGAGTATAAGCGTACGCCCATACTTTCGGTAAAGTATAAGGAAACAACATTGAAAGACTTTCACCACGTCAAGGAGGCAAGATACACCAAGCCCCCAGTGGACTAAGGATCTTACGACTTCGATTGACAAAGTAAAAGGGAAGATCATGAGGGAGAACCATGACTGTCAGTAGTAAGGTTCCCTCACTATGAGTCATGCAAGAAAAATACCAAAAACTTTCAAGGCAAAGCTAAGTTCGCCAATAAATTTTTAAGTATCTTGAAGAGATATGAACGGGGTGTATGCCCCCCTACATTAAAGTGATCGCACATGCCTCATCGGGGGTGATTGCTTTAAGGTAGTGATACATATAAGAAATGAGAAGGGAAAGGAGCACATTATCACAAGGATTTAGCCCCCAAGTGTGAGATAAGCTCAAGGATAATAGACACAAAACACAAAGCACGAGTTGACTTCGCTTTCCTTGGGGTTAGTATGCTGTATGATAATTCATGTATATCATATGTATGTATGAATAATTGTTTCTTCATTCCCCAATCAAGGAAGGTCACCTAGAAGAAGGGAACACATGTGTCTTTTGAGTCAACATGAGAGAGACCAAAAGAGATCTCAATGCTTTGCATGGTCCTCAAGTAGACAACACTAAGGAGAACAAATAGAAGAATGAGAATAACACATAGAAGAAGTAACAAGAGAGATCAAGAGAGGAGGAGAGAGTCTACTATGCTAATGAACTAGTCTAGCACATCATCTACCCCCCGATCTTGCTGATCAATATTTCGGGAAGGCAGGAAACACGCTAGAGGAGGAACATCCAACACAACAGATGGAGCTATCACAAGATCCAAACAAGGGCTATGTTCATGTTCCACGCCACGTTGTTCTTGTCTAGGAGCTAGGATAAGTGCTTTAGAAAATTCATTAGATAAATGGTTATCAACATCAACATATTCATATTCACTATCAGAAGAAAGAGGAGTAACATTTTCATCATGAATAACATTTTCATCTATATCATCATCAAGATTTATAAAAATAGAATCTTTAACTCGCATAGGATCAAGACCATCATGCATCTTATGTTTAGGAGATTTTGGCTCAATTTTTGGCTGAGGAGAAAATGGAATAATACTAGCTGAAGGTGTTTTTGGGGATTGCAAAGTTTGAGAAGTAGCTGCCTGAGCTCTAAGATGACGCTTTCATCGGCATTCACGTGCAGAACGATTTCGTCTAGTCTTAGTAGGAAGTTGAGAAGATTGAGGAGGAGGAATGTTCTCATCCTTATCACTTGGGTGTTTAGGTTGTGGTCTCTTAGGTTGAATAATAGGAGAAGAGGAAGGTCTCTTCTCTCTATAAGAGGAAGGAGGAGGAACTGCTCCATATAAAGGAGGAATATCTGGTTTAGGAAGGAGACCAAGTCCATCATGACGAGGCGGTATAGGTCTACTTTTAGAAAGTTTATTAGATATAGACATAGTCACATTCATAGGGATGGGTTGGGAATCTTCTTGAGGAAAGACATTAGTTCTATCTTTCAAAGGAAGAACTTCCTTCTCAAGAATGATAGGAATATCAAGTTTGGGTGTTCTAGGTTCACTTAGAGCTAGGATCATATCTTTTTTCCACTTTTGATAAGATTTGAAAAGATGATCACTTCGCGGTGGAAGAGATTGAAATTGTTTAGGCCAAAAATAATCAATAGGAACGCTAGAAGGTCTTTCAGCTGGTTTAAAGAGACTATGATTGATAGTAACAATCTCACCATTATGGGGAAATTTCAAACACTTGTGAATAGGAGAAGCAATAGTTTTCATGGAAGATAACCAAGGATAGCCTAGCTTCATATGAAATTGTTCAGATGATGGAATAATAGCAAATCTTACATCAAGGGATTTGTTATGAACCTCAATAGGTAATGTAATAGAACCAATTGCAGGAGAATAAAATGCATCAAATAATTTCACAACCACATTTGCTTTGTCATAGATCACTTGATTCAATTGCAAAGTATAAAGAAATTCTTCAGTAATGACATTAACCATACACGAAGGATCAATAAGCACTCCACGACAAGGTGTATTTTTGACTTTTGCAACTATATATAAAGGACCATCAGGTGCCCTAATAGTTTCACTGGAATCAAATGTGATGGAAGGTTCTTTAGGGATTTTCTGCTGCTCCACAAAGTTAATCACATTCGGAGTCATAGACACAAGACTATTAGGTGAAAAAGAGGAATCATTAGTCTCAATCACATTAGAGGTATGAGAAGGTAATGGATCAGTAAAAATCTTAAGATTTTGGTTAGGAGGAGCTACAGATGTGTTGCTTTTATCATTCACACCAGAAATAGAGATAGTATTATTATCAATCAAATCTTGAATTTTACCCTTTGAAGCAAAACATTTTTCGGTATCATGCCCAGGTTGACGATGAAATTGACAAAAAGATTTGTTATCAAAATAGGGTGAATTAATCTTTGTAGGATCTATTTGCCTTATAGGAGGGAGAGTAAGCACATTTTGTTCCAATAACTTATTCATAATACTATGCAATGATTCATTCAAAGGAGTAAACTTTCTTTCTTTCTTGAAAAACTTAGAAATAGGAGGCACACCTGATGCTGCATTCACATTGTTGTTGATGATGTTTTAATTGAACTTAATGACCCCTCTATTCGGTTTAAACTTCCCAAATGGTTGTTGACTACTATCACCCTTATCACTCGGAGCCATAGGATTTTCTTGTTCCATTTGACTCACAGTCAGTTGATAATTGTGAAGAGTAGAGGCAATTTGTTGTTGTAAAGAAGAGACAGTTTGTGCAAGATTGTTAATGGTCGCTTCAGTCGAAGATTGTGATGGAGGTATTATGTTATTGAAAGAAGGTATTGATTGAGAGTAAGGTGGTGGGACACTATGATAGTTAGTCATAGGAGATGATTGGAAAGAAGGAACACTACAAGGAGGAATGGAATGGTTAAATGAATTGCCCCCCTATATCATGTTCATTTGTGGAGATGTAATAGGAACACTCATTGAAGGAATGAATGAGGAAGTCGGATTAAATGAAGGAAGAGGGTTGATTGAAGAAAAAGGATTGCCCCCATGACTGGTGATCATAGGTGGAATGTTTTGTATTGAAGTAGTCATTATGTTTGATATAAAAGTAGGTATACTAGCAATAGAAGTTGTCAAAGGGGTAGAATGATTGACTTGAGTAGGAGGTTGTGTATAACCTAAAGTTTTGGCACAACTCTTCATAGGCATCACATTCGAATCCACAATGTGTGCAATACTACGTAAAATATCAATTCCATTCTTATCACTTTGAACCAGACATTTTAGACCCTCAATTAATGAAAGAGCTTGACTATCGGGATATTCTTGAGACATCCATTGTTGAAAATCATCAAATTGGTTATCCAATTTCAAAAGTTGTTCCACAAAAACCTCATGGAGAGCTTCTTCATCATTAAGAGGATTAGAGGAATTACCCATGTCCTCGTTAAAAAGGCCATTCAAATTAGGTTCCATCTCCTCGGTAATTAAACCTTGGAAGGACTTAATTCTAAGGCTTCGTCTAACGAGAATAGTGTAAGTAGGGCTTATTGTTGTAAAACTCATGCACAAATTCCAAGAAAGGTAGGCACAATTGAAAATTAGGGCGAAGGGGGTAGCACTTAATTTTAATTGTTATCTTGAAAATTGAGATCTTGAATTTTGAATTTATTTTTGAATTTAGAGGTAGCAAATTTCAATAAAATCAGCCAATATCCTGGATTTAAGCTGTTAAATGCAATCATGACAATTTCCCGAAGTTTTAGAAAAAATGTCGGGGACCGTGGCGAACGGAGTGCACACAGTCCTCGCAACTTTTTTCAAAATTTTCAGAGATGAAAGTTATGATGATTTTAAAGCTAATCTGAAAAAATTGAGTGATTTTACGATCTGTAGATAGGCCAAATTAAAGTTGCAATCTCAAAATTGAACCCTACCAAGACTGTTGCAAAATGCAAAATTTGAATTTAGAAAAGGAGAGGGAAACTGAAATTTTGAATTTTATGGTTTTAGAGGGAATATTGAAAGCAATGCAAGCTTTGAAATTTAAAAGTTGACTCAATTTCATGCAAAATTCAATTCTGAAAGCAGAAATCAAAGTTGTTGTAATTAAGCACTTAATTTCAAAAGTCACAAACTGCAAGAATTTGAATAAAGCACTAAAACTTCGAATGAATGCCAACACACTTTTCAGATTTAGGACTGTAAGAAACACAATTTTAACACAAATTTCAATTTCAACAATTTTTTGAATGATTATAAGCCCTAATCCAAGCAATCACTAGACCAACTTTGACTTTAATTTTGAAAGTGTTAGAATTGATGAAATCAGCCAAGATTCTGGATTTTAGCACAAAAATACAGTAAGATCTAGCTCTCGAAATTTCAGAAAAAATGTCAGGGACGATGGCGCTCGGGGTGCACACGGTCCTCACAACTTTTTTCAAAATTTTCAGGGATGAGAGATATTGTGATTTTGTTGCGGAATCCAAAGTTACAGCTGACTTGGAGGTGTTTTGATCAGTGAAACCATCGGTCAAAGGTTGAATCAAGAGGGTTTTAAAAATTAGGGTTTTGACACTTAACCACTTAATTTTCAGAATTAAAGCACAAATATGAATTGACAATTTGCAATAGAAGGGTAGATCTAAAACAAGCATTAACAATTAAACATTTCACAAGCTCAATTACTAAAAAGAAAATTTAGGGTTTTTATGCAATTAACCTCTAAAACTTGCAAAAGATCAAACATGGAAATATAATTAAGGAAACAATTTTTTTTTCAGATCTAACCATGAATAATCAGAATTAGGATGTCATGTTGGGTTCACCAAAATGTAAAGTGGAAAATTGAACCCTAGGTGTTCCCCCACTCCATGGAGAGAGAAAGGAGGTCACTAGGATTAACGGTTTTCACTTAGGAGAGACTTTACATTCAAAAGAGGGGTTGAAACCCACAAGATCCAATCCTACACAATGCAAGACTGGATTCTAAATGAGTTTCAAGGGTTAAGACATCAAGGATACCCTCTTTTGTAAAGAATGTAGATAGAATGATTGAACTAGGAATGCATGTAAAGTAAGAAAGATTAGCTTATAAATGGAGATTGGGACACGGGATGAAGCTACAGACCTGAAATTAGTAGTAAAATGTCGAGACGATGCTGTCCTACAAATTTGAGCAAAAGTTGATGGGACGATGGCGCCCGGAGTGCACACGGTCCTCCGAAAAATCTGTGAAATGAAGGGGGATCTGTTCGTCTCTGCACAAGGATTCTAGATCTTCAATTACAACCGCGTACTTGCAACCTACACATTGAAAAGAGAGGATGATTGGGGGGTTAGGGATTAGGGGTTTGCCTTTAGGTCAAACCCCAGTTTTGGAATTAACCCAGAAATGAGAATGCTGTAAATGTTTGTAATGTAATCAAGTACTGATACCTTGTTGTAAGAATATTTGTATTCTTACATGCGAAGGTGTAATGATGTTGTATGTTGTATGTTGTAAGTGATCTCCTCTTCAATGGTTGAATCCTTGTCTTGAATGCAACCCCTAGCCTTGAATGGAGACTTAGAATACTCAATTGCTTGAAGGAATGCTTGAATGCTTGAATGTTTGAATGTTTGAATATCGCTTCCGCCTCTTGCACACATATGTTTTTCGCCCTCCCTTTCGGGGAGGGGAAATGTAGTTTATATACTTGTCAATTAGGGTTAGGAGATTGATTTTTCCGACCATAGGCTGACCTAGGAACATTATTTTCCAAATTGCAAACTTGAAGACCCGATGCCCAACAAGAGATCGGGCCCAAAATAGGGCCAGGGACCAGGGCACTGGGCGCCATGGTCCCACCTCCTGAGACAACAGGGTGCAAGGAGGATCAGGCCAAGGTGCAGAAATATGCAGTTTTTGATGTCGCAAGCAGGTTTCGAGGTCTCCGTTCAGGCTCATCGTTGCGCCACCATCGTGAAGACCCAAATGCAGTTGAAATTGCAAGTGTCACAATTTTAGGACGCTACAATCATAAATAAACCTATACAGAGTGCATCGGTATAGAATGTGGATCCAGTCACACCGGCATTATCAGAGAATCCCACAGTGACTGAAGAACAACATCATGTGAATAAACCCAGGTATGTAAGACTGAATCACTCAGAAAATCAGATAATTGGGAATAAGTATCAAGGTGTTATGACAAGAGGAAGACTAGCAAATGAAGAGGTATGCTTAATTTCTCAAATTGAACCATCATCTGTCATTGAAGCATGTCAAGATGAACATTGGATAAAAGAAATGGAAGATGAATTAGAACAAATTGGAAAGAACAATACATGGACATTAGTTCCCCGACCTAAAGACAAAAATGTAATTGGAACTAAATGGGTATTCAGAAATAAACTTAATGAAGATGGCAAGGTAAGCATGAACAAAGAAAGATTAGTGTGTAAAGGATATTCACAGAAAGAGGGAATTGATTATAATGAAACCTTTGCATCGGTAGCTAGAATTAAGGCAGTTAGATTATTTCTTGCATTTTCAACTCATAAGAACTATAAAGTATATTAGATGGATGTAACATATGCATTTCTAAATGATGATCTTGAAGAGGAAGTTTACATTGAACAACCTGAAGGATTTTCATTGGCAAATGTTAAAGGTATGGTTTGTAGATTAAGGAAAGCCTTGTATGGATTGAAGCAAACTCCCAGAGCTTGGTATGCTAGATTGGGCAAATATCTTTTAAAGCTTGGTTACACTAATGGTAATGCTATTAGCAACTTATATTTCAAAGTGACTAATGATGACATCTTGGTTATTGAAGTTTTTGTTGATGATATCATTTTTGGAAGAGAAGATGGATTGTGTAAGGACTTTGCTAACAAGATGCAGGAAGAATTTGAAATGTTTATGATTAGGGAGATAAAATTCTTTTTAGGATTGTAGATTTCACAAACTGATAGAGGTATATTCACATGTCAAACAAAATACTTGAAGGAACTACTGAAGAAATTTGGTATGGAAAACTCTAAACCGATAAGTACTCCTATGACTACAACTGATAAATTGACATTGAAGGATGATTCAGCTCCTGTTAATCCAACAAGATACAAATCTATGATTGGAGGTTTACTGTATTTGACACAAACAAGACCTAATATAATGAATACAGGATGTATTGTTTCAAGATTTCAGAGTGATCCTAAAGAAAATCATGAATCAGCAGTAAAAAGGATTTTTTGGTATCTACAAGGCACAACAAATATTGGTTTATGGTATCCTAAAGATGAAAATTTTGATTTATGTGCATACACCAATGTAAATTGGTAGGAGATGTAGATGACAGAAAGAGTACCACTGATGGAGAATTCTTTCTTGATAGCAGATTGATTTCATGGCTAAGGAAGAAGCAGAGTTGTACATCATTATCAACAACAGAATCAGAATATGTTGCAGCAACGATTAATTGTACTTGGGTATTATGGATTAAGCAAATGTTGAAGGAAATAAAGGTAAAATGCAAAGAACCTAAAATCATTTATTGTGATAACTCAACAACAATTGATATATCAAAGAATTTGATATTTCACTCTAAGGCTAACCATGTTTCTGTCAAATATAACTTTTGAAAAAGAATGTTGAAGCAAAAGAAGTAAGATTGGTTTATGTGAATACTAAAGAGCAGATTGCAGATATCTTTACAAAACCTTTACCTAAGAAAACTTTTGAATATCTCAGAGAGCAGCTTGGGGTAATACCCTCACTGGTAGAGACTTAGATAATTCAAGATTGGCATCAAACCGATAGAAACTAATAGAGAAATCTTTTTTTTTTTCTGGCTTTGATGGAGGAGAGCTACTTCTCAGGGGGAGTAGTTGGTTGTATGTTTTGGTATTTTTTAATTGCTTTGGCATTTAATGTCAAAGGGGGAGAGAGATCTATGGAAAAATATTCTTGGGAGAGAGATCTATGAGACATTATTCATTGGGGGAGAGATATATACTCTTTGTATTTTGATTTTGATTTCTGGTATTGATCTATTCTGGAGATTGTTGGTTTTTGGTTTTTGGCATTCTGCTTTGGCACTTAGATGTTTTTCCATCTAGTGTTGCCATCAATTCCAAAGGGGGAGATTGTTGGTATTATGAATGTGTTGCATTAGTTTTTTCATTGATTTCAACACTTATCCTTCTGGAGATCTACATTGTTGATTTGGCACTATGGTTATATTGGTTTACTGTTGAACCAACACATTGTGTTCATCGACAAGTTCAGTGACTTATGCACAATCAACGGTATATTGTTCACTGACAGGTTATATGGTTCACTGGCACTGTTGATGACTTGTTATCATATAGAGATCACTTGATTATGTCAAAGACATGGTTTGGATACTTGGTTTTGGTGTTTTGATTATTGGTCTAATCAGGTTGACATATTTGTTGTTACTGACAGATTGGTCTAGGTTATGGACTGGTATGCGTTATCTATTCTAGATCAGCACGACATGTTATGGAGATGATTTATTGATTGAATATTGTTGTAAATGTATTGAGCCGACATGATGCATCACATCAAGACTTATTTGTAATTGATTTAATTGTAATATTCATAGCGAGCCGACCTACACATTTGGTCTTAGGTTTTGTATATATGTAAGATCTCATTTGTGAGATGATAGAGAGGATATGGTTATGGTATAGTATTGTAACATGGTATGTGCGAATATTGAAGATCATATGACTAGACCATAGAGAAGGTTCAAGGAAGGTTTGAAGGTGTTTATCAGAGCTTAACCGATACTGAATCCAGTATTGGAGATGCTATTTTGAGCAGTACAATATTCTAGGATTTAACCATCCTATTGTAGTTATTGCGACTCCCATTTGAGTAGTGTGCTCTAGGTAGTTGGCCTTTTTGCATGTGCAGAACCCATTTGTATACACATATTATCTATAGTAGTATCTTCTAATTGTGGGTAAGGTTTCCCACTATGGTTTTTCCCCTTACAGGGTTTCCACATCAAAATTTTTGTGTTATGTGTTGTGAATGTTGTTTCTCTTTATGTTTTATGCATTAAGTTTCACCGGTATTGATATTAACTGCTAATTTGTTAACCGACAATAAGTTTGGTTTACTGGTATTAAGTATCAAGTTTGTTTAAGTTATAATTGGGTTGAAATTCATTGACAATTGATTCACCCCCCCCTCTCAGTTGCCCTTCCGGTTCCTAACAGATGGTTGGAAGGTTATCATGGATGTTTACATTTGTTGATCTTGATTCTCAAGAGGGTAACTAGATTGTGAGCTAGGAGTGACATGGATATTGGATGGAGGAATATAAGGACCTAATATCGATGAAATAAATTAAAGCTTTGATTTTGGGATATGAGGACCCAAAAAAAATCTAGAGGATGGGAAATGTTGATGTTTGGACTTAGATGGATGACTGTGGGATTTTGCAAGGATACCAACATATTGAGTGTGCGTTATGTGGCCAAGGCCATGGTGATTTGGATTTTATTTTATATTAAGGGGTTCTAATATACGCCTAACTGTTTGTCTTGATAATGAATGTTTTGATAAATACTTTTAGTAATGGGATACTTGTTATGTTTAAAACACGATGCAAGTCTATTCTTAGAGGATATGGTATGAAAGGAATGAAAAGATCATAAAGTAGACTGGATCAAATGAAAATGGAGGAACCCATTTGATAAGTAAGGGGTTCATGACTCACTTGGGTGGGGGTGATGATATCTTGAGGAGGATTAGGGTCATGATGTGGATACAAAGGGATATCTTAATCTTGAATTGGAAAAGGATCATTGGAAGTTGTGCTTTTCTCTTGATTTTAAATTATATCATTGGAGGGGATGGAAGGGATATCATGATATTGATTAGGAAGTGGGTTATGAATGAGAATTGGAAGGACACTTTGCTCTTGAGATGGAAGGGGATAATCATGGATGTAATACAAAAGGATGAGGGGTTCTTCATAAGAATCTTAACAGGTGGGATGTTTATTGACACTAGGAATTTTTATTCTAACTTTAGATTATCCTCTTGACATGGGGTATGAGTTTGGATATGTATAGGGGAATGGATTTTGAGTGTGTCTCTCTAGAGTAGGTTTGGTTAGGGATAGATCATATGGTGGCA
Source organism: Cryptomeria japonica (assembly GCF_030272615.1). Lineage (NCBI taxonomy): Eukaryota > Viridiplantae > Streptophyta > Pinopsida > Cupressales > Cupressaceae > Cryptomeria > Cryptomeria japonica. Next base: position 877,096,990 of record NC_081409.1, on the reverse strand, counting down.
TTGGATATATGACTCTTGAATTGTATAAGGGATTTTTATAGAGAAATACATTAGATTTGATTTATACTATGGATAGCCCTTAGGGGTAAACTTGTAAGATGCCATCATTGGATTATGATGAGTTTACTACTTTATGGAGATGGCACCAATTGGTTTTGTGAAACTTTAGAAAATGAAGGAATGGTGGGAGATATGAAGGTTGTGGGTAAGCCAATTTCTTTATGAGTATAGGATCCATTGCTAGACATAGGTGTTGTCAATTGACACTCTATTGGTTGGTTTCACTATGTTGTCATTGATGGCAACATGATTTTGGGTTCTGACTTCATATGGAGTACCGGTAGACACTTCACAAACTCTACAACGACATTGGCACCGACAGATAGAAGATTTCTTTGGTCACCGACAATGCAGGTCGACATGGTATAGTAAAAGGTTATTGGTATTGGAGGCCAACATATCTTTGATTCGACATCGGCAACTTGTTTTTATGTTTATACATTTATGTTATCTGGCCGACATGTAATCTGATTTTGTATATATCTTTGTAAGTCGACATAAGGCATAAAAGTTGTATAGGGTATATAGGTTAGTTTAATAGATAATTTGAAATATAGAGGGACATGACTTAGGATGGATATGGAAATGTAATATGATGAAAAATTACTCTGAGAGATTATGTATGCGAGGAATTTATTGTAAGGGTTATTCGAGTAAAGGGGTTAAGGGTTTCAACCGGAACAGACAGAGCTTAAACTAGAACTATATTCTGGCATAGGAGATGCTATCTTAGCAGTTCACACTTCTCCAGATTGTTGTCTGGAATTTTATGTAGTCAATAAGGCTCCTATTGTGATTGAGAAAAGTTCTCTAGGCCGTAAGCCTTCCTACAAGTGCAGGCCCCTCATATATCGTAATATCTCTTCATATGGCCAGTGGATTGATATTGTGGGTCACAAATCCCACCGTGGTTTTTCCTCATTGAGGTTTTCAATGTATAAATCTATGTGTTATGCTTCTCATTTATGTGTTTGGCTTATTGGTTGCTTTACTTCTTTCAATTCTGTTTATACCGGTATACCGGTTGGTGTAGGAATGTTTTGTTAAGACTAAAATCTTCTATTCCAGTATAACACTGATTCACCCCCCCTCTCAGTGTTATTGGTTTCCAACAATAGGTATGTGATTTTGATCTTTCTTAGTCAACCTAATGGATGCAAATTCTAAATGACCTTATTGACTTGACTGGCCTTGATAATTACAATAAAGTGATTTGGATCCTAGTTTTCAGGTTAGGTAAGGTTCAAAAAGTTTCTAGTATTCTTAGACAAATACATGATAGGGGTTGACAAATGTGATACAAATTTTAATCAAATGGGATACAAGTTTGAGCAAATTAAATAGTGTTTGACATGTATACATTATTGATTTTGTGAATGCATGAAAGTTTTGTCAAATGCGTGATTTTTTTTTTGGCTAAGTTTTTGGCTCAATTTTGGCCACTTTCACAAATAATCAGAAAATAAAAATTATAATGGGTTGTTGACTTAGACTCTACAACTCTAAAATACACAATTTTGTGTTAAGTGCCTAATTAGCTCAAAGATTAGACTTTGTATTGGTATACACACATTAATTTGATCAAACACTCATAAGAAAGCACTTGTCCTACTAAAATTTACAAAGGATACTACTTGATAGAGCCCCGACTATAATAAAATATTTATCCACAACATACAAATAGAGATTCAGGCCTATAAAAGATTTCCCTTCTCTCTTACCCCAAAGGTTCGAAGAACTTATGAATCGATGAATTCCTATTTTACTATGGGAGGTACATGAGGGGTATCTACGAGGTACGATACACACTCCCTAAACTATCAAACACAAGGCTTTCCTTTAATCATAATGGTTTTTAGTCAATGTTTAGGGACACCCACACACATTCTACATTATTGAGACACTCAAGTTTCTAGTCAACCTAGATATTATACCCTATCAGATACTCTATTTTATCTCACTGGACTTAACCAAATCTTCATTCTGACTTGTGGTAGGATCAGATCATACACTGTAGATAGAATATCTGACTTCAGTTGCTAGCAATGACAATACTGGATGGACTATCTGTTGGCATTCCAGTAAGTTTGTTGGTATGATGATATTGAGAAGGTTGTCGAAGATTGTGGATATAACTGAGAAAGGATGATTACTGTCTTAATAATATTATTTTGTCATTGATGTCAAGCAATTGATTTTCTAATTCAATATGATGTTGCCATATCTTAATGAGTATGTTTTGATAAGTATAAAGATGTTGGTAAGTGACACAAAAAGAATGAAAATGAAGGGGAGCAATAAGTTATTCAATGGGCAACTATTACCGAGTTAGACAATGATGAGATTTTGTTGTTTTGATTGTTTTGATATCCTATATATGTGCTCATTGACTGAATAAGAATAAGAAAATATTTCATTCAATAGATGAGTTAAAGTTTGATACTGTTCTATGTTATCGAGCAAGATGCTAGTCGGTAAACCCTAAGGTTATCGCTATCGATTAAAGAAGGCAGAATATCTACTGAGTGAGGTTCAATATTTACCGAGTAACAACCGAGTAATAACAAAATGCATTGGATGGATAAAAGCATTATTAAAAGAAATATGCCAATAAGCTAGAGATGTATAAATGATTGGTATATTGTGCAAGAAGTTTGTTGAAGATCTACGACAACGAAAATATAGGAGTTAGATCTACAACGTAGATTGAGCGGTCATAACCTAGCACAAGTTCCAAGGAAGGAATACAAGTTCCAAGGTGAGATAAAACATTTTCAGATCAAAAGATACAATGAACCTAGTCAAGTTTAAAGATCTAATGGCTAAAATTGATCATGGGAAATGTGATCAAGGAGATTAAGTGGTTAGGAATTGTTTATAAATAAGAAATTGTTGATGAACAATGTATGCGGGCAAATAGAAGAACAATGATGCTACAGTAGTGATCACCGAGCATAGAAGATTTAATATCTAATTAAAGAACAGATTGAGAAGCCCAACAAGGAGCAAGATAAGTCTTATGACAAGATTATTTTGAGCACATAGAGTCTGCTTTAGCATTTCAGATGTGAAGTTGTAGATATATTTTATACTGTTATTTATTTTGTAAGTGACAGGAAATCTCTTAACCGAGTGGACCTAACAGTCTTATTTGTAAATCCTCTAGCAAGGTAACATTCTGAATGAGTGTTTGAAATCCTTTGACAAGGTCACTTCTAACAAAGTGCAAGACTCTAACAAGTCTAAGGGAAATCCATTAACCGGGTCACATCTAGCAATGTGTTTATGAAATCTGTAACAAGATTGGCTTTTAACCAAGCATACTCTAGAAGGGTATATTTCTTAGTGGGTCCGAAATCCCACAGTGGTTTTTCCCTATTTGGGTTTCCACGTTAAATCTAGTGTTAAATGTGTTATGATGTCTTAAGTGTATCTGTTTATGAGTTTGAATGTTTTATAGTCATAGTTGCATAGCAGTAAAGGCTACCGAGGTTGAATCTGATAAATATATTGCATAGTGAGTTTTTATGATTCAAACCCCCCTCTCATCTTATTAACACTATCTAGTGTCTCTTGCCAATATCTCTCATAAAAGAACCTTATGATTTCTCTTACACCTAGGCTCCACAAAGGCAAGGGCAACAGATACTGTCACAATATTCTAAGAATATAAGAGGAAATGTACAACAACACCAAATAGTCAAGCAAATGTTAATTCCCTTAGAAAAAAAAAAGTATTCATGCTACCAAGCACAAACATTCTAAAGAACAAAGAAAATGAACTTAGAGATGCTACAATAAATATATTAGTAGTTTCAATTCTCCATTCTTCAGAACATGTTTGCCAATATGATAAGAAAGAAGGATTAGTATCACAAAAATCCCATTCTAAGAATAGAAAAGACAAAAACTAGAACTAAAAACAACAAAAAAGCACAAATAGAAAGAACTAGATCCAGGATTTTTTTATATTTTGTTTTTTTTTGGATTTTTTTTCTAAAAAATGGAAACATTCTAAAAATAGAAATTTGTTAAAAATAAAAATCTTCTAAAACAAATACTTGCGAAAAATGAAAACCTGCAAAAAAAACTTGTTAAAAATAGAAACTTGCTAAAAATGGAAACGAATTAAAAATAGAAACCTTCTAAAAGAGAAACTTGCTAAAAACTAAAACCTGTTAAAAATGGAAACTTGCTAAAAATGGAAACTTGCTAAAAATGGAAACCTACTAAAATGATAACCTGATAAAAATAAAAACTTACTAAAAATAAAAACATACTAAAAATAAAAACTTGCTAAAAATATAAACTTGCTAAAAATAGAAACCTACTAAAAATAACCATATTTTTCATATTTTTATTTATTTTCAAGACAAAAGAAACAAAAAGAAAAAGAAAAAGCATAGGTATACTTGACAAATGTGTGAACATAGAATTCACCTATGCAGCAAAAGAATTGGTTATTTTTACATTTTGAGGCTCTTGATAAAATAAATATATAATACCTCCCTCAAAGAAGCCTTCAACCTGCAAGATCAAACTCACAAAAAGTCACAAAAACAAGCATTGAATGGATTGATTCATGTTGGTTTACTAAAATGTAGCACACTAAAAATCAAATTTCATGTAAATAGATTGAAAGAACAACCAAAAACTCTAACCTATTGCAAATCTTCTATCACAAACAATAAAGGAAATATTCAAGATTCAACAAAGTAATAGAAAAGAAAACATAATCAAATGTGCAAACCATAGTCGAACGTGACACTCTTGCCTCCATTGCTCTTCTCTTCCTTGTTATATATGTTGGTAGCGACTCTCAGAGTCGTATAATACTTGTAGAGCGATCACAAGAATTTGAAGAACATGGTTGTTGATCTATTGATAATTGATGTTGATTTTATAGATTTTCAAAATTTGAATTTACGGTTGAGATTGATTTGATGACAGAGTTGATCAATGATTGAGAGTTCATGAGACAAGTTGGTTGGAGATGATTACTCAACTTAACTGAGTTTGATTGACTTGATATTTGATTTGATTGAATAGTTAAGATAATTGATTGTTTAGTAAAAAAAAAAGGTGATTTCAAAAAGAGTGCGATGTTTGGTTAGTTAAAAAAAGATGATTATTGACTCGCTAGTGGGATCTGAGAGTTAATTGCGGTTACTTATTTTCAACATGTGATGTAGGAAATTGAGATGCAATTGAATTTAGAGAAAATTTTGGTTTTATAAAATGTGAAGTGTAATTGGAATGAGAGAGAAATGGAATTAATTTAAAATGTGAGATAAATGAAACTTAATAAATTTAGCGTGATGGATAAAAATGGGATTGGGTAAAATAGGACCTAATCCCACTTTCATTCATACATTGGAATACAAAGGAGCCTAAGGAGGTGATTCACTTTGAATTCCTCTTGTGAAAGAGAGTCAAGGAATACCTTTAGGAATTCTATTCTTTTGCTAATATGAGAGGGAAATGGGTCAAATGTAAAGTAATGACAAACTAAGCTAGTGAAAGTATGAGAATAACTAGGATAACAGTAAACAATAGACAAATACAAAACTAAAACTGAGATACAAAGTATAGAGTTGAAAAGGGAATTTTGATGTGCACCTGATATTAAAAACTAAGCTTGAATTGATAAGATGAGGGTGTTGGATGCTCTAGTCCCAGAGACTATACTAAGCCAGAAATTGGAAATCTATAGATTGAAGTGCTTTGGATTAGAACTGCCAAAGTTTGCACCTGATTGAGGAGGACCACAACACTAGGCGCTCTAGTCCTAGGACTAGGGTTTTGAGCACTTTGGTCTTAGGAACAGGGTGTTGGGCACTCCAGTCCCAGGGGTTTGAGGCTAAAATATACAAATGGACCATACCTACTTGTTGAGATCTCCCAAAAATTGCCCTCTGACGGAAACATGTACTTGTGCCTGCAAGATGGAAAATAGTGTGTTAGGGGCTATAAAGGGTTTTTCCTTAATCAAACCCCTTGTTTTGGTGATTTTTACCTCCACAAATAGCCAATAAAGTATTGACAAACTATGTGTTCCCTAGAATCTTATGTGTTTGTAAGATCCTAACAAGCTATAATGCAAAACTAGAGTTCTACCCTATGTTTGGAGTAAAAATCCTAAATGAACATAATGAAAATGCTTCAAATCACAAATACAATATGGATCTAAAATAATAATGCAAATATGAAAGTGAATGATATATAGATCTAAAAAATCGTAGAGAGATATGATAATAACATGAAACCATACCAAACCTTAAGGGAGAGGTACAAGCCAATTGACAGTCGATGATCTCCTTATTATTCTTCAATACCTCCAAGCTTCCATTAATGATAAAAAGGTTGATAAAGACTTGATGAATGCTGAATTTGTTGATTGTAGACTCCACATAAAAAACTACCTTGCTAAAGGATTTTAGGAGTAACAAGATCTATTAGATCTACCTTGCTAAAGGATTTTACAACATTTATTCTGAATGTTGCACCTGGTTAGAGGCTTTACAATTTATAGACTTGATTAGAGTCTTTTACCCCGTTAAAGGTTTCTCTTTCAACTTCACAATATTACAATAAAATCATTACAAATATCTGCAACTTTACATCTGAAATTTTATAGCAGATTCTATGTGCTCAGAATAGATTACCTTGCTTATAGCATATCTCGGTAACCCATATAGTAACTCAGTAAACCCTTCTATTTACTCTGTTCTTTGACTGATCTCTGAAAATCTTCTCGGTGACCTTTGTGTCTCTATAATAGTCTTCTTACACACACATACACCCTTAACTCATGCTGTATAAATAGATCTCTTAAGATGGTGATCTAATTCATTGCTTCGATCTTATAAACAAGATTCCTCGAATGAATAACTATACAAAATATTTCATTGGTTAGATTGATCTCAAAATCATACACAATCTTTTAGTACAATTTCCAATGTAATAACGGTTAGATGTGCCTCGATCTTGTAACACATTTTCATATGCATGTCCAGGTTCAATGTATTTGGTAACACGTTTCACTCAGTGTATATCAACTCGGTGTGTCATCTTTGCTGCTCGGTAGACATAAAAAGATACTCAGTAGACAACTCAGTGTATACTACATTTTGTGACTGCTTTCCTCTATAACCAACTAGACTGTGCATACCGACTTCTTTGTGTATACCGACTGCATGATTCGGTAGTGTTAACCGACTAGAGTATATAGTATGACTTTGAATATAAAAACTAATGGCAACTTGATAAGTAGTAACAATCTCCCCTTTTGACATTAGTTGAGATGTTTGACAAAACTACTTTCAAAGTCATAACTCAAAAATCTATATACTTTGTAAAATGACTATACTTGATAGTATATACAATAGTCAATGAAATAGTATATTCAGATATACTCCCCTTATCATTATATTGTACATAACACTGATTTTGCATGCTCAGTTCTATGCTTGTGTGCTTTGCTTACTATCCTTGGATACTCTGCATACGCTACGCGGTATACTCCCCCTGTATACAATACTCTGAATACTATATCAAAACTGTATCACTAAAACTATATCACTCCCCAAATATATAGTGTCACTCCCCCTTTTTGACAAACATCAAAAAATTAATTTCCATCTGGGGGTGGTAACTAATCAAAAATGGATTTATACTTTGTCCGGGCATCGGTGAGTGCGACAAAGAGTGCATCCTTTACACTTTCCATTAAGGAAGTTTGTGCTTGAATATCAGCCAATAGGGATATTAAGCCATCAAGAGTGCTTCCCTCTTGTGTAGTAGCTAGGTGTGTAGCTCAGTTAATCTGTTCTTGAACTGATGAAAGATGAGGAAGGAATTGTAGCGTCCTAAAATTGCGACACTTGCAATTTCGATTGCATTTCGGTCTTCACAATGGCGACACAACACGCAACCTGAATGGAGACCCGGAAACTTGCTCATGACACCAAAAACTGAATTTTTCAAGTACCCTGGCCTAAACCTCCTTGCACCCTGATGTCCCAGGAGGTGGGACCAGAGCGCCCAGCGCCCTGGTCCCTCAAGACCAGGGCGCCCAGCGCCCTGGTCCCTGGGTCCTATTTTGGGCCCGGTCTCCTAAGGGGCTCGGGTCTTTTTGTTTGCAATTTGGAAATTAACTTTCCCTGGTCGGCCTAAGGTCGGGAAAATTAGTCTATCAGCCCTAAATGACAAGTATATAAACTACATTTTTCTCTCTCATTTGGCATGAGGAGGATATGTGTACAAAGCGTGGAAATTATACTCAAGCATTCAAGCATTCAAGCATTCTTTCAAGCAATTGATCATTTCAAGTCTCCATTCAAGGCTAAGTGTTGCATTCAAGTCAAGGATTCAACCATTGAAGAGGAGATCACATACTACATGCTACAACATACAACATACAACATCTATACCTTCGCACATAAGGATACAAACATCCTTAGAACAAGGTATTAGTACTTGTTTTACAGTCATTTACATTTACAGCTCTTGCTCATTTCTTGGTTAATTCCAAAACCGGGGTTTGACCTAAAGGCAAACCCCTAATCCCTAACCCCCCAATCATCTTCGCTTTTCTGTGTGTAGGTTGCAGGTACGCGACTGAAATTGAAGATCTGGAATCCTTGTGCAGAGACGAACAGATCCCCCTTCGTTTCGCGGATTTTTCGGAGGACCGTGGCACCGGGCGCCATCGTCCCGACAACTTTTGCTCAAATTTGCAGGACAGCGCTGTATCGACATTTTACTGCTAATTC